>NC_072483.1:44727500-45927500 GCF_027574615.1 Eptesicus fuscus | reverse complement strand
CACAGCGGCTTTTGCATATGAATGGCCTGTCCTTTCTCAGCCTAAAACCTGTCAAAAAGGCAGCAGCTGGGTCAGGGAGCCCCAAAGCTATCAAAAGAAGGCCTTGCTTCACAGCTGGGCCTCATATGGGCACTTCCAAACCCGATATAACGAGGAGGAATCTGCAGATCTCTCTGTATCTCCTGCTGGGTGGCCCCAGGCAGTGGCTGACTTTGCACCTCCTTGGAGATCCAAGAGCCAGTGTACCCAGTGGTTAGTGTGAGACCATACCAGATTACAACTCTTCACATCCATAAGTGACACACTCAAGGGGCAGACTCAGTGAGCACCAAAGCCTCACTGAAGCAAGTCCTGCCCCATAAGAGTGTCTCCTGCATAGCAGCTCTCCCACTGAAGTCGCAGCTGGTCCCTATAGCCAATTGGCCTGGAGGTCAATTCCTCCCAGTGATACCAACAGCAATCGAGGCTCAACTACAACAAAACTGTGCACACAGCCCACAAAGGGGTGCACCAAGAGTGTCCACCTCAGGTGACTGGAGAGGCTGAGCCACTGGGCCCTATAGGACATCTACCACACAAGGCCACTCTATCAACTCAAGGAGACTTAGCAGCTACCCAATACATAGAAACAAACAGGGAAGCAGCCACAATGCGGAGACAAAGAAACATGTTACAAATGAAAGAAATGGATGAAAGCAAAATACTGGATATAGAGTTCAAAACCACAGTTATAAGGTTATTCAAGAATCTTCTAGAAACCTCCGAGGATCTTAGTGAGAATGCAAAAAAAAAAAAAAAAAAGGAAAAGGACCAATCAGAAATTAAGCATACACTGACTGAAATAAAGAATAATATACAGAGATTCAACAGTAGACTAGAGGATCCCAAGAATCAAGTCAAAGATTTGAAATACAAAGAAGCAAAAAACAACCAACCGGAAGAGCAAAAAGAAAAAAGAATCCAAAAAGTTGAAGATAGTGTAAGGAGTCTCTGGGACAACTTCAAGCATACCAACATCCAAATTATGGGGATGCCAGAAGAAGAGAGAGAGCAAGATATTGAAAACCTATTTGAACAAATAATGACAGAAAACTTCCCCTACCTGCTGAAAGAAATAGACTTACAAGTCTAGGAAGCACAGAGAACCTCAAACAAGAGGAATCCAAAGAGGACCACACCAAGACACATCATAATTAAAATGCCAAGGGTAAAAGACAAAGAGAGAAACTTGAAAGCAGCAAGAGAAAAACAGTTAGTTACCTACAAGGGAGTACCCATACAACTGTCAGCTGATTTCTCAACAGAAACTATGCAGGCCAGAAGGGAGTGGCAAGAAATATTCAGAGTGATGAATAGCAAGAACCTACAACCAAGATTACTCTACCCAGCAAAGCTATCATTTAGAATTGAAGGGCAGATAAAGAGCTTCACAGACAAGAAAAAGCTAAAGGAGTTCATTACCACCAAACCAGTATTATATGAAATGCTGAAGGGCATTCTTTAAGAAGAGAAAGAAGAAAAAGGTAAAGATAAAAAATTATGAACAACAAAGTTACAACAAATACATATCGATCAACAAGTGAACCTAAAAATCAAATGAATAAAAAACCTGATGAACAGAACAGACTGGTGAATGTAATAGAATCAGGGGCATGGAAAGGGAGCAGACTGACAATTCTCAGGGGAAAGGAGTTGTTGGGGGGGTGCAGGAAGAGATTGGACAAAGATCTTACACCCATGGACGAGGACAGTGCGGGGGACAAGGGCCTGGGGTGGGGTGGGAACCGGGTGGAGGGGAGCTATGGGGGAAAAAAGATTAAATAATCTGAACAACAAAGATTTTTTTAAAAAAAGAATGGTAGAGACATTTTTTATTTTTTTTTTTAAATTGAAAATTGTACTAATGAGAAAGGTGGTCACTCCAGGCCTTTTCTGTAGGTCAGCAGAAAAGTTGAAAGTCCTTTTATTTGTTAATCCTCACCTGAGGATATTTTTTCCATTTATTTTTAGAGAGAGTGAAAGGGAGGGGAGCAGGGGAGAAAGAGAGAAAGAGAAAAATCGGCAAGAGAGACACATCAATTGGTTGTCTCCTGCATGCATCCCCTTGACTTAGAATCAAACCTGCAACTCTTTGATGTGCGGGCTGATACCCCAACCACTGAGCCACCAGCCAGGGCAAAAGTCCTTTTAAAATATGACAGAATTTCCATTTTCTTCAGGTACTCAAATGCAATCAAATTACTTCAGCCTACAGACTGTGAGTCCTCAGATACCTGAGAAGGTAATGCTATATTTTTCAGGATAGCACATCACATGGACAGTTTCCCAAGCCAGAATGGGTGTGGTCTTTATTTGCACTGGGCCTTTCATTTTTTGTTAAATTTGATTTTAATGAATGAAGAGGGATAATGTTTCAGAATGGTAATGACATGATTGGTATCTTGATTGATTTTTTGTATTCCTGTGAACATGCCTATAATTATATCAGAGACAAGTAGTATTATAAGCATGTGATCATGCACTCGAATATTCTCCTGTGACTGTTCAAGGCTGCCCTTGGTATTCACTGTAATATACTTCCCCGAAACGTTCTGGGGAGGAGAGAGTGGTCGTTGCTGCCAGCATCTACCTGGCACCTCCAGTCCCAGCTCCAGTGACCTTTCCTCTTGCACCTCCTGGGTTTCTCACTAACCTCCTCCCTGTCTGGCACTTTCTTTGCTCCTAGGCTTTGTAGGAGAGAAGATTCCATTATTTATGTGGTTGGCAAGAGAAAAATAGCAATTCTTATCTGTGATGAAAAACTATTCAGATGAGGGAGTTGTGAACATTGCATTACTTGGCTGAGTCATAGAAGGCTGAGAAGGTGGGGCGAGGCATCATGTTTTATTTATTTATTCATTTTTTAAATGCTCACCTGAGGATATTTTTTCCCAGTGATTTTTAGAGAGAGAGGAAAAGAGGGAAAAACAGGGAGAAATATCGATGTGAGAGAAACATATTGATTGGTTGCCTCCTGCACTCACCCTGACCAAGGCCCAGGCTGGGGAGGAACCTGCAACCAAGGTACGTGCCCTGGACCAGAATAGAACCCGGGACCCTTTGGTCTGCAGGCCAACGCTCTATCCACTGAGCCAAACCAGCCAGGGCTAGGCATCATGTTTTCACTTGTGAAGCATAATCTGCTGTACTTGGTTTGCAGTCCATTACTAAGGGCCTGCAGCTCCCACTTCAGGACCCAAAAGGGAAGCCTCAGGAGCCAGGAGAGGGTGTTGTGTAGTAAGCTCTGATTGTAGACAGCTCCCGAAAGGGAACGTTCTTGGCACTTCTCATGCTAAGCATTTTGATTCTTTTTATATATTTTTTCCAACATAAAAGCAGTTTCAGTTTCAGCCTTAATTCTCTTTCAAGCCTACCATGGATGTTCAAAATCCACTAAATATTAAAACAGCCTCAAGTAGCTTCTCAGTTTCTACTTCCACCTTTCTCACTTCAAAACACACACAATCTCTATGTTGTACATATCACTAAGTTGCTTTAAAACCTTATATTTGGAAAGACTGGAGCTCCAGAAAATCTGGGAAATAATTAAGCAAAACTGTCCTAAGAATTATTGTTTCATGGGTACAAGTTTCACTGTAGGATGATGGGAAAGCTCTGGAAATGAATAGTGGTGATGATTGCACAGCAATGTGAATATGCTGAACTCCACTGAATTGTCCACTTATAAATGGTTAAAATGGTACATTTTATGTCAGGCATAGTTTACCAAAGTTTTAAAAAAAAGGCCAGTGGTTGCCTGAAGGAGGAAGTATGGGCATGTGTTCAGAAGGGCCTGTCATTGTTCTATTTTTGCTCTAGTGATTACATGTCTATTCAGTAATTATTACACTTACCTTTGACTTATATTTCACGGTATAATTGTGTTATATTTCCCAATAAAAAGATTAATTAAAAAGTAAAAAACAAAACTATCCCCAGTCGTAAGAATTATGGGGCCTTAGGAAGTCCGTTCTCCTGCGCTGGGCCTCGTTTTTTATTTTTAATGTGAAATGAATGACTTAGACTAAAAGATCTCGGAAGCCTTTCTACTGCCAACATCCTGTAATTGTACACAGTAACTGCTTGTGAGCGAAATAACTACAAGGAGCAAAAGTCCTAGGCGTATCATTTATTTTGACTGTGTTTTCCTTCACAGAAATTGAAAAATCAAGGGCGGGAAACCTTGGAGCAATAAAACCCACTGACTAATATGAATAAACAGAGGTTGTATAAAATACAGCCTGGATGAAGTTGACTGCTCTAAGATACAAACATGAAGAGAAAGGATTGTTTGTCACTTAATCTAGGGAAGGAGGGAAAAGAGGGCTGCACAAGAGGTCGGGTGGGATAGAGAAATGCGAGGCAGACACCCCTGAGTTGGAGAAATAGGAAAGGTCTTTTATCATCTTGAGGAGGAAGGGGCTGGCACCCATGTTTGCTCTCATCTCTGCCGAATACAGGCTCGCCAGTGGCAGCTCTGCTTCTACACAAAACCATCTTCTTCCCCGTAAATCTTTATTTTCCAGATCCACCCCCAAAGGCTCAATGGGCAACTACACCTACTGATGCCTTCCTTATGAGTTCCCATTCCCCAATAGCCTCCTCATCCTCAGGGCCACCCGAAGTCTTCACCCTCCTCCAGGCCTTAGTGAGCCACCCCGACCCTTTCCTTGGGTTTCCATGACATACTGTCCCCTGATTCTCCTCCTCCTTCTCTGTCCCCTCCTCTTTACTTCTGCATTAACTCCACTTTTTAATCCCACATTTAAATGTCCTACAGTATCTAATATCCCAAAAGCTCAACAAAGGAGTTGGTAAACCATGGCCTGTAGCCCATTGACAGTTTTTATAAATAAAGTTTTATTGAAACACAGCCACACTCATTCACTTACTCATTCTCTGTGGCTGCTTTTGTGCTCCCACAGTAGAGTTGAGTAATTGCCACACAGCCCAAATGACACACAAAGCCTGTAACATTTACTATCTGGCCCTTTACATAAAACTTTTGCCATCCCTTGCTCCAATGAATTAAGCTGTTGATACTTCTTTTGCATAATTGCCTTTATTAAGTCTGTATTTTATTTTAAAATAAATCATTTTAAAAAGTTCTCTAGGATTCACTTTCTCATCTCTAAAATCATGATAACATAGTAATTAATCACAGGAATGTTGTGAGCATTTAAAATAAAATAATTTATTTTAAGTACTAGGTATCGTTTCTAGGATACAGTAAGTGATCTAAAAATTGTTGGCAATTGTCATTGTTCTATTGTAATGGTATCTCATTCCCTTCCATCTCCCTTTCTCTACCTAATCAATATTCTTTTTAAATGAATGTATTTTCTTTATATTTTTTGTGTTTTGAATTCTAGGGCTATAAAGTTGGAGTTGTCCAATAGTGAAGGGAGGGTGGAAATGGATAGATGGGTTCTTGTTGACTTGACTTGTCTTAACTCTCTTGCCACAGAAAAGCAATAACCATTTTTGCCTACTTATCAATTCAGATATTCAAAAAATTCAATGAATGGTTTTTGAAAAATTGTAGCCTGTTAAAGGAATGAATGAAGCATGGTTGTTTCGAGGATGAATAACATACTGTATGCTCAATTCCTGGTGAAAAGTAAAGGTGCAACAAAGCTAAAATAAACACCAAGGGCAAACCTGAAGGAAAATTAAGTCCCTAAAAGCCAATGAAATGGGAAGAGAGAGTGGCACAGTATTTTACTTTGATGATAACATTATTTAACAACGTTCTTCACTGCCACCCTTATAGTAATCTACCAGGCACCTTCTCCATGGCTTTTTATTCTATCATAATTACATTTTTTATTTAACAAAATGTCTTGAAAGTATTGTTCAATATAGTTAGAGTTGTCATTGAATTAGGGTTTTCACCTTTTAAAACTAGTTATTGTGCTAATGTTAATGAACGTATGCCGATAAAGGCCATTCACAATAAAATAAATAACAAAAGGTGTTAACTTTTAAAGGATAATTTATGAAATGTTAATATTTACATTAAAAATATATAGCTTTTGATGCCTTTAAAACTTGGCCCATGTGTTAGATAATAATATAATAATTTCTAGTTCCAGTATGTCCTGTGTTTGAAATTCATGATAAATGTATTTTTAGTTAACTACCTATGAATGTTGGTATCAGGAAAGATATATTTCTTCCACTGTAAAAGGTTCCTCAGTTCTTGCTGTTGTTATATCAAATAACTTCACATCTACATGTCCTGATTTATAGACTACAAGATGGAAAAAATCTCACTGATGATAACCAGTATGTGATTAACAGGCCTGGGAATTAACCCAGCCAGGAAAAAAATAAAAAATGACAACATAGTTTTCATTTGTCAACCCCCTTAACAGCAAATGGCAGGGGCAATTGCTTCTATTCTTTTACAAGCCCAACGTGAATTTACACTCATTAGAGGGCTGAGTGTGCAGTGCCTCACAGGTGCTCTTTTGTAATGTGGGAATATTAATTAAGCCTTTGTACAATATCCAGCCACTAATTACTATTTAGCTGCACTAGTTCATGTCACGGAGTCTTTATGTGTTGCTGTTTTTCCTGCTCAGCTAGCCTCCTTTGCTTGGCAGTGTTCTGCATTTGCCTTTGCCTTGTGTGTTTGTAACCATTTCTCTGGTGTAGATTAATCTCCGGCCTTCTCAGAACCCCAGCGGCACAGTGGGTATCCTTTTGACCCCATTGAAATTCTGTTACAAAATTTTCTCTCCACCTCCTCACCGCCCACTGTTTTCACGTTGATCCCAATGAAATCTTGCCAACATTCTAGTTTCCTGGGAAACTTTATGAAGACTTTTTTCCCCCCTGAACTACATCATCTTGCAGAAATAATCTTAATGCTAATAGAGGGTCTGTTATCATAGGGAAAATGTACAGAATGGTTTAATTCATAGGAAAGAATGTAATTGTACAAAAGTGTTTTAATTAGAACATTTTACTTCCCATGGTAGAGTAGTTAGAGATCAGGCATATAAAGAAGTATAATTCCTCTAAGATTATTCCTTCATCGTTAAGGCTATCCCCATATACTCCGGGCAACTGACCAATTGGAATGATTCCAGGCTCTGAAAAGGTACTTGGCCCCAAATACTTCTCTGACCCATGTTCAGAAGAACCACTCTTTAAGGATTTCCTAATAAAGATGTTGTTTTAGGATCAGTAGCTCATCTATTGGGACTAGTTAAACGTACTACCATTCACAGTTACCTAATAGAGAACAGAGACTAAAGGAATGGGAACTCATAACAGGTTATTTTTTGATGGAAAGGACAAACTGGGAGAAATGATAGCGAAAAGTCCACAAAAAGCCTGGAGGGCAATAGTGCAAGCAGAAATTTGATGGTTCAAAGCTCATCAAAGGAAAAGAGAAGTAGGAAAGTGTTAGGGAATGTTGCACAGTTTTCCATAGAGATATATTTATTTATCATTATTTTGCAAGTTTCTTAATTGTCTAGTTACTTATGGTCCATTAAATCTTTTGGTGTCAGCTATGTAAAGCAATGGTTTTCCACATTTTTATTTTAGTGACCAACATCTTTTCAAAGAGAAGTTACACCTATTCCCAGTTGGAAAACCAAATAAAAAGAGAGCTCTTCTGATTGAAAAGGGGTTGGAGCATCAGAGGATTGCTCTTCCCCACAGCACCTGGCTTCTCCTTTGTACCCCTCTGCCCCCAGCAATCCCTGAGGCAGCAATGTGATTAAAGGCTGTTTGAGTAATCATCATCCTTTGAAACAGATATTTATTCAATAGATTCATGATTGGGACCACCATTTAGGGAAGAATAATCACTCTTCATTGAAGTTGGCAAATTTGAGAAATTGCTGATACCCCCATTTCATTAATTCATTCACTCATTTTTTTCCAACAAATATTATTGATAAATACCAAATAACCTACTATGTGCCAGATACTGTGATAAGTTCTGGACACATAAGTGTGACCAATAACCTGGCCAGTGTGGCTTAGTGTTTGAGCATCAATCTATGAACCAGGAAGTCCTGGTCAAGGCACATGCCTGAGTTGTGGGTTCAATCCCCAGTATGGGGCATGCAGCAGGCAGTTGATCAATGATTCTCTCTCATGATTGATGTTCCTCTCCCTTTCTTTCTTTTTCTCTCTCCCTCTCTTCCTCTCGGAAATAAATAAAAACATACTTTAAAAAGAGTGACCAATATAGGCATGGTCTGTGCCTCATGGAACTTACATTCTAATGAAGAGTCTGCAATGAGTTGCCACATGCATTCTTTGAACAAATCATTTTCCCAAGATGTTCTCCCTGTATCTAACCACACTTTGTTCAAAGCGTATTTTTCCATAGATAATATTCTTAGATTTGTCTTATGACAACTTCCTCCTACTATGTAAAGTTCAAAAGACTGTCTTGGTGGAGCTAATGCAGCAGTGGAGAACAATGGAGCAAAGTGAGGAATTAGTAGTCAGATCAGACTAATGGTCTGGTTCTGGGGAGAGTTCGTTCTCAAAGAAAAAGGGCAACTCACTAGGTCAGACTCAGGAGGGAAAAATAGCACCAAGACTCAGGAGCAGAGGCCAGAACAGGAAGTCCTCAAGCAGCAAGGAACATTCTTGCGTGTGTCATTTAAGTCCCTACCTGCAGCTGGCAATATCTCCTATATGCCCTTCATATACTAGTTAACTTCTGGGTGTCTCTCTACCTGCCAAGGAGAAAGCCCACATGGCAAGATGGAGAGATGTGTTGTGTGAAGATTTAAAGTCACAGCACGATATGGAAGTAGGAAATATGCAATAACTATGACAGTTATGGGGATGGAAGTGATGGTTTTGAGTCTGGACTAGACATAAAATCTTGGGTATCACCTATAAAGCGGGATAGTGAAGTTTGTGGGCAACAATGAAAATTCAAAGAAAGTGCATCAAGAGGGAAAATCAGTAGGTCAAGGATGAGCTCTGCCAATGCTCGCGGACATCAGGATGGGAAAGGGAAATTGTGAAGAGGCAAATAAACAACCAGTATCATCATTAACAGAGGAAATCTACTCATGAGCACAATGGTGAAAGTTCTTTATTTAAGAACTTGGATGTTCACTCTGAATCATATAAGTTTTTGTCTTCAGAAATTCCAGTAGTTTATTTGCTATGAGACCGAATGCTTTGCTGGAAAATTCGTCTGTAAAAAATATATAACTCTAAAAGACACCTCTGAAACTGTGTCCTGGCCACAAACAGTATTTTTAACTTGTTCCTCTGACCAGATACTTGTCTTATTTACACTATTCCTCTCAGTTATTTTTTATTCTTCAATATATTTTAAAACAGCATGTTTCCTTTCTGACATATCTATGTATTTCTAAACCTAAAATCATAGTTATTTGGTCCTCTGCTTTGCAATGTAATTTTTCTCTATGTAAGAGGAAACAATAAACTCTTCCTGAATCCTCAATTAGGCTTTAGTTGATTATCCTATAAGAGCTATTTGCAGCTCACTCTTAGGAACATAGTCCACAGTGATTTGTTTATATCATAGAATAAAACACCCAAATCTTCAAAACTTCTCTTTCCCTCCTGCTTCTTTCAGGCCCAAATATTTAAGACAGCCTTCTGAAAAGCAGGCAAATCTCTGAGGTGAATCTTCAAATAATGCAAAAGTAATCTTTTGCCTTAAAGAAATAATGGGAAGCTGGTTCTTTGGCAGTTTTATAATGAAATTTTTTCATTGGCTTTCTCTTTAGCATTCTCTGAATGTCAAAGCTATATTCTTCTTTGAGAGAGAGCAAGAAGGTAACTCTGAATCCTAGTAAGCCCAGAGGCACAGATTAGGGCCGTAAACTCAAGTGTCAGAATCTATAAACTCATAAAATGTAAGTCCATGACATATAGAGAAAAGAATAATAGTAAAGAAAGAGCCCAATTATTCTCAAGAAAATACACCTAGAGGGAAGGCTCTTAAAAATTATTTAAGGCTTTATATGTGTCTACATACTTATTCCTATTCAACTTGTATTCATTGACTATCCTGTTTCAGGCATTCTAACTAATGCCGGTAATATAAAGATAAATAAGTTTCATGTAGTGTAGATAATAGATAAAATAAACAAGACATTTTCATAGAGAAAAGTAAATATGACACTATTGGTGTTACAAAGTTCTAAAAGAATAGAACCATCAACTGGAATGGGTCATTGGAAGGGATTTTCTTTTTCTAATTCAAAAAAGCATTTAATGGGAGAGATCAGTCAAGAAGGTATAAACCCTGTATGGAATTCAGAACGGCACAGTGGCAAGGCTATATTTAGTAATGGTGGGCTGGAAAGGATGGTACTTCTTCTTGGTGTGCCATTCTACCCAAAGAGGAGCATCTAAGAAATCCTTGGTTTAGCTTGTTGACAATTCTCCTATGTTAGTGTAGGGAAAACTGCTACACTGGCTATACTTCTAGCCACCATGGAAGCCTGGTTAGAGGAATGGAAGTGGCAGGAGTCATGGAGGGAAGTGGCCCCATCACATAATGGTAACAAAAGGGGAGAAGTCATGAGTGGGTAAGCATGGCCTTGGACTTGAGAAAGCAGCTTGTAGAATGTCCAAAGGAAATGTACACATGAACCATCATCCGAGACTCAGAAGGAATAATGGCTAAAGAGACATGGGAAGTTCTACAAAGCAAAATGCTGACAAGGTCATGAGAAATTATCTCAAGGAGAAAGGAAGTGGGGAGGCGGCACAGGTGCATGGGTGTTTTGATGTGCCAGCACAGGACTTCTGATGTGGAAAGGCTGTGTGAAAAAGATGTAAGCTGGAGACAAAGTGAAGGGTACCTAAAAATGGGACAAGACACTAGTTTGACACATTAACAGTGACTTTTCCCCCAGACAGTTCTAATTACCTTCTGACCCGCCCCCATCAGCAAACCTGTTCTCTCAAGGGAGAATTGTCTCAGCACAAAACCAGAAGGAAATTTAGTCCAATTCTGGGGCCTGTTTTGATGTAGAGCTTTGTCAAAATGAGGGATATCTTTAAATCCCATTCTGCCCCATGGCTATGCCAAGTTCAATTCTTTTTAAAATCAATTAAGTAATTTCAGAAATCAAGGTTGCACTTTTTTTTCTTGAATAAATAATTTTTCTGCTATCCTCTTTTTGTCTCTAAGATGTTAACAGTAACAGATATGACTCATATTATTTTGAGACATTTTTACTACAAATGAATTTTTTCATTGGACTGTGCATGCAATCCAGGAAACCACTTCCTACCCATTCCCAATAACAACCCTTACACATACAAACACACAAGAACTCCATGGGTATGGTCCGGTGATTGCCACAAGGAAGGGAGGTGTTTAACCTCTTTTATTAAGAGTCCTAGGGCAGAAATGATGAGCTGTGGAGACATCACCACCTATTGTCAACTTGTCTTAGGCATCTTCACTGGGCAGGCCTTTCACCATGCTTTATTAAACTCAGATAGGTTAACTTCTAGACAATGGAATTTCTCATAAAATTTGGCAATCATTCTATGGTGTCTTCCATTTTGCAACATATAGATTTTTATCTTCTGGAAAGGCGTTTAAAGATCTTACTGAGACCTACTTTACAAGCATCATAAATTGCTAATCCTATTTGTTTCTCACAAGAAACAAAATTATAATTATATAAATTACATAATAGTTCTTCTAGACTATTGGTCAAAGAATTAAATCTAATTGGCTTATATCATTGGTCCCACCTGATGTTTTTATGCACAAAACAAAGCTTATGCACAATAATGGGGCATGGAGTGGATTTGTAATGGTTTGGATAGTTATTATAAAAGAGAATTACTTTGTGGATAGATGGCAATGTGAAAAGAAGCTCCTGGTAATATTTCAAAAGAATCTGTCCTATTAAAAAAATTGTTTAACAATGAATGAAGACATGAAAAGCCTAAAGAATTGTAATAGCAAAAGCAAAATAAAGCTGGTGGGAACAAATAATATGCCAGATAGCAGAATCAAAATATTAAACTATCTCAATTGATTGATAAAGTGGGCTGAAATAAGTACTGAGAATAGAAATGTAAATTCCCACATCGGAGCAGAAAAAGGTCAGTTTTTTCAAATCCAGATCATGATAAAAAATACCGTAAGAGCAAGTCTCATGAAAAAATTTGGGGTGTTAATATTGACCAGAATGTCAGCATACCAAGATTAAAGTACCAAAAGAAGCAGTCAACCAAATGAGGACCACAGGGCATAGTTCATTAATCCTGTCTCTAAATTTAACAGTTATAGAGAAAATTTTATGCAGATTAAATATAAAAGTGTATCATGGCTAAAGATGTTACATTATAAATAGCACAAAGAAATGAGGAAATATTCTAGCTCTCAGAAACTACAATCTCATTCAGCAAAAAAGTAAGTTTTTGCAAAAAGAGGGAAGTTCCCACATGTGTAATCATTTCACTTTCATCTTTCTTGCCCATATTAGTCACCTCGGCTGCCATAACAAAATACCACAGACTGAGTGGTTTAAACAGTGAACATTTATTTCTCAAAGTTATACTATAGAGACTGAGAAGTCAAAGATCAACATGCAGCAAGCTAGGTTTTATAATGAATTCCCTTCTCTTGGTTTGTAGGCAGCCTTCATCTGGCTGTGTGGCACATGGCCTCTTAGTGTGCACACAGAAAAAGAATGAGGCAGGAGGGAAGAGAGGGAGGGAGAGAGAAATCTTCCTCTTCTTGTAAAACCACCAAATTTGTCTAGGGCCCCACCCTTACAACCTCTTTTAACCTTAATTACTTCCATATGGACCTTATCTCCAGATACAGCCACATTGGGGGCTAGGGCCTTATCTTAGTCTGCCCAGGGCATTATAACAAAACTAGAGGCCCTGTTGCATGAAACTCGTGCATTCTGGGGGGTCCCTCAGCCCAGCCTGTGCCCTCTCGCAGTCTGGGAACCTTCAGGGGATGTCCGACTGACAGCTTAGGCCCGCTCCCAGTCAGACATCCTTGGTGCTGCCATGGAGGCGGGAGAGGCTCCTGCCACTGCCGCTGCACTTGCCAGCTGTAAGCCTGGCTTCTGGTTGAGAGGCACTCCCCCTGTTAGAGCTCACTGACCACTGCATTGAGCATCTTCCCCCTGGTGGTCAGTGCACATCATAGCAACTGGTCATTCTGCTGTTCAGTTGATTTGCATATTAGCCTTTTATTATATAGGATACCATAACAGGCATTTTTTTTCTCACAGTTCCAGAGACTAGAAGTCTGAGATCAGAGTGCCAGCATGATCATGTTCAAATAAGAGCCTGACCTCCTCATTGTGTCTTCAAATGAGGTCAAGGGGGAAAGACAGAGAGGGAGAAAGAGAGGGAGGGAGAGAGAGAGAGAGAACTCTGGTTTCTTTATTTTCTTATAAGAACACAAATTCTATCATGAAGACTCACATTTATGATCTCATCTAAGTCTGATTACCTCTCAAAGGTCCCACTTCCTAATATCATTACATTGGGAGTTAGGGCTTCAACCTCTGCTTTGTGGGGAGACACAAACAATGGTTCCATAACAGCCTTCAGTGTATAAATTTGCAGGGGACAGCATTTATCCCATAGCACTGTCTTTCTTGTAAATGAAAATATCAACTAACATTCAAGTCAGAAACAATACACCCATACTTTAATAGCCACCGTATTCGGCTACAGATACAAGAGTTTGGCAAATATCAATAAGAGCATTCTATGAGAATAAACTAGCTCTATCAAATTTATGTAAAGAGAATTATAAATTTTACTAGAGGCCCGGTGCACAGATTTGTGCACCAGTGGGTCCCTCTGCCTGGCCTGCAGGGATCAGGCCAAAACTGGCTCTCTGACATCCCCTAAGGGGTTCCAGATTGCAAGAGGGCAGTTCTTGGGTGACGCACCCTGGAATCAGGCTCCCTCCTTTCTGGTTCTGGGTGCATCACCCAAGAATCACAGCTGCCAAGTCACCGCAGCTCGGCAGCTCCTGTATTGAGCGCCTGCCCCCTGGTGGTCAGTATGCATCATAGCTACCATTTGGAGCGTCTGCCCCCTGGTGGTCATTGCGTGTCATAGCTACTGGTCAGACTGTCAGACGGTCACTTAGGCTTTTATATATATAGACTAGAGGCCGGGTGCACAAAATTTGTGCACGGGTAGGATCCCTAGGCCTGGCCAGCAATCGGGGCTGATCAGATTCCCTGCCTCCGGGCCTCCCCGCCTCCTCCTTCCCTCGCTCCCTCACAGCCCTGCCACCGCTGGTCGCCTGCCATGTTTCATGCAGCCCCCTGGTGGTCAACACACGTCATAGTGAGTGATTGAATTCCCAGTCTCCCGGTCGAAGTCCCGAGGGGACAATTTGCATATTAGCCTTTTATTATAAAGGATTAGTAGTAATATGTTGTGCTATACATCCTTTCTATTAGTGAAATTTAGAATGAGCTTATGTGTGTACATACATACATTTGTTTTCTTCAGAGACCCAGTTTGTTAAAAACATTTCCCAGCCCACCACTGGGCAGACAAGTAGAAATGAAAGATGGAGAAGAGCTGGAGAGACAGTATTTAAGCCCCTGAATCCAAGTGATTATAGCAGCTGGGTCTACCCTGTGTTTTCCAGTTACATGGACCAATAAAGTCCTTTCATTTGTGGTTGCCTAAAGCTAACTTGAATTGGTTTTCTGTCACCTTCTTCTGAGAGTCCTGACTCATACTACATGTCATAGGCATGTTCAGGGAACTGAATTTTGGTTAAGCCCCGAGGAAGAAGTTTCTGCAGATCCAGAGGCACAGCCTTCACTTTCAGGATCAAATCAGACTTTAAGTAGCGGGAGTAATGAGCTCTATTTGGAAGCTCTGTCTTTTTTCTTTTTTTTTTTTTAAATTCTTTATTGTTTAAACGGAAGCTCTGTCTTTTGCATTGTTAGCTTCCCCACCTCTGCCCTCACGTCCCACGTTAGTACCAGGATCCATTTCTAAGCCCAGTGCCCATTTTTCATCCAGTCCTGCAAATACGTCTCTTCGGGTTCTCGTACCTAATTGACGGCTCTGGTGTCAGTACCTGTAGGACTGGCTCTGCCTTTTTTCCTTGGCAGATGCTCGGGGCCTGGCTGCTGGAGGACAGTGTCCTAGTGATGCTGGCCTGCTGTGTGGCCTTGTGAAATCCTTCTCTTCCCAATTTCCCAGATCAGTGCTCCTGGCCCTTTCTGGTGTGAATCGCTGTTCTCAGAAGCCATCTCCTGTAACGTGCCCCCTTGGATCGTGTCCCGCCTGCCGCACTACACTCATCCCAGAGCCTGCTGCTCACGGGAGCCCACCTAGCTGGCCCCGCTCAGCCAGGGCCTTCCTTGCAGCGCGGCTGTCCCCAAGTCTCTGCTGCAGCCAGTCAAGCCAGGCCCTGAGAAATCCCTTCTCAGAACGGCAGTGCTGGCTGTCAACGTGTGGAGAAAAGAAAAACCACACACTGCAATTTGGATGACTGCTGTTCAATGTAGGCCTTGGTGTTCCCCTTGAATACCGAGGAAAAAACTGCTCTACCTGGGAGCATGAAGTGCTGAATAGTCTGTAAATTTATCATTAAAAACAAATTTCTTCTAGGTGGTAGGTTGACATGTACTTAGGTGATTCTAAGAAATAAGGCTGAAGATCGTCTCCGCCTGCCTGTGTGTAACTTCTCCTTTACCTATTCCTGCACCTCCATCTGTTCTTTTGAAATGTCAAAGCCACTGCAATCAAGAGTGGGAGAGAAGCATTTTACTAAAAACTCAAACAACAACAAAAAGCTCAGTTCCCTAGTCTGCAAGACAAGAACCCCATCCACCTCTCGTCTTGGTTAGCGTATCTCTTTGCACAGTGGTGCAGACAGAGCCCAGCATCTTAATAATGGGTCTCGTTAAATTGCATTTTACATTTTGCTTGAGAAAAAAAATTAATGTGAATGTTCACATTATGTTCAAGCAATTATAATGTGTCAACATCAGAAAGCCTGAACTGATGAGTTCAAAAGACTGAAAATTGGGTAATTTAAGCTGTTCTACTTGAGAGGACATAAGAGATGAAGCAAAATGGAATTAGTGAACAACGTTAGTCTGTTTGGAGTTTTTTCAGACACTACAGAAAAATAAAAAAAAAGGCTGTGAAAAACAGATGTTGGGTGACTGACGTCCTCTTCCCCCGAGGCGTGGCGTGGGAATGATTCCTGTCGGAGCAAAACTGGCACTTTTGCTTTGAGGATGAGTGACAGTGTACTGAGTGCAGGTAATTGAACACTCCAAGCAAGAGGCACTGTTTGTTGTTGGGCCTCAAGGAAAGATTGGTGTTCAGATTGTTCTAAGTTAACCCATTCTCTCTCCACGTCTGATACCACGGCTGTACGGGAAGAGAAGGAGGAGCATGAAGAGCATGAAGGAATTGATGACCTTGATTGCCGAAGAACCAGCTCAGCTCCAGTTGTTAAAACTTAAAGATGTATAGACGGGAAGGAAACCCCAAACTCTCTCATTCCTGCAACATGGTGGAATTCTTGGATTTGGCACATGGGTCTGAAAGCCAAGAGATCATAGCAAGCAAGAGGAGAACAGTCAGCTAACCTCTCTAAACAGAGAAGAGTTCTAGGAAACATGGAGGATTGCCGGAATCTCCCGAAGCCATGTCGTCTATGTGAGAAAAGACCAAGAGACAGGGACATTATTCATGGGAGGACAAGCCATCTTGTTACTTGTTTTCACTGTACCAGAAATTAAAGAAGGCTGGGGCTTCAAGCCCTATTTACAAGAAAGAGATTCAGTTGGTTATGACGATTTTGATGGTCTAACTGAATCAGTGAATTAAAGAAATATTATCAGGATCAGATCATATATCAAAATGTCAGTATTGGGTATCTCCACCCAGTGCGAACCATTGTATCTGTTCACTGATTCCTATAAACATTTTTGTTCCAGGATATTTTTGCTTCACAACTCACATGGAAATTGAGAATGAGTTCTTTAGAACTAGATGATTAATGTGGGGGCTCCATTGACATAAAGAGATACGTTAATCATTTTATCCTCCCTTCAGAGATGAGGATCTGGGAGGAAGCAACTACCAGTACAAACAAAAATACATTCATCCATTTATTTACCAAACTACTTGACAATCAATCATTTCTTTAGTTCATTTTGGTCCCTACTCTTATTTTCTGTTGGGGATTTTTATATTGTTAATTAAATTGCAGTTGACATTCAATATCATATTGGTTTAGATGTGCAGCATAGTGGTTGGACATTTGTATGGCTTGTGGGGTGCCCACCCCACTTTGGTCTAGTGCCCACCTGACACCATGCAGGATGGGGAAGACAGAGAGAGAGTGACCTGAAGCAGCAAGTGGAGAATAACCTACACATACATCTTCCTTCTGCACACCCTTCTGCCATCCTTCCCCATAACTCTTCCTCACTCTGTAGAGCCGTTCATTGACAGTGTGGGTGGACAGAGAGAATTGGTAAACTAATTCTTTCTGGATTTTGTTATGCTCTCCATTTTGATTGGGGCAAATTATTGTATTGGAGGAAAACCTCAGTCAAAACAAGGGACAATGGAAGTTTCCAGAGGTAACCTGGACAGTCTGGATCCAAATTTGGTGCCTTGTTTCTAAAGCATAAATATGGTTTGGCATTTAGTTTTTAATGGAATTTGGTCTTTGCAGGCAAAAGGTAATTGAGGTCAACAAATTGTTCCTAATGCTTTCCACTTCACTCAATTGCATGGGGCCCCACAATCTACAGGACCCAGCAGGGAGATGTGCTTACAACCAGAAGGGTTTTTTCATCATCCCGGAAGTGGCTTCAAGTTTTTCTTCCTTTTAGTGAAGTTCAAAATGTCAAAGAAGAACTCAGTTTGAAATGAACAAGACCCAAGAGGTTTCACTTTCATATCAGAATAACTATTTTATTCTGTTATCTAGGCAATTGATACAGAAACCTCACTTTGCTGCTCTGGTACAAGAGTTTCTATTTTTTGAAGACTTGCAGCTCTACTCGATTTTTTTCATGTTGTCTGAGGGGCCAGGAAAGAAGAGACTATATTGTTATCCTGACCTGGAAAGGCCTAAATAAAAGTTTGTTAAAGTTTATTGTATCTCTAACACATTTCTAATAAGTTTTATAACATCTTGTTAAAAGTTAGAAGTTGTAGCCTGGCCAGCGTGGCTCAGTGGTTGAGTGTCAACCTAGGAACCAGGAGGTCACGGTTTGATTCCTGGTCAGCGCACATGCCCGAGTTGCAGATTGATTCCCACGGTGGGGCATGCAGGAAGTGGATTTTTCCTCCAGCAATTCTCATCATGGCTGTTTCTAGATCTCTCTCTCTCTCTCTCTCTCCCCCCCCCCCCCCCCCCGCCTTTCTCTCTGAAATCAATAAAAATGTGTTTGTTTAAGTTGTGGTTAAAAAAAGTTCTATGTTCAAATATTGTTAGGAAATACTAACAATTTTTTTATTAAACAAAAATAAATGGGTTTTGTTAATATAGAAGTTCTCATGCCCTTCATAGTCTAGTGTGAACAATGAATTTACACAAGTGGCTCGTGGATTCAAATTGCCACACTTTCTTGACCACAGAACCCTTGTGCCACACACATCTTGTAGACTAAAGTTTCATGGAATAACTTTTCAAAGCCCTGCCCTAACAGCAGCTCTCCAATCCCTTGTTTCTCTAGTAATAATCAGTCAGCCTGGCAAGAAGAGTGGTGAGACACTAGGTTTTTAGGAATAACTATGGGCTGATGGGAGCTTCTCTAATTGTAGAGTTAGGAGAAATAGTTTATTTTTTGTTTTACCACTTACTGGCTAAGTGATACTGAACAAATCAATATCTCTGATTATCAATTTCCTCATTGCTAGGAGAGACTAATTATTCTTACCTCACTAGGTCATTGAGAAGTTTTTGAAAACAGCCTTGCAGTTTTTGCAAAACATTAAATATATACCTACCATATGATGTAGCCATTCCCCTCCTAGGTATTTATTCAAAAGAAAGGGAAGCATATATCATACAGGAATTTTCATTGCAGCTTTATTTGTATTAGCCAAAAAATGGAAACAATTTAAAGTCCCATTAACAGGCATTGGATAAATTCTGATGAATCATAAAATGGAATACTGTTCAGCATCGAAAAAGACTAAACTATTCATACACACAACATGGGTAAATCTCAAAAACTTATGCCCAATGAAAAAAGTCAGACAGAAAGAGCATACATACCCCCTTGGATGGTGTGGCTCAGTTGGTTGGAGCATCATCCCATATACCAAAAGGTTGTGGGTTCAATCACCAGTCAGGGCACATACCGAAGGCAATCAGTATTTCTCTCTCTCTCTCTCTCTCTCTCTCTCTCTCTCTCTCTCTCTCTCTCTCTCTCTTTCTCTCTCTCTCTCTCTCTCTCTCTCTCTCTCTCTCTCTCCCAACCCTCTCTCTAAAATCAATAAGCATATCATCTGGTGGAGATTTTAAAAAAGCATATATGCCATATGATTCCATTTATATAAAATTCTAGAAAATGTAAATTAATCTCTAGTAACAGAGAAAGGATCAGTGGTTGCCTAGGGACCAAGGGGAAGAGAGTGGCAGGGTTGAGAGGAGGGAGGATTTGTAAGAAGGGATGTGTAAACTCTTGGGAATGATAGCTGCATTCACCACATTGTGCTGCATATAAAATTTGAGGTTGACAGCTTTTGCTTTTGTACTTTAAACTCGTCACTGCACTGCCTTCATGATTGCCTTTTTCCACTGAGAAAATGGCTGTCATCTTACCTTTCTCTTCAGTACAGAACATGCTTGTTTTTGTCCCCTCTGGCAGCTTTAACCTTTTTTTCCTTTATTACTGATTTTGAGCAATTTAACTAGAATGTGCCTTTGTGTCATTTTTTTTTCTTGGGATTATTAGTAAGTTTCATGGAGCCTTTTCTTGTGCTTAAGATTTATGGTTTTTATCAAATTTGGAAAAATTCTTAGCCATGATTTCTTCAAATATTTTATTTCCCAACCCTCTCTCCTCTCACCTTCAAGAACTTCACTTACATCTATATTGCCACAGGGAATGATCCCACAGCTTGCTGGTCATTTGTTTAAAAACTTTCCCTTTGTTTTATTTTGGATAGTTCCTATTGTTATCACTTCAAGTTCAGTAATCTTTTCATCTGCAATGTATCATCTGCGTTTAATATCATCCAGTGTATTTTTATTTTACCTCAGACATTGTAGTTTTTGTGTAGAAGTCTGATTTGAGTCTTTTTAATTATTATCTTCTACTTTTAAATTATGTGAAATATTAACCTGGTCCCAAGGCAGTAGTGTGCTAGTAAATATTTAACAAGCAGATCCCTAGGAATAAAAGCCCTAATTTTGGCAATTTCTATGGTGTAAATATTACCACCATGATGGATTTCAAGCTACCAATGCTACATTACCGAATGTAGAATTTGGGGGCTGCAAAGTAGCACTGCGTGGTATAGTATTTCTGTCATATCGATATAATGATTTCAGTAGCACAAATAATAGTTAATTGTGACAAAATAGAAATTGATGATTTTTAGGATTTATTGTCTTTTAAAATATAATTTATTTAATATTAAGTTTGTATAATTTAATTTTTAATAATGACTTTAATAACTGGCTCACAACATTCTTGAAAATTTGACATTTGGCTCATATGAGCTGGTGTGACCTGGCTCCAGGACACATTCGGTTTCAAAGCCAGAACCGCATCGCAAAGCACTCAGCAGAGGATTGCCCTCATGCCTATTCTCTCTCCCTTGCTGTATGGATAACCATTTTTATTAGATTTTGTCTCATCCTTTCCTGCTTATTTCTGAAAATATAAGCACACACTATTATGTATTTCCTTACACAAAAGGTAGCACACAATAAACACTGTTTGGCTCCATGTTTAGCTTAGAATTTTGATTCCAGTTAAATTGCAAATCCTTAAGGGAGGCAAAGAGGTGGTATTTAAACTATTACCAACATCACATTTTAGTAGCCATTACTATTTTTGAGAGCTAAGACATGTCTGAATGGAACCAGAGAGTTTCATTAAGAACAGGGATAAAACCAGTAATCTGAGTGCTTCATAGACAAATGTCACAGTTTTACAGGGATCAGAGCAGTGAGAACCAGGCCCTGGCACATGCCGAGGTGGTGAGGTGGCAGGGGTGAGTGCTCTGAGCTCCCACCATAGAAATCCAGCTACTTTCATGGATTTCTACCTCCCTCAATAAAGGGGGTGATTTTTATTTTAATGTTTTAGTTGGATTTTTTCAGCTAGTTAAATGTAATAGGGCGATGTGTATCTTGTGAAAGTCATTCCTATAATATTTACAGTACTTCATGGCCTTTAATAGGAGTCCTGGTAAAGCATCTGAAAATCCAAATACCATTTTTAGTAATTGTCACACTTTGGATTGTGTTTCAGTGAACTCCAATTCCTAGGAGTTTAAATTTTATTTCTTTAAAATGTAATCACAGTTACTTTTCCTGAAGATGTTTTTATAGGAGAAGGTGACAGAGAAGGAGGAAGAAGACACAGAGAGAAAGGGAGCAGAGGACCAGAAGCAAAGGCAAAGATCAGAGTAGTTGAAGACACTGGTAATGTCTTTTATTCACCAAACTTGTAGCTGAACAGACTTGGCAGGTGACAAGGAGCCACTTTGTTCACATAGCCAGGAATTGTGCCTGGTCTTAAAAAATATTTTGGTGCTTTTTTATTTATTATATTCTTGAGGGTAATAGTAATATTGTATTTCTGACAGCCAACAGTCACCTCTCTGGAATCATAGAGACATTTCTCAGGGAACAATTTCTCTTTATGTTTGGGGAGCTTGCCCCCTTGTGGATTAATAAAATATTACAGTCCACATTTTCAAAGCACTCCAAAATTGGATCTAATTTGTGACGATGTCTAAACTGCTATTCAGAATGTTGGAGAAAAACAAATAAGTACATATTTTTTAATGTAATTTCCCTGAGATTCCTGGATTATTTGTATAAAAATTTTGGTGGAGTTTATGGATTTTCAAATCATAATCTTCCCCCAACCTCGAAATAAATGATTTAAGGATCCAAAACTATAATAATGGTTATAAAATATTATGTTCAGTGCTTTCTAAGTGCCTTAATATAATAAAGACATGCCTCTTGCCACACTCATCAACATGCTAAGAGGCAGGTTCTATGCAGTATTAACCACGTCCCAATTTACAGAAAGACTTAAAGCAGTGGGGAGCTCCTCCACGCCCGCCCCCCTCTTACCCACCTGCCACAGGAGGGAGCCCCTGCAGCTCTTCTTGACCTACTGCACTCCATCAACTGGCCATAGTCGATTACACCAGAGATAGCAGATCAAGCTGGGTTACCCAGGTTCTTTCTCCTGGAAATTTGGAATTGGACTTCATAGAGAGCCCTCACTCTAAGCTGGTTACTTGAGTGGAGGTCATATAAGCTCAACAGCTCCTTGTGAAGAAGCATTGTCTGTCATGTGCATAGAGAAACAGAACAATGTGACCAGGAGGAAGAGAAAAGAATAAAGAGGTTGCACAAAGTGAAGCAAAGGACAACGTTCTGTTCTTGGCCCCAGTCCCTCAGGAGGCCTCCTACTGGTCAGTGACTGGGCTTGTTGAAATAGGTCTTTTTCTCTATTAAAAAAAAAAATGTATATAACCAAGTCACGTGAGCAATAATGTGTAAAAGTGAAACAAATCTAGTGTTATCATGAAATAAAATCTGAAGTTAATGTGGCACATTGAATGATGTGCATAATTTTTATTGTACTCCATGGCAATTAGGCTCAAATAGGGAGCAATTAATGAAAATGACTGTAATTATTGCCATGTCAACAAAGCCAAACCAAGCGATTCCAAAGTCAGCTGCAGGGAAGAAAGTTTAGAGACAGCAGGAATTTGATCTGCAGTTCCTCTGAGGGACCCCGGATTTGAAAACCAGAAGGTCAGGTCCTTCCCTTGCCCCTACTTCTCTAGCAACAATAGTTCAGGTGGCCCACGAGGTCCCAGTGGACAAGTGTGAGAGCTCATCTTCCTGCCCTGCTCCTTCCCTCAGTGCCTCTCCAGGAGGAGAAAGCTGTCATTGACAGGCTATGGAAAGGGCTGCCTCTGCGTGTGTGTCTCTCCTTTCCTCAACATTAGATGGGTGAGCAGGAGAATTTGAAGCTGGTCTCCGGAAGACCAGCTTGCTTCCCATGGTGCAGGCTCCTCGCCTCTACAGCTACCATTCACACAAGGCATCATCAATACCATCCAGTCTAGCCCACCTGGGGCCTGGACTGACGATGGGGGTGGAATCCTCATGCAATGAGAAGTGTGAAATTGTAAATATCTCCATGCAAATTGAAAATTGTTCCGTGTACATATCTATCTTCCCTGGGCAGCTGGGGTAGGAGCATGTATGACACATGGTTGAGGTGGGGTTGGATTTTGGCTGTTGAGAATGCTGGGTCCCAACCAAATCTCACCCTCTCAATCTCTTCTCCAGTGAAGTAAGACAACCAAGAACATTCAGGACAGTTACCCAAGGCCAGAATCCTAGAGTCCTGGGACCGGTTTGGCTTAAACTAGCCAGTACTTACAGGGAGAAAAATTCAATGATGTGGAAATATTCCATTTTCTTCTTTCCACACAAGGCTAAACTAATACCCCAAATTGAACTTGAAACAATTAGAGGTACTTTTGTGTTAATAAATATATCTCAGATGTTTTAGATGTATTACTTCCTTTAAATTTTTTATTAATTTGAGAGACAGAGAGACAGAGACAGACATCAATTTGTTATTCCACATATATATGCATTCATTGGTTGATTCTTGTGCCCTACCGGAGATTGAAACCACAACCTTGGCATATCAGGATGATGCTCAAACCTATGGAGCTATCTGGCCAAGGCCAAAAATGTTTTGTTTTTTTTGGGGGGGGTGTTTCTTTTTTTTCGGGGGAGGTGGTGGAGGTGTATCATAATTAGCTATGATCCTGGCATAGGAACAATAGGAATATTATGGAAAGGACCAAGAAGGGTTTCCTTGGGACTCATTCAGTATATATCATTGAAGAACTACCATGTGTCATGCATGGTGTTAGGCACTAGAGAAAAAAAATTACAAAATAATGTCTGTCTGTGCTCTTCAAGAACTTAATGGATCAGCTACTCGCCATTACCCAGTGTGATGACTTAGAGGAGCATAAAAAAAAAAACCCAGGCTATTCCTATCTGGAACATTTTAATAACCTTCAAACATTTTATACAGATAAAGTTGGATTAAAATAGACATTGAGAGGAATCTAGGAAAGAAAGGATGGAGGTGGGAGTGGGAAGAAAATTGTAGGAAAGGGGAGGGTTGTTGTCTCAGAGCTGGAGATGGTGCGAACACATGCATCTGAGGGCTGTTTTTAAACACTGCCTCTGAATCATCCCTCCAGCCTCCGCCCTCCACTTCCCACTGCCAGCTCACCCTCTTCCTGAGCCACCCAGATCACCATTTCTCACTCAGAAAGAATGCAGTTTGTATAGAATCCCTACACATTGCTAGAATACCTTCGTACAATGGACAGAAGCTCTGTGTAAAGATGGGGAAATCTTAGGATGTATTCCTAGAAGTGGAATCGCTGGGTCAAACAACAGATCCATATATATATATATATGTATGTATGTGTGTGTATATATATATATATATATATATATATATATATATATATTTGTAAATTCTATATTGTTTTCCATAGTGGCTGCATCAGTCTGCAGTCCCACCAGCAGTGTACTAGGGTACCCTTTTCTCCACATCCTTACCAGCACTTGTTTGTTGATTTATTGATGGTAGCCAATCTGGCAGGTGTGAGCTGATATCTCATGATATCTCATTGTAACTTTAATTTGCACCTCTCTGATGATTAGTGACGTTGAGCATTTTTTTCAAATGTCTCTTGGCCATCTGTATGTCCTCTTTGGAGAGGTGCCTATTCAGATCCTGTGCCCATTTTTTAATTAGATTATTTGTCTTCCTTTTGTTGAGCTGTATGAGTTCTTTGTATATTTTGGAAACTAACCCCTTATCAGATGTGTCATTGGCAAAAATGTTCTCCCATACAGTGGGGTTCCCTTTTCATTTTGCTAATGTATTTTTTTGTTTTGTTTGTTTTTGATGTGCAGAAGCTGTTTAGTTTGATATAGTCCCATTTGTTTATTTTCTCCTTTGTTTCTCTTGCCCTACGAGATGTATCTGTAAACATATTGCTACAAGAAATGTCTGAGGTTTTGCTGCCTATTTTTCTTCCAGGATTTTTATGGTTTTGTGACTTATATTTAAGTCTTATATCCATTTTGAGTTTGACCCAGCGATCCCACTTCTAAGAATATAGCCTAAAACTTGGAAACACCAATCAGAAAGAAGACATGCACCCCTATGTTCATGTCAGCATTGTTTACAATAGAAACAGCCCAGATGCCTATCAGTAGGTGAGTGGGTAACAAATTAGTGTACATTTACACCATGGAATACTATGCAGCTGTACAAAAGGAGGATTTCTTACCCTTTACGACAGCATGGATAGACACAGAGAATACTATGCTGAGTGAAATAAGCCAGTCAGAGAAAGACAAATATCACATGATCTCATTTATAAGTGGAATCTAATTAACATAATAAACTGATGAACAAAATAGATGCAGAAGCATGGAGGCATGGAACAGACTGTCATATCTCAGAAGGGAGGGGAAATTGATGGGAAGAGATTAACCAAAGGATTTATAGACATATATGCATAACTAATGGACACAGACAATAGTGTAGTGAAGGCCTGGGGTGGGGCAGAGGCTAGGAGGAGGGAGGTATAGGAGGGGAAAATTGGGGGACAGCTATAAAACTGTCAACAATTAAAAAAACATTTAAAAAAGATAGAGAAGTTGAGGTGCAAAGAGGTTGCATGACTTCTCCACATGACACAGTTCGTAAGAGACAATGCCATAATGCAAACTCACATTTTAAAATTATAATTAAGACATATGTGTTGCTTTTTTAAAAGTAAAAAAATATAGACATGTGCAATATAAAAGATAAAAGTCTTCCATTCTCTGCATTCCACATTGTTTGCGGTATATCCCTATAGGCCTTTTCCTTGTATACACAAATGTATATTTACACACATGACAGATCACCGTATACTGGTATGTGAGCATGCATAATTTTTACACAAGTTGGCATTGCTCTGTAACTCACTTCCCCTAACAAGGATATCACGGATAGCCTTCCTTGTCCGAACCTATACATTCGTTTTACCTCTACGATGCATATTCAGTTTAATGAACATATTCTAACTTGTTTAAGCATGTCCTTGTTGATGAGGATGCCCCTGCTTTTTTTTTTTTTGAAATTCAGTATCAGTGTATTAGTGTTTTCTCATGATTGTCTGCATGTGAGCGTTTACATTTAAGCCGTGCGGAGAAATTCTGAAATGAAAACTGAAGGCTCTTATTCTTTCACCCTCCATTCTGGGTGGGGTTGTCACTTTTGTTTTTTGTTCTTCTGGTCCTTAACATTATAACTGAATTCGATTCAGATGGTTATAGCTTTTGATTCACCTGTTTTGGAAGATACTACTGTCTGGCTTTAGTGAGAGCTGAGAAGTTGAACCTATGTTTGCTATCTCCATGTCCCTCTTTTAATTGTTAGCAATAGTACCATTTTTAAGTTTCTCAGGTTAATTACATTCCTTCTCTCTAAGTCTGTCTTCTGTGCCTTGTTAAGGGTTTTAAAAAATGTAAAGCCCCATCTCAATAAAACTGTAAAGTGTAAACATTATACATTGTAGTGCCAAGTAGGATCCATGGAGAAGGAGGTATTGTCTGGGACTTATCCATGCTGGCAGCTCAAAGAAGAAGCTCTGAGCTCCCATGGATTATCTTTCTATTTATCTTTCGTTTCCTCCTGGGCCATACTGGGCTTCTACTGGTTTTTGTAGACCATGTCCAAGCTAATGGTCTATGCCAAAGGGCTCCATATTCTCCAAAGCCTATAAGAAGCATGAAGGGCTGGGGGAAGACAGAAGTTCCATTGTGTCCCCCTGAGGGGACATGGAAGTCCTAATAGGGCCACTGAACTGCCAGGGACCACGGGTTGCATTCAAGGGGCTGCCAACGGCAGAGATAGGCTAAACCATCAATTTCAGCTCTGAAGTGGAGAGCATAATATTCATAAGGGCCCAACAGGACCAGACTCTATGCAGGGGATCTAGGTGCAAAGCAGGAATTCTGATTAGAACCACATGTGCTGATCTGAGGCCTCCTTATTCCTGAGCCACAAGGTCACCTGTTCCCCGACCCCAAACACACGGACACCATTTTGGTGAGGAGCAGGAGAAGGGATAAGAAATACAATATAAAAGGACTATTTGGACCAGAAGAGACTAATATGTTGATATTTGTCTAGTTTGGTTATTTCTACCCACACACCCAATGAGAAAGAGACAGGAAGTACACTAGTTCATGAGACAGAGACTATTGTTCATTAATAGAATTCTTTCAGTTAGGTAAAGCCATGGGAATAAGTTCTGGTTTAAAAAAAACAAACAAAAAACAAAACAAAAACAGCCCTAGCCAGTTTGGCTCAGTGGATAGAGCGACTGAAAGGTCCCAGGTTCAATTCCGGTCAAGGGCATGTACCTGGGTTGTGGGCACATCCCCAGTAGGAGATGTGCAGGAGGCAGCTGATCGATATTTCTCTCTCATTGATGTTTCTAACTCTCTAACCCTCTCCCTTCCTCTCTGTAAAAAATCATTAAAATATATTTTAAAAAAAGGGGGGGTGGTAGTAATAAAACTCATTTCCTAGCTTGGTTCATAAAGATCTTTCCTGTGTTATTATTCAATTCTTTTCTTTTTCACATTGACCTGGGAAACCATTATTGAAAATGGTGGAGCCACACACTAGTATGGAAGGCGGCAGGGTCCTTGAAGATCGAAGAGAACTGCTTGCCAACCTGAAACACCCGTTTTTGGACTTTGAGGTTGTGTGTCAGTTATCTATTGTTACATAACCAACCACTCCAAAATGTAGTGGATTAAAACAACACTTTATTATCGTCTGTATCATTTTTTAGGGCTCAGATGGATAGTTCTCACTTGGGGTGTCTCATGTGGTTGAAGTCAGGTGGGGGCATCTTTCTTTTGATCTTAACTTGTTCACTACCTGGATCCTTTACTGGCTCTAGGAAATATATGAAGAATTCAATTTCCCAGGCCCTGTTTCCAGTTCAGTTGGACTGGGATAGAGTCTGGAGGTTTGCATTTTAACCAGCATTTTTTAAGGAGATTTTTTTCCTCTCGTTAATGCTCCCCATTTCCTAAATCCCTAATTACCAGGAGAACAGAGGTCAGCCCCTCTGTAGACCTAATAGATCTTCCTTCACCCAACTCTGTATTTCACCACCCACTTAGAAAACCAAGCATTTTATCAGTCACTAGGAATTGAAGTTGTTCTTTTAGTTCTGTCCTTCAAAGGGAATAAAAGAGACACTGCTTTATTCAGATGAGCATTGATCCTTTTTCTAAAGACCATTAGGGAGGGAAATTGTGACAGAATAGGCTGCTCAATCATTAGTAATATCTTATGTTGTGAGTGGACTGACTGGTTGACCTACAATTACTTTAAATCCAGAATCTAAATCCTAATCACAGAATAAGACCCATGACACGGCCTTTTTTTTCTTTTTTCTTTTTTTTTTTTTTTTTTCTGCTTTGATCTTAGTTACTCCTCCAAGTTACATTGGAGCTCAGCTCCCTTACTTAAAATTCTCAGCTCAGGTAGCTACGCAGAAGAGGGGTTACTGGGTCATATGGTAGGTCTTTGTATTGTTAATATTTTTTAAGGAACTGCCATACTGTTTTCCATATTGGCTGTACCAGTTTACATTCCCACCAGCAGTGAATGAGAGTTCCTTTTTTTTCACAACCTCTCCACCACTTGTTATTACCTTTCTTGTTGATAACAGCCATTCTAACAGGTGTGAGGTGGTATCTCATTCTAGTTTTGATTTGTGTTTCCCTAATAGCTAGTGAAGTTGAACGTGTTTTCATATATCTGTTGGCCATTTGTATGTCTTCTTGGAAGAATTGTCTGTTCAGGTCCTTTGCCCATTTTTTTATTGGATTGTTTGTGTTTTGTTGTTGAGTTGTATGCTTTTTAGATATTTTGGATATTAACCCTGTATCAGAGGTGTTGTTTGCAAATACTTCCCATTTGTTTGGTCATCTTTTTGTTTTGTTGACAGTTTCTTTTGCCGTGCAGAAGCTTTTTAGTTTGATATAGTCCTATTCATTTATTCATAAAGATATCTGTACCCTATTGTTTCTTGTGCCATTATTTATGGTGGCCAAGACATAGAAACAACCAGTGTCCTTCAACAGATGATTGGATAAAGGAGATGTAGTACATATATACAACGGGATACTACTCAGCCATAAGAAAAGATGAATTACTGCCTTTTGCAACCACAGGGATGGATATTGAGAATATCATGCTAAGCAAAATCAGATGGAAAAAGTCAAGAACCATGTGATTTCACTCATATCCTATATAATAAAGAGGTAATATGCAAATGGTCATTACACCGTGACTTGGAACGACCAAACAGCAGGAGGGTGGGGCAGCGAGCAGCCCGGCGGCCCCCTGAGGCAAGCGGCAGTGAGCTACTCGCGCACGGATTTGTGCGCAGGGCTCCTAGTGTGGGATATAAAACTGAAAGCAACAAATGAACAAACAAGAAAAACAAAAACTCATAGACACAGAAAATAGTGTGATGGTTACCAGAGAGAAAGGGTTGGAGGAGGTAGAAGAGGGTAAAGGGGATCAAACATGTGGTGATGAAAAGAGATTTGACTTTTGGTGGTAAACACACAATGCAATATACAGAGGATGTATTATAGAATTGTACACTTGAAACTGATACCATTTTATGAACCAAGGTTAACCCAATACATTTAATTACCATTTTTTTTTAAAGTAAAAAAATTCTCAGCTCATGTTTTCTGCAACTCCTCCGGGCTTTTCTGTTCCTTGCCTGAGATAAAGTTTCTCCCATCCCCACCCCACTTCATCCCCCGGCCATGCTACATTGTTATCCTCCCTCTGAAATAGCAAGGTGTACAGGGAGGAGCAGGAACTGAGGAGTGAGGAGGACTCTTCAAGGTCTGGCTTTGGCACTTCCTAACCATATTAATAGATACATGAAGACTAGTCACCGTATCTATAAGATAAAGTTAGTATTAATCCTACCTCATAGAGCCTGTGCTCCAGGCACCCTCTTTCTCTCAGTTCTGGGAAGGAGCCATGCCCTCTCCTACCACTGGGCCTTTGCACAACTATTGTATCTACCTGGAACACGGTGCCCTTGCCCACTCCTTACCCTGGTAAGTGTCTCCCCTTTCTTCAGGTATCAGTTTAGTGGTCATGTCCTCAGGGACTAAGCCCATGTCCCTGTCATACCACCATGTACCTCACCTTCAGGGCACTGCTCACTGCTCTACATTTATATTGGTTTGTGAGATTATTTAATAACATCCATCTCCTAGGATACACTGCAAGCTTCCTGAGAACAGACACATCTCTTTCTCTCACCATTTTATCTCCAGCATCCAACACTCAGTGAATATTTGTGGAATAAATGAATGAATAATAGTCATGAAAATAAAGGAGACCATGCATGTTAATCACTTACCACTGTTTGTTATTATCAATAATATTATCTTCCCCAAAGCGGGTTTTAGAATGTCAACCATCAGGATCACAAGGACAGTAGGAGGTAAGGTATACAAAAGCTGCTTGTAAATTGTAAAGCGCTAGACAAATATTAGCATTTTGTGGTCATTGACATCCCTTAGCTCTTTTTCCTGTGGACACCTCGGTAATCCACCACCCCCCCCGCCCCCCCAGCCTCTGGGACACGTGTACACACAGAGACAGCTGTGCTTCTGGAACCCGACCCGTTCCTGGTTTGACTATGAAGTCCTCAGAGACAAATCACAAGCCCAACAGCAATGTCACTGGCAGTGGAAGAAGTGATGCATTTTAAGGAAATGGTTTCTTCAAACTCAGACACAGAGGCTCACTCTTGTTATGATGGAGCGAGCGTTGTCACAGAGAGTGAGACAAGAGCAAAGGGGTTGAGACTGTGCGGGACCAGAACACTGAGTGGTTAAAGTGGCTGCTCTCAGCAAGGGCATTGGGGCAGCCCTAGCACGGTGCCCTACAGGGGGCAGCAGCTCATGGGAAAGGGTCAGGCACCAGTCCTGGTGCAGGATCTGTTGGATGCAACACGGACACAAACGGGGTCAAGCACATTCCAGTCAACCCCAGCGGGATGCTTACCTGTGGTTGAGGCCACAGGGACTTCAGGGGAAGGATCATTGCAGATCAGAGATGTCCGCACAATCTTTGACAGTCTTGCCATTACGTAGTGAAGTTAGTCTGTGTTCTCTCCCCTCAAATCTGGTCACACTCTAGGACCGCTTTGGCCAATAGAATTTGCCAGAAGTAATGCTGTGCCTATTTCTGAGCCTCGGTTTTAGGGCACTAGCAGCTTCCAAATTCTGAAACCTGACACGTTCCTGGTTTGACTATTAAATCCTCAGAGACAAATCGCAAGCCACTTGGAACACTCTCTCTGAGGAAGCCAGACGCCATGTAAGAAATTCACCTACTCCGAAACCTCCCTGAATGGGGCTAGGCCCTGACCTGAATGGTGAGCTTAGGTGGAGAGAGGGAGGGGAGAGAGGGGGGGAGAGAGAGAGAGAGAGAGAGAGAGAGAGAGAGAGATCACTGAGGCACTATGCATGAAGAAGCCACAGTTATTTGAAACCACTGCATTTTGAGGAAGTTGATTATGCAGCAATAGATAACTGAAAAGTGAGCTACTGGCAAGAGACAGATAGGGACGCCAAGCCCCATCAAGGCAGGTGACAATGTTCAGGGAAGTGGTGTCGTCCTGCAGGGAGATTGAGCTACTAGGTAACAGCTGAGTCCCAAGGAGGAGAAGGTTAGAGAGATGGTTTAAGGCTACCTGACACCCAGCAGGTCCCAAGACACCGGACGCAGTTAACACAAGCCCTCCAGAAATTGGGGCTAAGCCAGTCGCCCTGCTTCCTGGCCATGCAGGTGACTGACTGAGAAGCTCCCAGGGCCTGAGCTGGAGGTAGGACCACTCAGGAGGAGGAGGAGGGGAGAAGAGAACATGGGAAGTTGTAAAAAGATAAGATGAAACAATGCAAGTGTTGTTAAGAGCTGTGAGTTCCAGTAAGTTTATGAGTTCCAGTAAGTGTATTAAAATAAATTATTCATCTTTATAAGACTTAGAGAGTGTTTATATTACTATCATTACTATGACAACGATAGTAGATTGAAGAAAATAACTTTCTGTTCTCTCTCTTTTTGAAAAAATTCCTTTATAATGTAGAGTCTACTATATTATAGGGGTTAATGTGATTTTGTTCCCAAAATCCAACTTTTTTTTTTTTTGTTTTTCTTTCTTTTTTTACCTTCTTTGAGTACCTTCTGCTCCTGGATATCATAGGAGTGAGACATGAAACAGAATTTCAGACTACTGAGATCCCAAGGGAGGTGGAATTCCCAGGACCACACTATTTATATGAAGAGTAGGCCTGAAGAAAGGCTAGTTTGGTTCACAGTATTAAACAGAATTAAGAAAAAACAAAAGAGATTTTTGTATAGCCTGTATTATTTTGCTTACTAATCTACTACAGTCATTTTCATAAAAATAATTTTAATTAAGCAAGAAACAATTTCCATAACACATTAAAATAATGCAGAATTTTCACACTCAAGCTTCCAGATGCAGTACATGCCAGCTCTGTGGGGAGTTTGTTGTATTGCTTCTCCTTGTTTTGTGACCAATCAAGATGAAAATACTCAAGGAATTTGCCAAGTTTAAACTATTAAAACACCTTAAAAATGTTTCAAGGACACAGCTGGTATGGGTCAGCAATTGAGTATTGACCTATGAACCAGGAGGTCACAGTTCAATTTTCAGTCAGGACACATGCCCAGGTTGCGGGCTCAATCCCCTGGTGTGCAGAAGCAGCTAATCGATGGTTCTCATCATTGATGTTTCTCTCTCTCCCTCTCTTAAATCAATAAAAATATATTTTAAAAAATGAAATGAAATGTTTCAAGCGGTGGAGCATATACTTTTCTGTTGATGGGAAGAATGTCAGAGAATTTGTGACTATTTAGAAACCACCACAATCATATATTTTACTTTTCCTACCTTACTAGAAACATTTACAGGCCTCATCTACCATCTATATTAATCGGGGTTCTACATAGAAACAGATCGATTGTATAGATATGTAATATTAAAACAGAGAATGTGGTATAGGAGTGGTGTGATGGTTTGGGGCAAAAGTAGGTTTACAATTGTGAGTACATGAAAAGTTTATTCTTATGTTATTATTTATTAGTTATTTTATTAGTTATTTGTATTATAACTGTAAACCTACTTTTTTCCCACCCCTGTGTATATAAAAGGAAATATAGTATAAGAAATTATCTCACACAATTCCAACATCTGCAAGGTAGGCGGCAGACTGGAGACCCAGGAGAGCCAATATTGTAGTTCTAGTTCAAAGGCTGGCAGACTTGCTGTAGAACCAGGAAAAGCTGATGTTGCAGATGAAGTTCAAATGCAATCTGTGGAACAGTCTCTCCCGCTCAAGGGAGGCCCAGCTTTTTGTTATATTCAGGCCTTTACCTGATTAGATGAGGCCCACCAAATTATGGAGGGCAATCTGCTTTACTTGAAATCCACTGACTTAAATATTAACATCATCTAAAACACCCTCATAGAAACACTGGTTGACCAAATATCTGGGCACCCTGTGGCCTAGCCAAGTTGACACATAAAATGAATGACACCATCCCTATACCACATTCTCAGTTTTTAAAATTCCTTGTTTTATTGCCATATAACTTTCATACTAAGTATCTTATAATTTAAAAAATTTAACTGCAGTTAACATACAATTTTATATTAGTTTCAGGTGTACAGCATGGTGGTTAAATAACTTACCAAGTTATTAAAATATCTTACCAAGTGACTCTCCCCCTGATAAGTCTAGTGTGTCTACCTGACATCATCTATACTGATTGCAACATTATTGACTATTTTACCCATGCTATACTGTCAGGCATCATTTCTATAGTTTGTCACTAAGTATCCTTTAAAATTTTGTATTCTGCCTTCCTGGTTTTATCAGCACTTGGAGTCATTCTCCCTAAATTACTGTTTGAAGGGACTGGAGGGTCCCATATATTTGGTCCTATAATTCTCAGTTCCTCAAGAGACCCACAGAAGTAAATCTGCATTCTACTAGAACTACGTAATGTAACGCACAAGTTCAGGCTTGGAGAAATAACCTCTGTGGTCTCTCGGTTTAAATCATCAGAGAGCAGCTGAGGTAGTAACTCCATTTACGTCTTAATGCAGATCCCAGGTCACATTAGTTATCCTGTTTCCGTGTCCCTGACACTCATTATTTGCATCTATATTCCATTGTTTCCTGCTGGACTGCTTCCTGCCTCACGCTAATTACTGCCCATTGTAGAGAGCTCTCAGCCAGTCAATAATTACACAAAGTTCAAGCTGTAAAATTCAGGCGTCCTGATGCAACCACACAGAGCAGAGCGTCTGCGTCCATTTCTGCTTCTAGTCACTATCACAGAGAACAGGCCATGTCGGCGTGGCAGAGGGGGTGGCTCCCATGTGGTCGCCTTCACAGGGGGCGCAGAGCCTGGGTGAGAGCTTCTGTTTGGGTTTTTTGTGGTCAGAGAAGTGCCATGGACATCTGTGGCCTTCGGAGGAAAAATGATCTTCCGGCCTAAGTGGTACCTGGGAAACTCTCCCATTAAGCAAAACCCTGGCCCCTCGCTCAGGAAGGCTTTCCTTCAAAGCAGCTATTTTTCACTAGAGCTGAGAGGCTGTTTGTTTCCAATACCTGCTTTGGAATCCCCTGGGCTAGATGTTCAAGGGCAGATTTGGGGGCCTCTCCGAGACCAATTGAGTCACAGTCTCTAGTTGGAGGGCTGGTCTCAGGCATTTGAAGTGTGTGTGTGTGTGTGTGTGTGTGTGTGTGTGTGTGTAAATCTATGTGTGCATATGTGTATATGTATATGTATGTATATGTATATATACACGTGTGTGCATGTGTGTACACATACACATACATATACATACAAACATTTACCGTTTAATAATTCTTTAGTGTGCAATTAAGTGACATTAAATATATTCACATTGATATGAAACCATCACATCCATCTCCAGAACTTTTCATCATCTCAAGCTAAAATTCCATATCCATTACATAATAACTCCCCATCCCTCCATTTCTCAGCCCCTAGTAACCTCTACTCTACTTTCTGTCTCTATGAATTTGACAGTTCTGGGTACCTCACATAAATGGAATCATACAATACTGTCCTTTTGTGTCCAGCTTATTTCACTTAGCATAATGCTTTTAAAGTTCATCCATGTTGTAGCATGTGTCAAAATGCCATTTCTTTTTAAGGCTGGATAATATTCCAGTATATGTATATAGCATATTTTGATTATCCATTCATCCATTGATAGGCTTTGGGTTACTTCCATCTTTTGGCTATTGTGGATAATGCAGTTATGAACATGGGTGTACAAATATCTGCTAGCATCCCTTTCAATTCTTTTGAGTATATAGCGAGAAGGCATTTTCATGTTGTTGTTTTTTTTAATATATATATTTTTACTAGAGGTCCAGTGCATGAAATTCGTCTACGGGTAGGGTCCCTAGGCCTGGCCAGTGATCAGGGCTGATCCGAATCTTCTGGCTGCAAGCCGGGGCCTTCCTTCATTCCGCATCGCCCCCTGGTGGTCAGCGTACATCATAGTGATCGATGGAACTCCTGGTCTCCAGGTCAAACTCCCAAGGGGACACGTAGCCTTTTATATATATAGGTTGATTTCAGAGAGGAAGGAAGAGGGAGAGAGAGACAGAAACACCAATGATCGGCTGCCTCCTGTACACCCCACACTGGGGATCCAGCCCGCAGCCCGGGCATGTGCCCTGATGGGGAATCGAACCGTGACCTCCTGGTTGATAGGTCAACACTCAATCACTGAGCCAGCCGGCCAGGCAGCATTTGCATGTTTAACAAGCTTCTCTAGTGAGCCTCTTCCAAAAGAATTTAACAGTCACTAGCTTAAAGCCTTTACTAGAAAATTGTTTTGTCAACTCTTATGCAAATGTATCTTGAAAATTGGTTTTGTTTAAAGGAGAATGAATGAATGAGTTTTCGCACCATCTCTTTTCTTTTGCTACTCCTTCTTGCACACCATGTTTAGGTCCTAAAACCCTGACACGAATCTCCGATGGTGAGCCCTTTTCTTTTCTTTTCCAAGTTATCCTCAGCACAGTGGTCAGAGTACCCTTGCTAAAACACCTCTTAATTTCTCAAAGCCACCCCAGCTTCTTCCAAAGCTTCTCAGCAGTTATCATGACATAAACAATAAAATTCAAACTCCTTAGCCTGACTTCCACAGCCACGCACATTTAGGCTCCATTCATCTGTTCAGCTACATCTTTCCTTAGAAATTCTTGCCTGGAGCCCTCAGAGTATGATCCCTGCACCATCAGCATCACCTTCTCCCTCTGCCTCAGACCTGTTCCATCTGGAAGGGTGGGGCTGTGGAACCCAGCGACTCCAGTTCTAACCAGCCCTCCAGGTGATTCTGCGTTTGACAACCACTGCTGGAACCAATGAACTCTTCCCAAAACACGGCCAGCTGTGAGTTTGTTCTCTGCTATCTCACCTGCCAGAGGTTACCTCTCTATCTGCTCCGAGTCATGGGCTACCTTCTCCACATGACATCCCCTGTGGGAAATCCCTCTCCCAGATCTGCCCTGGGATGGACCATTTGGCAGTTGATGCTGACTGGCTTGTGTCCTCTGTCATGCACATGGCAGGTAGTGACCTAATTGTATTCATTCGAGTAGATTTGCTTTATCTCTAGTGAATTTAAAAGGCAGCTGAGGAGCTTCTCAGATTAGTCCCTTCAGAACAGTTAGAGCGCATGTTGCCAGTCCCAAATTATTGATGAGGATAACCAGACCCTTCAGACAGAAGTCCAACCGCAACGTACAGGCCCTGAACGGAAGGCGGGTAGTGTGAACTGCAGGGAAAGTCAGTCAGGTGGCACCTGATAAACCTTTCTTTCAGGAAATGACTGGGGCTCAGCTGGAGCAACAGATGGGGAGTGGGGGTGGGGAATCAGATCCCTCCTGCATCCATCAGAGGGAAGGGCTGGGCCAAAGCCCAGGTGCGATGCTTTTGTTCCCAGCCGGCTCCCTGTGGGTTTATGGAGAGGTCTGAGAGCACTTCCCTTTTCTTCCAAGCTTTATGGCACACACAGTCTAAGGATGCTTATCTTCCTTGCTGTTGCTCAAAAAGGAATAAATAGCGAATTTTGCATAGAAAATCTAGGAGGGTGTGCCGGGTTTAATTAAAATGTCTACAAAGCCTGTGAGAAGGAGCAGTGGGAAGGCAAGATTTAATTTCCCCCCAGATACTGAACAGTCTCCATACTCCATGGGGAATGCTGTTACGTGTTCATAATGGGAGTATCTTTTTGTTCAACTGCTGCCTACTGCACTAGAAAATGAGGAGGAAAATGCTTTTCTACACACAATTTGATAAGAGGATTCATTAGAAATACTGTTGTAGAATTAATAAAATGTTGAATGATTTTTCCCATCATTTTTCTTCCTATAGTTGGTTAATGAGGATGAAAAGCAATTATTTTTATAATACATTTTCATGTAATCGGTGGCTAAGTGTACTGAATAGAGAAATAATGAATGTATTAGTTTGCAATGAATTTCTTTGAAAGGAATGAATAGAATTGGAAAGATTCTGGAGGATTTTACCTTTTAGGCTATAAGCACCAATTCTCCCCCATCAATCATTACCGTAAATGTACAATAGGTGGTGTTATTTCTTTAAAAAGCCATCATTCTTTGAGAGTTCTGCATTCAGGATGAGTTTGTTCTGTTGCTTTAAATTCACAAGCGGCATACAGCGACAGGAAAAGCATGTTTGTTTTTTTAAGTTGGACATTTTTAGCTATCTAGGCTAAATGAGAAAAACCATCATTTAAAATTATGCTACAATTTCTTGACATATGAAAGGAAGCCGTTTTCACTAAATAAAATTCAAAAACTACTGAGTACACATGGGGAAGGGGGTTGTTGCTTAGTCTGTGTAGGAACATTTTTTAAGTCCTCTACCCAAGAAGCTCATGAAGGAATAACCTCCTGATGTTTATAGATTGTGATCACAACAGCCAATAACCATTTAGAACCTTCTAGGAAATTGCTCTGGTCTGTGTCTGAAGACTCAATAATTTCTGGGTTTGAGGAAAAGATCTCAAGTATTCATGAGAATGTTTGGAGCGCTTACTAGTTTCCATTTGTCTTTTCAATGAAACTATTTTCACTTTTACATTTCACTGTGACATATATAGCTGCAGGGCTCTGCTCCGCGTTCCCTCCCCCCCCCCCCCCCCCCCCCGCACCCGCCCCCAACACACACACACACACACTATTTCCCTGAAGATCTTTCTGCTCTTGACCAGAGCATTCTGCCTGGGGAGCTGTCTGATTCGGGCCATGTTTGGAGTTACACAAAGGAGTGCCCATGGTATTCCTGGTAGGAGATGATAGAACAGCGCTGGCATAGTTTCTATTCCTTGTAGAGGGGAAAACTCTTCCACGATGAGGAGAAAAATTGGGGTTGCTAGCTTGTCCTTTGGAGATATCAGACCTTGTGAGGTCTCTGTTTTCATGTATTCTGCACAGTTTTGTGAAAAGAACTTACATGTGTTAGCTCTGTGAATTAATTCTAATAATGCTACTTTAGTTGTTCTCATCTTCATATTTCAGAAATGCGTTTGGGTTTCTCTTTCAAACTTACTTTCATACCTGGCTCTTGTCCGCTTCTCTCCTGAGACATGGCCATCCATCTTCAATGACAAATAGTCTACTGAATCCGAAGTTGACCATCAGATAGGAGATCTCCGAAAGACTCCCACCAGGCCAGGTGTCAATTTGACGGGAAATTTCCCTGCTGCAGTCAGCAGCCTGCGAATCAAAATTTCAGTTTGTGGCGTAGAACTTGACAGGGACATTGTGAAATCTTGTATTACTAACGACTGTATTCATGAGTCACTTTGTTCCACCAAGCCTTGCATTCATAATCCCGTGCTTTATTTATGTGAATATGCTTTCCATAACAATACGCTTATTTCTTTCCTTCCTAAAAAGGCACCTGGTCCCTCCTGTCTGTCTCCACTTTTCAATCACTATAACTACCATCCTAATTCAGACCTTGTGTTTTCCCCTGGGCACATCCCCCACCTCCTCACACTGTTCCATCCTACATCCTCTCAGCAAATTAATCTTCCAAATCGAAGCTCTGTCATAGCATTTGCCCTGCTTGCAAACCTTCAGCTTTTCTCTGTCGCCTGATGACTTGACACTGGCATCCAAGGCTCTGCATGCTAGATCTGTAACCCACTTTTCCAGCCCTCTCTCCCACTCTCTCCCCCCAAAACTTGCATCCCCTTCAGCCAAAGGAGACACACGGTGGCCTCCCCCATCCACATCTTTGCTCGTGTGCCCACAGCAGGCTTTGGCACACTGTGCCCTGTGGGTTTCGTCTGCAGCCTGTTTCTGTACAGCCCATCAGCTAAGAATGGTTTTTACATGTTCCAAAGGTAGAGGGTAAGAATATGCAACAGAGACAGGATGTGAACTGCAAACATTAAAATATATTTTACCTCACCTTTTAAAGAAAATATTTGCCAACCCCTGCCCTAGAGAACACCCTCTCTTACTGCTGCCATTAAAATCACGTTTTCACCGCAGGCCTGCGCGAAATGCAGCCTCACTCCACCCCCTTTCTGCCCAGCTGCCCAAATGCCTCCCTTCTTTACACCCCTTAGGGCACTTGCGGACTCTCTCCCAGCTCTTGCTTGTCTGTTATACGGTAAGTATATGTGTAAATTGTTATTAAGCTGAAAGCTTCTTGAGAATAGAAGCTGTTTTTTACTGTTTTTTCTTTTTACAAATTCCCTCCAGCATTCCAGCATCTAGTAAAACAAGTTATAGACCCAATAAACTTTCTAAGTATTTGGAATTCAATTTAATTAGGGTCAAATAAATATAAGCCATTTCCTGGGTTCCTAAGCATGGATGAGAGTTTTTCTCTTTGCTTGGGGCTCAGTCTTTGCTGCTCCAAGGAGCAGTATTCACTGGAGGGGGCCGGGGTGGGGTGACGTAAGAGTGAGCCTGGAATTGAGTCAACCCACAGGGGCTGCGTGAGATTCTCTCTGGCCAAGTGAAGAAAATGCAAGTGGCCAATACGGATTATAGCAACTCCTACAGTTGTCACTGCTTAACTCCAAAATGCTCTAGTGTTTTCTGAGTTTTCTACTTAATAGTTTTCTATTTAGATAATTTCCTATTTAATTACTACTCTCGGTGTAATTGATTTAGATCATTCCTTCTATGAATTTATATGTTAGAATTTGAGAGTTTAAGTTCTGTGAATATCAAAAGTTTCCCAAACCAGGTCCTCTCTGTGAGCCACTAACATTTGGTAGAAGTTACAGTATGGCATCATTTGATAATACTGCACACAAGGCAAAATGGAGAAGTGGTTATCTGGGGTAACATGATTGATAAGTTGTTGAAGAGCAATGAGTGAGGCTGATCTTTCAAGCCAGGATAACTGATCGATCATTCATTGGATTCAGTGCGTATCAGTCAATTCCGCTCAACCAATAAGTTAAATATAGGAAGCATTCTTCAGAAAGGAAACAAACCTAGTGGGTGGTCCCAGGAGGGACATGGACTTTGTGTATGAAAGAAGAGCAGATATGTTTCAGATGGATTTCAGAGAAGGCAACATGGTCATCAATGTGATGATCACATCTCATACTCATGAGCAAGAACTTCACACACACACACACACACACACACACACACACACACACACACTTTGAACTAAGATGTAAAGTCCTGTGAGTGCCCCACATTGGGCTGCCAGTTGCGAGTGTCCCCCCCCACCCATGTCCCACGTGGTTCAGGTTCAGGTTCAGGGTTCGGGCTCTGGAGGAGGCTGCACACAAATGAAAGAGACTAGAAAATATTAATTTGGAAATATTGGGGGCCAGGCGGGAGCCTAACTCAAGGGGAAGGATTCCACCCCGCTCTGGCCTAGCGATCCCTTTTATTAAGACTATGGGATACACCCATAGCCTTTAGGCAGGCAATTCCAGTAATAGCCAATCAGCAAGAATTTACATAAAACTAAAAGGTGGAAGTTACTTTAGCTACCATTGTCTCAACTAGACAGTGGGTGGTTGGCTCTGACCTTTCAGAGCTTCCGGGTTGCTTGTCCACACCTCTCTGCTAATGAAGGCAATGGGTGGCTTCCAACAAAGTCCAAAGATATATATTAGGAAACTCAAGTCCTATAGCCAGAAGGAGGGCTCGCATTATAGTTGAGAAAGGAGCAAAATCTTGAAGCCAGAAAGAAAGTGTCCAATTTCAAGTGTAAGGGGTAAAGCAAGGCCACCGTTCAATAACAAGTACCCACATCAGAAGTTAGAAAGTGGACCACAGCTTCAGATTCAGTGCTCCATCCTTTTTTAATGTTCTCGATTGTTTTTAAGATAATAAAAGGGGAATTCTTTATACATTTCTCATGGTGGCATATTTTCAAAGACTGTGCTAGAACCTAATGTTTATTGATTTTACGTTCTACCTGTCGGGGGGTTCCAAATAGATATTTTCAGAATCCTCTGGTGATAGAAGCGGTAGCATGATGTCACATCACACTCCAGCAAGGACAGGAGCTGGGCCGAGGTAGTGTTAACAGAAATGCAAGGGAGAAACAGGGCGGGAGAGAACCAAGATGGTGGCAAAGTTAAACAACTAAACTGCGCCGCACACAACAATTTCAAAAATACAACTAAAAGACAAAGCGTCTACCACCCAGAACCACAGGAAAGCTGGCTGAATGGTAGATTTACAACTAAGAAGGAAAAAGAAAGAACAAACGCGGAAGGGCTGAGGTACGGAGGCGCGTGAATCGGGCTGGTGGCGGGCGATGGGACGCGCGGCTTTTTTTCCAACCCGAAGGGAGATAAGCTCCCCATCACTCTGAAATCCAGTTTCTGGGGACGCGCGGGGGACCCAGACACCTACGGGGAGAAGCTGGACTCTCGGCCATCGTGTCGGAAAGTGAGAGTGACTTTCTTGCAGAGGTGTGCCCAGCAATCAGTGTTTACTGCGCTGGAGCGTGGGATGCAGGGACTTGGAAACGTGGAAAGGCAGAAAAGGCAGACTAGCAGCCATTGCTGTTTGCCACGCCCTAGCCTAGTGACACCCTGAGACCCCGCCCCGCCCTGAGACCCGCCCCGCACATTCTACAAACCCTCCCAGGCTCCAAACAGCAGCTTTTGCATATAAATGGCCTGCCCTGTGGCAGCTTAACCAAATAAACTGCAGCTCCAGTCAGACTGCTCCAAAACCACTCAAGCAAAGAGGAGAAAACTGCAGTTTTTGCTGTAACTCCTGCTGAGTGGCCTCAGACAGTAGCTTACCTGCACCCCATTGGAGACCCAGAAACGAGGGCATCTAGTGGTCGGTGTGAGACGACACCAGATTTCAACCACTCGCATAATGGACACATTCAAGAGGCAGACTCAGTGAGCGCCAAAGCCCTACTGGAACATAAACGTGTCTCCAGCACAGCAATTCTTCCTTTATAGATACAGCGGGTCCTCACAGCCAATTGGCCTGGAGGAAAATTCCTCCCAGTGACACCAACAACAATCAAGACTTAACTACACAAAGGAGGACCAAGATGGAGGCATAGGGCGGACGCCTGATTGTTGCCTACCATAACAATTTTGAAACTACAACTGGAAAACAGAGCAGACACCATCCAGAACCACCGGAGGGCTGGCTGAGCAGAAGCTCTACAACTAGAATAAAAGAGAGAGGGACGCGGGATGATGCTGATGCCGGTGAGCCAAAGATCACACTTTAAAAACTATGGCTCTGGCAACACATGGCTGCCTGGAATGTGCTTGGCGTGGTTCCCCTGGTGGTCTCTGGCTGAGGGTTCGGCTCTGCTCGCTGCCGAGCACGGACAGACGAGCCCCTGGGAGAATCTGCGCTTGCTGACCTCCGAGTCCTTCGAGAATCTCAGTGCCCCGGAAGCGGCCAGGTGCGCAAGCCCGGCGACCGGCCACTGCTGCAGACCCAAGTGCTGCAGCAATGACCTCGGACCAGCCCGCTGCCACGCGCCGGGAGCACCGGAGCTTCGCCGAGCCCGCTGCCCAACGAATTCCACGGCAGCCGCCCCGGAGCTTTGAGAAAATGGCCGAAGGAATTGCAGAGAGGGAATTGACCAACAGGAATTGGGATCAAGAAGACGAAGCCCCGCTGGGTCCCGGGTCCGGGTGAGGCCGCGCGCCCCTGGGTCCGGGAGAGGCTGGGACCCGCGTCAAGGTGAGGCTGAGTCCCGGGTCTGAGTGAAGCCGCGCGCCCCTGGGTCCGGGCGAGGCCACGCGGCCCTGGATCCGGGTGAGGCCGCATGCCCCTGGGTCCAGGTGAGGCTGGGTCCCAGGTCCGGGTGAGGCCTCACGCCCCTGGGTCTGGGTGAGGCTGGGTCCCGGGCCCGGGTGAGGCTGTGCGCCCCTGGGTCCGGGTGAGGCCACGTGCCCCTGCGTCCAGGTGAAGCTGGGTCCCGGGTCCGGGTGAGGCCGCGTTCCCCTGGGTTCGGGTGAGGCCACGTGCCCCTGGGTTCGGGTGAGGCTGGGTCCCGGGTCCGGGTGAGGCCGCGCGTCCCTGAGTCCAGGTGAGGCCGCGCCCCTGGGTCTGGGCGAGACCAAACCAGAGGGAGTCGGACCTGGATTACCACCATTTGTTCACCATCCAGAACTGAAAAGTCAGTGCTGACATGTACATATAAAGAACTGGTGGACATTGAAATTGGGTCTCAAAAGATCTGTTGGTCCAGAAAAAACTCACTACAGACTGATTCATTTACCTGTCAGCATAACTATTATTGCTCGTCTCACATTCGGTTCTTATAAGTATATATCTAGTGACACATGATCTCGCTCATTTAGGGGAAATGATGAACAACATAGACTGAAGAACAAGAACAGAACCAGAAACAAGGAGGCATCGATCGGACTGTCGGGCCTCAGAGGGAGGATAGGGGAGTGTGGGGAGAGGGGGGAGAGATCAACCAAAGGACTTGTGTGCATGCATACGAGCCTAACCAATGGTTAAGGATAACAGGGGGGTGGAGCATCCGTGGGGAGGGGTGTGGGATAGGAATGGGGGGATGAGGACAAATATGTGACACCTTAATCAATAAAGAAATTTAAAAAAAAAAGAGAGAGAAACAGGGTGGGGGTAGGCAACTGCCTACAGAGGGAAGGTTCAGGGTAAAAAATATTCCTCTTCAAATCTCCTCCTAAAACTCCGCCATCTATTCTGTTATCTCCTTCCTATTACGTGGGTGGCGCAAGCACAGGCACGGAGCAACAGAGGCCCAAATCAGGATGCTCTGGTTGGCACTTCCCAGCCAAGTTTCTTTTCTCACCACCTGATCTGCCCTCCTGCCCTCTCTGTTCCAAGGCCTGGAAAGGAGCCCCTCCCTTATCTGCGGTTTCACTTTCCACGGTTCCAGTTACCCATGGTCAACCACGGGTTGAAAATATTAAATGGAAAATTTCAGAAATACTGGTAAACAATTCATACGTTCTAAATTGCATGCCGTTCTGAGTAGCATGATGAAATCTCACACCATCCCTCTGTGTCCCGCCCTGAACATGAATCATCCCTTTGTCCAGTGTATCCACACTGTATTCCCTACCTACCTATTAGTCACTTAGCAGTTCTCTCAGTTATCAGATCTGCTTGCTGTCCAGGTATGCCAGTGCTTGTGTTCAAGTAACCTTTATTTTACTTAAAAATGGTCCCCAGCCCAGCTGGTGTAGCTCAGTGGTTGAGCATCAACCTATGAACCAGGAGATCATGGTTTGATTCCTGGTCAGAGCACATGCATGGGTTGCAGGCTCGATCCCAGTAGGGGGTGTGCAGGAGGCAGCTAATCAATGATTCTTTCTCATCATTGATGTTTCTATCTCTCTCTCTCTCTCCTTTCCTCTCTGAAATCAATAAAAATATATTTTTAAAAATAGTCCCCAAATGTAAGAGTGATTAAAAGTTTTTCATATGTATGTTTAGGAAAAACTACATAGGGTTTGGAACTATCCACAATTTCAGGCATCTACTGGGGGCTTGGAACATATCCCCCTCAGATAATGGGAGTCTATTATACTATCCATTTGCTTCTTGACTCTCCTCTTGCTTCTTTTCATTCTACTTTGACATTCTGACCCCTCCTTATTCATCCTTATATAGTTCCGTTTTCTCTGGCCTAATCCCAGGTACCCCTATATTTGGGACCTCCTATTGCTTCACTGTGCTTGCCTCCTATTCTTTAATAATCTCCCTTCTGGTCCCAGACTCCTACAGTAGAGAAATCCCAGCTTATCTCTGCTTTCACAACCTGGCCAACCTCTTGAATGCAACCTCATGAGAGAACTTGAGCGAGAACCACCTAGTTAAGCCCCTCCCGAATTCCTGACCCACAGACACTGTGAGACAATAAGTGTTTTCTTTTAAACTGCTAAATATATCATATTTTAATATATAACAATAGATAACTAACTTCCTCATTTATTCCTACATTTATTCATTTAGTCCAGCAAATACATTTTGAGCCCTGTTTGCTTGATTGCAAAGTCTGCGGCAGGTTACACAGTACCAGCATCCATGGATGGAAAGAAACAGCTACATCCCAGACTTACAGCCACACACGGCCAACTCCCAGCTTCAGTTGCAGAACAGCCCCTATTTTCCAAGAAGCTGCATTTAAGGGCACCTACCAGACAAAGGGGTCCCTTGTTTTTTGAAATATTTTAGGAAAGAAGACTATAGAAATTCTCCAAGGGTTGCTTTCATATCTCAATAGTTCATTCAGGAAAATTCTTTCCCCCCCTTAGGCTCAGTCTTGCTATGACTTGAGTCCCTTTATTCCTATCACTTCTTTGGTGAAGACAGGGAACGTGCTCAGTCTAATAAACCCTTCACTGACTCCAAATTACCCATCTCAGTGTCTAAGTAGTTAATTTTTAAACGGCACAGATCCCACTGAGCTAAGTACAGCAGAAATAAATAATGTATGCCTCTGTGTTTCTCATGTGTTTGCCCCGAGCCATATTGTGTGCATGAGAGATTTAATCAATCCCGGTCCAGGCTCCGACTCCGAGCCAGTGATGCAGTGTTATTACCTTCCTCCAGAATGTAATTCTTTCTAATGATCAGGCCCACCGGACAGCACTTCTCAGGCATCGGCCTGCACTTTCCGGCATTTGTGACTCACATACCCCCGTTGCTACATTCCTGAGGCACAGGCTGATGTATGACTCCTTCAGTAGCAGGTATTTTACTGAAGCCTCATTTACATGATACTTGGATAGACTGTACAACAGCTTTGAATTCTGGAATAGAGTATCATTATAGTCATGGCTACATTCTCAGACTACTATAGTAGACAGTCGAGGGAAAAATAGATTCTTTAAATCAACGGTAATTTTTCATTCCAGTAGGAAATAATTTGTTGTGCAAACTAGTAACTAAATTTGAATAGGAATTCAATTCCAGCAGATTCTTCTTCCAGAGTCAGTTTTTACAGCATGTCAAAGACTCAGATATGCCAATTGCTTATTAAAAGACCTATTGACCATAAGTTGCATAAATTACACTTCCTAAATATATCTTTTCCAAGTGAATTCCTTAGTCTCTTTGTCACAGAAGCAAAAGTGAATCATTTATCTTTGCAGATTCACTTTTTGGTTACCCAAAAATGAGTAATATTTGAATGTTGGAATTATTCCTGAGTGGTCAGAATTTTTTTTTTTTTTTTAGCATAATTTTAGAGACTGGGGACTCAGTGAGTGTGAGAGAAGATAAATGGATCTTTGGCAACCAACGTTAGCCCCTGTGGCAGAGGATACAATTGTCCAATATGAACATGCTTCTAAAAATAACTGTGGGCAGCACTGTGGCCTTGTGGTAAATTAAAATACCTCCTGCTGAAGACAATCAGGCTTCATATATATTTAGCTTTTCGGGTGGGACATAACCCCAAGTCTGTTGGCTGAAACTGTTAACCAAACTCAGGCCCATCTCAGTTGAAGTCAAGTTGTCAAAGAGATTATAAATCCAAAGTAACAACACAAATTCACATTTATTTTTAATTTTCAGTCTCTTTACACAGTAGAGTCTTATTCTTAAGGGTCAAAAAGCACATTTCATAAATGAGTCAATTCACAGAACAGCTCAGTGAGACAGGTATGTTGACAGAAAGATGGGTTGAGGAGGGGCGGGGAATGTCTCTACACTTGAAATTCAGTGTGTGTTAATTTTGGAGAGAAATTATTTATGTTACCACTGCAAATGTTTAACTTATAAGAGCCATGCTCTGGAAGAGGAAAAGGCTGGTGGGTAAGACTTATCCAGCAAAAATATCTGGTCCTAAAGTTTATAGTAAGCTTTTGTTTTGATAAAAGAACAAAAATACATAGTCTCGGCATGTGTGTTGTTCCTAATGCCAGATGAAGTGTTTTGTTTAAAGAGGAGTCTATTTAAACTCAGAGTTGATGAAAACATTGTGTTCTGGAAGTGAATTTTGATTAATTTCTTTCATAAAGAGTAATTAAGGTAAATACTCTGAGCCCAGTGCATTAGCTATTAGCCACGTGTGCTATTTAAGTTTCAATGATTTAAAATTAAGTAAAATTAAAAGTTCAGTTTCTCAGGTCCACCTATCAAGTGCTCAGTGGCCACTTGTGGCTCCTGGCCACCATATTAAGCAGCACAGGTACAGAACATTCCCCTCATCACAGAAAGTTCTGGATAGCACTGTTCTATATCCTACCTGGGGAACAGACAACAATGAGTCCCATCTAAAATTGATACCTCAATTTCAGTACCAAAGAGGAGATACAGTTTATTAGAAACGGGAGAAGTGTTTAAAAAATAGAGAAGATCCTGAAGATTCTAGTATACCTAATGGTGTAAAAGTGGTGGGTGACCTGCTGAATATTAACTCCTATTTTGAATTGTGTTGTTGGTAGTCCTGGTAGTTACTTATTTGTTGCTTTAGGAAAATAGAGGCCAGATATTACCTTGGGTTATCTGAGCAGGAGAACTGATCAGGGGAGCAGAGAAAGTATTTCGCATTACATATTGGGTCATTCTCAAAGGCAGTGAGCTTTTTTTCTGGTGAAGGGTGTGGAATGAGCACTCCGTGCCTTGAGAGTTGGGAAAGAAACGAGCCTGGCCAAGCCCTCCCCAGCCTCCCTGAATTTCTGAAACAGGAAAGTGGGACAGTAGTTGTGTATTCTATGATGGGCTGACCCTCTAATCAACTCAAGAGTAGCACCTCTAGGCAGAAGAACTTAGCTGCATGGGAACTTAGAGAAGGCACCTGGGTCAAGGGAAGTCCTTCCCCACCCCCCCTCCCAGCACAGATAGGGCCTCGTCTGGAAGCTTAGGGTAACCTGTGGCCAAAGCTGGTTCAGGGTGACTTTCCTCTGGCTGTGGAGAGTCAAGTGTTCACTCAAGAGGGACATTGTTGTAGCAAGGATCAATGCTTACAAGGCAAGAGCAGATCTTAAGACACAAAGCTCTTCCCCAGGTAGAAGTGAAAACAGATAGACCTCTTTGTTGGATGAAAAACCACCACAGTTGGATGGGGGTTGGGAGAGCCCCGAGAGTGTATTATAGGATTCCTTTCTGATCTGGCATGTAGGGGTTTAAGCAATTTTAATTTACCTGGGAAAAAAGAAAATAGACTTGATGTTACTTGTTTGATACTTATTTCATGAAGACATAGGCAACTGTAGTTGAACAGCTTACCCCTGATGTGTTTGTATAAAGGCCCTACATTTAGAAATATTCCAGTTGGCAAGAGACCCAAATAACTGGTAAATAATTGGATATATTCACCTGCTGATAAAACTTAATTCAAATATTAAAACAGTAAAGTTAATTTTAAAAGACTTTTGAATAACTAAAATTTAAAGATATTTAAATTCTAGTAAGTTATAATTTTTGTTAACAATGTTTTTTCTTTATTGATTAAGGTATCACATATGTGTCCTTATCCCCCCATTGCCCCTCCACCCCCCTTCCACTCATGTCCTCACCCCCTGGGTGTCTGTGTCCATTGGTTAGGCTTATATGCATGCATATAAGTCCTTTGGTTGATCTTTCCCCCTTACCCCTACCCTCCCCTGCCTTCCCTCTGAGGTTTGACAGTCTGATCGATACTTCTCTGTCTCTGGATCTGTTTTTGTTCATCAGTTTATGTTCTTTATATTCCACAAATGAGTGAGATCGTGTGATATTTATCTTTCTCTGACTGACTTATTTCGCTTAGCATAATGCTCTCCAGTTCCATCCATGCTGTTGCAAATGGCAAGAATTCCTTCTTTTTTATAGCAGTGTAGTATTCCATTGTGTAGATGTACCAAAGTTTTTTAATCCACTCATCTGCTAATGGGCACCTAGGCTGTTTCTAAATCTTAGCTATGGTAAATTGTGCTGCTCTGAACATAGGGGGTGCATATATCCTTTCTGATCGATGTTTCTAGTTTCTTGGGATATATTCCTAGAAGTGGGATCACTGGGTCAAATGGGAGTTCCATTTTTAGTTTTTTGAGGAAACTCCATACTGTTCTCCACAGTGGCTGCTCCAGTCTGCATTCCCATCAGCAGTGCACAAGGGTTCCTTTTTCTCCGCATCCTTGCAGCACTTGTCATTTGTGTTAACAATTTTTAAACCCATAATATCTCCACAAGTAGCATATTTGCACATATGGACCTTTTGTTTACTAAATTCTAAATTAAGTGTTCAGTTTATTTAATTAGGTGTGATCTTCATTACAACTGGTTTCTGTACATGGTTCTGTACAGAATAGACTTGGTATATGTGTTAAAATTCATGGTGAAATTTTCCTATTTTCAGATGAGTTAAACCATCTTCAAAATTGCAATGGAGATTTTTTAAATTGACTTAGAGTTTGGAAAACAGTTCTGTTACTTTAAAATATTTCTGTGATTGTCATAAAATGACTTTTTAAATGATAGTGGTCTGAAATATTGGACTCATTTCAGACACATGCTTTTCTTAGAAATGTAACTCCTCTATTTTATAATTATAAAATTATATTTACTTTTATACACAGATTACTATTGTCACAAATTTATAAATATATCAGTTTGACATTAATGTACATAATGTCTCAATGCTTTCTCACTATGTTTTCTAGTATTCTGTAACCTATTTATTACCTGTAGCTCTTAAATATTTCCCTGCCCAGTACAACATAAAAGTTTTTTGTTGTTCAATTTCATTGTTTCCTAGGAGAAATGTTTACCAAAATATGCTTTTAGATGGTGTTTGCAAGGCCTCACTCAGCCCCCCCATCCCCACAGTCTGCTCTCACTCAGCACCCCCATCCCCACAGTCTGCTGCTCCCATGTCTAAATCCCGGTTTCAGTTACAGGGTATTTACGATGATAAAAGGCAAACGAGTCAAAGTAACTCTCTTTGGGCTTTTTTCTAAAAGTTTACAAAAGTAAGTATTATTGTCTTAGCTATAGCTACACACTCATACAAAAATTAAATTTTGTGTACTTTTGAGAATGGCAAGCAAGTTCAAAACTAAAATAAAGATGAATATGAAAAAAAACTTTCACATTTGAGCTGGCTAGTGGGCTATGCTGAATTACTAAATGGGCAGAATAAACATGCTTGTGCATCAAAAAATGAGTGAGAAAGAGAATAAAAGTTAAGTTCAGCTTCAATTAATTTATCTAAAATATTGTAATCTGAAAATCCCGGAAAATCTATTTTAATTTCTCTTTGATGTAAAATGTACATATTCTGGCTTCATATGGTTTTTACTTTTAGCCATATGTGTTAGGAAAGGGGCACCCATGCTTTGTTTAATTTTCTTTTGTTTTGTTTCAATGCTCAGAGGCTATACGCAGAGGACATGTGTTTGCACCAAGTCAGGCCACGTCAGTCAGGCAGTAGTGCATTTCAGGTCAGATATCATCAATATATGTCCTCAGCCGTGCCAGCCAGGTCTCAGATGGGAGGAAATGCCCGAGGAAGTAGTGCTAACTACCCTACACAGTCCCTTGGGGCTCAGGGCCCTATAGAGCAACTTTCAGTATCCAGATAAGTCCAGGTCTGTGGTGTCTCCATGTCACTAGAACCCATAGATCTATCGAATCTACTACCATAACTCAAATCTCAGAGATGTTACCTGCCAAAGTGGCACTTCTTTCTGATTTGATTGTCAATGAAAGCCAACATGCTCTGGTTGGGCCAGGGAGCTAGGAAATCCTCCCTTCCTTGGAAAAGAAGGTAAATATCTCCAGGCCACCCCTTTCCTAACTTGAATTCCTACCTTTGCCAGGGGCACCTTCTTTTCCTCCTCTTTTAGCCACTACTTTCTGCCTCCATCAGTAAATTCTCTACTAAACGAGATGAGCAATTCTCTGCTAGGGGCTTTTAACACAGAGCAAATTCTAGCATTAAGATTTTATGTGCTGAAAGAAAGATTTGTCTCCCACCAAAAGTTCAAAAAAAAATACATCTACTTACCAAGTCTCTCAATCTCCAACCAGATGAAATTCTGTTAATGAACTAACCCCGAATGTTTTCATTTAAACAGACGCGAATAATATCTCAAATAAAACTATTGTGATGCTAGCAAAAACCTAACAACAACATACAAAAAACAAACAGCTTTTCAACCCAAGTAACACTGTTGATGTGAATGAGCACATTTCTCCTGAATTTTGGCCTTAGTTACAAGATATTTATGATGATATGAGTCTTATACAATGAATGCAGGCAACACTCCAGTTGACTTAATCTGGCAAGATTTTCCTTAGGGATGAGTATGAGTTTGGGCCTTGAGCCAGCAATCAAAAGGGATTGTAAATTTAAATGATTACATCATCTAAAGAACTCTGCTTTTTGGCTGGGACAGAGGTACCTTCTCCAAAATTTATTCAGAATACATTTAAGTCATTATAGCTCTGTGACCTTGAAAAAATTACTTCATCTTTCTTTAGCTCTGTTTTCTTCATCTGTAGAGTGAATAAATTATAAAATTTACCTCATAGGCTTACTAAACAAGTTAACATATGGGAAATACTAGGGTTATCTGATACATAATAAAATCTATGTAAGTGTTAGCTATTTATTATTACTATTATTAGATGATAGAGGGAAGTTGCAAAGGTTTACATTTATTCTAAAACCATGTAATTATCTAGTTAATACAGTTTCTACTTAGAGAACATTTTAAGACACATTTTGTATATTTAAACATTTTCCAAATAACTATCTAAATATAAACGCCTTTGGAAACAGTTTCTTTTAAAATAATAATTTAAAAAGGCTAATGAGTGGCTTATCTATGGAGGATGAAGGGAGAGATAAAAATGGGAGGGACATATACTGAAAAATCTTGACAGGAACTCATAATTACTACTTGGGTTTTAAAGTTTTATTTTTCATCAACTTCCGTAAATCCATAAAGGTAGCCACAGTTAAATACCTTGAAAAATTCTCCCATTTATTTTTTACTTACTTTAATATCCCTTTGGTGATTTAAAAATAATTTAAAATACTTTTTAAAGTTGTAAGATACCTTTTGGGAGAAAACTTTCTGGTTTAAAAATTTAGTCTTGGAACTTAAGGTTTTTGCCACAATGGAGTATTGATTGCTACAGGACTTTAATGATACCTGTTTCTACACTTAGAAAACTGGGCAAAATATTTGAAATGACTATCTTTAGATACGGGACTATAATCAGTACAGGACTGTTATCCCTGAGAGAAGGAAAACAAGCAAGGTCAACCCTACAATTACCCGGATTTACTGCATAGAGGCTCCTTCCAGGCCACGGGGTAGGAAGGGAGAACCAAAGCAAAACACAATAGTCTCATTGAGCTAAGATGACATCATCGGAGATTAGGGAAGCTGAGACAGCTAGAATTTGTGGCACAGAAACCAAAAGAAAAGGGAACTACACAGAACTCTTCATAGGGATTCCTTGAATTGGCTGAAATTAATCTGTAGATGCATAAGGTGATACTCAGTGAGCCAGGCAAAGACAACCATGGAGCTCTATAAACTGAAGGAACACTAGTGTTTCCACAGAACTAGAAGACATTTAAGTTCTGTACTTGAGCCTGAGTGGAGAGACATCCTTGAACAACTGGGCATTCAATAGTGGCCCAGAAAGGCTCTGTATTGAGAGTAAAGCTAAATTACCACTACAGTATAGGTTGCCATAAATGTATCCATCACTTCCAAGAGGAAAAGTATTTTTAAATGGTTGAAATTTTCTAGATTCAATTAAAAATGTTAACCCAGAAATCTAAAGTGCTCAACATACTCCAGGCAGGAAAACCAAGACAACGACACATCATGATCAAATTGCTGAAAAAAATTTATTATAAAGGAAAATTATTAATATTAGAAAAAAGACAAATTACATACAGGGGTGTGAAGATAAGAATATCACTGACTTCCTAAAAGAAACCATGCAACCCAAAAGATAATGGACGGCCATTTTTAATGCCAAAAGAAAATGAAATCTATTAAACTAGAAATCTATTCCCAGCAAAATTTCCCAAATATTGGAAATGAAAACATATATTCTAAATAATCATGAGTCAAAATATCATATAGGAAATTATAAACTGTTTTTACCAAATGATAATGAAAACATGACATATCAAATATTATGGGATTAGTAATGACTAGGAGGAAAGTTGTAGTTTTAAATACTTACATGAAAAAAAAGAAAGAGCTTTTATTGCAAATCAAGATTTTACCTTAAGAAGCTATAAAAATAAGAGCAAAGTATGCTAAAAATAGAGAAAATAAATAAAGAAGAAATCTGTGAAATAGAAATAGAGCAAACAATAGAGAAAAATCAATTAAATTAAAAGTTGGTTCATTGAAAAGGGAATGAGAATATTTGAATATGTTTATTAATTTTACATGAACAACAGATATCATTAAAGTAACCATTAAATACTGACAAAAATAAAAGGTTATATAAGAGAAAAAGAGGAATAAAAGTATATACAATAGAAGGAAAAAGAGAGATGGGTTTGTGTTTTTGTTCTAATGTAGAGTATGTATGTGTGTATCCGTGTATTACATATAATTATAGCCATGCTTATTATTACTTATATGTAATTATAGCCAGGTTTCTCATTGTTGGTCAAAAAACTCCTTGAGAAAATGGCTGATTTCAGGGCTTGGACAGGGAAATTGCAAGGGGAGCCTGGAACATTGTATTAGTTGGCCACTGCTGCATAACAAACCACCACATACTTAGCAGCCTAAAGTACACCTATTTGTCCAGTTTATTATCTCACCATTTCTGTAGGTCCAAAGGCCAGGTTCAGCTCAAATGGATCTCTGCTCAGTGTCTCACTAGGTTGAAATCAAGGGCCTATCTGGGCTACTTTCTCATCTGGAGCTCAGAGTCCCCTTCTAAGCTCGTGCAGGTGGTCAGAAGAATTCATTTCCTTATGATTGTAGGACTGGATCCCCATTTTCTTCTGGGGCTGGTCCTTTGCATCCTTTTGTAAAAAATGAATTTACAAAACTAAGCAAAGTACAAATGGACTTAATAGAGGGAAGACAGACAATTGCTTGTCTTTTTTAATTGTTTGATTTCAATAAGAACAATGGGCATGAAGAGAAAAGAAAAAGGACAATTAAGGGAAATAGGAGACTGGAAAACTGTATAGAAGAACACAGTTCCTTACTCATCTATTGACAATGTTGGCAAGCAGTCCTTTTTAACTGTCAAAAATGTAAGTAGAAGAGCTCTCTTAGGAAAAGAGAAGGCAGTATTACTAAATCTAATCTGTCAATCAATACTTATTTGTAGAGAAATTTGGAGAGGAAAGGATTTTAAGTTAAAAAAAGTATACTTGTGATAAAGTTAAAAACCAGGAATTTGGGAACATTCTATTTCTATATTTTCCTTAGGGCATTTCATTTAATAAGTTGGAATTATATTTTTGGCTTTGAAAGAAGATCTCATAGAAATATGAAGTTACTTCCCATTGAAGAGAACTCAAACAGCAAATAGTGATCTGTCTGCATCTTGTTTTCTTTTTCTTCTTATGAAAAAGAGACAAGTAACACATTAAAAAGCTGATAGTACCATTTTATTGAAAAAGAAGCAAGCAATCTCAGGCCATATTACACATATTTTTAGAACCCTTATTTTGGAAAAGATACCGGAAACTAATATAGGAACTAGAGGCCCAGGTAGGGTCCCAGGCAGGCCATGGGGAGGGGCTGTGGGCGGTTGGCCAACCGGCCCCACCCTCTGGTTGAACTCCCAGTAGAGGAGATGATTGCATATTAGCCTTTTATTATATAGGATAACAGGAGAAGCAACAAAAATCTAAAAATACAGCTGTACCTTCCATCCCCATAGTACTATATGCTGGCAAGAGATTTGCATGTTCTTGAAGATCAGAAAAATTCTAGGGGTCAAAAGGAACCTGTAGAGATAATGAGAATAATGTCCAAAACTATCTTAACATAGAACATATTTTTCCTCATCTTTCGAACTTCTTTACTCATTTCTTACAGACTATCCATTTGTTCATTTTTTCCATTGAAATATTACATTGAATTCACTGAAACATAAGTTTTATTTGTTGAACTTGGCTTCTTAATGTGAAATGCAATACTTTCATAAATGCACATGTGAAACCCTCTAATGTCATGCAACTAAAGCATAACAGGTTCACTGAATGCATGAATGCATAGAAGAAAAAGCCCAAAGATATTACATGTAATTTTTTGTTCATTAGAAAATTGAAAACAATACAGAGCACACAGAATTCATGTTTCAGTTAGGTATAATACTGAGGATCAAAACAATTCTACCTTAAAACAAACTGCCTTACATGTAGAAAGGATGCTATATAACTGTAGCATTATATTGATTAAAAATTATAGCTACATGCACTTTAATCCTGATTAAAAAGCAAATATGCCAATACTATAATTCTATTCTCCAAAAACAATAGTAAATCTTACTGACAGAAGCTTAGTAAGAAAAGCTAATACCTATCACATTTTACATTTAGATTGAAACTATTTAGGATGAACGTGACCGATATTTCTTAATAATGACAAAATATTTCACAGAATGTGTGAGATCAGTCAGAGACCGGGCAAACAGAACAGAGATGCTGGACATTCCACGGGCTCACAGAATGTCATTGTGCAATGTAGTTGACCAAAGGAGCATACCAAGCCTGACTCAAAGAACGAAGCTTCTATGACAATGTTATAGATGAGTGTCTACCAAACATTACCATATTTTGTTCTGACTCCTTCCAAAGTCAGTCAGCTTATTACCCTAAATTCCATAGTGAATAATGAAGGGGTGGGAAGGCTTGTGATGCCTGGTTTTTCATGGACTTTAAACATCTTTTTCAGACATACTAACTCACATTCCAACCATTTCAAACACCCTAGGGCCCCCTGATTTTACATAAAAACTTAACTATTAGAGGAGCCTCTCAGGTATTCTGCAAATCCTTCATTAGGACAAAGAACAGATTTTTAAGTTTCCTGCCCGTAAAGATGGTTTTCTTAAATTCTGATTTAACACTAGGTCTGTAATAAGATTATTCCCTAGCAATTATTATTTAAATAAGTTTAATTTATCTTAAGGAATTTCTTTGTGAGAGTGGGAAATATTATTTTTCTTAATATGCTCCCACCAACTTTAGAAAGAGAGAGAGAGAGAGAGAGAGAGAGAGAGAGACCAATGAAAGAGAAACATCGATCGCCACTACTCACATGCCCCCCACTAGGGATCCACACCACAACCCAGGCATGTGCCCTGGACCTGGAATCGAACCAGCAATCTCCCGGTGCATAGGACAACATCAACCAACTAAGCCACATTGGCCAGGGTTAAGGGATTTTAGCTTTTAATTCTTTACTCAGTGTAAAAAATCTGGATTCTAACAGTCTCTTTAGAAAAGTCCTGGCAAACACTGACTGGCCCAGGACCGTAGAGGAACCCCTAAGAATCTCCCCGATTCCTGCCTGACTGGAGTTGATGCAGAGCCATCCTGAGGGACTGTCCTTTCTGTTCAGCAACCTCCTTTTAGCAGTGCTCTCTGCTCAATTACAATCTCCTCTGGTCACTGAAGTGAAGAGGGCACCTAGAAAGAGAACTAGCTTCCTAGTACCAAGACTGGGGAATTAGTTTATAGAAATACAATTTTGTTTAATACAAAGGGTTATGTCTCCTTACACTCCAAACCAACATTTTAAAAACACAAGATTTTATAATATTTACTTAAAAATCGTATCACTCTTCGGTCAATCTCTCTGTAGATCTTCACAGAATGAGATATACTCACAAATGCCTCATAAGTCTTCTTTATCATTTTGTTTGTTTAATGAAAATTAAGAAAAGTTTTTATCTGGGCCAATAGGAACAACACATTTAGAAGGTGGAGATGATCTCTAAACCCAACAAAAGGGGAGTTCAGAGCCAAACAAGTGTCCCGGGAAACTCATAGACATCCTGGGGAGGGCACTGGGCTTTTTAAAGTGCATGAATCATCAAACCTCAGAGGGAAGGGAGGAGAGGGTTGGGGTAAGGGGGAGAGATCAACCAAAGGACTTGTATGCATGCATATAAGCCTAACCAATGGATACAGACATCAGGGGGTGAGGGCATGAGTGGAGGGAATTGGGGGGGGAGGGGAATGGGGGGATAAGAACACATATGTAATACCTTAATCAATAAAGAAATTTTTTTAAAAAAAGAAAAGGAAACAAGTTGTCAAGAAATTCTTATGACATCTTTAAAGGATGGGATTTTTAACTTTATATAACTTGAATATTATAATTGAAATTTTTACCATAAACAAATGTTACCTTAAAGATCGTATTTGTATATTAAAGTTTCATTTCAAAGAATAAAAAGATAAAATACTAGACTATTTTTGAAAAATCTACACTAATAAAAGAGAAATATGTAAATTGACTGTATCTCCACAATACCCACCAGCCAATCAGGAGGGAATATGGAAATCAGCAGGACAAAGATGGTGGTGGCCCCGCCCCCCAGCTGCTCCAGGCACGGAGCAGCCCACTGGGGCAGGATGCCTGCTATGAGGGGGAGGACGGGGGGGGGGGGGGGGGGCAGAGGGAGCTACAGGAGCGGTGCTCTGGCCGGAGTGAAGCAAAGACTGCAGACTCCGGCCGGAGTCAGCGAGAAGTCTGCAGACTCTGGCCAGAGTCAGTGAAGACTCCAGCCAGAGCGAAGACTCTGGCCAGAGCGAAGGCCTGGGTTCTGGGTGCTGTAGGAAAACTGGTGCCAGCAGCCAGGTGAAGGACGGCCTATTGCACGAATCTTCATGCAACGGGCCTTTAGTAAATAAATAAAGTGCATGGATGGGGAGAAGGAGCCTGCCAGCCCCAGACCCATTGCCCCAGATCCCCGCTCTCTGTGTTCAGAGGGAGGCTGGCTGTCAACTCGATGTCCCAGGCTCCTTGTGGCTGCTGTTGACAGCTGTGTTCAGCTGACAGGAGGTGTGAAGGAGCTTAGAGGATTGAAAGAGGGAGAGGCCAGGCTCTCTGTCTCCTTCACCCTCTGCCTTGGCACGTTTCTTCCAGCAGCTGCCCTGGGTGGCGATGGGGGGATTCCAGGCCATCAGACCCAGTGTGAGCCCAGTTTCCCTCAGGTGACCTTGCGTCCTGCCCTTGTGACACCACCCCCTCCAGCCTGCACATGGCAGAGGCTTCCTGCTGTTGCTAACCTTTGGGTTGCTCTCATGTCCCCACTATGGCTTCTCAGCTTTTTTATTTCTGTGGATAATGCCTTCTCTGCATTCAAGACTCTAAATATTGAGATGGTTTCTGCTTCCAGGTTAGACCTTAGCTGGAATACTGTGTGATTACAGACCAAAACAAACAAACAAAAATGCTAATTGGTTTACATGGTTTGAGGAATTGCCACATAATAGACTGTAAGGCGGCAGGGCTCTGCAGAAACACATCTGAGCCCTGCAGTTCCTCTCTGGAACACAGTGAGCTCCTGAGGCTGGTGACTCCACAGCGAGGCTTTCTCTAGCTGAGGCTGGAACAGAGTATGTGGAGCCCTGGGCTCTCCTGAAATGTTTTGTCCCATCACACTGAATTTCTGTTGTTCATCTATTTATAGATGATAAAACAGCCCATGAATAAAAAGCAGAAGGTGATAGCAGTAGTGAATCTCATTTTTCTCCTCACAATCATTTGGCTCTGGTCGAGACTCACATATTTCAATCTCTAAAATAAAATACTGCAATTAACCCAATACCCTTCCTTGGAATGTAGGTTAGTAATCAACTAGTTATACACATATAAGTCCTTCACAAGTTTCATCTCAAACCTTAAGTTCTGAAGTATAGCAGAATACGCCACGCCAAAATATGCCACTTTGGCATAAGGGTTATTTTGACCTTAAGGCAACTGAGGAGAAAGAAAAACTCTCTCCCCTCTCTCTATTTGCCTAAAATTGGAACATAAGTTTGTTAAGGTGTCCTCACTCCCCTCTCTACCAGGAAGGATAAAAATTAGTCAACAGAGACAATTCTAGACCCTTATCAGCCCAGAGACAACGACATCAGAAGAAACTGCATAACAAACTTTAGTAACCAGCCCTCATCTTCCATTAGTTCTCCCATAAATTTGTCCTCTTATGGTTTGCAGCCCTAGACACCCAGTCTTTTTTCTTTGTTCTGTCACTTCTCTAAAAACGTATTGTTCTTAAGATGCTACATAAACTCAAGTTCTAACCACCTATTTGAGTTATTCATCACTCAGTGCTCCCGTGTATAAGCATGTTCATAAACTTCTCTTTGCTTTTTTTCTCTTAATGTCTTTTGTTAGTCTAGAGTTTACAGGGCCCCAGCCAGAGAACCCAAGATGGGTAGAGGAAAACGAATGTTTTTCCTCCCCTACAATTTTTTAACAAAGCATCCCTTTCAAACACATACAATACTGCGCTTAAAAGGAGGTCTTGATATATGCATTTCCTCCATAGCATTGCATTTGCATGATGATTTCACCCCTGAGTGGGATTCCATTATCGATCCTGATTCTTTACCCCTTCCTGCAACCCCACCTTTGCCATGGCCTCAATGCCAGTGGACTGTGTTTCCTGCCTTTGACTTTGAACTCACCGTATGTGACTCGTTATGGCCAGTGGGCCGAAGTGACAGTATGCTTGTTCTAAGCTTTAACCATAGGACACTGTGAATCTTTCTGCATTTCCTCCTGCATTTGCACCTTCACCCCACTGGCCCACCGGCCCAAAGGGAATAAGAAAGAAGCAGAGCAGAGTTGCTCCATCAGTTGATCCACAAACTTAAGAGCAAACCCAGCCAAGATTATTGGGATCATTAAACTCGTCCAGCAAAGATAATCCGGTCCTCATCAGCCTGCAGACACATTAGTGGAAGAAAATAATTGTCATTCTTAGCCACTAAGTTTTGAGGTTGTTTGGCGTGCACCAGAAACCGAACAATATAACCCTCCTATATATTGGCAGCCCAAACACCTGTCCAGCTGGTTCACTCGTTAATCTGCCTTGGGTTTGGGCTTCATGTGGTGAGTATGACAGATCAGGAAAAGAGCAGGGATCTGACCATCACTTACTGATAACGAGGGCAACTGTGTGAGGCAACAAAATGGGATAGGGCCTCAGGAGTCTTCAAGCTGCTACAGGGCACATGGTATGCATCCATCCTGCTATAGTTTCTTCTGTGTCACGATATTCCCACAGAATGCTGGACTTCTAAGTGGACTGGGAAACAAAAGCACTTAACATTACTTCCTCTGGGTCTGAGACTTTACCACAGGAACCTACAGAGAGAGATGAGCCACACAATTTGTTCCAATGCCTCCGAGATAGCACTTGTTTGGAGAGATTTTATAAATTCGGTAAACATGTAGTATTATTGCCTTTTTACGTAAGTCTCCAAAGGACCCGTGAAGAAAGTTACTTACTGTGTCTGGGATTGGCTAGAAGATCAAAGCAGAACTGCTCAGTTAATCAGGAAGCTAGAGAAAATTGGCATACAGCTGTGGATAACAAAACGTTTGGCTCAGAGGTAGTAGCTGTGAAACGAAGTCTCATACCCAAGGGGGGTAAGTCCACACCCTTTCTGGTTCAGTGTTCATTCCCTGCTGGTGTGTTGACTGGGATGTGGGCAGAATTCTGTGTGAAGCAGCCTTATTCATGTGGAGGGATAGGGAACCTGCAGTTGCCATGGGTCATGTGGGCGATATTTAGCTCCCAGTTGTTGTGAAGATTAAACAAATTATCTATGTAAATCATTTAGCACAATCTTGCCTGATATGTGCACAATGAATATTAGCCTTTATTATTAGCAGTATGGCTAGAACCCCTTCTGTCAGAATTATCAAATAGGGACCATTAACTATAGAAAACTATATAACATTTTGAAAAGCTGGAGCCAATCCGAATCATCACATTACATTCTTGGGGAAATAATAAATTTTTTTGAAAATTGTAACGTATGCTTACAACAAGCATGCCAAACTCAAAGGCTAACATGAGCCAAATAAACAAGGTTTAAGTTTATGTGGGCCGCAAAAAAAACAAAAGCTTCAATTTTTCACAGAAACATAGGTTTATTTCGATAGAGACATGCTGGATACAAAGGGCTGAAATAAATGAGTAATCATTAACATAAAATAATAGAACATTTTAATAAAAATTAATATTGTTTCTTGGACATTAACTTTACCAAACACTGAATAACTGCACAAATTAATAAGCGTAATGCAAATAAACCTATTTTTCTTGTTCTCCGAAAGCAAAATATTTCCTGTTGCACACACCAAACAAGTCAGTACAAGACTAATTATGTGGTAATTGGCTGCTAACATATTTGCTGCTAGTATTAGTGGAGAGAAATGGTGCACCTGTGCATAAGGCATGTAAGGGAAATGAATGCAACACGATTATAGTAATCAGTCATTAGCGAACTTTATAGTTCGTTATTAATAACTAGAGGCCCGGTGCATGGATTTGTGCACCCATGGGGTCCCTCAGCATAGCCTGCAGGAAACCGGTAGTCCAACGCTACCTGCCACTCCTGCCTGCCACTTCTGCTCATCCCGGCCCCACTGCACCTGCTGCTGTCACCACTCAGTAGGCTCGCTGCCCCTCCACTGAGGTCTCTGGGTTGTGGTGGCCAGCCATGAGCCCTGCATCTGGCACCCGTCTGTCAGCTGAGTGGCGCTTCCACTGTGGGAGCACACTGACCACCCGGGGGGCAGCTTCTGTGTTGAGTGTCTGCGCCTTAGTGGTCAGTGCGTGTCATAGCAACCGGTCGGCTGGTCGTTCTGTTGTTCGGTCACTTAGGCTTTTATATATATATATATATATATATATATATAGATTATGTATAACAGAATATTGTAAAAATTAAGTTATAAAATTTTTATTAAAACATTTCTTACATACCGTTATATTGACTGGGCTGCAAAAAATATTCATTGTAGGCCGCATGCGGCCCATGGGCTGTGAGTTTGACATACTTGACTTACAACATGATTCATAGACAATATATTAATGAAACTATAACAAGTAATCATGAAAAAAAAAACTCATTGAGAGTAGAAAAGTGCTCTTGGAAGTGCAAATCCCAATTGCTGAGTTATAAAAAATAACAAGTTATAAAATATGATATAATTATCTATATATATAAAAGTTAAGCAACCAGAACGACCAGTCGCTATGATGTGCACTGACCACCAGGGGGAAGTTCAATGCAGTAGCTGCCCCCTGGTGGTCAGTGCGCTCAAACAGCCAACCTCCCGCAGCTGGCCAACCTCCCGTGGTCCCTTCCCCGTCTGGCAGCCGGCATGAAGGCCCCAACTGGCCCTAATCGCCGGCCAGGCCTAGGGACCCCACTTGTGCACAATTTCATGCACTGTGCCTCTAGTATGACATAAGTAAACAAATTAAATATGATAAAATATTGATTCAGGGAAGTAGAAACATGTTTAAAAATTCTCAGAATTTAAAAGGAAGAAGAAAAAGGAATTTTAAATGATGAAAGAAAAGATTAGAGACAAAACTTAAAGATTCAATATCTGTTTAACAAGAATTCTAGAAAGAAAGAAGAAAGCAAGTAGAAGAAAAAAGTAAAGAATAGAGAAAAATATTCGTAACATGAGGGGGGGTAGCGGGTGGGGGGGGCGGAGTGTTAGTCTTAACACAGAAAGGACTCAGAAAGTACCATTCAAAAATTACAGGCAAAGGATAAAACAAAGAAAGAAAAAGTGGCATTATTTGTATCAAAGTAGAACTCAAGATAAAAATAATTAAATGGAACAAATAATCATTTTATATTGATGAAAGGTAAAATCCACAACAAAAATATAATATTTAATAAAATTTATATGCCAAATTATATACCTTTAAAATATATAAATGATTGACAGATATAAAGTGAAACCACTAGTGAGAATATTTAATATACCTCCATCTAATCAATTAGAAAAAAATTTATCAAGGAAATGGAGAAATTGAAAAATCAAGTATAATTCCAAAGATATACAGAAACTTTAATATATATATATATATATATATATTATTGATTTCAGAAAGGAAGGGAGAGGGAGAGCCATTGATACAACAATGATGAGAGAGAATTATTGATCAGCTGCCTCCTACACGCCCCCAACTGGGAATCAAGCTAGCAACCCGGACATTTGCCCTGATCAGGAATCGAACCTAGACCTCCTGGTTCATAGGTCGACACTCAACCACTGAACCACACCAGCCGATCCAGAAAATGTTTTGAATCAGCTCTGCCAGAGGTCCCAATTTTCTACATGAATAAGAGAGAGAGAATGAAAATGTTCAATGTCTAATAAGAAATCAGCAGATAGAATGATGAATTAATTAACACAGGTCTGATAAGTTTATTTACAACTAAGTGAGCAAATGCAATTTCTTACAACAAATACCTTAAGTGGTATGCTGGTAAATTTTTTATAACCAGCTATCCAGGGGGAGAAAAGGGCTCTGATTTGTAGTGTTTTCCCATTTCTGTGGTTTAAGAACTCCTATCATGGGTGATTTCACACTAACAGTGTGAAGTTACTAAAGGCAAAGTGGTAAGACATATATACCCAATTGATTCTCACAAGCCAGTATGAGTCAGCTCTAGCATATGACTTATGACTTAGATACCAGGAACATTTTCTTTAATAAACAAGTTTAAGAAGTTTTCTGGTCACTCAAGCTTTTTGGATAAACAGTTCATTCTTGGGAGATGTAGCTAAAACTTTACAGGTAAACAGTTGAATATCATAAAAATCCACTTACCCCTGTCATCACACACAAAAAACAGGAACTGAGAATAATGCTAATGAGAAACAGAGCATGTATAGATTTAAACTTACTGCTTCCCATCCCTAATTTCCAGTGGTGTTCCTTGTTTATTGTATTATTGTGGCCACCAGCATACAAGTACATCTAAAAAGAGTAATTTTAATTTAGCACATGAATACTTATATGTACAGATTATTTTATTTTCAAAGCTTCTTATCAGATAAAATTATAACCTAAAGTTTATATATATTTTTTACTTATATATGCACATAAAGATTTACATCGATCAAGTATACATTTCCTTTGAATATTAATTGTTGGTCAACATGCAATTTAACAACCACAAATGGTGAAAAATTTAGAGAGGACATTATGAGATTGAATTTATAATATATAGAGGTATGCCCATAATATTGCTTATTGTTGTGGAGTAGTATTGATTCAGGATATGAGGAGAGGGATGAAGGCAGACTACTTTAACAGGAAGAGATGAAATTTACATTCATGTGACAGATGGAAATGGTGGGTAATACTGATCAGAAGAAAAATGTGTTAGGTTAATGATAAGTACATAAATGTATTTGCTTACAGAGTTTATAAGCATATAATTATGCAATTATGTATTTTTGTGCACATTATGAGTTATGTGGCAATAGAAACAGAATGTACAAAATTAGTGCATTTATGAGAACATGTCTTGGTCAATTAGATGTATGAAGACACTGGCAGGATAAAGAGAAGGCAACCACTTGTTTATAATCTTGTAACCACAGAAATGAGACACAGTTGGATTTCATCAAACTGGAACAAAGGGTACAGCTAAGACTTAACTATTCAGACACCATTTATTTTTTTAAATGTCAGTAGTTCCTTTACTTAATATATTATGTTTTGCCAGGATATTTTTCTGATACACTTTGAGATTGACATTGTGGGCTTATTAATTTCATGCTCATATTTCTTTTATAATTTATTTATTTATTTTTATAGGTGACAGTATTATAGATGTTCTCCCTCCTTTACCTCCCTTCACCGAGCCCCCACCCCAACAATTTAGTTAAATATTAGGTTCAACAGAAAACCCAAACTAACGGTCACTTCAGATTGAAATGAGTACTTCTTCCTTGTAGAGCTCTGGCAAGGTGATCCGGGGCAAGGCAGACATTCTCCCTTCCACTCTCTCTAAAAATTAATGGGGGGGGGGGGGAAAATCCTCGGGTGAGGATTAGCCAAAACAAATATATATATACTTTTATAATTTATTCAAAATGGTAAGGTATATCCACAACTTAGCAATTCTTTTTTTAGATTTGGAAAACCTTAGTCATGAAAAGTTTGATAGGCCTGATTCATTTTAGGAAATAAAGGAATGTGGGAAGTAAATATGAGTTCAGAATCAGACAAAAATATCAAGCAGATTTCATTTCATTGTCAATCTTTACCATTTGCATTGAATTTCTGCCAGTTTGCTTTTACCTAATCATTAGAAATTTTACCTAATCATGAGAAAATTTAATTGACTTTAGATGCACAATACATTTACACACATATGCACACACACACACACACACACACACACACTCATATACAAATTTTCCCCCTCTACAAAGTAAATCTACTTTATGTGGTTCTTTGAAAATTTACAAAGTGTTAGCATAGAAGTGCTGTGGAATTTCTATCCAGTATCTTTTCTCAAGAAAGTCTTGGAAACTATATGGATATACTAGTATGCCAGTAGAAAATATGTTTGTATGTACAGACTTATACATGGTTAAAATAGTCAAAATTTAAAAAAAACAGAGAATATCCTGGAGATCACCTCCAATCTTAGTTTTATTCAGATAACTAGGTCCCAAAAGTTAAGTAATTTAAAAAATCTAATGCTGGTCATTTTTTAATTCAAGTAAGAATTTCACAAACTCTATGTAGTAGATATGATGGATTGGTGGTCAATATCTATCCTATCTTCCTGTACAGTGGAGGATGGAAAACTAACTATACTTCCCAGACTCCCTTGCAGCTAGGGTTCTGGATGTGATTTTGGATCAATCAATGAGATGCTCTTTTGGTGGTCAATATCTATCCTATCTTCCTGTACAGTGGAGGATGGAAAACTAACTATACTTCCCAGACTCCCTTGCAGCTAGGGTTCTGGATGTGATTTTGGATCAATCAATGAGATGCTCTTACCACTGTGAAACCTTGGCTGTTCTTCTGCTGCATTTTTTCCCCCTCCACTGATGAAAAGAAACAATGATAGAGAAATTTTCTTTTTCTTTGTCAGTGTTAGCTAAAATCCCACTATTCAAAAACCACTCCCTGGCTTGTTATGACAAGGTGTGGACTGTTTGTATCAGCTCTGGCACAACTCTGGAGCCAACAGCAGTAATGACACTTCCTGACCATGGCAGGTTCCTCCATCCTGTGTTTTCTTGATTGTGGTACTTTCCTGATCCTTCAGTCTTATTAACTAAGGAGATAGAAATGTGGTTCTGGAACTGGAGAATCCCTGACTGCAAATGCTACAGCAGCTCCCTTGGTGCCTGTATTAGTTTTCTAGGGCTGCCCTAACAAAGTACTGTGAACTGGTTCTTTTAAAACAACAAAAAATTATTATTTTTTCACAATTCTGGAAGCTAGAAGTCTGAAATCAAGGCATCCGTAGAGCCATGCTCTCTCTAAGGCTCTGGGGGCAATCATTCCTTGCCTCTTCTATTTTCTGGTGGTTGTGGCAATTCTTGGAATTCCTTGGCTTGCAGATGCCTCACTCCAATCCTTGCTTCCAGCTTCCCATGTGCTGCTCTCCTGTGTCTGTGTCACTCCTGTTTTCTTTTAAGGACACCAGCCATGGGATTAAGGCCCACTCTCATCCACTTCAACCTCCGCTTAACTTGATTACATCTGCAAGATCCTATTTCCAAATAAGGTCACATTTCAGGAAGACATGAATTTTGTGAGGGAATACTATTCAACCCAGTACGGTGGCCCAGTCCTGCAATATAGCTATTGGAATCTTTTCTGAAAGTTCAATCCAGACTCAGCCCCTTTATTCCTAACCCCCAAATCTGAGAAGCTTTTAATATCCTGTAATAATCACTTTTCTTTTTAACTAGTTAGAATGTATTCTGACAATATGTCCTTATACGTTATTTTTCCTTAAGTGTTCAACTTAAGATTTTGCTTTTTATCATAAGTATTGGTAAAAGAAAATGCCTCTTAATTTGAAACTTAAATCTTTCATAACCAGTATTTTGAAATCTTACGAGTTTTGTTTATAATTGCTACTTCTAGGTCTATCAATAAAGTCCTAATTAGATACAGATGGGAGGAAGAGAACCAGCATTTATTGAGAGACTACTATATGCCAGATACTTTATTGGTTAATCCAGCAGTGCAATTTGTTATCTAAATTTAACTAAAAAGAAAACTGAAGCCCAGAAAAGAGAAACAATTTTAACCATATTTTTCAGCTAAGAAGTGGGAGTCTAACTAATTAAACAATGATGCTCTTTCTATTACTCTATTGTTCCATGAAATAGTTTTTTGGAGAGAGAGGGGGTAGTCAAAGGATTTTAAGTATTCCTGATTGATAGATCAACATGGCATAAATGATGTAATTATCCAGAAATGGAACCAATTTAAAATAAGAAATAAATCTAAAGGAATATTGTTCCCTTTATATAAGTCAAATTGGGAGCTATGTAAGGATTTCAATGATTGTCCCAGGTATTTTATTTCTTTTTAAAAAAATCTTTATTGTTGTATATATTACATATATCCCCCGTTTTTCCCCCATTGACCCCTTCTAGCCTGCCCTCGCCTCTTGCCCTCTAGTCCTTTATCACCCTATTGTCTGTGTCCATGGGTTATGCATATATGCATACCAGTTCTTTGGCTGATCTCTTCCCACCCACCCACCCTTGCTTTCCCTCAGTCTGTTCCATGCTTCTATGTCTCTGGATCTATTCACAATTTACAATAGCTAAGATCTGGAAATAGCCCAAGTGCCCATCAGTAGATGAGTGGATAAAAAAGCTGGAGTACATTTACACAATGGAATACTATGCAGCAATAAAAAAGGATCTCTTACCCTTTGAGACAGCATGGAGAAACCTGGAGAGTATTATACTAAGTGAAATAAGCCAGTCAGAGAAAGACAAGTATCACATGACCTCAGTCATATGTGGAATCTAATGCCTCAGGTATTTTTAATCTTTTCTGTTGGAATTGCCATTAGAACTGGAGTCACACTCATTTGAATATCCTCAATGGGGGGTTTTCTTTTCCTTTATGGTTACTTTCTTCTTAGAGTAGCTCTGATTTTAAAAGACCAGCCAAAGTTGTTCAGAGCAAAGTGTAGTGAATAAAATGATCAAGCAATGATTTGTGAAGCACACGATCCCACAAATGTTTTAGAATTTCTGCATAATAAGCCTGACCAACTGTTTGACCTTGTAGATTAATTCAGCATGGACAATACCATTGATTTTGAAGAAACAAATTGATATTGTCTTCACTTGTGATTCAGGCAGGCATACTTTCTTAGATCTTTGGTTTCTTGGAGTTTTCCACTTGAGATTTTGGCATCTTCTTTTTGGGTCATACTGGAAATATCAAGTTTCCTCAAGTTTCTATTGTCCTAAAAAACAAAACAAAACAAAACACATTACTCTGTCCAGCTTCTCTTGAAAGGTCAAAATAAGTGTCAAGTCTTCTGTGTATCTGTTCATCCCTCCAAATGCATGACACAGTCTTCACAGTACCTTTGCTTTTGCTCAAATTTTCTCTTGGAAGGAAGCTGTTTCAGGTCTTTTAAATATAGGAAGAGATGCTCAGTATCCCTCCAAATAAGAAAAACCAAATTAAGGCTAGAATTACACTTTTTAAATCTACCTGATGATCAAAGATCAAAAAGTTTAATAACCACTATATACTGCAAAAGGAGCCTTCAAAATTGTTAGCAGGAGTATAAATTAATACAACATCTATGGCAAGTAATTTGTCAAAATCCTTCTAAATTAATAGTGATCCAGAGATCCTACTTCTAGGAATTTTTCCATAAGTATATTTGAACACATGTAATATTATATGTATACATATTATTAACTGCAACTGTGTTTATAACAGCAAAATAGTCCATCAATAGAGGTCTGGTTAAATCAATCATGGCACATCCAGTCAATGGACTACTTATTAGTTCTTAAGAAGAATAATTACTGAATATTATATACTGTGTGTTCAATTCTCAAAATGTATCAAATCGAATCTGTGCATCTTAGTAGATGCAATTTATACACCAGTGAAAAAAAGAAAGAAGCATGGATAGCATAAGATGTAGGTTAATGAAAAAAAAAAAAAGTTAGGACTCCATGATATCCTTTCCAAGACATTTGTTAAGTGAAAAAAATGGGGTTAGGGATCAGTGTGTATATTATAGTTAGTATAGAAGACAATATGTGAATATAGTTGTAAATGCGTAAGTATCTCTTGAAGGAGGCAAGAACAAGGTAAGAGTAGTTGCTTCTAAGAAAGAGAACAACTTGAGTAGAAAACAAGGGCAGGAGGGAGATTCAGTTTTCACTCTATACCCTTTCCACCTTAAAACTTTATAACTTGTATATGTAATATGTATTCAAAAGGAAAAGAATTTATTTAAATGAAGCACTTTCATAATCTAAATTTGTCATCAGCCACTATTCTCATGGTTAATTGCTTATTTGAAAGAACGAATTTCTAATTCTGTCGATAGATATATAAACCCCTTGGGTTACTGGCTGCTACTTTCCACTTCACAATAAACATTCTTTCTATCTTTTGTTAAAATGTTTGTGCCAATACAAACTTTTTGACATGATATCACCTCCATAAGAACTTTCTTTTAGTATGGGGAGTATCTCACTCACTGAATTAAGCCCATACAATATCTATGGAAAATACAAAATGGGCCACACATTTTCATTAGAGAGGATAAAGTGATGTCCATTCTTTATGTACGCAGTTAGTTAAGGCAGTGTCCAACCTGCTTTGACAGCTCAGCCCCAGGAACACAAAATGATAAGCCTTCTATGATTCTCAATATTCAAATAATATAGATATGAGTTAAATGACTTGAAAATAATACACAAAAAACATAATTTTTCTTTCTTCCAATGTTTTCTATTATGTTTTAATGTAATTTTAAATGAGTAAAATGAAAAAATGATTGGGTTATTTATTGAAATACGTTTCAAAGTTCTTTAATATTACCTGGTCGTTTCTAGTCTCTTGAATTACTTATATTTACCACTACCCTTTGTATCTGATGAACAATTGATTTGAAGATTATTCACTATTGACTGAATTAACTGCTCCATTTAGTTAATGAACCACTGGAATACTGTTATATGGCTTTTACTTGATTTGGAGATCAAACTAATAAATTGTTTATATTGATAATTCAAACTAAGAGTTACATTAGCATTTTAAAAACATATTAACAATGGCTGTAGTCCACAGAGTGTTGTCAGGGTACATAAAAATAGTTTTGGAACTAATAATCATAATATTTGGGTGGAGGAATAGAGGTACCTATGGAATATTTTTGTCCTGTGCTCTCTTCTTGGTGATTGTTTCCTGGCTATCTATATAGCCTTACCTTCTGGTTTTATTGATTTTTAGAGAGAGAAGAGAAAGAGAGAGAGAGAGAGAGAGAGAGAGAGAGAGAGAGAGAGAGAGAGAGCAAAACATAGAATGACTGCTTCCTGCACGCCCCCTACCACGGATCCAGAACAAAATCAGGAATCTAACCGGCAACCTTTTGGTGCACAGGACGATGCTCAACCAACTGAGCCACGTTGGCCAGGGCTACCTTCGTGCTTTAAATGTCATTAAACTACATAGCACATCCGTAGTCAGTTTCAATTAAAATTAAATTGTAATGTAATTTAATATGATTTTGTTTAAGTTTTAATGTAATGATAGTAAATATGTCTTTGTCAAAAGATAGAGAAATGTAAGTTTCAGGTTTTGAGGTTGAACAGAGCAAATTTGAATCTTGGCTCAGCTACAGATAAGCTGTGATTAGGGTTTGGTTTAAGTTACTTAACCATTGTGACCTTCCGTTACTCCATCTATAAAAATGCACAAACTGTGATCTACATCAGGTTAGATGAAAATCATGGAGACTATCTATCGAAAATGCTCCCTACAGTGTCTTCACAACCTGTAGCTATGGGATTGTTGTAAAAGGAAATGCTTCAAATTGTAGACATTTCTAAAAGTTATCCTAAAACAATATATGATCCAACGTTATCTTTGTTATGAGGATTACAATTTCACTTACTCACTCACTAGAGGCCTGGTGTACAAATTCATGCACAGGTGGGGTCTGGCCAGCCTGCCCTGATGAGGGCTGATGAGGGCGGGGGGGGGAGGGGGGCCCGAGGAGACACTGGAGGTTGGCTGGCTGGCCCCACCCCCGATAGGGACGGTTGGCCAGCCGCAGTGGGCGTCATAGCAACCGGTCATTCCAGTCGTTCCGGTCATTCCTGCGTTCTGGTCACTGGCTTTTTATATATATAGATGATTTGTTCACATGTGGGCCTCTGAAAGAGAAAGTTACACTGATGTCTCCTTTGTATCAAAGAAAAAAATACCTTCATATCAAGGAAAAAGTTTAATTTTGTGTATACATCTGATTGATTTATAGTAAGAGCATTATTTCAAGACTTTTCATTTTCGAACCCTTCATATATTAACAATGTCTGAAGTTTTGATTGTTTTCAGTGGCCCTTCCTCTTCATCTGCTCTTCTCTCCGAGCCTCAGGGGTCTCTCTACCAAACCCAGGCCACCAAACACTGGTTAAAATAGGACCCTGCAGTCCAATAATTTGAATGTTCTAGTTTTGGAGTCTTTGAGGCAAAACTATCACCTTACTCACATGAGTAGTCTTTCTCCCGATCCCTGATGGACACATTATTTTTCTACATATCCGTCCCCATTAGCTGTTAATCTCCTTTGAGAGTAGGGGCATGTCCCATTCATCTTTCCATCATTCTACAGTGCCACGCAGATAGCTTGCACGTGGTTGACACATGGTTTGTTTCTTTAAAATAAAGCAATATATATTATTTTATTCTGTTTTGATTACAGTATTTAAAAAACAATAATTACTATTTCAACAGTTACTTCAACTTTCTTATTTCAAAAAGCCTGAGTCCCTTTTAATGGGCATTTTGCATTCCTTGTGATTTGTTGTGACTAATTCAGGAAAGCCACCGATGACCATTGAGCCTTTGAAGGTTGTCACCTCGCTGGGAGCTCCTTGACTCAGCTGCTTATCTAGCTGCGGCTTTCCTGTGTCTCAGTGATGTTCTCGGGATGATCACAGTTATTTTCCACTCTGGCGGCACGTCAGAACAATCTAGATGCCCAGTTTCTACATGCTGTTTAAGGTTTAGTAGAATATAGGTGACACCCAGGCATGAGGAGATTTTTGTTGTTTTGTTTTCATTTTTGTCCTCATCTACGGATATGGTTTTTAATTGATTTTTTTTTTTTTTTAGACAGAGAGGAATGGGCGGAGGCGGTGGGGGTAGGGGAGAAACATCAGTGTGAGAGAGAAATATCCTTGGGTTGCTTCCCATACATACCCAGACTGGGGTTCAAACCTGCAACCTGGGTATGTGCGTACCTGCCACTTTTTGGTGTCCAGGACAATGCTCCAGTCTACTGAGCCACCTGGCCAGAGCAGACAGGGGGACGTTTAACAGGCCGCACAGGTGGTTCTGATGCGCAGCCAGGCTGAAAAACACTTGGAGCGCCTGTGCTTTGCTTTGGGAATGACCAAAGTGCAGTTCTCCCCGGTCTAACCTGAGTGTGGGCAAAGGCTGCGAAACGGTGTTCCACGGGTCTGATGTGGACTACAAAGGTTTGGCTTGCGCCGTATCATTGTTTCATAATTGTGAAATATTTCACACATACAGAGCAGTAGGAACAGCAGTGTAATAACGTATGGACCTACCAACCAGTCTAACAAACCTTATCGTTTTACTATATTTATTGCAGATTTTTATTAAAGTAATAAAAGATTACAGGTGCCACAGGAGCCCTGTGCTGCCTTTCCCCTGCCTCTCCTCTGCAGGGGTAACGACTACCCTGCCTTTGGAGTTTATCATTCCGACCCACGTTTGACTCAATGTGCATTTATTCAAAGACCGTGTTCAGTGTTTTCTTGTTTTTAAACATTATGTATATGGCATCAGTTTCTGTGCAGTGTTTTATAAGGCTGGGCCAATATTTAAAAACTGAAAAATTTCACATAATATCAGATTTGTTGGCTTCCCTTGAAAGAACCAGAAGATCTGGCAACGTTAGGCCAGCTTTCTGGCATGACCGTGTGCCGTGCGGGGCCAGCGCTGTTCCGGGTGACACGGCCCCGTTGCTCACACTGTGGAGACATATGTGCTTGCACCTGCACTGTGTCTCCTTGGAGGCAGGTTTGGCCCCTCATTCTGAACTTCCTCCCATTATTATTCTTTTCTTTCTTCAAGGCCATTTCTGCCGTGCTCTCCTAACTGCTTAATACCAAAGGCATTTACCTCTCAATGCACCCCTAGCCGCCACTCATATCCACTTCTCCTGCTCTGGGCTGTCTTCTGTCTGGTGTTCATTTTAATTTTCTTGCCACTTCCTGCCATTGCTCTTGGGATTCTTGACTGTGGTAGCAGAAGGGCATGTGTCTTTTGTTTTGGTTTTAGACTTTGCCAGTCAATAGTAAAAGAAGTTTAGTACCTGGCACCAAGACGAACCTGTCCGTATACATCTCTGTAACATCTTTTTGCACTCTCCTGTTTTTAGAGTGTCATTCACGATTGGTGTGCGAAGACTGATATTGAATAATTGGTTTAGCATTATACAGTTTTTAAGTACTGAAATAATTTTTTCTTTTATTTTCTCACAAATTTGCAAAGGCCATCGCAAATTAAAGTCCCTAAAAATGTATTACTATTAAAATATTATATTTGAATTATAAGTGTGTAACCCAAGATGCCTCTCCTGAGAAAGTTCTGGGCTCAGCAGGGAAGCCACAGAGGCCGAGAGGGAAGAGCAGTCAGGGTTGGTGGATAGTTTTGGCGGGAGGATGTTTTCATAGAGAGGAAGAAAGAAGCTTTGAGACATTCTTGATGTTTGGAAAATGCTGGAGGTGAGAAGGCTGAACAAAATATTTTCAGAACTAGAGGCCCGATGCACGAAGATTCATGCAAGAATAGGCCTTCCTTCCCCTGGCTGCCGGCACCAGCTTCCCTCCGGCACCTGGGACCCGGGCCTTCGCTGTGGCTGCCGCCTTCCGCCTTTGCTCCGGCCCTGACACCCTCCTGTAGCTCCCACCACCCCCTGCCCCTCCCCAACCCCCGCTCATAGCAGGCATCCTGCCTGTCCTGGCTGCTCTGCGCCTGCGCTCACATGCTACCCAGAGGCCCGGAGCATCCCGGTCCAGCCGCTGCCATCTTTGTCGTGGCAATTTTCATATTCCCTCCTAAGTGGCTGAGTGCGCCTCCATCTTTGTCGTGGAGTGATGGTCAATGTGCATATTCCGTCTTTATTAGATGGAATGTGCCGTTTTGTGTACTAAGTGGGTTTAGTATTTGTGGTTCTTTGATGGAGAGAGGACTTAAGAATTGAATTGCTTTTAATTACACTTTTATGATATTCTACCTGGGTCAGGACTATCAGGTTTTAGACAGATAACATTGTAAAAGAAATATGTGTGCTGAGCAGATTTACTCTAGTGCCTTTGGATGTTTTAGCAAAAGACCAGTCTTGTTAAATACAGAGGCCTTCTGCTATGGGCAGAGAAAGTGGGGCTTCTAGAGAGATCACTCTCACCAGGATTCAAATCCTGGTCAGAATCCTCTGAGATTAATGAAAAGGCATTAACTACCACTGGAGCAATTCTGTCTGTAATATAAAATGCAATAGAAAGTTAATTTCAAGAGCTGGTTGGGAGATAATCATTCATATAAGTTTAATTCCTTAAATCACACGTGACCAATTTAAAACAGTGTCTTGGCAATAATTCAATTTAAAATAGATTTAAGCTCCTCTTTTCATTTATGGTTGGGAAACAGGGACTAATGACACCTTAACACTAAATTGTGTCATAGCTAATACAATTAAATCACACCAGCTCTGGACTTTGGAAAATTGGTGGCGGCATCAGCCATGTCACTAAAAAGCTCATGACATCTCTATAAGTCCACTAAGTGTATGCTGAACTGGTCTTCAGCATTGGGAAGGTTCATATATTCTCGAATACATTTTTCAGATGGACATTTGCTATCTCTGCCAATAATTCATTGACATATTTACTCTGCTGTGGTTTTTATAGAATTTTAAAATAACATTAAAAACAAGTTGCCCCACTGGTGTGGCTCAGTGGTTGAGCATTGATCTATGAACCAGGAGGTCATGGTTCGATTCCCAGTCAGGGCACTTGCCCGGGTTGCAGGCTCGATTCCCAGTAGGGGGCATGCAGGAGGCAGCCAATCAATGATTTTTCTCATCATTGATGTTTCTACCTCTCTCTCCCTCTCCCTTCCTCTCTGAAATCAATAAAAATATATTTAAAAGCAAAAACAACCCCCCCGCCCAACAAATTGTAGTGTAATGTCCAGAGCTTTGATAGTGGGCTGGCTCCAGAACAGTGGTTAATTTCTGTTGGTGCTCATTGCTAAAGTTGGTCCAAATAAACTACCATTAGCTAAAGAACAAATTCTGTAATCCCACTGTATTAGCTCCCTGAGCTGCTGTAACAAAGTTCCACAAACTGGGTGGCTTAGGCTTACAGCAGCAGAAACTTATTCTCTCACAGTCTGGAGGCTAGAAGTCCAAGATCAAGGTGTTGGCAGCATTGGTGCCTACTGGAGACTCTGACGGAGAATCTGTTCCATGCCTCTCTCCTAGCTTCTGGTTGCTGCCAGCAATCTTTGGCACTCCTTGACATGTCGACATATCACTCCAATCTCTGCCTCCCTTGTAGTCACATGACATTCTCCCTGTGTGTTTGTGGCTCTGGGTCCAAATTTTTTATAATGATACCAGCACTTGGAATAGAGCCCAACCTAATTCAGTATGGCCCTAACTCAATTACATTTGCCAAGACCCTATTTTGCAAATAAGATCACATTTACAAGTATCAGGGTTTAGGACTTCAATATATCTTTTGGGAGGACACAATTCAACCTATGATATCCGCCTTCCCCTGAGACCACCACCCCTGCCTCTCTCCCAGTCACGAATTCTGTAGCCACTACTGTACTATAGGATGTGCTGTGGGGCAGGTGTATTGCACATACCAACTCACTTCATCCTTATAGCAACCCAGTCATCCTGGGATGACTGTTCCTGTTTTAAGATAACAGAATCTCAGAGAGTTTAAGCTGCCAGCTAGTAAGTACAGAGCAAATATTTAAATCTAGTTATTACTGATTTAAACAGATTCCTTTTCTACTATGCCCGGCTATCACCCTAATTAAACAAAAAAACATTGCATCCTTGTATTTGGAAGCAGTCATTTAAATCAAATTCAACTCTTTAACAACTTTTCCCACCCCAAACATAGTTACTAAAACAGTCAGTAGGAAGAGCTGGAGATGGAAAACATCGTGATAGATTTTCCTTCACAACCAAGAACATCTGGTCTTCCCCACCATGTAATGGCGGTGACTTTGTCATAAATTACAGGTTAGCCATGGGAGAAAGACCATCTGCCAATCAAGAGAGCCTCCTATTCCTTCAAGAGATGAACTTCTAAAACATTTTATGAATTGTACTTGTGTAAATCTTTTTAATGCATTGAGGCAATTTGACTTTTAAAGGAATCTCATCTGTCATCAAGTTCCATTTCTCTGTTCCTTAAATAATTCTTAAATCTATCTCCTCATCATTACCCTCCGTATCATGGCTTTATTCACATACACATTTCTCTAACTTGTCTACTGCACTGGCTTCTATATAGGTCTCTCCACCTCCACTTTCCTACCATGTAAGCCACTCTTGACATTGCTGATTCATTCTAATGCTTAAAAGCATGTTTTTATACACATTTAAAAAGTGTTACATTTATTGAACAAATATTTACTGAGTATATTATGTGCCAGATGTTATTCTAGGCACTGGGATATAGCAGTGAACCAAAGGAACAAAAATCCCTGTCTTCAGGCATCATATATTCTGTACAGTTCATGATTGCCATTATTATATAAGCATCTTGAGAAAGATCCTATATAATAAAAGGATAACATGCAAATTGACCCTAACGGCAGAACAACTGGGAACTACTGGTCACTATGACATGCACTGACCACCAGGGGGCAGACGCTCCACGCAGGAGCTGTCCCCTGATGGTCAGTGCACTCCCACAGGGGGAGCTGTGCTCAGCCACAAGCTGGGCTGACGGCTGCGAGCACGCAGCAGCAGTGGTGGGAGCCTCTCCCGCCTCTGCAGCAGCGCTAAGGATGTCCGACTGCGGCTTAGGGCTCCTGGGCTGCCAGAGGGATGTCTGACTGCCAGCTTAGGCCTGATCCCCGGGGAAGCGGGTGATCCGCTGGGCTGAGGGATCTGCTCCTCCCCCCCCCCCCCCCACCCCAGTGCATGAATTTCATGCGCTGGTCCTCTAGTATATAATAATGTTATATATCTTGTTATATTTTGTTACAAATCTTGGCAGATAAGAATGATGATGATGATTATTATGCCATCGATGCGGGTTTTTATTTTAGTGAACATTTATTATATGTCAGCCATTATGCTAAGCTGTTTACACACAAATGATGTTCTAACAACTCATGTGTAAATTATTATGATGCTGATTTTGTGAATGAGGAAATTGAGACTCACAGAGTTTAAGTCAAAAGTCAAAGATAAAAAAAATGTTAGAGGCATAATTTGAATATGACACTTTCTTTCTTCAAGGCCTTGTTCCCTACACTACACATCTTCTCTTAGTTGTTCAAAGTGTTTTAGAGGATGGACACACTTTTCCTCTAACCTCTCAAATTTAATAACTGGAAGCCTTCAAATTAAACCAACAGAAAATATTAACAAGAGGAAAAAAGGTGTATTTGCCTATGCAATATGCACACACAAGGGACGACTCATGGATGAATAACTCAAAGCGTGGTTAGAATTGAAGGCCTATCTACCATTTTAAGAAAGGGTGATGAATTGTGGAGAAGTGACTAGGCAAAGGAAAAAGGGATTTGGGCTCCTAGGCTGGGTAAATCGGGGGAAGGTGACTAGGAAATATATGGGGAAACTAAGGGTAGATAAGGGTTGTTTATGCAGACTCATCTCAGTGCCAGCTCTGGCGATAAAAGTCATTCTCCTCTTCCTGGTATGGGGGACCTTTAGAAATGGAAAATCCCTTTGTAAATGGAATTTCATTTATAAAAGTGAAATGTATACCCTACTTTTAGGCAATAGGGTGAGGGCAGAGAGTTCTTCCTGTGTCTGTCCTTTCTTATTGCCTTTATCTCAAAATAATCCTTATGCCAAAGTAGCATATTTGGGGGTGGCATAATCTGATCCCCTTCAGGATTTATGAATACATACCTGAACACTACTTAAGCTCCTTGTAAAGCAAATAACTACAATAATCTGTTTATAAAATGACAAACATTTTTGACAGTCGTGACTGACAATGGGGGAGCTGCTGGCATCTAGTGAGTAGAAGCCAGGGGAACAGACCTCTACAGCAGAGAGTTATCTGGCACTAAATCTCCTGGTGCTGAAGCTGAGGAACCCTGACATATAACGTGGCAGTTATAAACACAACAAAATGTAGACACGCTTTTTTCTACCTGTTAAAGTCTGACTGAATGTATTCTTTATGCATTGAAATAGATCTTGTTTATATTTTAAAGGTTTCCTCCCCTGCCATCTTTCAGTTTAAATTTAGTAATGGGTTTTCCCTGAATTCACTGCATTATCAGTTGAGTACTATTTATATACATATATTTCTGCATTGTAAGTGCCATTTCACTCAGTTGTTTATGGAAACATTAACTTAAAATTCTAATCTAATGCCTTTATGTAACTTAAAAAGGTAATTCACGTTTTGTTCTTCATATATAAAAATGATGCCAAAGGCCACTGAGAGTAGCCATTCTTTAAACTGATCTATTGGTGGTGATGAGTCATCAGTTCTTGCAAGTCATCATCCTGTAGCCAATTGGGAAGTGATGGGCTGGGTACAAATATCTGGTATGTGGCTAAGGAACAGTTGTTTTTTGTGGGAAACTAAATGATCTGTGTTTGATTAAAATATGTGCTATTGATCTTTTTTTAAAATATGATTTTTAATTGATTTTAGAGAGAGAGGAAAGGAGAGGGAGAGATAAACATCTGATGAGAAACACTGATCAGCTGCCTCCCTCACAACCCCTACTGGGGATCAAGCCAGCAACCTGGGCTTGTGCCCTCACCCGGAAATCTAATCTGTGACCTTTTGGTGACTGGGAGGAGCTCAGCTGACTGAGCCACACTGGCCAGGGCTGTGCTATTGATCTTGAGAACATCATATTTTCCTATTAAGTTCCCAAGAACTTTCCTGGACTTCATCATAGTCCCATTTCATGGTTTGAAAGTGAAAATTTAAATTCATATCACAAAACGGAAGTCATATTCATTTTATCATTTTTTCTTTTCCCTTAAAAATAATTCTTAGGAATTCTTTGGGGTGGGGATCAGCATTTGAAAAGGTGAGCAGGTATAGAAAGCTCCCCTATTCCCTGTTCCTCTCCACTTAAAACATCAGAGGCCTAAAATTTATTGGTTATAAAGTCCACTTCTTGACAGACATTAAAATCAATATACATGAACACCCATGAATAAAAAATGTACACTTAATACAGCATAAATTTCTGCTCATAGATCAGAGTACCATAGTTGTTTTATGCCAAGTGTACCATATTGCTAAGACATTAAGCACACTCATTTTTGGTTTACATCAACTTTTTTTTTTAAATATATTTTTATTGATTTTTTTTACAGAGAGGAAGGAAGAGGGATAGAGAGTTAGAAACATGGATGAGAGAGAAACATCGATCAGCTGCCTCCCGCACACTCCCCACAGGGTATGTGCCCGCAACGAAGGTACATGCCCTTGCCTGGAATCGAACCTGGGACCCTTGACACCGCAGACAGATGCTCTATCCACTGAGCCAAACCGTTAGGGCTACATCAACGTTTTGATTAGACATATAAGGTTTCTCCTAACGAATTTCTGGTTTCCTCTGAATTATCTTTTTTTTTTTTTTTTTTTTTTAAAGTAAGGTGATATTTGTGCATGAATGCTGGAGACAAAGTTTCACAATTAAGAATAACGAACATTTCAAATTAAATGTTCATTATTCTTATTTATTTAATAGTCGTCACCACGAAAACTACATAAGATAATTTTGGACAAATGACCAATATGAGCTTTGGTTTACTGCATCATTTCGGCTTAAGACAAGAATGGTGTAATTTTGGTCATCTCAACGGAGGGAACACAGAGAACATTCAGTGTTAAATCCGACACCTATAATTAGGAAGACCTATGGTTATACCATAGCAATTTTAAGGATGAGGTAATTTGGGGAGGGTGGAAAAAGCAGCAATTAATTAAAAGTTTTCAATGCAGTTTATGTATGCTGCACTGCATTCGCTGACACCCAGCATGCTCTGTAAAAGAAACGCCTGCTACCTGTTGTCCTACCGGGTTACTGTGGCATGTAATTAACGGTATAGAAATACCATTTCTTTCTTATCCCAACTCCAGAGGCCCTTACATCCTTTCCCTGGGATCCAGGCGGCTTGGAACAAACGAAAAAAATTCTGTGAAACAGCCAAGGGCCTAGGGAATCAAGTTTCACTAAGAAAAAAAACAGAAGGGCCGCGATTAGATTAGGCAAGGTGGGAAAGTGATATTGGCAGGTAAAGCGTTGGAAAGTTACAACTTTGGTTATTTTTTAACCGGCGTCCTACAAACGGCCCGCATGTAGGTGTCTCACTCGCGGACTTGGAAATGAACTTCAGGTTTCCTTTAGTTGGGGAGACTTGCTGAATCTGAGAACCTGGCGGCGGTGCCCCACCTCACCCTCTGGGTCCCCAGGGGGCATCCTCTGGAGAGCCGGACCGTCCGGGCAAAGGCGCAGGGAAAGCCAGGAGACCCGGGAACGGGGGGCGCGAGCCCCGAAAGCAAACACACACCCGCCTCGCTCCCCGTGGGTGGAACTTCCCCGGCCGCGAGCGGAGCGGGTGGGGGCGGCGGTTCCCCCAGCGGAGGAGGCACAGAACCGCGCGCACGAGGTTCGAGGCGCGCGGCGAGCGCGGCGGCCGCCGCCTCCTCCCCTCCCCGCCTCCGCCGGCGCTGCCTCCTCCCTCCGCCCGGCTCGGCCTCCCTCGCTCCCTCCCCTCGTTGCTGGCTCCGGCGGCGGCGGCGGCGGCGGCAGGCGGGGAGGGCGTGCGCCGGCCGAGAGGTGTCGGCGACGAGGAAAGGGAAGTTTCAAGTGGAAGGTCGTCCGTCGACCGGCGCGTCCTCCTGCTCTCCTCCGGCAGCATCATGGCGGAGCCGAGCGGCTCGCCCGTGCACGTCCAGCAGCCCCAGCAGGCGGCTCCGGTGACAGCGGCGGCGGTCCCGGCGTCCCCGGCGGCCGCGACAGCAGCGCCGGCCCCGGCCCCGGCCCCGGCGGCGTCCGCGGTCCCGGCCCCGGCCCCGGCCCCGGCCCCGGCCCCGGCCCCGGCCCCGGCCCCGGCCCCAGCCCCAGCCCCGGCCCCGGCCCCGGCCCCGGCGGCGCAGGCGGTCGGCTGGCCCATCTGCAGGGACGCGTACGAGCTGCAGGAGGTTATCGGTCAGTGCGGCGGGCGCGGCGGGCCGGGTGGGAGGCGCGGCCGGGGGCGGGAGGGGGCGCGGGATGCTGGGCTCGCCTGCCTGCACGCCCGGGAGGCAGAGCGGCCGCCTTCGGGGCCTACCGGCTTCAACAGTTTTTTTGTTTTTTTTTTAAATTTATTTGTTCGTCTCTAAACGCTGGTGCTGCAGGAGGCGGCGCGGCGGATGTGACTCGCACTGCAGACCAGCCGCATGCTGCAAACTTTTATCTCGCAGATCGTCGGGGCGGAGGAGCCGGGGACCGGCAACGTCGCCGCATCTCCCTCCACCCGCGCGCCGGGGCCGCAGCCCGTGGCCGGTGGCCACGCGGGTAGGCAGCCGCGGGAGGGGTGGGGTTGCGGGGGCGCCGCCCTGCGCTTCCAGCGCCCCCACCTCGTGCCCCGGGGGACTCTGCGGGCGCAGCCGCGCCTCTGCTCTCCGAGCTCCGCGCTTCTGCTCCTAAGCAGCAGCCTCTCGCCTTGGGTGTCTGGGCTACGTGGAAGTCGCGGAGGCCCAGGTTCTTACTCAGGGCCGGGAGGATGCTGGCTTCCCTCCCTGACAGCCGCTGGTCCAGCCCGCCGTGCAACCTGGCTCTCCGCGCCGCCTGGGTACCCGCCTCTCTCGGTGCCGGGGCGCGCCGCGCCGCCTGCTGTCCAGCCCGGCCGCCCGGGAAAGCAGGCGCCCTGGCCTTCTGCCCTGCACCGGGCGATGCTTTCTTCTGGTACAGGGCCGCGCTCCAAGGGTGAAACCCGAGGCTGTCGGTGATCTGCTCCCTGCCTTCGATGCCTTCTGGTGGGCTCACAAATATCACCTTATCTTACATTTTTTTTTTTTTTAAAAACCTGGCAAAGTCGACCGGCAAGAAGCCGGAGTTACTTTTCCTTGGGCCAAGCACGTAAAGGGCCAGGAGATTTGTGTTGACCCTTCACTTAGAGCCTTCCCTATTGGGTCATCCTGTTGGAGAGGCTTGTTAAACCCAGTCAGGGAAGCCTCTAGGTCAAGTGCGCCCTCAGCTAATAACCTTACCGGTGCTGGGATGGGATGCTGCCATCCCACATCTTGATAGTTAAGGACGGCGATGAAAAAGGAATTCAGAATATTTATCTTAAATTTTTTTTGCTTTTCATGAAAAATATTCTTCAGCGGGCCTTTATCACTTGCTACAGTGTGAATGAAGCATAGTGCAGAATGAAATTATATATATATATATGAGAATATATGAGAATATGATAGGCAGAATATTTAACCTAGGGTATAAGAGCTTCAAATAACCTAAAATGGCATCTCTACATAAAATTCTTTTAAAAAAATCCCAGACCTTTCATAACTTTTGACCAAAGGCTTTCAAGGGCAGAGTCTTGGTCACTGCCTGGATTAAATAACGTAAAGGGTGTCTGAAAGCCTCGAGTATTCAGTGAAAATCCCTTGAACCGGCATATAAGCCCTTTCATCTCCAGTTTTACTGCCTACCCCTCCCACATTCTGCTTATATTAATTGTACCTGGACTAGTCAGCTGTCCTAGGACACATCTGGTCTTCCATTCCTTGCCTTTGCATGGCTCTTCTCTAAGTTCCCATCTTGGGAGTGAAGCCCTCACCTTCCAAGGCAGCCACAGTGCGTGTTCTGGAGAAGCCTTCTGCTTCTCCTGAGGCCAGGTACTGCGCTTCTTCTGCTCCTCTTTTTACACACCTCATAGCATGTAACTCCACAGTTTTTATTTTCTCTACAGACTCTGAGGGCCTACTATGTCTCAAGCATTGTGCTGGGTGCTCACAGTATAGACATTAATAAACATGGTCCCCGCCCTCAGGGACTTCAGGTATTCATGTAAATGATTCTGTAGGATGTGGGGATGTGAGTACTGGGAGAGCACAAAGGAGGGAGTGACTGCTAAAAGAAGGAAGCAGAATATTCCACAGAAGACCGTGGAATTTGAGCCAGATTTTGAAGTCTGACTAAGCGTTTGTCAGGTGCTTTAGTATTTCTGTTGCTGTCCCCCCTAATCATCTGTGAACTTAAGGGTGATCTTATTTATCTCTTTGCATCTTATAGGGGTGGTCCATAAAAGTTGGGTGATGCTATCTACCCCATAGGTTCCCATAGGGTTGGGACCAGAATTTACTTATAATCAACTTATGTCCTTATTTTGTTAATTAGTAGGGTTAAAATGCAAGCTTTGTCTTTTGAAATTGTAAGACTTTTAGTTAATCAGTTTTGTGGACTAAGGAATAAAATCTTATTTTTGTTTAAGTGATGGTGTTAATTGCATGGCTTCTTTCGCCTTGCAGTAACAACATTGCTAATTATGGTTGGTCAATTTAATAATAATGAAAAGAAATTTACCTGAGGAATTTGAGAGCAGAAACACCTGCTCATCACTTCTATCCCGATTTGTTCACTGTCGCACTGGGAAGAGCTTCTGAATATTTTAAATTTATCTAGCTCAGTTGGTTTGAGCGTCATCCTGATACACGGAGATTGTGGGTTTGATCCCCCGTCAGGGCACATACAAGAAGCAACCAATGAATGCATACATAAGTGAAACAACAAATCGATGTTTCTCTCTTTCTCTCTAAAAATCAATAAACTTAAAAAAAAAAAAACTTCTAGCCCAGCCGGCATGGCTCAGTGGTTGAGCATTGACCTATGAACCAGGTCATGGTTCAATTCCCAGTCGGGGCACATGCCCAGGTTGCCGGCTCGATCCCCAGTGGGTGTTCAGGAAGCAGCTGATCAATGATTCTCTCTCATCATTGATGTTTCTATCTCTCTATCCCTCTCCCTTCTCTGAAATCAATATGTGTGTGTGTGTGTGTGTGTGTGTATGTGTACACACACACACACACACATATATATATAAAACGTCTAAAATAAACAAACAAATAATTTTATCTCATATTTTGCAACTAAAAGAGATGGCTTATATGGAGGACATGTTATTGAAAAATCAAATTGTTGAAATAGGATTTTGTAAGGGTAATGTTTATAGGGAATTGCAAACCCATTTCCATTTAGTGTGTAATGCTAGTTCAGTAATTATGAGTGAACTGTGGTTAAGCCCTTTTGCTTAAACAGTACACGCAAAAGTTAGTAGTTCAAACACTGAACCAGTTTGGACATGAATGTGGGTGGACAGCCTTTGCCTCTCCCTGCCATACAGCAGATGACATCTGATAGGGCTCCAGCAGTGTGAGCTGTGACCAGGAGGAGGCTCAGGTGTGCGTGAGCAGAAAGCCAAGGTGCTCAAACTTTCCAGCGTGGCACAGCATACTTTTTCTTCATTTCCTTCTGGGCAGAGGTTGGGGCCCCAGGATTAGGAGAGAATAGGTTTGCTCACATCCAAACAAAGCAGGTTCAGTTGTTTGACTTCTATTTTAGAAAAATAAACACAGGATTTTGCAAGTCTAAAAATAAAGTTTTCTCTTTGTTGTATTGTTCTTGTGTGGTAAAAGATCAATGGAGAATTTGTAATGCTCTTAGGGGTAATCTAGTCAGAAAGTTTTACATAACCTAGAAATGATTAAAATCTGTGGGAGGGAGCTTTTGACTTAGGGGTTAACAGTGTTGTGAAATTATTAAATTTTCTTTTAGTCGTTAGTATTCTTGTCTTTGTAGATTTCAAACATTTATGTCTGCTGTACGAGTGACTGCTTTTCGGAGGCTTTCTAACCTATGTATACTCTTCAAGCTCGTTAATCTTTGTTCCTCACCTCTCCCCCCATCTCAACCTCAAATTCCTTCTTTAGAAGTATAAGGGGTACCCAAAGATAGGCCAACTGAAAAGTTAATTTGTTGGCGATATTGCTTCTATCACCTTGATTCAAATTCCTTCTTTAGAAGATAAGGTGAGTCATCTAAATGTTGACTTGGGCATCCCTAATGGAATTGAACAACCTCAAGGAACCTTGCTGTCAAAGACTGGTAGTCATTGCAGTATCAGTTTCTGTGTTTGAACGAGACAGTCCTGACAAGGGCTGTTATCTTTGCTGATTTTCCTCAGAGAAACCATAAATACACCTGTGCCTCATAGTATGTTTGATTTTCTTAGATTTTTTTGCAGGATGAGCCATTCTGGAGTTTTGCACTTGATTTCTCAGCGTTGTTTCACTTTTGCCCTGGATAGTCATTCAGAATGATTTACAAGTAACACCTACTGAATTTGCACTCCTAGTAAACAAAAAGAATTTGGTTCCTAGGCTCCTAGCCATACGTTGAGGAGGGGGCCTCTGGGTGCTTTGTTCCATTCTCTCCTCTGAGGCTGTGCATAACCATTCAGGTGTGTTTTCCTCAGGCCCAGGTCATAGACATATGGCCAACTCTGTAAGGAGCAACAGCCTTCCTTCCCCAAATGAGACCTGCTTTGCTCTGTGCCCTCAGAGTTTCTGTGGAGTTCTGTGGTGTAGGGATTGGCTCTGGTTTTACAGATGTTCTGGAGGGATCTTGAGAGCAGTAGGAGCCATACTGGTCACGGTTGTTTTTGAAGGACCTCAGAGGGCCACAGCACTGAGTGTGTATTCTGTGGTTCCCCAGTCCTTTAAACTGCACTTGCTTTGCTGCTGCTGCTAGTTTGTTAGTTTGGCTCTTTTTATTTATTTATTTTTTAAATCTTCACCCGAGGATATGTTATGTATTGATTTTAGAGAAAGAAACATTGATGTGAGAGAGAAACATTGAACCGTTGTCTCCTGTCGGTGTCCCTACCGGGGATTGAACCTGTAACCTAGATATGTGCCCTTAACCAGGAATCAGACCTGCAACCTTTTGGTGTTTCCGGGACGACCCTCCAACCAATGGGGACACCCAACCAGGGTGGCATTATGTTTTTTTATTTTTAACTAAAGGAGGCTTGAGATGCTTGGCCTAAGACAGGGCTTTTGATTTTCATATTATTTTTTTTTTTTTTTTTTTGTAAAGAGAAAAATGTATCTAGAAATACCCTTTTTGTATTTTTTAAATCATTGTGGTAAAATATGCAGATATACATAGGGTTTACCATTTTGACCATTTGCTAAGTGTATAGTTCAGTGGCATTAATTGCATTCACAACAAAAATGCTCTTTTAAATGTACTGTTCAAACTACCACGTGCGAAAAATCTCTAGGGTAAGAAGAAACTTACGGTAGAATTACTGCCATACTTACTTTATTTATGCATTTGATTTGTGACTGGTAACATGACTTTCTCCCTGACTCGGATAGTCTGTTGTAGGCTACATTTTTTTTTATTGTATTTGAGAGTAAATTAAAACATTGCGGGCTCTGGAGTCAGACGGCCTGGTCTATTTCATATCTTGGCAATGGCAGTCATTGGCCTTGAGACCTTGAGCAAATTACTTAGATGTGTCTGCGTTCAGATTCCTCATTTGTAACGCTGAGCTGATAAAAATAGGGTTGTGAGGACCCAGAGAATGTAAAGCACTTAGAATAGCGCCTGGCACAGTGAGTGCTCTCAGTCAGTCTGCGCCGTAACGCCTATAAACCGCACCTGCTAATCAGGTTCAGGCTATCAGGAGAGAACACGGTCTGTCTCTGGCAAGGCTTTGGAGTGGCTCGAAGAGGTTCCTGCGCTCAGTTCCTACCCGGGAGGAGGCAGGAGGAAGAGGGAGCCTGGCACTCTCCTCCTTCCGGTGGGCGGCTCGGAGAAGGCGGCTTTCTGGGTGGGCCCGACTTCCCCTAGCACCTCTGCACCTCAGCCGTGGGAGGAAGCTGGAGCGGCCTGCGGAGCTCCTGGCCATTTGGCCGGCTCCTGGGTGTAGGTGCCAAATGGCCCTCTGACAAGTGGTGAGAGCATCCTGCGGGAAGGTTGCTGGGAGGACCAGCCCATCATGAGAGGGCTCTCGGAACAACCTGCTAGGACTGCACTTTTCTCCCGCCTCGGAGTCTGCCCCGCGGAGGCTGCCCTGCTGGCAGGAAATGCTGCTGACTGAAAGAAACATCCCCTGGCCCGGCGGCGAGGGAAAGGACGGGCATTTGTCTTCAGATAAAGTCATCACTGTTGCTCCCCTTTCTCCTTCCTTCCCTCTCTGCTTTCCCTTTGGCTAATAAATATTCTCAAGTCTCTCCCTCTTATCTGGAACCACAAAAGAGAACAAAACAAGACACTCTTACTACTCCTTCCTCCTCAAGCTACTATCTTATCTCTTTCTTTCCTTTCACAGCTGAGCCCTGGAAAGAACCTCCCATTCACTTCTCAGCCCACAGCCACCTGGCTTCTGCCCTTTGCTAAGAAACCAAAATTGCAGTCTCCACAATCGCCATGACCTGCCTGAGGCCAGAGCCAGTGGATGGGCAGTCCTCCCTTCTCCTCTCTCTGTGGGACTTGACACCATCTGTCCATTCTCCTCCTTTCCTGCCTGGCCCTGCCCCAGGGCCCACTTCTCTACCTTCCACCACCTCCCACAATGCCAAGGGTCTCCCTGATCGTTGGGTTGGTGTGCAGGCTTCCTTTTATACGTCTTTATTTAGATACTAGAGGCCCAGTGCATGAAATTCATGCACTGGTAGGGTCCCTAGCGGCTGCCGGCTGGGTACTCCCTCCCTACCCCTGGCCGGCCCCACCCCCTGGTCGAACTCCCAGACAACTCCCGGTCGAGGGGACAGTTTGCATACTACACTTTTATTATATAGGATTCCACAGAACTTCATACTCAAACTCACTGTCTCTCCATTTGTGCTTCAATCTTAGTTCTACTCCTTCAACATTCTCCACCTTCCTTAAGACCCTCGGGCGCGAAACAGAAACATGGTCATCCTCCACTTTCCCATCTTCCTCTGTCTCCCACATCTCATTGGTCATCAGTCCTAAATATTTTGCATATTTGAAACATTGCCTCTAACTCTTCCTCTTGGCCATCCCCAGTTTAGTGCAGGCCCTTATCAGTTCTTATTTGGAGTATTGTAATAACTTCCAAACCAGGTTCTTGTCTCCATTCATGCTTCCAGCTCTAGTATGCCTGGCTCCAAAGTGATGCTGCTATGCCAAACTTTTTATCAGTTACCCCCGTGAGTGGCTTTCCCATCATCCTCAAGATGAACTCTAAGCACAGTGTGTAAGGCCTTTTGGGAACTGTCTCTGACCTCCCTTTCCCATCATACCTTGTCATTGCCGTTCTCAGCACAGACCCCCAGCCAGTGGGAACCTTGGCCGTTTGTGAAATGCTTCATGCTTTGCTAGCCTCTGCTAGGTAAGTGCTCTCCTGCTTGGAAGACCATTCCACTATCCTTCCCTTTCGTCTTCATCTATTTAACACAGAGCTTTGTCTCTCCAGTTGTCTCACCTTTATTAAGGTATAATATGCATGTGGAAAAGTGTATGCATCGTAAACGTATAACTTGATACGCGTTCTTAAGTTGAACACACTCTGATCGTGGCTCCCTTTTAGGACTGGGAGTAAATGATCCCTCTTCACAGAAACTTCTTCTGCCCTTGAGCCTCCTTTGCCTCTGCCCCTTGCTCTGTTGGATATTTCACCCCCCGATAGTGCTCACACTATAGAGTGTCCCCCCAAAAAGGTATGCATATACTCTGAATAATTATAAAGGCATTGTTTATTAAAATACATTTCATTTTCAAAATTGAGCTATCAGCTATTAAAGTGTATATACATTTTTTAAATTACTTTATTGATTAAGGTATCACATATTTGTCATCAACCCCTCCCCCCCCATTCCCATCCCAAACCCCGCCACACGCATGCCCCCATCCCCCTGTTGTCCGTGATCACTGGTTAGGCTCATATGCAAGCACACAAGTCCTTTGGTTGATCTATCTCCCTTGTCCCCACCCTCCCCTACCTTCCTTCTGAGGTCTGACAGTCTATATACATTTTTTGGGACACCCTGTATATGAAAATGGTTTGCCTGCTTGCCCATCCTGGCACTAGATGTTAATTCTTAATTCCTCCTTGAGTACGGCATCCCTTGCCTCCATGCTCCACACCCCATGTCAAGTGTCCAATCAGTGTTTTCTGGATGAACGTCTGAATCAGGGGTCCTCAAACATTTTAAACAGGGGGCCAGTTCACTGTCCCTCAGACCATTGGAGGGCCGGACTATAGTTTAAAAAAAAAAAAACTATGAACAAATTCCTATGCACACTGCACATATCTTATTTTGAAGTAAAAAAACAAAACGGCAAAAACACCCGCATGTGGCCTGTGGGCCGTAGTTTGAGGACGCCTGGTCTGAATTCTGGGGACAAATCCTCCCTCCCTCCTTGTGGGAGAGGAACATTGCCCGACTTCTAAAAATTTGTCTCTGTGGTTCCTGAAGATTTGATCTTGTCCATGGCTAACGATAATGCTGATTTAGTTTCGTTTGGGCCAATCAGCTTAAAGGGCTCTGTAGAAATTAGTTCATTAATCCACCCAGATCAAGAGTAAGCACTTTGAGTGCTTCCACCTGCCTGGCTGTGCAGGCAGGCAGGCAGGCAGAGGCCTGGCTTTCCGGAGGTCATCTGACTGTGAGGTGGCCTCTCTGGATTAAAGGAGCCGAGCTCCCTGCCACCCCACCCCCACCAAATCAGCATTCATTCATTTATTTTACTTTTTCCATCACCATGTATCCCCTCTGTGCCCTCTTCCACCTCCACCCAACCCCCTCCACCTCTGCAATCACCACACTATTGTCCATGTCTCTGAGTTCTTTCTCTCTTTTCTTTTCACCACCACCACCACCACCACCACCCACTTCAGAGCTGTCTGCCTGTAGAGCTGTCCTTTCTTTCTTTATTTTATTTTTATTAGTATATTTTATTGATTTTTTTTTTTTTTAACAGAGAGGAAGGGAGAGGGATAGAGAGTTAGGAACATCGATGAGAGAGAAACATCGATTAGCTGCCTCCTGCACACCTTCCTACTGGGGATGTGCCCACAACCAAGGTACATACCCTTGACTGGAATCGAACCTGAGACCTTTCAGTCCACAGGCCAAAGCTCTATCCACTGAGCCAAACCAGTTAAGGCAGAGCTGTCCTTTTTTAAGTAGACCCATGCCTTCGCTTTTGTGTATGTATTTATATATAACAACCGTGAGGAAGTCTGGGGGGCCCCTTGTTGGGTAGAAATCAGGACTGCTGGAGAAGATCAGGGGTACCGGTGAAACTCAGGAGCAGACTATCAGGACAAGTGATTTTCACAGGTTATGATGGCAGGAGTTGCATTTTTGTAAATGACAAATGACCAAGGGTGATAGGATATGCGTGCTACATGCTAAACCATAGAACTCGGTCTTTTTAAGTGAAAACCAATCTAATAGGTGTTGCAATTCCTTTATGGTTTATTTTTTTGGGGAAATTTATTTTTCTATTTAAGTAGAATCCTCCATGTAATCATGTGAGATTTTACATCGCTCTGCCCCTTCGCCCAAGGACAGCTTTGTTGAAATTATACCAAAACAACTCCAAGATGGTTGAAGTAATTCAAGTGTTTCAAGTGTTTCTTTTCTCAGATCTGCTATCCATTGGTCAAGTTTTTGCTACTAAATAAGAAATCAATATATTGATTAAAAAGGCATTTTACATTTGGCTTAACTGGGAAGCCAAGGAGAAATAGCAGTTCTTTAGAGAATGGATTGGCAGTGCTTTAGCTCCAGAATTGATTTAGATAAACACTTTGGAATCTGATGTGAGTAAATGCTGATATATTTCATGTTTCTTCTCACTTGCCAAACAGTTATTTGAGAAGAAAGGCTGGCTTAGCTTTAAGAAACTTCTTGGATATTGAAGAGTGAGATGAATTGACCTTTTAAGCTGATTGTATATTTTGAGCTATGGGAAAACATCATTTTAAGATAGTTTTATTTTCAAACTTCTAAGTAAGTGGCACTTATTAGAATGCTCAGAGGCCTGGTACTGGGGGTGCTCATTCAGTTCTTCCGTTGGGTGAAAATGAATATTTTGGTGACATTTGTAGGGTTCAGGTTTCCCAGCCTTTGGGCACCAGTAGAGCTGGTCACCGGAAGAACTGGTGTGGGGAGTAGGTTTGATGCCTTTCTCTCATATGGATGAGAGATCTTCATTGGGGGAGCATTTTGAAGCCAGTGACTTGTGACAGTTCTGAGACTTCTCACAATCACCCTATTGATGATTGACGTCCTAGAAGAATTTGTGATCTTGTTTTGAACTGGTAGCATCAGTTTGTGCCAGGGTTTGTAACAGGGGTATTCCAATTGCTTTTGTTCCTGGCCTGTTTAGTTTGGGGGTTGAAAAAGTATTGTATTTTCTGGATTAGTGCCTATGGACCTATCTTGCATTGCTTACATTTTAATTTGAATTATCTGGTTTGTTCATTCTCCCTTCCTCCTTCCCTATGGCAGGCCCTCCCTCCCTCATTCCCTCCTCCCTCCCTTCCTCCCTTCCTCCCTTCCTCCCTTCCTTCCTTCCTTCCTTCCTTCCTTCCTTCCTTCCTTCCTTCCTTCCTTCCTTCCTTAACTTCCTAACTTCCTAACTTCCTAACTTCCTTCCATTGGCAGTGTCACCATCCCCTTGGCTTAATTGTGGGGTGACTCTAGAAAGCAGGGGAAGAGAGTGCTTGGAGGAAGGAATGAGTGGTCTGTGCTGGCTTTTCTACGTCAGCTCCTAGGTGAGGAATGGCATAGAACATAGAGGGATACTGAAATTTAATTTTGGAAGGGACTGAAGAGAAAATCCATTCCTGCTCCTTTGCTTTACAACTGAAGACCCTAACATTCTAACTTGAAGTAATTTGTCTGTGGTCCAGAAGTCCTTAGAATCTTCTCAGGCCCATGATTCCTACCTAGTCCACTATTTTCTTCTACTTAGACCACATTGAGTTCTCACTGGTGGGAAGGAAGAAGTTAGAAAAGTATCGACTCAGTGAATTTTATAACTACCATTTTAATAAAGCTAAAAATATATCTCTCTGGGAATATATTTACTGTGTAGATATCATAGTAAATGTCTTATTTACTCATTTAGACATACTGAAATTATATGTATATATATTTCCTTCACCAGGGCATGTTTATTTAACATGTAAACCAGGTGGTATATAAACATAAAATAGCTTCATTTCAAGCTTCATCTTTTGTGTGGTTTGTTACAATACTGTATTTTTAATCTATGGTTATAATCTGTCAGTGAGGAAAAGGAGTGGGTGTGTGTGTGTGTGTGTGAAAGTAAAAGGCTGAGGAGCAGCAAGTTGAGAGTGAAGAAAGCACGTGAAGTAGATGAGCCTCGGCTGATCATTGCTGGAGCCAGATCCCTTCTGCCAGGCTGATAACTTTCCACGGTCAGAGTGGCAACAGCATTCCTATCAGACGGTCTAGTTCCACGCTGTCCAGTGCGGTAGTCACTGGCCACATGTAGCTATTTAAATTTAAGTTAATTAAAATTAAATAAATGTGGGGAGGGGAGAGGGGTGAGTAGGCAGAGCACAGAGTATGTTTAGGGCAGTGAAACTACTCTGTGATATTATACCGTATTTTCCGGCGTATAAGACCCCTGACTTTTTAGAAGATTTTCCTGGGTTAAAAAGTCGTCTTATACGCAGGAAAGTACGGTAATAATGGATACGTCATTATACATTTGTCCAAACCCATAGAATGTACATGCGTGAACCCCAGTGTACTAGTAAACTGTGGACTTTGGGTGATAATGGTATGTTGGTGTAGGTTCATCACTTGTGACAAATGTACCGCTCTGTGTGTGGGATGTTGATAATGGGGGAGGCTATGCATATGTGGGGGGAGGGGATGTATGGGAAATCTCTAGTTTCAGTTTTGCTGTGAACCTAAAACTGCCTTAAAAAATAAACTCTTTAAAATAATTAAGTAAAATACAGTTCCTCAGTTGCAGCAGCCACATTTCACGTGCTCAATAGGCAAATGTGGCCACTGCACCGAGGAGCTGTATGTTACTTATTCCCTTTTAAGTCTGTAATTCTCATTACTCTACAAGGTACTTTATTAGGTAGTGCAGATACAGACTGTTTCTGTCACCACAGAGCGTTCTGTTAGACAGCGCCTGGTGGTCCTTTCTCAGAGACGTTACCGAGCGGACTAAACGTCACCGTGGCGGCTCTGAGTGGCCAGAGGCCACCTCCTGATGAAACGCGAAGGCAGGGCCACTGACCTAGAAGTGCAAAAAGGGGTCAGGCCGTGCTAACCTGATTAAAAAATCATCTTTCGTTTTCACTCTGAGCTCCGTTTGAAAGCCAGTTGATTCATATTTTCAGAAGAACAGTCAATCCTTTCTGTGTGTGGTGAAACAGACACCCCTGTTGACGTAGGATGATAGTTACGAAGCATGAGGTTTTTATCTTACCCACTTAGCTCATTCTGGGGTGCTGTGATTACGGTAAACACAAGAGACTCCTCCCAAATGAAATCTGGTATTGTCAGAAGTATCAAAATGTTATATTTTCTTAAGAAATCGCTAAAGAATCTTGGGGTTGGATGTGGTAGACAGAATCACTTTAGTTTATCCTCTGTGGTGCTGTGTAGAAGGAACTGACGAGGGTTTTTTAAAAAAATGAAATTTCAAAAACGTTGTGAAATTAACTCTACTTCGAAAAAGTAATACGTATATCACTTAAAGCATGTGTTTGAATCATGGTTCTTTCCTTCCTTTGAGTTTAAAACATGTTGGTGTTTGAGTACTTAAAAGATGAATGGTTTAGCCCAAGCTATATATCACAAAGTAAATAAAACATCTCATATTAAGTCAGTACCTTAATAGAAATTCAAACTCAGCAATCACTCTTTGGGCAGGATACCTGCTTTGTTAGGAAAGGGAATTAATAACTGAGGGATGAAAAAAAAAAATCTGTGTAGGGAGATTAACTGGATTTAATTTGGGGCAATTCAGGAACAGTCTCTACTTTCTCACATTTAGCGGCCTTGGGTGACTGGGGCCGTGAAAGAGAATGTTTTACTCTGTAATCCTTTCTTATTTTTCCTTGTAGATGCCCTTTCAAGTTTCTGGAGCCCTAAACCCAGTGCCTGACCTTCAACAAGGGTTGACGTGGAAACATTTTTAATATGGCATCTTTCCTGGGCATGTGGGTGGCTGAAATAGGGCTGGGAGAAGTGTTTCTGTGTAGTTTCAAGTTGTGATCATTAGGACAAACTTACTGTTTTTGGCATAAGGCAAGATTGGAGCTAGGTTATTTATCTTTACTAAAATAAATATTCATCGGTTGTTTAAAAAGTGACAGTCTCTCGGGCTAAGAGATAATGAGCCTCCCAGTTTATCCATAGCCATCTTCCTGTTTCCATAGAAGCAGCAAGACTTTTTTAAGGGCTATAATTTCATGTCCTGTTCTTTAATGCCCATTAGAAACATAGGCAGCTTTGTAGCTTATATATTTGCTTAAAAAGTTTTAAAGGTAAAGGGGGATAGCTGATGTGCAGTCACTAGAATAGGTAAAAGTTGCCTGGCCAGTATGGTTCAGTGGACTGAGTGTTGTCCTGTGCACCCGGAGGTCAGGGTTCGATTCCCTATCAGGGCACACGCTCCCATTGCAGGCTTGATTCCCACTAGGGGGTGTGCAGAAGGCAGCCGATCAATATTTCTCTCTCATAGCTATTTCTATCTTGTTCCCTCTCCCTTCCTCTTTCTTTAAAAATCAATAACAACATTTTTTTTTTTAAAGAATAGGTAAAAGTTACAACCAGGCAGTTGTCCTGCTGTGCTTTTAGGTGATAGCTCATTTAGTTTCCCAGGTTAAGAGTGAATTGTTTTCAGTTGTATGTTGTTGTTTAAAAATTAAATATTTCTTTGTCTCTTGGAGCTACTTGGAAGTAAGAGAATGACAAAAATATGAAGTGTCATCTTTATGAAGGATGACTGACTTTAAAACTTACTGTATCACAAGTTATCTATACTAATGAAAGGGTAATATGCTAATTAGACTAGACATCTTCTGGACATCTTCCAGACATCCTTCCAGCAAAGCCACGGTGGCAGGAGCCGAGGCAGAGGCCGTTGGGGCGATCAGGCCAGCAGGGGAGAGCAGTTAGGGGGCGATCAGGCCAGCAGGGGAGGGCAGTTAGGAGCGATCAGGGTGGCAGGGAAGGGCAGTTAGGGCCTATCAGGCTGGCAAGGAAGGGCAGTTAGGGCGATCAAGCCGGCAGGGGAGGGCAGTTAGGAGGTGATCAGGCTGACAGGGGAGGGCAGTTAGGAGCGATCAGGCTGGCAGGAGAGGGCAGTTAGGAGCAATCAGGCCGGCAGGGGAGGGCAGTTAGGAGTGATCAGGCCAGCAGGGGAGGGCAGTTAGGGGGTGATCAGGCCAGCAGGGGAACAGTTGGGGGGAGATCAGGCTGGCAGGGGAGGAGTTGGGGGGCAATCAGGCCAGCAGGGGAGAGCAGTTTGGGGGTGATAAGGCCAGCAGGGGAACAGTTGGGTGATAAGGCCAGCAGGGAGCAGTTAGGGGGCGGTCAGGCTGGTAGGGGAGGAGTTGGGGGGCGATCAGGGTGGCAGGGGAGCAGTTGAGGGGAGATCAGGCCAGCAGGGGAGAGCAGTTTGGGGGTGATCAGGCCAGCAGGGGAGCAGTTAGGGGGCGATCAGGCTGGCAGGCAGAGGCAGTTAGGGGCGATCAGGTTGGCAGGCAGAGGCGATTAGGGGCAATCAGGCCAGCAAGGGAGCAGTTAGGGACATCAGGCTGGCAGGCAGAGGTGATTAGGGGTGATCAGGCAGGCAGGCAGGCAGGCAGGTGAGTGGTTAGGAGCCAATGGTCCTGGATTGCAAGAGGGATGTCCGACTGCCGGTTTAGGCCCAATTCCGAGGGTGCAGGCCAGGCTGAGGGAACCCCCCTCCTCCCATGCATGAATTTCATGCACCAGGCCTCTAGTTATATATAAAGAAGTATTCTTTCCTTCAAAAGGACCTGGTGGGAGAGAGTCCACTTATACTTTATAGTTACATTTTATTTTAAAGTTGAAAAATTACCCATTTCTATCAGCCCTCCTGTGAAGAAATGGGACTGATTTTCTAATGTGACATTAATTTGCTCTTCAGATACTTCCAGAAATGTTTTAAGCAGTTGTGGCTTTCCTGGAATAATTACTCAACATTACAAAATGACCCTAGCCTGAACAGTGCTGTTAGTTGTTTAAAGTCAGTGTTGTTTACACTTATTTTTAATAGATTCAGCATCACTACTTCATTGAAGTAATGAGATTATGCAGGACTGATGTTTGTAGATGACAATGAGCTGTTTGTCTAGAGATAGAGACAGCAAAAGCAAAAGCAAAAGCTGGTGGTGGACTAAGAGGATGAGGAATAGCATGGGGGATAGGATTCCAAAATCAGATCTGTAAGCCAGAGACAAGACGGGATATGAAAGACAAAGATTAGCCCATGGCCTCAGGAGACCTCAGACCTGAACAGGAGTAGGAAGAGAAGAAGAACTCAGGGACATGTCCAAGTTTAAAAATTCAGGGGTTCAGCAAGGGGTCAAGGCAAGTAGGGGCAATTAATTCCCCCCCCCCCCCACCCCCCCAGAGAGTTTTAGTGGCATTATTTTGTTGAGGTGGGTACCTCATTTGAAGCTTTGCCTTCAAGGGTGCCTCTGACATCCTGAAAGCCTCCTTTCTCTGAGTATGGGTTCTGATGCTCTCCGTATCAGCTATGGACAGTATAGCTGTGTAACAAACCACCCATTTATTTGCTTACAATTATGTGGGTTGGCAATTTAGGCTTGGCTTGGCTTGGCTGGCCAGTTGTGCTGGCCTCACTTAGGGCAAGTCCTTGGCTAGCTGGGCTGGGGGCGGGACCTATTTTAAGATGGTCTTACTTGTGTGCATGGTGGTTGGTGCTGGCTGTTGGTTGACCCTATCTTTCCACTGATTCCTCATTGTCAAGGAGGCTCGCCTATAGTTTATTCCTTGTTTGTAAGCAGTGTTCCAAGATAGCTGGAGCGAAGCTGCAAGGACTCATGGGGCCTAGGCCTCATAGTCACACAGTGCCCCTCTGCCTCATTCAGTTGGTTAGAGCCATCCCAAGGCCAGCTCAGATTCAAGGGAAATGGATTCCCACTTGTTGGGAGGAGTGGTGGGATCACATGGCAAAGGGACACTGAACAGGGATGGGAAGAATTCTTATGGCCATCTTTGCCAGCTCACTACCACAGCAGCCTTATTTAGCTCAAGGAGGATGCATACACATTCTTAGTCGCTCATTGAACTTTTGGTTTTAACTTGTGATGGGGGAGCTAATGTCCAATGATCTTTCCCCTGATTGCTGTAGTGTGGTTGATTATAGGTTTCATAAACTAGTTTGTCGTGTGCACTATCCATCAGAGTGATTTTCACTCGAAAAGTGACTTTAAAAATGTTAACTTGCTAAAAAAATCTAAAGATGTTGATTCTAATGTGACATTTGAAGGGTGCAGGTGTGTGTGTGTGTGTGTGTGTGTGTGTGTGTGTGTGTGTGTGTGTGTGTGTGTGTGTGTGTGTGTGTGTGTAATGCTAGTCCTTTTTAGCCTTGAGGTGTTTTACTGCAGATTGACCTTCTTAAACCCCAACACCACATTAAAAATATAGATTGTTTGCATGCATATGTGATTATTTCTCCTGCCACCTAGAAGTTAGTGAAGTAGAGTTATCACAGCCCTAAAAGTAACATCTAGGCATCAGTTTTTGGGTAGATTGGTGCTTAGACAGCTATGAACATTTCATTACTTTGAAGTCAATCCAGCAACATTTCACTACTAGGTATTTGGTCAGTTTTTTTAAAAAAGAATTGCCAGCCTAATATTTATTGACAGAATATGCCCATTTTTCTTTAGTTTATCACATACTAGTGGAAGAAATAGTAGAAGGGCAGGAGATGTGCAAATATGCCATTTATTTAGTTGCAAAGTTTCTGGTAAAAGCCCTGATAAAACATATGCTTTTAGATGTGGGAAGAGGATTGTTATCTTTAGAAATTTACAGATTAAAAAGCTGTGACTCTCCCTTTATTTCAATAAGGAAGACAGATCTGTGCATGGGTTAGAATTGTGGAGTGCCCTTTCTGTGGTTAGCCAACATTTCTTTCTCATGTAGGGAAGAATGAGACAAGAACGTTACCTAGACCTCTGAGTTATTAAAAAACAACACTAAAAAAACAAAAACAAAAAACAAAAAAAACAACAACCCAACAACAACTCCAAGCTGATTTATTTTAAACTTCCTAAATATTATACAAGTAATGTAAATGATCATTATAGAAAATTTGTATAATACAGAGGAGTAAAAAGGGGGTGGGGGAGTGGGGATTACTAGTTACCTCATCATCCAGGGCTACATACTGTGTGAATTTTGGTTTAAGAGTGTAATTTAAAATAGGATAGGACTTTTTTTTTCTTTTTAAAGAAAAAGTAAATTGGTATTTTTAGAAATTGATACTTTTTTTTTTTTTTTAAAGCATTCCCAGCATTTTCACATTTAATTTGTTTGGCAAAAGTGATTTGTTTCTTGAGAATTTGGTGCACACTGAGCATCTAGCATACTTTATCATTTCTGGACAGAGTATGTATGTGTATGTTTCTTACACTTAAATGTTTGCAGAATCCCAGAGTACATTTATAAACTAATCTTAACACCTGTGTTACAGTTTAGTACTTCTTAGACGTGCCTGTTATCCTTTGCCTTTTGTCCTCTGGGTGCCATGGATCACCTTATTGTGATATTTGGAACTTTGCTGAGTGGAAGTTCTGGGATAGAGGGAAGTTAAGAGTAAGTAACTTTCTCATTGTTTGTGGGTGCATTTGAGCTCGGAAATGACTTCTAGATTTCACACTGACCTTTCATACTAAACATAAAGATGAGAATTTTCTGGGCCTGTTAAATATGTGATATCTTTTTATAGAACTAGTTTTGATTTCATGGGAATGTGGGAAAAGTGAATCTCTACGAATTTAATTTGATAATCTGATTGCTGATTTTTTTTTTTTTTTGGTCTTTTAAATGTCAAGTATTTCATAGTATTTTTGAATAACATTGCTATTGGCATGATTAGTCTTTTTTTATTAACGAAGTTTTTAAACTATAGAGATACAATAAATACTTTTGCATCAAGTAGGTGAAAATAAAAACCCTCAATTTCTATTTCCCAGAGATTCCCTTCATTTTGGTTTGTTTCCTTCCAGATGTTTTTCTGTGCATACCTAATACACAGATTTTTTCAAAATATAATTGTTTTACATGTAATGTGGTAGCTAGGCATACTATTCTATAAACTTTGCTTCTACAAAATTATATATATATATATATATAACATGTATATTTTACTTCTGTGCATTTTCTGAATATATTTGTAGTAAAATGCACACATTACAAATTCTAGGTCATTTCTCATAGATCCACCTCATTAAAAAATATGCCAGTTTATTTCAATTCTGGGTTCACTTCTATTCTGTGAATGTATTTTAATAATTTATTGATTAACTTATTGGTTGCCTCCAGTTTCCACATTTCTGTGAGATGGTATCCAGAGGGAGGATTGCGTGGACATATGGCATTGCATTTGTACTTTTGATGGATACTGTGAAAATTACCTCCAATTAATTTGCTAATTAATTACCTTCTTAGTTGTCCCCATTTTTGCCCTAAAGGTAGAAGGGAATTAGACTTAGAAGGCATCTAGCCTTATTTACTACTTGACCCAGACCTAATATAATCTAAGAGTGTGAGGAGAAAAGGGTAGATGGGGTGGGGTGGTGGTGCATTGGAGAAAATAAAAATTGCCATCTGAGTTTAGGAAATGAAAGTTGCATCATTTTATGGACCCAAAATATGAAATGTCATGACATTTAATACTATGTACAAATATATGAAAATATTTTTTGAATTGGGGAAAAGTCTAGAGTATAGAAGGAAACAAATTTGGCTACAAGGACCAGGGACTCACTGAAATTACCCACAAGTAATAGAGCATTTCTTATAAAGATAGATATAGGACCAGGAGACAGGAATCTCATCCTTCATCCCAGATTTTGCAGCAGCCCAGGAAATACTGAGCATCCAGGTCTTCGGAAATTGCCATCAACGGTTTTCTCACGCACCCTGGAAGTGGACAAGTCCTCAGCAGCACCTCACTTCTCGGTCCTCTGACCTGGGTGTGACTTAGCAGACGCCTTTGTTCATCTCTTTCTATCCTGTTGTTTCTGCTGAGTCAGAATTTTAGCTCATTCAGGGCCCTGATGGCCCTTCTTCTTCTTTCTCTTTTAGCCATTGCTATAGCTGCTAATTGCTTTATTAATAATCACAACTTTAATCCCAAAGATTGAGAATCCAGTTTTTACTAGGGTCCCCTGTATGGGACACCTGCCAACCAATGAATTGCTCGCTAAGTCCAGGTGCTCTCTTCCTATAAGGTTGATAGGGGGTAATAGGTAAAGCTCTTTCCTGGGAAGGGGACTTGGGTGTTGTGGTAGGTCCTACAGTTAGTATTTATGCATTACCCTTAGGTAAGGAACCCAGTGTTACCCTTAGGTAAGGAACCTATTCAGAGTATAATCCTGAATAATGTACTTTGTTGAAAATATGTATTCCTATGATGTGCTCCAAAAGCCGTTCATCCTTTAAAGTCAGTAAATACTTCCCTGGGAAGCACCCTCCCCTTTTCCACGTGGAGTGTAAGTTGGGAAAACTTGTGCCCCAGCTCAGTTGTAAAACGTCTTCAGTTCTGAAATACCGATGCCTGGATTATGAAATATGGTCGTGTCTTTCTGCTGGACTTGCAAGTCCTGTGAAACAGTTCATTCAGTTTATGTAACGACAGTGAGGTTCTGAAAAATGTACCTGGAACCATACTGCTGGGACAACTCATTCTCCTATGTGAATAGGTTCATTATCCCACATATATCTTCTCCACATATGTTGGGAGGAGTATCAGGCCCTCCCTAATTTTAGTAGGTGTTTGGCACTTCATTGTTAATATTTCTCTGCAAGATTTCTCTTGGATGCTTTGTTTTCTTCCTGAGGATCATGGTCAAGTGTACCCCCTTTTTTCCTGTTCTCCCTCTTCAACCCCAGTCTACTTCTCTTTCAAAATAATGGCTAGTGGGTTGAATGATTCACTGAATTTTTTGTTACTCCTCACCTGAGGATATTTTTCCATTGATTTTTAGAGAGAGTGGAAGGGAGGTGGGGAGAGAGAGGGAGGGAAGAAAAGAGAGAGAGAGAGAAAGAGAGAGAGAGAGAGAGGAGAGAGAGAGAGAGAGAGAGAGAGAGAAACATGGATGTGAGAGAAACACATCGATTAGATGCCTCCTGACCAGGGCCAGCATTTGAACCTGCAACCTAGGTATGTCCCCTTGACTGGGAATCAAACCCTCGACCCTTCTGTGTTTGGGCTGATGCTCTGACCACTGAGCAGCACCGGCCAGGGCAAGATTCAGTGACTTGCATTCCTGAGCCCTTTGGTGTCTGTGTCTCTCAGCATCTCAAAGGGCAGTCCTCCTGTTATTTTAAAAAAATGAGAACCATGCTCATAAAATACTGTTTTAGTTTGGTTTCAGATCACATGAAATGTAATCTGATTTGAGAGGCAGCAGTTAAGCTCCTGTTTACGAAAAGGTTTTGATTATCGTTTCGTAGGAATTTTTGTTGGGTAAAAGAAAGACGTGGTCTTACTTCAGTTGGGAAGGTTTCTTCGGGTGGCCTTGAATTCCGTGCTTTAATCTGCTTAAAAACGCCCCTTAGCACATAAGCAAAATTAAACATGGTTTTATTAAAGTCTGTGCAATGCTCTTTATTATTTAGGAGAAAAATATATTTTAATTAGCCGTGGTAAGGACATGTGTAATTTAAAGCTTTCATTTTGACAGCCTGATCTTAGCTGATAGGCATGTTAATCTCTATTTGATTGCTTCGGAGGGGAGTTGAAAGTGACCTAGCGCCTGGCTTAGAGTGCGTTTATAAATGTGCTTTATTTTGTGAAATAATACAGTACATTTTGTTGCATGTTGTCTTATTATAGATTTGAATGTTTATCTGATTACCAGAATTAAAGAAAAAGTTAGTCATTTTTCCTTTGGGCTATATGTCTCCTTGTTTATCCCCCACCCCCTTTTTTTTAATGCCGGTATATGTGTGTACGTGTAGCGAGCTGGTAGCTTTAATCACTTTGTAGCTTGATGGTGCTCCAGGAAAGTGAGTTTTCTTGTTATATAAGAATTTCCCATTCTTTTCTATTTAGTTTTAATTTTCATTATACTCTTGTCTTTTTCCCTTTGGAAGTGCCAAAGAGTGTGTAAAAAAGATTATATATATATCATACATAACTATTTATCATTTTTATGTGTATAGAGGCAAATGATGTATGTGTGTAAAGTTATTTATGATTCAAAAAAAATTATTGGCAATAAAAGTTATTTGACTCCTGGGGAAGAATTTTATTACATCTCTTGAGATATAGTAGTCTTTGGGGGAAAGAAGTTGAGAATTAAAATTCTGGGAGGGTTTTTTTTCCCCTCTATGCCACGAAGATTTGAGGACATGTAAAGGTGATTCAAGCCGACAGGATGATTCTGGTACAGATTTTTGGAGCACTCGCTGTGTGCCAGGGACTGGACTAAGTATTTTACATACTCTATGTCTCATCCTTACCTCATTCCTGCCAGGACTGGCATGATTATCCCAATTCTACAAATTAGGAGGCAGACTTGGGCTTTCACATAATCTTTTGAAGGTCACACAGCTGGATCTGAACCCAGTGACGTCTGGTTGCAAAGCGCCTGCCCTTTTCCTGGCTCCCTTTGCCTCCTCTGCTTTTGCTATCTGATCTGCCTTTAGGATTCGAAAGCTATCAGGGCAAGGAGTTAATTTCTAGAAGAAGGGTCCCTATTTTTAAAGCAGCATCACGTGGCAGTTGGAGCTGAAACTTGCACATCAGGCTGACCTGGGCTTGGATTCCTTTGGCATCATTTACCGGCTTTGTGACTGAGCCAGTTTCTTGGCCTCAATGTGTTGCATTGCATTTCATCATCAAAATTAGGACCATCATGTCGACCTTATAGGATAATATAATGCATAACAAATAATAATAATGATGATGATTATAATGGTAACATTTAGCATTGAGGAGCTATTACGTGTCAACCCCTGGGCTAAAGCTTTTCATAGTTCATTTAATCCTCATAACAACCCAGTAAGGTGGGTTCAGTTATGCCTGTTTTACATACAGAATTGTCACTATATTAAGGCTGTTTTTACCTGTATTTTCCACAACAGTCTACCCTTCCATTGGTATAGATCAGTGGTTTGCCGCTCTGTTGACTAATGAGTTTGTCGACCACTGGTATAGATGATTGAGTATTCGCTGACTCAGAGAATTCACTGTCATTCAGTAAACCTATTATATGGTCATTAAGATAGATACCATTTCTCCCTATAAGCCTTTTATTTTAGTGATAACTTTCTACATATATAACTAATGTTTTAACAGGTTTCTCTTGTATTGTTAAAAAGCATTAATCTCATGATAACTTAGGCACAGATTTAAACATTTGACAAATGGGAGATCCATGGACAGAAGTGCCTATATTCCAAACCAATTTTTATGAGTCCTCAGAATAAACGAATGCTACTGTATTGGTAGAAATGGCTCTGGAAATTATGTGAGAGGATGAGGAATCTTTTAAAATGTCCTCTGCTATCCGACCTCTCAGCCTTTCTTTTCTAGCATACAAAGTACCCTAAGAATTTAATCGATAAGCAGTTGCCTAAAGCAGCAGCTTTCTGTCATCTACCTGAGTCAATGATGGGACATTGTGTGGTTTAAAAAAGTTATTAACCTTAATGCTAACGTGTTGACAACTGTAAAGAACACAGAATTCTGGCAGTGAACCCAGATACATTTCATTATAGAAGAGAGAAAATTGTAGGGCTTTGCTCATGGACTTCCCAACATTGAAACCTGATTAAAATATTCAGCCCAAATACCAGACTATTAAACATTTAAAAGAGAAAAATCATACAAACACATCACTCTCTAAATGCTCCTGTAACACCCTGGAATCCCCTGGTAGGTAGTCGAGGCTCGGTGTCGGTTAAGGAAGGTCTTGCATGTTGGGAAAGTGGAACCATGCTTCTCAGAGCTCCAGGAAGAGGATGGGGAGAGTGATGAGTCTGTTCTTCAGAAAGACCAGAGCATCTGGGAGCTGGCTGAAGGTCTGACTTTACACCTCCCTGTGTTTACTTGTTCAGTAGGTTTTTTTTATCGGTGTAATTAGCTAGTTATCCTAATATGTAAAGAGCTAGGGTCCATCACGACTTAAATGTCCAGATGGATGACCAAACACCAGGCTAGGGTCCCGGCCGGTGCAGCAGAAGTCACTCCTGGGTTCTGGCGGTGGTGGGAGTCAGTCCTGGCTCCTGGCTGGCACAGCGGGAGTCAGTCCTGGGTCCCGGCCGCCCGTGGCACGGTGGTGGGAGGGAGCTGTGGGAATGGAGCCATGCTGCCATCCGACTGGCTTCTGGGTCCCTCCCCCTGCCCACAGGCTCCGGGGAGCCAGAGCCATGCTGTGATGGGACTGGACCCTACCTGAAGGGTCCCGGATTGTGAGAGTGTGCAGGCTGGGCTGAGAGACTCCCCCCCAAGTGCATGAATTTTTGTGCACCGGGCCTCTAGTTAATAATAAAGGGAAGAGAGCAAGTGGAAGTCAGAAATTGTTAGTCATGTCCCCTGGGAACATGGAAGCTACAGCGTTGTCTTCCAAGGGGATTATTACCCCTCATTCTCCCCCTCAGATACTGGATTGTTGGGGGGTAGGGGAGACAGGCACAGGTGGAGAAGTACAAGCGCAGTAGAAGTTGGGGTGGCACAGGGAGGTGCTTGCCTGTCAGTCTAGCCTGGGGAACAATGGATTGGCTAGGGGGTGAACCCCATCAGAAGTGCTGGAAATCTTGGAGAGTTGGCTAATTTGAAGAAGTTCCTGATTAAAATCCCCAGACAAAGAGTTCCTTCTCCTTTGTTTGCTCTTGCTCTCTCTTGCTTTGTGACCTGCAGTCACCCGTGCAGTGCACTCACCTGTTCCCTCCATAGCCGTGTGGCTTTATGCAGCCACATGGCCCATGTCTGTGGGGACTCCACACGCAATGGACTGCAGCTGGGAACCCATGCTAAGCTAGCCAGATGTTGGACTGGACTGGGCTTTGATATGGAACAGACATTCTGGGCAGTGGCCTTAATTGTGGCCCTGCTGGACAAGATTGGACTTCTTCCATGGTCAGAGGGACAGAGATGGGGCCTCAATTTTACATCATCAATAAAGCTTTCCACGAAACCCCATCCCCCCCGTGGGGGCCTCAGGAAATTCTTTCCCTCGCAGCACCCAAGAACTCCACTTCCACTGATAACAGGTTGATTCTCTCCATCTATTTAGTCGGTGTATTTTGAGCTTCAGTGTGTCCCAGGCATTGCTATGTCTTGCTGACATGAAGAGGGAGTTCTCTTTGGGTGCCTAACCTTGAGGAACGTAGAAAGTCTAGAGGAGAAAACAGAGAGGGACCCGAGTACACCTCGGTGAGGCCAGCTCTGGTGGAGGTGTGTAACTGATACTCAGAGCTAATGGCCCCGTCTCCAGAGTCCTTCCACTTTCCATGGACAGCACGCCACATATTTATTGTCGGAATCCTAAAGGAAGGAATTGCAAAACCAGTTTGTGAAATTCTGCCATCTGCTATATGTTGTAAAGTTTGTGCCAAGGCAGAATTGTCGAGAGAGATAGACTGATGTTTTGGTCAGTTTTGATAATCTTCTTCATAAAAACAAGTTCTGTAGTTTAGTGCTGTCAATACAAACCTGGGTTAAATGCTAATATTACTTGAATATACAGGGTGGGGCAAAAGTAGGCTTACAGTGGTGAGCACACCAAACACAGGGCTTATTCTTTCATTATTATTATTTATTAATTATTGAATTATTTTCCATACGAACAGTGGTACACCTACTTTTGCCCCATCCTGTATTATGTATAAGTATGTGTTTATGTATATGTATGTCTGGCTTTTTGATGTGTGTGTATTAATATCATGATTTTTCTCTTATATGTAAACCGTGGACTTTGAGACAATCAATGTTTAAACTTGCAACAAGGAAGAGAAATAATGAAAAGGAACAATGGCTTTTTGTTTTCCCAGTAACTAAATTTACCATTGTTCTGTGAACTCAACAAATGACCACAGGATGTGAATTTAATCAAGTTGTGCCTTTGAACAAAGGTATCCTGGTTGTAGTGGAATTTTTTACTTCTCATTATCCTGTTCACATGTCTCCCTGTATTTAAATGAGCAGTTCACCACGATTTAACCAAGTTCACAAATAATAATTTCAGTACAAAAGAAATGGGCTTGGGAAACAAAAGGAAGCTATTTTTGACTCTGTCTTCGAGTTCAGCATTTGAAGTCAAAGATTTTACCTTTTACTGGAAAAATATTCTGTGTCAGGTGGCCCCTTTAAAATATAACCCCTTCAGTGCAGCCCGGACTTAATTGGAGCACTTTGATGGGCAGTGAGTCAGGGTGTATAATCTTAATCTTTAATCTCCTCAGTTGCACACAAGTACAATTCTCGTTGACAATTTAAATAAAAAGGTTTTGTTTGTTTGTTTGTTTTTCATCCAGAAGAAACTAAAGCGTTTAGTGGAGAACAGTTTAGAACCAGAAGTTTCCTTAGAAATGTTGGCTTTCATTTTATGGATTGTTTTTCTTGATCGAGTGGAAATGTCTTGCCTTCGATTTTGCTGTCCCTTTTGGCATCGCCTGCACCTGTCACCTGTGAGAGAAAAGCTCTGTGTCTGTGTGACTAGTGGTCTCTTACACTTCATCAGTGCTGTGGTCCAGCTACTCCCTCGAGTCCTTTACATGCACATCCCATTTAGGACTCACATCAAGCCAATGAGGAAACCAAAGCCTGACGATGAAAGCAATTTTCTAGGGTCACATTTCGCTTCTGTCTCTTCAAGTCCATCCTCTCCACCATGACTGCAGTAGAGCTGCGAGAGGTTTTCTGCCTGTCCCAGGAGGACACTCACCAGCTAAGCCCGACAGCATATTCACTGCAACACTGTCGAAATGCTCTGGCACTTATTGTTGCTAATTGAGACTTTTAGCTTCATTCCATCACTTTTTCTCACATTGAAATGTATTGATTGTCATGATTCTTTAAATACACTAGAGGCCTGGTGCACTAAATTCATGCACGGTGGAGGGGGGGGGGCCCTCAGCATGGCCTGCACCCTCTTGTAATCCAGGACCCCTCGGGGCATGTCTCACTGCCGGTTTAGGCCTGATCCCACAGGAATCCCTGCAAGGTCAGGCCTAAACTGGTAGTTGGACATCCCTCTCACAGTCCGGGACCGCTGGCTCCTAACCACTCCCCTGCCTGCCTGATAACCCCTAACCACTCGCCTGCCTGCCTGATCACCCTAACCACTCACCTGCCTTCCTAATCGCCCCTAACCACTCTGCCTACCTGCCTGATTGCCTCTAACCCCTCTGCCTGCCTTCCTGATCGCCCCTAACCACTCGCCTGCCTGCCTGATCGCCCCTAACTACTTGCCTACCTGCCTGATCACCCCTAACCACTGTACCTGCCTGCCTGATTGCCCCTAACCACCTCTGCCTTGGCCCCCGCTGCCACGGCTTCATCCAGAAGGATATCCAGAGTGACGTCCGAAAGGTCGTTCTCGGCTCTCTGGTCTAATTAGCATATTATGCTTTTATTATTATAGACAAGGAAATGGTGCCTCTTCATCTCTTCTCTTGTGTGAAAGCTCCATAGCATGCCTTTCTGTTTAGAGGTGCATTCCACAGTAAGATAAGCAAATAAATGCTTACATGATAAAGTTTTAAGTAGCTTGTGAATCAAAATTATATAAATAAACTAGATGACAGCAAGAAAAACAGGTTCAAGAAACTTACTGTCTTTCATCCTAACATCAAGGGTAAGCAAGGGCCCGGATGGTATCTGTGAAGTTACAAACACAACCTCATCTTTTCAAAGGTTGATTCTAAGAAATGGCTTCTTTTGTTCCTAAGCCTGAATCCATTAGACAACACTGGGATTGCTAGGAAAGCAACTATAATAGTGAGACCAGAGGTTTTCTTGTTGTTGGTTTGTTTGTTTGCATTGAGAGAGGAATGCCAGCTGCTACAGACCACTTGGAGAGAAGATTAGAGATGAGTTAGAAGTGTCCTGTAGCGGAAGGCATGCATTTGAATGGCAGTGGCTTTGAACAGTAGAAGACAGATGAGACCTGCAAACAATTGTGTGTGATCTGATAGGAGGGAAGGAAAAGAAGCTGACGGGAAGCCTTCCTCTCCCTCCCTGGGCTCTGCGACCTCAGCACGGGGTGCAAGGAAGACCCCTTAGTCGTGCCCTACCTGTGCTCTGCAAGGCAGCTGACCAGCACATTAAGAATTAGGTATATATGGAAAGTGTCTGAACACACCCAAAATATCGGAATTTTCTTTCTCCACTTGCTGGACATAAAGAGACATGTTTAGGCCACCAAGGTGCTTTAGGTACCACATGAGACTGGGAAGAGAATTGAGATTTGGCGTGGCTAAGGTAACAGTTCCCCACAAAGAGTGGTGTTACCTTCCTGGGTACTTGGGGTCTTGCTCATCTGTTGGGCCAATTGGATACCTCTTCTCTCCTAAACAAACAGTGCTTAATGGAGAAGGAACAGAGAAAAGCAAGTTATCCCATGTTGTACTGCTTCGTTTGACTTCATTTTGAAGATAGTGTCCTCAGTGATCAGAGCCCAGATGTGTCTCTGCTCCTCCTGCTCCAGGCCCTGCTAGTCTGCTGTTTGAGGATTTCACCTTTTTTTCTTACGTATTATTTATGCTTATCCATGATCTTGTTCCAGTCTGCTTTTTTGATTAATTCTAACTTGGGGATATTTTTTCCCATTGCTTTTCAGAGAGAGGGGAAAGGAAAAGGGGGGGGGGGGGGGGGGAGAGAGGGAGAGAGAGAGAGAGAGAGAGAGAGAGAGAGAGAGAAACATTAATGTGAGAGTGGCACATCGATTGGTTGCCTCCCGCAAATGCCCCGAGTCGGGGTGGGGAGCGAACCCAAAACCTGGAATGTGATCTTGACTGGGAATGGAACCTGCAGTCCTTGGGTGCACTGGTGCTCTAACCACTTAACAACACTGGCCAGGGCTCAGTCTGCTTTTTAAAGTAATCTTTCATTACTCCTCAGCAGTACTGTTTCCTGCTGCCTGGAAATAAATGGTTAGTTCATCCTTTTTTTGCCTTTGTTGCTCCTTTGGCCACTTCCTAGAGTACTAACATCTGTTTTTTATTTGTTTTACTTTTATCCTATCTAATAAAAGATTAATATGCAAATTGACCGCACCTCTGCTACACCCATAAGACACGCCCACCAGCCAATCAGGGGCGAGTATGCAAATTAACCCGACCAAGATGGCTGCGGCCACCGAGCGAGCAGGAGGCTTGGGTTTCCCCAGTAATGGAGGAAGCCAAGCTTTCTGCACACCCTGGTCAGCCTAGGCCTCCACTCAAAGCTACAAAGTTTCAATTATAGAAGATAAATAAATCCCAGATACCAGGGCCTCTGCTTGGGTCGCCAGGGGGCTTGGCCAGCCTGCAAACCACCACAGGCCCCTCGCCCAGGTCCCCCCATGCCCCAAAGGGACCCCCACCCTGATCCTGGACACCCTTCAGGGCAAACCAGCTGGCCTCCACCCGTGCACCAGGCCTCTATCCTATCTAATAAAAGAGTAATATGCAAATTGACCATCACTCCAACACACAAGATTGCTGCCCCATGTGGTCAAAGATGGCTGCCCTCATGTGGACACAAGATGGCCACCACAAGATGGCCAGCAGGGGAGGGCAGTTGGGAGGGACCAGGCCTGCAAGGGAGGGCAGTTGTGGGTGATCAGGCCAGCAGGAGAGGGCAGTTGGGAGGGACCAGGCCTGCAAGGGAGGGCAGTTGGAGGCGATCAAGCCTGCAGGGGAGGCAGTTAGGGGTGACCAGGCCTGCAGAGGAGGGAAGTTGGGGGCAACTGGGCCTGCAGGGAAGGGCAGTTGCGGGGGGACCCAGGCCTACAGGGGAGGGCAGTTAGGGGTGACCAGGTCTGCAGGGGAGGGCAGTTAGGGGTGACCAGGCCTGAATGGGAGGGCAGTTAGGGGCAAACAGGCTGGCAGGGGAGCGGTTAGGGGGTGATCAGGCTGGTAGGCAGAAGCAGGTTAGGGGCAATCAGGAAGGCAGGCAGGTGAGCAGTTGGAAGCCAGCAATCCTGGATTGTGAGAGGGATGTTTGACTGCCCGTTTAGGCCCGATCCCGGTAGGATCGGGCCTAAACAGGCAGTTGGACATCCCTCGAGGGGTCCCAGATTGGAGAGGGTGCAGGCTGGGCTGAGGGACACACGCCTCAGTGCATGAATTTCGTGCACTGGGCTTCTAGTCTTTTACTATATATAAGTTACACGAATCTTTTAAGGTTCAACCCAAATGCCCATCCCAAATTTTGACTCATACAGTTCTTAGGGAGAATCACCGACAGCTGGATAATGCAGCTGTTTGGGCATAAATCTTACTTGCTCTGATAGCTTTTAAGTTTCTCAAGAATAGGGAACATGTCCAACCTGGTTTTATATCCTGAGTGACGTTTAAGGTGGGCCTTGTCCCTTAGAGGGAGCTGGTCATTATTTGTGTGGCTGCACGAACATCAGTTTCTCTGCGTCCAATTCAGGTTTCCCATCTCCATTGTAGACCTTTTGAAATCTTCTTTTATTTACTCTACTTTTATTTTCTCTCTAATAAGTCTATTCTATGCTCTTGCCTTTGCTCTCTGTGCCTGGAATTACCTTTGGGGAAACATGACACCCTTTTGATTTTGTCTCAGCCTTCCAGTCTAGCATTCAGGAGTTTCTCTCAGGCTGGTCAGGTTCTTTAGGTGACCTGGCCCTTGCTCTTATGGACCCATCTTGGGTGAGCGTTTGCCATGGGGAACTGGGAGAGTAGAGGATGCCGGCACCTCTGCCCTTACCTTGTATGCGTGGTGCTTCTGAAACCCCCATGGACACTATTTTTGATGGGAGGACTGTCCATTTAGCTTCCTGGAAGAGTTGATACATGTAGACACTGCGAAAGCTTTCCCAAGGTATGCTTTGGGAAATTTTCTCAGCTTTTGTGTGCCGGGAACCAATTCCAGCATGTAATAATTACAAGAGTTTCACCAAAAGGTTGGTGAAGCTTGGGTGGCTCAACAAGGGTGAGCCACATATGTAGTTTGCCTGTTGGAATGGCTGAATGGCACTTCCCCCAAACCTGAATAGGATTGCTAACTGCCAGACAGCTCAAGGCATTTTATTGCCTCCTGTTGGCCAAACACTTGAACAGCTGGGCTATTCCCCAAACTGACAATGCTTCTGAATATCCTTTGATACCCTACCCTTTGAAGTGTATATCTTCACCTTGCCTTAGGACAAGTTGTGTTAAATAAATACCACGGGGTCCTAGACAAGGAGAGTATTCTAGCTCCTTCAGCTGAAGATCCTCTGACCCCCAATACCTTTCAAAATTATCTTTCGTCTTTGGACTCCTTCTTAATCATCTACGCGCAGCCCCTTTCTCCAGAATGCCGAACCCTTTGTAAGGCTGGGAAAAGAACCCCGGCATTTGTGGTTCTGTACAAGTTAGTTGCCTACTTGGGACAATCAGTGGGCTCCTGAGCCCTCTATAAGAAGGAAGCAGAAACCTCTGCCGTCCCGTGGGCCTTCGGTGAGTGACAGCAGCAGTGCTGATGGTTCAGAAGGGAAAGGCTTTGTTGGGCAGAGCACAGCCCACTCTAGATCCTTGGTCCCTCAGGATTCCCAGCAGCAAGACTCATCCCAGTGACTTCCATTTATTGCCTCCTTAATGATGACACTGTATTTATAACATGTTTATGTGATCCTTACATATCCTAGTATTTTCAAAGTAGAGAGAATTTCAGCGATGTGCTGCTAGTCAGCTGTTTTCTGTCTAAATCATGTTGCTCACACGAACTTGACCTTGAAATCAGTAGTTATGCTTCCAGGACTGGCTTTGACATCTATATGTATATACCTATATCTCCCATGTGTGCATCTCCTCTGATAACGAAGGTCAATAGGAAAGTGAACCAGGTAGGTCTATAGTGGAATGCATTCCCTGTGTGACATAAGGAATTCCATTTACTTTCCAGGCGCCTTTAAGGTACTTCTTAGGTAACCTGAGAGAGTGGGATGCTTTTGAGGATACTGGTAGAGCTGCAGTGAAACACATAATCACCTATTTGGGTTTTGGGAGTTTGTCCAGATTCATAAGGACAGTACAGCTCTGACAGGCCTAAGCTAAGTCTCCTTCGCCTGACACAGCACATGTGCTGTGGCACCTGGGCTGACTTGTTAAAGAACCTTGCTCTCTGAGACTTTGTTGGGAAGACTTCCCTGTACTGAGAAGGGCGGGTTGGGCAGTTTCTCCAGGTCCTAGGCCGGGAAGGGAGGCTGGGTGCAGGCATGATAGAGACCTCCTTGGGAGAGCTAAGGTCTCTCTGTTCTTGAGGTCATCCCTGGATAAGAGGAGCCCTCATGGAATGAGCTTTGCCTTTAGGAGGTTGAAAGCATATCGATAATGTCTTCTTTTGAAGGTGGCTTAAAACAACGTTTCTTTGCCCCAAAACTTGAATTTCCGTAAGGTTTGCTCAAGCTAAGAGTGGGTATTTGTGCCCAGCTGGCGTGGTTGAGTGGTTGAGAGTTGACCTGTGAACCAGGAGGTCATGGTTTGATTCCCAGTCAGGGCACAAATCCCCAGTGGGGGGCGTGCAGGAGGCAGCTGATCAATGATTCTCTCTCATCATTGATGTTTCTATCTCTATCCCACTCCCCTCCTCTCTGAAATCAATAAAAATATATTTAAAAGAAAGATTGGGGATTCGCCACTTTTATTAGATGACTGACTTCCCTGAAAAATAACATTTAGCCCCTCTGGACCGCCCCAACCCAGAAATTTCTTGCAGGAATTCCAAGGAAATTTTTAAACAGCCAGACACTACTTGTGCCTTGGTGTGTAGGCGCACTTCTGTTCTGTCAAAATAAATTAGACTGGTAAGTCATAAATTAGGAAAATATTTTGTGACTTGTGCTTATTATTTAACAAGTAGAATAAATAGCTGGGCTCCAGAAAATAAAAACAAAATGAACAAAAATCTAAACCAATCCCAGGCTGCTTGACAGGGATCATTTTACTGTTTGCCAACAGAGGGGATGGCCCTTCTCTGGGACACGGGAAGCCGCTCCTCTGTCACCCTCTGATTTTATTCGCTGATCACCTTGCTCCTTCCTGCCTCTGCCCTGTGGGTTGGGTGGGGGGAGCCCTTTCCATGTCTTCACTCCATGTTACAAAGTTTGTCCTTACTTTGCTTTTATCAAGTCTATGAATGACTCCCTTTGTCAAGCTTATTGGAATGCCCCGTGGGAGGGATGCTATGCAAAAAAATAAAAAAAATAATAATAATTGTATTGCATAACTGCCCAGTCCCTAGAGATGCCAGATTGCCATTGGCACAGGAACAGAACCTCCTTCCTGGCAGGTCCTGTGAGAGCAGGGCACAGGGCATCTGAGAGGTGGCTGTGTCCTCCACCCCAGTACCACGGGGATGACCTTTACCCCAGCTCTGATAAAAGGCTTATTTTAGATTTCTGAAATGCCCGTCTTTCCTCAGCCCAGAAGGGAATGTTTCCCTGTGTGTGTCTCTTTTCCCTGCGTGCTTCTTTCCAGCTGCCGTTTCTTCACAAATGTCAGGTCTTTCTCTCCTGTGTCACCTTGAGGCAACTGACATTCGTGAATAATTATTAAAAAGGGCAGCCCTTTAGTTTATTTTGATGAAAACAGAATCCCAGAGAACTCTCTTAGATATGCTATAATTGAGCAGGTGATCCCTTGGTACTGGGGGTTTGGAAAGCAGATCCAGAAAGCAAGTTTTTGGCATGGGAGTTGGAGGAGCCAGAAGCTCCCGACATCGTGGACTTATTACTGACACCGTACGTATCCTCTGAACTAATTCCAGGCCTTTAAACTTAATACCCAACAGACAGGCCAGGCGGTCACCGGGCTTAGGGACGGTCCCTCTTGGAGCAAAGAATCATACAATGAACTCTTATGCAGCTGGCCTTTTTATTCTTCCCTGTAAAATCAAATTAAACCAAGTTCAGTTTGCAGCGTGTGGATGTGGGAGGGGAGTGTCAGCACACTCTTGGCTGTTTGATGGAAGCTGCAGTGGTTGGGGGAGGAGTCTGGCTATGAAGGATGCGTATCAAATAGCTCTAGGAACTAAACTTATTTCAGCATAGGGGTTGATTTTGGTGTAGGCAGTTGCATACACTTCATTATGAAACTTCCGTTAATTGGCATACTACGTATGATCAAGTAAAGGAAGTTGAAAATGTGTGGATCATGGTATCAGCCTAGCGCTTCAAAATGAAGGGCGTTCCAAAATATATACGAGTGGGTAGCAATAGCAAATGGCAAAGAATGGAGTTGAATATCATTTCTTAAAAAAAGAAAAGAAAGAAAAAGGCAACAAACCAGGACAGTGTTCCGCCCCCAGGTGTGAAGGTTTACCCCTCCTGTGTCGCGTGGCTCGCTGTCACAGTGGACTGGGCAGGCTTCTTCAGAATTACGCCGTGTCATGTGATTTTTTGGATTTCATTTATGCGTGTTCTCCTTACTTACTCTTTACCCCCTTTCCATCTTTGTGAATGTTTATGTTTACTCTTTGATTTGTATTCATTCCTGTAAAACATTTTGTTGTTTTGCACGCACGTATTTTTTTCACCTGAGGTGAAATTCACATAACATAAAATTAACCCTTTTTAAGCAAACAAAAATCAGTTGCATTGAATTACATTCACAATGTTATGCAACCACCATCTCTATGTAGTTCCCATACTCCCATCACCCTGTAATAAAACCCTGAACTTATCCAGCGATTATTCTCTGGAGGAGAATCTGCCTCTAGCTTCTGCTTTCTATTTCTAAGGATTTACCTATTCTGGATATTCCATATAAACAGAATTTTACAATGTGTGTGTGTGTGTGTGTGTGTGTGTGTATTAAAATCAAGTTTATAGAGGTTTGATTTACATAAATAAAATGCACACCTTTTTTACTGGAACCTTATGCATAGGTTTCCTTTCGCATCTTTCATATTTATTTACAGCAACCCCATGAAGGCACTGTGATCACCCTCGCTTTGCAGATGAGGTTCAGGGAGCTGAGTGATTTGGCTGCCATCGCAAAGCTTCTGAGTGGCAGACAGGATGTGAATGTGGGTGGGCTGGCTCCGTAGACCATGCTGCTGACCACGCTGCTGACTGCTCTTGTCCACCACCTCCCAGGTCTCTTACATATGCATTTCTGGAGCTTGCTTTTTTGCACACAACAGTATACTCTTTTTCCACAGTGTCAGAAAGTGGCTGCAGAGTATTCTCCTATTTGCATGTACAATAATTGACCTGTTTCCCCCATTGTTGGATTTGGGGGATATTTCATGTTTTGGTTATGAATTCTAAATTTTTATTTTTATTAAATTACATATTTTTGCTATGAATTAGGAAAGGAACTTTCTTAGGACCAAAGAAAGTTCTATAGTAATATTTATTCATTGTAGAAATATAGCTGACCGAGGGGAATAAGCTAAAACACACACGATTCCCCTTAGAGGGAACTACTGTAAAGATTTTTAACACAGCTTTCTAGTATCCTATACATTTTTTTTTTTAAATAGAAGAAAAGAAAGCCATTTAGGAAAAGGGTGGTTTGTAATGGAAGGTTTACAGAATATTGTGAACATCTTTTAATGTAATTAACAATAGTGAATATCTTCTAAGTGCTTAAAATGTGACAGGGACTATTTTCAGTGTTGTATACCACTTCACAAGAATCATGTGAGGAATGTGTAGTTATTATAGCAGAGGACAAGATTTATATATCTTTTAAATTTATGTAAATGGTTTGTGCCCTCGCTCTTACTATTTCTTGCTTTTAAAATTCAGCCCTGTGTTCTTATGATTAAAGTATTTACCTTGTTGAGTTGCCTAACATGGGTTCCTACCATGAATTTCCTTGTCTTTTCCTCCAACTCCATGCACAGGACTTCAGGGAACATCCTTGTACATGCCCTCGTGGACCTGTGGGAGGAGCCACTGGAATATGTCCAGGAGCAGGATAAGTGAATCATGAGAGTGTATACAGGGGTGGGCCAAAGTAGGTTTACCGTTGCAATTCAAATAATTAATACGATAATTAATAAATAATAATACAAGAGTAAACTCTTTGTTTCCTGTACTCACAACTGGATGTTCTCATGCCTAAGTACACAGAGGCAGATTCTCCTCCGGAATGACTGTGCTGGAGTCCTGTATGTTTTGTGCGGTTTCAAAGACAGGACCAGAAGGCTATATACCAAACTGGCAACATCGGGACATGTACAAGGGGACCAGCAGGCAGATGATGGTCAGAATGCACTTGAGCCTTATTAGTCATGTTTTGATATATTACAAGGAGAATATCGTTGTGTATAATGTGTCATTATAATTTACTGTTTAAAGAAGGTCAGACCCCCAAAATATAAAATTGAAAAGGTCAGACCTGGCCGGTGTGGCTCAGTGGTTGAGCATCGACCTATGAACCAGGAGGTCATGGTTTGATTCCCAGTCAGGGCACATGTCCAGGTTGTAGGCTCCATCCCCAGTGTGTGTCTTGTGAAGGCAGCTGATCAGTGATTCTCTCTCATCATTGTTGTTTCTATCTCTCCCTCTCCCTTCCTCTCTGAAATCAGTTAAAAAGAAGTTTTTTTAAAAGGTCAGGAAAGATGACCTTTTTTTATGGTCTATAGTTTCCTTCTGTGAACACATTGGGTTCAGATTAGTCATGGCCCATGGGATGAGTTCCTTTGCAGCTTGTTGCTTTTCGAGGCATGCTCTGAACAGCTATCCTAGTACTGTCTGTAAGCCCTCTTAAGACATTTATTTCAGGTCCCGCCCCCCCCCCCCCCCCCCCCATGTCAGAGAGGTTAAGTGGTATTCACAAGGGCCAGGGTCAGGAGAGCTGGCCACGTTTGATGTGGAGAGGTGGTGCTGCAGAGGTGGGCTGACGTAGAAGACTTTTTCTGGAGGCGGCTTACTGGTTTCAGACCAAGGTTGGGAGGAAGTGGGTGCTGTTTCCCTGCAGGTGAGATGGGGAGGAAACATTCTCAAGAACAGTAAGTTTCAGTAACTTCCTTGTGCAAACACTTAACTGAATGAATGTATTAGTTTCGTCTGTTTACTAAGCACAAGGTATTAAGGTAATCTTTGCCAAAGATTAAGGTAATCTTTGCCAAGCGCTTCTCTGTAAAAATGAAAGTGTGTGGTCTTCAAGTCAGGACTCAGGCTTCCTTCTTTTCACCTCTTCTAAAGTGAGAGAAATAAAGATTCGGGTAGACTGAAGTGACACTTTTTAAAGCTGCCATTCAGGTTCCTCTTAGATTTTAGTTTCAACTGAGATGCCTCATTCTTTTTATGGAGCCCAAGTGAATAACAATAAGGCACTTAAATTTTTTCCAATTAGTTTACATTCAAAATTATTTTGTATTAGTTTCAGGAATAAAGCATTGTGGTTAGATAATCATATACTTTACAAAGTATTCTCCCTGGTATTTCCAGTACCCACTTGGCACCATACACAGTTATTACAATATTATTGACTCTACTCCCTATGCTGTACTTTGTATCCCTGTGATTATTTTATAATTACCAATATGTACTTCTTTTTTTAAAAATTTATCTTTATTGTTGAAAGTATTACAGATGTTCCCCTTTTCCTCCCATTGACCCCCTTTACCCTGCACATGCCCCTCTCCAGGCCTTTAGCACCTTATTGTCTGTGTCCATGGGTTATGCATATATGTCTATAAGTTATTTGCTTAATCTTCCCCCTACTTCTCTCCCCCCAACTTCCCTCTGAGATTGTCAGTCTGTTCCGTGCTTTTATCTCTGGATCTGTTTTGTTCATCAGTTAATTTTGTTCATTAGATTCCACATATGATGAGGTCATGTGATACTTGTCTTTCTCTGACTGGCTTATTTCACTTAACATCATACTCTCCAGGTCCCTCCATACTGTCTCAAAGGGTAAGAGATTCTTATTTTTTACTGCTGCATAGTATTCCATAGTGTAAATGTACCACAGCTTTTTTATCCACTCATCACTGATGGGCACTTGGGCTATTTTCAGATCTTAGCTATTATAAATTGTGCTGCTGTGAACATAGGGGTGAATATATTCTTTCTGATTCAGTGAAATCCCTATTAAAATACCAATGGCTTATTTCACAGATATAGAACAAATACTCTAAAAATTTATACAGAACCAAAAAAGACACTGAATAACCTCAGAAATCTTAAGAAAGAAGAACAAAGGTAGAGGGATCACAATACCAGATATCAAGTTATACTACAAAGCCACTGTAACCAAGATAGACTGGTACTGGCACAAGAATAGCCATATAGATCAATGGAACAGAATAGAGAACCCAGAAATTGACTCAAGCCATTACACTCAATATTTGACAGAGGAGGCAAGATCAGACAATGGAGTAAAGAGAGTCTCTTCCATGAATAGTGTTGGGGAAATTGGACAGGTACATGCAAAAAAAGTCAACTAAATCACCAACTTTCACCATACACAAGAATAAACTCAAAATGGATAAAAGATTTAAATATAAGTTCTGAGACCATAAAAATCCTAGAAGAAACCATAGGCAGCAAAACCTCAGACATTTCTCCTAGCAATATGTTTGCCAATACATCTCCTAGGGCAAGGGAAACAAAGGAGAAAATAAACAAATGGGTCTACATTAAAATAAAAAGCTTCTGCACGGAAGAAACTATCAACAAAATTAAAAGGCAAACCACTGTTTGGGAGAACATATTGGCCAATGATACACCTGACAAGAGGTTAATTTCCAAAATATATAAGGAACTCATACAACTTAACCAAAGGAAGACAATCCAAAAAAAAAAGAAAAAATGGGCAAAGGACCTAAATAAACACTTCTCCAAAGAGGGCATGCAGATGGCCAAGAGACATATGAAAAAATGCTCAAAGTCATTATCAGAGAGGTGTGAATTAAAATGACGATGAGATATCACTTCACACCTGTCAGAATGGCTACCATCAACAAATCAACCAATGACAAGTGCTGGTGAGGATGTGGAGAAACGGGAACCCTCGTGCACTGCTGGTGGGAATGCAGACTGCTGCAGCCACTGTGGAGAACAGTATGGAGTTCCCTCAAAACATTAAATATGAAGCTGCCATTTTGACCCAGTGATCCCACTTGTAGGAATGTATCCTAAGAAACCCAAAACACCAATAAAAATATTTTAAATTGATTTTTTAGAGACAGTGGAAGGGGGAGAGAGAGAGAGAGAGAGAGAGAGAGAGAGAGAGAGAGAGAGAGATGGATCCATTGGCTGCCTCCTGCATGCCCCCTACTGATCGGCTGCCTCCTGCAAGGCCCTACTAGGGATCAAGCCTGCAACCCAGGTATGTGCCCCAAATCAACTTTTTGGTGCACAGGACAAAGTATAACCAATTACGCCACACCGGCTAGGGCTCAATAAGGCACTTTTAAAATAATGGTGATAGAGCAGGGCAGTTTGCTACAAGGACCTCTCTAATCTCTGGCTCCATCACCTTTACCACACCCGATAATGGTGCATAATTTGGTTTATAACAGAATCAGTGAGTGTGTCTGAATTTTACGTTCAGAACTAAAAATAGGAATGTTTACATGAATGCTTTGTGCTGAGAGAGGAGGTGTTTGCACACAGCTACCCTGAGAGGTTCCTTTTCACCTCAGCCCAGTGGTAATCCACGTTTCCTCTGATGAACTGCCTGGAGACAGAAGACAGGATGTTGATGATGCTTTATGAAGGAGACATGTGTTTGCTACTCATAACTAAGTAAAATAAAAAAATAAAAAACAAACTGGAAGGCTGATGCATACATAAAGTCACATCTCTAAGACAAAAGTGTTTCCTAACACCAAATAGGGGCAGGGACTCACTGGTTAGAGTTTAAAGGCACAGAAGTGGGGTTGAAAAGGCAGAGCTTCTGGCTTATTTGTTGTTCCCAGGGTTGGTGTGAACTCTGTTTAAACTGGAAAACAGAAATGACCCTTATAAACAGTTGCATACATCCCATAAGTACCTCATGGATGTGTGCTAACCAATAAATAATTAATACTACTTCCTCTTGTATGGTTGAAATAAAGGATAGTCACTCTAATTGCAATACATACTTGTTCTTGAGCAGTTAAGTTGGGCAATCCTGCCACATTTAGTAACGCTCTTGAGATGAAATAGGTGGGTTTGTCATGGTTTGCCTTTCTGGGTGAATCTAAGTTAAAACCTTTTTATTATCTAGATTTATAGCTCCTTGATCATCTTTTGTCCTAGAATATTAGGTTGGGTTGAGAGGAACTGAAGTTTCAGTTTGTCTGCTGTGGTGTGATTAGATGACCATATTGAAAATGGGCTAATACCCTTTCTCTGTAAACTATGTAATGTTTGCTCAGGCTTGAAATTTTGGCAAGCACACTTTTGCTGTATTTCAGAGAAAGACAAATGGAATAATAATTAAATTGTATATCATTTTGTGTAGATTGTCTTTCAGATAAAAAGAAAACAAGAAGGAGATTAAAGATTTTTCCAAGTGCAGAATTTAGAGCCATTATTCAAAGTGTGACAGTTTGCTCCACTGGTAGATAAACCAATGGGAGTGTGTGTCTTGATATTTCTGTGTAGTTTGTATAATCTGAGAACTGGTAATGAAATCTGCAACACGTGTAGTCTCGAATTTCTTGTGAAACCACACGTTTTCTTTCTTAGCTGTTCTCTGAACCTGTATGTGTGGGCCTCTTTCAGGAAGCGGTGGGAAAAAAATGGTGATGAATGACGTTTGAAGTGAACTTTTGATATTTGCATTACAATCCTTTTAATTTTCACAATTGTAGGTGATATTTGTAAGGAGTGTTAATTTCCAGTATGTTTTGAGGAGTGGCAGTATGACCCTTAAAAATATGTAAACACATGCCTATTTTATCTGTTCTGCTGTCTGCAGAGTTGACATGCCCCTCCAGCCTGGGTGTGCATTGAGATTTGTCTCAGTTACATTAGTGAGAGAAAAATTTCAAAATCATATATCTAAGTAGACATTCAGTTTCATGATTAAGCCTTCGCGACTCCCCCCTTCCCCGCAAATAAATGTTGTTGTTTTTCTGGTGGTCTTGATAATGTCCATTATTCTTTTTAAAAGAATATTAAAATTCACTTGACTTTTGCTTCAGACTTTCATCGCCATCAATAATATCAACCTGTTCGATGCAGTCTCCTCAGCCAGGCCTGGGGATCCGAAGGAGCGGGGCCCCACCTAAGATTCTGGGGGTTAACCCAGAATAGAAGGTAGATAGGCTCCTCTGGATTTAGGTGGAAGTAGGTGCAGAGTTTGATTTTAGATGGATTTTTGGTACCCTGGGGATGCCCACCGAGCTTGTTCCATCAGTTAGGTGAGGCTAGGCTTTGGTGTGGTAACGGCAAATCCCAGAAGCTACCACAACAAAAGTGTGTTTCTTGCCCTGAGTCCTCTGTGAGTCTGGGAGATGCTCCAGGTCAGCTGTCCTTCCTGCAGCAACTCCGCAGCTTAGGTCTCGTGGCCTTGTCGTCTGATTGCTGTGGGAGGGGGAGGAGTTGCATTGTGAAGAGCCACTCATCACTGCTCATATTTCATTGGCCCAGCCATTTACATGGCCCTGTCATTTGCAACGTAATGCAGTGCTTTTGTGCTTAGGAAGGAGAAATGGTGAGCCCCGATCATGTCTACCACATGTTTCTAATTGGGTATGGGGATATCAGAGAAGAGATTGGAACTAGAGATGAAGATGTGACAGAAGTCATCTACAACACAGGAAATGGTGGAGTGAACTTATAAGGAAAAGTGCACTTAGAGAGGGTCTAGTGTTTCATGATGGTTTCCCTGCACGTAGCTTTCTCCCAGGCAGTATGGTGCTGCAGAAAAGTATAAGGATAGCTGTTGCTGCTTCCAGGAAAGTCCAAAAGGTTCTGTTGGTCCTGTTGTTGACTTTCATTCTGTGTTGACATCGTGTACTTGCACTTGGTCGATAGATGAATTTAGGGTGGTGTGATCTGTGGTAGCAGATCCTTAAATCTTGATGATAACAGGTTGTCTTAGCCAGAGCTTAGGTGGTGAGCTGATAAAAATGCTCATTATTATTATTGTTATTATTTTTAATCTCAATGGTATTGGGAAAGCGTTTGTATGTACTCTTATGCATATTAAACATTATGAGGACACTGATTCTATTATCTTTTTTCCCCATGAGTGTTTGTTACTTGGCCTTGGAATGTGTAACCATACTACTGCTGCTACTATGCCCAGAACATCCACAGAGAAGCAATCGACTGGGTCAGACGATGAGCCACTTTTGGTGGATATTTACTGCTCTGGTTATTCGTCTCTGCTCTTGCCTTTCCTACCCCTGTTCTTTCTCCTCAGCAATTCTTCCCATTTCCTCTTCCCTCCAGGGTCTTGGGGAGCAGGCAGATCTGGATTTGGAGCTTATTTCTATGACCAGCGGTTTGACTTTGGGCAAATCACTCTCCAAGCCTCAGTGTCTTCGTCTGTAATGTGGCGTTCAATAGCTGCCTCATGGGATTCTTAGTTTTTAGAAACGTATGCATGATACCGCAGTACCTGGTACATTTAAATTGCTCAATAAATGGTAGCTGGGATTACTCATTTCCCATAGTTCAAGGCACATGTTAAATAATTTTTCTTATTTCACTAGGCAGTGGATATGATTTTCTCCATTGAGCTGCCAAAGCACTTTAGATCTTCGTTGACATTTTGTGTTATTCTTTTTGTAGACATACACTGTGTACTGAGACTTAATATCCCACAGGGCAATGAGTATGCAAAAAAAGAAAAGGAAAATTAAAATAAATAATGAAAACCATGCAAATGGCATAAAGATAATAACTCTCATAAAGTAGCAGTTCATGAGTACTCAGAGGAGAACTTAATACGACCTTGGTCATTTATATAGCTGAGAAGGTAGCTTTCATTTCTCTGTGCTCAGCAGCTTGCAGGAGTACAGCTCTCTGACTGGTTCTGCATATGGGATGTTGTACCTGGTAAGGCAAAAGAGGGTTTGTTGTGGGGGGCCTGTCCTGCATATTGTAGGATGTTTAGCAATATTCCTGGCCTCTATTAGGAGCCAGTCACATTCCCGCACCCCTCCCCAGCCGTAACAACCAAAGGTGTCTTCAGAAACTGACAAATGTCCCAGAGGGTGGCGGGAGAAGAGGTCAGCATCTCCTGAAGTTGGAGTCTCAAAGTGAGTGGATTTCCTTGGAGTTATGCTCCTGTATTGGACCCAAATCGTGTTCATGGAGTTGCTTCCTCTCCTCTGAAAGGGCATGGTTGGTCTTCTTGCCTCTCTCTGCCCAAGGGCATCCATCACAGGAAGCTTGGAGACGGTGGGTGTGTTCTCTCTCCCCTCAATACCTGCCTTGGATTGATCACTATCTTTGAACACTGGATCCTCAAAGATATCCCTGAGAAAACCCTTGTTTTTTCATTCCTTATTCTCTCCCAGAAGTGAGTGCAAAGTTGGGTATCTGTCTCATAGATCTATAACACTATGAAATGTTAGAGACACCTTAGTGTGCTGAGACAAGCACTCCCCTTTTATAGTTAGGGCTCACATGATTTGCTCAAAGTCACCCAAGGAATCTTGACCTCATGTCTGCTACATGAGGCACTGTTGCTCTGCTCTCTAACTTCACCCTTGATTCTGCTGTAGGCGCATTTCCTGCCAGTTTACTAGTACCTGGCCTTTCTGTTTGAGTGACAGGTTCTTCCATGTTTTGCCTAGTAGTGGTGGAATGTTGAGGGGCCGGGGTGGGGCGACCTTGGAGGGCACAGAAAACACGTCTTGCTTGTGTATCTCTCCAGTGCCCGCTTTTAAAGTTCCTTCAGCTGTATATCCTATGGGGTGAGGCCGGGTGTGAGGACCTTGCTTTGTGTACAGTTCCCATCATAGCACCTTGTGTATTTAGGCACTTAAATGCTGATTGACAAGGAGTCTGCCCCTGTTAAGCCCTCAGAACCCTGTAGTTTTCCTTCTCTGCGGGCATGTGGTGCCTTTCTCAAGCATTTCAAGAACACACATTGGTTCTCCAAACCCTGTAACCTTTTCCTCGTGCTTTCAGGTGGCTGCAGACCCTTAAGAGAGCACAGGCTCTTGTGTTTGTCCCTCTTTTTCTGTCCCCATGTTCCAGGGTGTTCAATCTCAGTGTCATGTCAGCGCATTCACGATGATAAGAAGCCTCAACTCTGACACTGGTGACGGCGTTGACGTGTTCTTCCTCATAAACCGAACCTCAGCGAAAACTCCTTCCTGGGCATGGGGGCCTGTGGAGCCCTGGCTCGCCGTGACCGGGGCCCACAGGCAAAGTGAGGCCTCTTCCCTTCTTGGGCCTCCATCTCTTCCTTCCTGTTGTTTTCCCGAGCACAGTCTGTTCTTGGCCATCTCAGGCAGGTCGCTCGTTTCTGGGTTGTCCAGGTGCCTTGATTTTTCCCTCAGGCAATTTCTGTTCTCAGTGACGGGTCAGGACCTTGGTACTTAGAAAGGACATCTGGTTTCTCTCCCACCCCACCTCCCTCTTGCCTCTTTCGGGCAGATACCACCTCTGACTCAGAGCTGTGGCTCTCAACTGAGGGAGACGCTGACCTCTTCTCCCGCCACCCTCTGGGACATTTGTCAGTTTCTGAAGACACCTTTGGTTGTTACCGCTGGGGAGGGGTGCGGGAATGTGACTGGCTTCTAATAGATAGAGGCCAGGAATACTGCTAAACACCCTACGATATGCAGGACAGGCCCCCACAACAAAGAATTATCTGGCCCAACATGTCAACAGTGCCGAGGTTGAGAAACCCTAGATATAAAGGTGTTTGTTTGTTTTTTTGAAAGTATTCCCACCAGTGGCTTTATATAGGTACTACATTGTTCCCTATCAGAAATTCATCTGCACATCTAACCTAAGTCCCTTATGCTTCAGTCAGTTGGACTGGAGTGGAGGTGAAAATGTGTGCTCACCATCTTCTGCTTATGATCATCTTCTCCCAAGCTGATCTCCATTAACTTTTACAATTTATTCTCTTATAGCCTCTTTCTATTTCTGAATCTCTCTAGGTGTTTTCCAAACTTTACATGTGTTATGTCTCTTAGAGTGTAGTGACCCAATCCAGAGGCAGCTTTCTGGCAGTTTGGCCACTGCCGCATATGATGGAAGTGCTTATCCTTGGGTGGAATTGGGGGCGGGGCCACATCTTGACAGACCATGTAAATGACCAGTAGGAGGGCAAGAAAACAGTTGGTTACTTCTCCTGCTTGTAAAAGGGAGTCCACGTGGAAGGAAACTTTTCCGCATCAGAGAGACCTGATTACAAATCTTTGCACTTAACAAAAAATGACATTGGGCTTCAGTTTTCTCAGGCATAAAATGGGAATAAAATACTTCCTAGGGTGGTGGGGCATATGAGTGAATGGGATCCTTAGCACATGTGCGTGAACGGGGACTTGGTGTTGTAACTCACTGTGCCCGTGATTTCTGTCGGACAAGGAGAGGCCTCGGCCTTCTTAGGAAGCCTCGTCTCTGGCTAGTTGTTTTCTGTTTTTCTGGGACCAGTGACAGAATAATGCTTTAGAGCTATTTCAAGAAGGACAAAACTGTTCTTTGTTCTTGTTTTTAATGATAACGAGAGATATCTTTTTATTGGATGGTCTCCTTGAACATTACTTTTGACTTAGAGTCCTAAGTCTTTTGGGAACCAGCTCAGAAACCCAGGCTGGAAAAATCTCCTTGTTCATTGGCCGAGGGACTTGTGATTTGAGGTGGGGGTGGGGGAGGTTGGACAGAGGTGGTGTTTATTCTCAGTGGGGGTTTTGGAAGGCTTTGGTGGGGAAAAAGAGGTAAGAAACGGGACAGGATTTTTTCCCCCAGCTACAAATTGCATTCCTTTAGGAATGGGATGAAAATGACCATATTCCATAGACTTGCAAATTGTTTGTGTCTAGTTCATCTTTTCTCTCTTGTGGTAGGCCTGGCAATATAGACTATTGACTGCATTCATATTTTAAAGAGTTTCTATTTGCAGTCGAGGTTCGAGGGGTGGGAGGCTGGCTCACCAGTGGACTTGTGAGGACCAGAGCTGGCTAACTCCTGGAATGCATGTTTGTGATTTCCTGACATAAGGACAGAATAAACATCCCAGGTTGCCCAGGAGTATATCCCAGTGCTCCCCCGGTGCCGCAGCGCTGGGTCTGCGAGCGTTCCCAGAGAGATCTTGTTCTGTGGGGTAGTTTCCCCCGCACTGTTCTTTCAGGCACAGTCTTGCTGCCAGCCAAGGTTGGGCCCCTGCAATGTGGGCTTCGAATCCAAAATATTTAAAAAAGAAAATCTTGGAAGGAATTTTCATCATTTATTTAATAAATGAAAGTGTGAGGTAGAAATTAACAGTCAACTGGGGAGTGTAGCTGGAAAATGTAAACCATGTGAGATGTGCCTTTAGAGCTTTAACTCCTCGCTAACTTTTTTTTTTTTCCCCTCTAAGAACTCCTTGGAAAGTTCTGTCGGTTGAATTTAATGAGTTTGAAGTTGTGACTGTGAGTCTTACATGAAAAATATATAAATCAAAGACTGAAGTTGTTCTGGTTGCTGTTTCTCAATCCCACATAGAAGAGGTTTGTTAAATAAGCCTTCGCCTGACTGAGTTAGTAGATGGTTCTGTTGGAGACTGTTGGGTCCCTGAGCTCCCTCCCGGCAGTTAGACATTTCTGTGGGTTTCATCACAGTAAAACCGAGAAGAGGACCTCTACTTATTTATAAGCTGGTGCAAATATGAAAGGTGAATATTGAATGGTTAGGTGGCAGTGAAAAATGAGAAAGAAAGAACCAGCCGAACCGAGTAGTTTTTAATTCCAATTTTAGTTAGCAGTGTCCTTTCAGTACATTTGATTTAGAGTTGAGAGTGAGGTGAGATGCTAGTTGGGTATGCATGTTTCTTGTAGATTTATAGTGTGCTGATTTCTTAGGCTAATGGCATTCATTTAATATTTCCATGGCTTTTTTTTTTTTTTTTGTCTAGTTAGTCATAGCCTTTCCCACTTCTTAAATAATTAGATGTATAGTTTTTGAAACACAGATTTAAAAAAAAGCATGGAAATGTTATTCTAAAGTAACATTTCTCCAGAGAGAAATGAAGGTGAATAGAAAATACACATTTTTGTTGTTGTTGTTGTTGGCCCTACTTGGTCATTTTGGATCTGGCTGGAGAACGTGCGGAATTGTAATGCAGGTCAGATACTATCGTGAAACATAATATGACATCCAGATCCCCTTATAGCCAAACATTTCCAGGCCCTGCTGACAGCTTAATTATTTCAAGCAGTATTTGATATGGCCGGAGACCAGTTGTCCCAGGATTTGGACGTCCTTTGGAGTCTGTCCAGTGGAAGCCCTGGCAGAAGATGTGAAAGTCTGCATCGATATAATGTTAAAATCCAGGGTTGACGTTTCCCGTTTCAAAGGGGCTCATCATGGAATGCCTTAAAGTGGCATTTCTCCACCAGTGACTTTGAAAAAGGTGCAGTTAACACAATTCCTTCAGTTTTCAGGGAAGAAGTTCTCCCACGATGGGATCCAATCTGTGCTGTAGATACCACCACATTTTCTCCTTCACACATCCTCCTGAAGTGGTTGGACTCATGTTAAGGACAGTGAATGAAATACATGGGAGAGGTGACCCATTTTGGTCTCCGTGGCTGGCGGGAGTCTTCAGAGACTCCTGGCCTCCTTTTAAAGCTACAGACAAGCTTCAGGGGAGCCAGCCCCATGTCTGCTGGACGGTGTAACCCCTTGAGCATCGGGGTATCAAGGGATACGGGATTCTTCTTTTAAACATTTCCTGAAGCTAAAGCCCCAAAGTTCCCCCACCACTCAGCTACTTTTAGCATTGCCTAAAATACGGTGCCATCATGAAGAATCTGGAGGCCAGCTGGGAAAGTGGCAATTGCATGAGTATGTGACATTTTTTTCTAGACATGCATTGGGGAGTTAGGAAGCCTTAGGACACCTTTAGAGCACAGAATAGTATTCTCTCCATGTGTAACATGTGTCTGTATGTTATTTATATGTCTGAATTATCCAAACATTTAAATATAGTAAACTATTTTAATTAATGCAGTACTATTCTTAAAATATTCAGAGAGTTGTCCCTTAAAGTATAAGTGTGTCATCTGTGGACTCTTGAGAGTGCTTAGCCACCTGGCGAAGGCTAAGGCTGTGGTGAAATTACAATGCAGAGAATGTGATGTCCCATCTGAGTCCATATGCCGTTCATTCATTAAAAACAAGAACAGTTCACACTCTCTGGTGCAGGTTCAGCTGGTTTCCTGTTGTGCTTTATGAGTTATCCTAGTAGCCTAGGTGAATAACCCCTGAATGAAAATGATGTATTTCTCTTTACTCACTTGGTTTGCCAAATCATTGACATCTAGTGATTTTACAAGAGCCTCGACGCTTTATGCATTTGGCATTGTTTTAGCTTTTATTTGCACCAAAGGGAGGGGGCGGGGCACGGCTGTATTCCCTTTAAAATTATTGTACAAAACTGAGAGGAAGGAGGATTCAAATGTCCAATTTTAGGCTTAAAGGCATTAATTTATGGTTCAGTAACAAGTTGGGATGTAGTGTTGCAATGAGTATAATTATAAACACATTTTAAAAGCATGAAAAATGTTTACAGTCTGTCACAATGCAAATAGCATAATATAGAACTATAATTATTATGACTCTATATGTGAGTGTATATTAGCTGTATGTGTGTCTGTGTATGAATAAAGATTAGAATATAATATGCTACCCTGAATATAGTTGTGTTTGGATAATGAGATTATTTTTTCAATTTTCTTTTCTAAATCATCACACAAGGATATGTTGTGTATTTTTTTTTTTTTTGAGGGAGGGAGAGAGAGAGAGAGAGAGAGAGAGAGAGAGAGAGAGAGAGAGAGAAAGAAGAGAGAAACATTGATCAGTTGCCTCCCTTAGGCACCCTGACCGGGAATTAAACCCGCAACCTAGATATGTGCCCTGACTGGGAATTGAACCTTTGGGGTGTGGGACGACATTCCAACCAACTGAGCTACCCAGTCAGAGTTGAGTAATGGGGTTTTTAAAAACATGCTTAAAACACTCCTTTCCATTATGTTTAGTATAGTTTAACTTTAAAGAAGGGATGAAAAAAGTTTCATTTGACTGGTTATTTCTTTTAAGCTTCCAAAAGTAAAATAGTGGGATGGGAAGAAAAAACAAACACCTTCAAATACCAAATATTTATATTTGTTTTGTAAAATGTTTCTTCATGGGAGCCAGTGCACATAAATATGCCTTTGGAAGAGGTGACTGAACTGTCCTTTCCCCAGGACTATCTCTTCAGTATGTGGAAACATCCCGCTCTGCTTGCCTCTCCTCACTTAGAAGTAGGATATGGCAGGAAGCGGGTGTTCACATCTCCTTCCCTTGCACCTCACGCTTCCTTGTTCGTGATGTCAGAGGTTGATGGAACAATGCATGGGGACCCGAGCTTTTGAAATTGTCATCTGGAGCAATAAGAATTTATTCTAGTGGATGGACCAGCTCTGGTGGCAGAGTTTTTGCAAAGACTATTCATTACAAAATGCAGTGATGATTATAGTAAGTGATCATGTATTCCATTTTAGTGCCTAAATGTTTTTCCCCCCAGATAATTTTCAGGAGGACAGGGCTTCAGGCCCTTTATATATGTGCCCCTCCTCTTGGAACGCCTCACCTGTGGAAGTTTGCATGGCAGCTCCTTCTCATCAGCCCAGATGCCACCACCTCAGAGAGGTTTCCCTGACCATCATAGCTCAAGTGCTCCCCCCACCAGTCAATGTCATGCCTTAGTTATATTTTTGTCACAGCACTTATGACAAAATGAAATGATATTACTTATGATTGCTACCCCCCTCCTGCCCCCAATTAAAATGTAAACTCTATGGAGGCAGGTGCTTTTTGCTCTCGGCCTCTTTTCCAGCACCTTAAGTAGTGCCTGGCACATTCTGGAAGCTCAGTAAAATCTGCTAAATGAATAAATAAGTACATGTTCCCTGTCATCACATGTTTGTATGAGCTGTAAATTGACGTTCTGTCCAACTTCAAGATGCTGTTATTCTCTCTGCGTTGGAGACGTTGTTACAATGGTCACCCATAGCTAGTAGATCCTGTGCTTCAAGCACTTCTCCCACCCCATCTCTATCAATGGTGGGGGCGTTGTGATACCTGTCTGTCCATTTTGTTCTCCTTACTGGGCCTGGAAGGGCTGAAGTAACAAAGTGAAGCTAATTGAATCTAAAACTTGGGCTTTTCAGGATTTTGGTTCGTATACTGTACCCAGAGCCTAGACCTGAGGGCCTGGCCATAATCACCAACAGGTTTTTTATTAACATTACTAGAGGCCTGGTGCATGAAATTCGTGCACTGGGAGTGGGATGGGGGCCCTCAGCCCGGCCTGTGCCCTCTCGCAGTCCAGGACCCCTTGCCCTCCTGCTCGCTGCTCCTTGCCGTTCAGCTCACTGTTCCTTACCGCGGGAGAGGCTCCTACCACCGCCGCTGCGCTCGCTAGCCGTGAGCCTGGCTTCTGGCTGAGCGGCGTTCCCCCTGTGGGAGTGCACTGACCACCAGGGGGCAACTCCTGAGTTGAGCGTCTGCCCCCTGATGGTCAGTGTGCATCATAGTGACTGGTCGTTCTGGTCGTTCTGCCATAGTGGTTGCTTAGGCTTTTATTATATAGATGTGCAGGAGGAGGGGTCATCTGGCCAGTGGACACGGCAAATCAAGGATGTAGTTAGCCTTCTAAGAGCTTAGAGTTCAAGGTAGATGTATTAGTTGACCCAAAACGTGACAGCAAAGACGTAAAACTAAATACTATCATTTATTTGTGTAGTAAATGAAACAAAAAAGAAATGGACAAGTTTATCTGTTAACAGGTCAATTTAACAAGTACTTATCAATCAAATCAGCCTAGCTATAAAAAAAAAGGTAATAAATGATTGACTATAAGTCCTGGTAAAACTCATAACATCTACTTCCTATTAGAGATATGGTCACAAATATCAGGATCTCATGCTGTAAGAAAGTAGTTTTCATTAAAAAACAACAATATTTGTAATGGCTCTTTTCCTGGAAATATTGTACCAGGTAATTTATCTATGTTGAATTTAAACATAGTATTGCTATGATCAAGTTTAGTTATTTGGTGTGAGTGTGACTGGGGGCCCAATATATGTTAAATTAGAAGCATATACAGTGATATGGCTGTTCCACTTTGTTTACTGTGTACTTTTACTTACCCAGGATAGTTGAGGAATCATGTTTTCTGGATTAATAAAATAAATTCCTAGATAACTGAAGCCCAACTACTAGTAAATTATAGTTGCGGGAAATAATTCTGAAGTTTCATTGCACTTTATTCATTGAGGCAGGGAAGTATAGTTGTCCTCATCTTTCATCTGTAGTGAATTTCTGAAAATGTACCTAAAAATGGGGTAGTAAACTTACAAGTTAAGGGGACGAGTGTTGAATCTTCCTTTTTGAAGGGCTAATGCACATACATAAAGTTCCCAAGTGTGGTTTCCTACAGAGGAATTTGCTCCTCCTGGACTTTTGCAAGCCAAGGAGTGCTACCCCAGGCTGGTGTCTCTCATCCCCGACTCCTCAGGCTTCTGCTTCTCCTCTCCAGGCAGCCACAGGGGACTAGGAGTTGAGTCTGGAAGTTTCTAAACTTTCTGGTCCCCTGTTAGGAGGTGGGTGTCTGAAGACTTCTGGGTGATTTTTATCAGCTATATCCCCTGGGCTCTAGCAATTCAAAGATCCCCTGGAAGCTTGTACACATGGAATCTCAGACCCCACCACACCCACTAAATCAGCACCCACCTTTTCACAGGATATCCAAGTGGCCCCGGATGCTCTCTGCTCAGCTTCCAGTTCTTATATAGTCCTAACACTTTGGCACCCAGACCGAAGACGACGGGAGGGAGAGTTCTCCTGAGACCCTGCCAGGCTCCCACTGGTGGTAACGTGGGATCGTGCCAGTGGCTTCCATTAGGAGGACCCACAGGGTGGGGCTGGCAGAGGCAGGAGCTGAACGCATGCTGCTGCTTCCGTCAGGGCCTGGTGGATTGTTGGGGCCCTTCATGGGGTGTTTCTTCATCTTCCTTCTTACTCAGCCATGGTCTCAGGGCCCGCTGGGATCGCCAGGACACTGCTTTCCACTGCTTTGGACATTTGTGTTCCTGAAACAGCACTCCATGTCCCTCATGCCTCTTCGTGTCTGCTGGCATTTCAGACTGTGGCATCACTCCTCCCTGCTTCTGGGTGAGAGTGCGTCCAAAGAGAGGGGGAGAGAAGAACTCTGTGCTGTGGGGGTTGCCCTTACTTCCTGTTGTGTGCTTGTAACTTGGGGGAGAGCCTCAGGTTCTTGCCTTTACTTCCTGTTCTGTGGTTGTAACTGGGGGTAGAACCTCAGGTTGCCAGGGGAGACCAGATAAGCAGGAATTTGATTATGAGTAAAATCAAATCAGATGGAGATCAAATCAGGTGGGTGGCATTAACTTGAATGGATTCCCCCCACCCCCCCCTCTGTCCTTGAACTAGGAGAAATTGTTTAGTTGCTACTGCTTCATGGATGTGGTAGCCAAAGATTTGATTACCGGAGAAGTGGATCTGAAACAGTGAATCATTTCCCTCCCTAATTTTCTGTACATCGAATCAGGTAGTCTAGTAGTTAGTTGTCAGTGCTGGCTATGAATAAGCAGGGTGCAAGGAGGTGGAGTGCATTAGAGGCTGGCAGGAACTGGGGCTCCCTGGGAGCCGTGGTGATGGGGGATGGAGAGGGGGTAGAAAGGCTTTTTTTAAAAAAAAAAAACTTGTAGTAGATCTAGTTCTAGTGTCCATCTTGGTATCTAGGATAATCATACTGTTTATAATATTAATATTAATAGTCAAAACACAGTTAAACCCTTAAGTGCCAGACGCGTCCATTTGTATTATGGTTGCGTGCATTATCTCATTTAATATCAGTGGCCATCCTGTGAGGTAGATGGCTATTGTCGTTCCCTTTTTATAATGGCTGACACTGAGGCACAAACACACAAGCAGCTTGCCTGAGGTCACAGGGCTAGTGGGGCTGTCTGGCCACAGACTCCCACTCATAGCTACTACATGACCAGGAGGAAGTGCAGTGGGGCTGGGCTGGGTTGGGAAGTACAAAGTGAACATGTGGGGAGTGTTAGACATTAGAAAGGGTCATATTAGGAATTCTGTTTGAAAACAGGGTGAAATGAGAATTGAAAAAAGGTAAAGATGCCTGGCTGTTGTTAGGTGGAACTTGGACTAGGCCCCGGCCTCTTGGACTGATGGACATTGTGTGCCCCTGGGCTCCCGATTAAGTGCCTGTCTTAAGCCTTAGATGGACCTTTCTAGATTGGCTGCTTATTGGGCTGGTACCAAGCACATTTCTTCTTTGCCTGTTAAACTCTAATAGGGGTGCTGGGGGAATTCTGGGAAGCTGGAAGGGGAGAAGGGACATGCTCCATCCCGTTTGCTTACCTTTCCCGTCAGCTTCCTTCCAGAAAGGGCCTTTCACTGCAGCAGCAGGGGTTTGGGTCTCCATCTTTCTATATCCTGGAACCAGCCTCCTGTGCTTCTCGGAGATGCCATCACCAGCCAGCCCTAGATAATTGGTCCCAGCCTCATGCGGACTCGCACTGACGGTCCTTCCTCAGAGATCCCGAGGGGTCAGCACCTGCCCCTCAGCAGTCTGGGTCCCAGCTCTGTGGGTCTCCTCTAATCTGTTAGATTCTGATGACCCCAGACCCCCTTTGAATTCCCCAGCCCTAGGCGTGGGTACTGCTTCCTAAAGTTACTCTGGTCTGTGTCTGTCAGTCTTTTCAGGTCTCTCACACCTGTTGAACCAATTATTTATGTATATTCAATGGAATCTGGCCAGTTTCCCAACTGGCCCCTGATACATGTTCTGAAGACCTGGTGTCCTGGCAGGGAAGCAGGGGAGAGAAGCCAGTATCCTGGGTTCATGATTCTCAAGAGAATAGGGGAATCGCTGGAGAAACTTACTAAAATGCAGATTCCAGGCCTCCAGTGGCAATAATTCTGATTCAGTAGATTGGACATGGGCTCAAGAATCAGCTTTATAAACAGACTAGAGGCCCTGTGCACAAAATTTGTGCACTGGGGGTGGGGTGGGGGGTGGGGGAGGGTCCCTCAGCCCAGCCTGTGCCCTCTCACAGTCCGGGATCCCTCTCGCAGTCCAGGACCCCTCGCTCCTTACCACCTACCTGCTTGCTGCTCCTTACCTCTTGGCTCACTGCTCCTTAGCACTGCCACAGAGGTGGGAGAGACTCCTGCTACCGCCGCTGCGCCAGCCAGCTGTGAGCCCGGCTCCTGGCTGAGTGGCTCCCTCTGTGGGAGCCCACTGACCACCAGGGGACAGCTCCTGTGTTGAGCCTCTGCCCCTTGGTGGTCAGTGTGCATAATAGCGACCAGTTGTTCTGCTAGTCCTTCTGCAGTTTGGTTGATTTGCATATTAGGCTTTTATTATATAGGATATCTTAGGTGTTTCTAATGTAGTTACCCAGTCTCAGAGGCTTTGAGAAAATCTGTCTTAATCCAGGGCCTTCTCATGGGGCTATTTCTTTGAGTTGTTGTCCTGGGGCTTAGAAACAAACTTTACTCATTTTCTTTTATAAAGAATAGGGGCTTTGGGTATGTTAATCTTTGACCAAAGGCCACCAAGGTCATACGTTGCCCATAGAGCTGAACATCTAACCCTAGTTCAGCCCAACAAGCTCTGATGCAGTTTGCTGGAGAGAGGAGGTTCCCTCCCAGTTGTGCTGTCTACTCTTCAGGCCTTGCACTCCCAGGTTGCTGTCGTTCAGAGGGATACCTTTTTCTTCTTCATACAAAGGCAACATGCGTGTAGCTGAGGAGGGGTGAATGCAACTGATGTCAGAGTAGATACTGGCTCTTCCTTTTCCATTTAGAGCCCTTCCCGTGTCCAGGCTTAAGACTGGAGCAGCCATCGTACCATATTAGAACCAGGTCATTTGTGTCTTTTGGCCTTTGCCAGTGGGTGTATCTGTTTATCTGTGTGAATAGCAATGGACATTCCTTTGTGGAATGTTGGCTTCTACTTGGTCGATTTAATCAGTAAAACGAGTGGGTTTTGCTGAGAGTTGTTGCTGCCCCCTCAGAACAGAACAGGAAGTTTTTTCAGCCCTGCCAGATCATGGGGCTTTGAGTTTGCAGGGTGCAAGGACTTCAAAGTGACCTTTAAATGAGTATAAAAGTCCAGTTTGCCCTGTAGGAATGTGTCCCTCCTGCAGCGTAGGGGCTGATGTGGTGTTTCCTGAGGTGGATTTTGAGGGCTGTCATCAGCTCCTATCTGTCACCGCTCCACGTTGTTAGGTGTTTTATATCACCTCTTTATACTGCAGGAGAATCACGGAAGGCCCTGCTTTATTTTAGCCTGCCTCATTTCGTGTGACTCCCACATGCTGAGCAGTGGCCAGGGGCCTCTGTGGAAGGGCTGGTTCTAGGAGTAACGAGGTGGAGGGAGACTCCACGAGCATGTGAGTCCTACGACGAGGCAGTAGCGAATCTCTGGGAGCAGAGAGGACGCGACTAACTCTGCTTGGTGTTGTTAAGGAAGGTAGCAGCATCTCAAGTGAATCATAGCCAGTCCCTGGGACTAGGCTGTCAACACCTGGGTGCCCCTCCTCAATCAAAACAGGACAGTCTTTTTCTTGAAAAATAAATGCCATCACTGATGGCGATTCTGTTTACCCCAAGTTTCAGGTTGGTCAGCGTCAACATTAGGACTAGAATCCTACAATACAGTTTCACCTTTGAGGGGGTCTGCCTCTGAGTGCTCTTCAGACTAATTGTTGTTTTCTTAGCAGGCAAATAAATATATTCACAGAGTGATTTTTTTTTTTAGCTAATGTGTGTCATTAAGAAAACAAAAAGTGACTAGGAGTAAATCCCAATATTAATCATGTTTAATTAGATGGAAACTAGAGTTTGCTCTGTAGCAGCTCCTTATCACCTACAGACCATTCCCTCTTAACCTGGTGCTTGGAATTTCACCGTACCTCCTAATGACATCTCTAGTGATTTTCTTCATGTTAGGTAATCCAATCCACCCCCTTACTATTCTATGTACTAAATAGAGTATAGATTTTTTTCAATTTTTTTAAATTCAATTTTTTGGCTTAGATGTAGCTTGAGGTTCAAGGTGAGTTTATTGACATTTCATTCATTCCAATTTGATTCCACACACCAGTTTCCTTCTATCTCTCTTATGATCAGAACCCCAGGCTACTTTTTGTTTTTCTGTGCTGTCGGATGGTTCTTGCTGAGTTACGTAAGTGCTGCTTTTCTTTGGTGTGAGGTCTGTGATCTCTGAAGATATTAGCAAGCCATGCTTTCCCAAGAGAGGGGGTTTATCCAGGGGAGGGGTGAAATGCAAGTATATTCACTGAGTGGCCATTTCTCTACCTCACCCTGGCATTTATTTATTATTTATTTATTTATTTATTTATTTATTTATTTATTTATTTATTTATTCCCTAAATATGTATGCTCCAGCAACCTCAGAAGGAAGCTCTACTAACTGGTTCTTTTGACGGAGGCAGAGGGACATAACTCAGCCAGCTCGGCTGTAACACAGGCCAGGTCACTTGGGAGGATCAGCTGTTTGTAGCTGCCTTGAGAATCGTGGCTTTCCTGCACCCAGCGCAGTGTGTACATGAACTCTGTGTACCATTTTCCCAGACAGGCCAGCCGTAGCGTCTGTTTTGTAAAGGAATCGTGTGACAAATGGCACAGAACACCCGTCTCACTGTTTCTGTTCTTTGTGTTTGACGTGAGAGTTTACTGTGCACATGTTCCTTTCACACAGCACACATCACATGGCAGACGAGTAGCTCTGGTACTTTTCTCTTTGTGTGAAATAGTAGGATGAGGTGGGCGGCAGCATGTAGTAAGTCAGTTTGGACCCATGGATCCGCGTCCACTTCGGTATTATGTTGAACCGTAGGAAATGTGATCATTTTTGTCTAGAAGAATGGCAACTTCATATGTGTTGTCTAACAAATAATTTAAAAATTGGACCACCCAGGAAGGAAGGGTATACCTCTGAAGCCAAATAGCAGTAACGCAGAGAGGCAAATCACAGTCTACAGCAAGCTTTTATGTGACTCGCAGTATTTTAATACTTAAAAAAATGAATTGCTAACGTTATCACATTGGGAGGTCGCACACACAATTCTGGATTTTCAGCTTTCCTGCAAAAATCAGACTCTTGCCATGCTAGGTCAGCCATCTCACATAGCGACAATGGGCACACGCAGGGCGGCACCTGCACCCCTGCAGAGCTCACGTGTGTCCATTCACACCCAGGCCAGCTTCTGGCCCTCATGTGACCTCATTGGCTGCAGGGGCTTTGAGGTTGGACACATGATATAAATAGAGCGCATAGAGTAAGTTGGGTAAAGAGAGCTGGAAGAAATCATCAGCTGGACCTAAGCCATTGGTTTTGTTTACTACACACCACCAGCCAGCACCTCCAAAGAGAAAGGCCGAGACAGCCCTGAGAAAGTTAATATTCGCCGAGAAAGGACAGGTAAGCATATCATGAAGGAGTCCTTTCACGTGCTCAGGAGATGGGCAAATGCTTATTAAACTTCTGGCCTGCAGCTCCTCATTTAAGTGGGGTGTGATGACAGAACTTCTCCTACTGGTCACCATTCATGTCAGAGGCTAATGCAATATACCTTTTTATTTGGTTTATTTTTAAAATCCTGACTTTTATGGGTTACTTTATGTCTTAACTTTAACATAAAGAAATGTTTGTAAATTAATCTACATTTTAAACATTACCAGATGTTTATTGCAACGTTGTTCTTATGGGGGGGGAGGGTGAGAAACTTGCAATAAAGAGAGTACTCACCAACAGAAGAAGGGCTGAATAAATTGTGGTACATCAGCAAAATGAAATATTATGTAGCATTAAAACGACAAATTGGCAGGACACAAGTTGACCTGGAGGAATTTCCCTGAGGGGTAATACTAGCTAAGATTTAATTAGTGCTTCCTATATGCTAGGCACAGTTCTAGGGGCTTACAGTGTATTCATTCATTTGATCATCACAGCCACCCTATGAGCTCGGTGCTATTATCGCCATCTTATAAATGAAGAAACTGAGGCATGGGGAAGTGGAGAAAGTCATCCGAAGATAAGCAGCTAGTTCATATGTGGCGGGGCTAGGATATGAACTCATGTGCTCTGGATGGACAAAGGTTTTTTAAAACCATTTTTTAGGTTAGTAAAGTACATTAGCAGCGAGAAGTTTAACCTTAGAATATTAATTCATAGCTGTTCCTGAATTTTCTGGGTTATTCTCTTATATTTTAGACTCTTAGACTCTTCATGCTGTAGGAGACCTTAGAAATCATTTCGGTTTCTGATATTCCGTTTAGCCTCCTCCCCCTTTTAAACCAACTGAATGTTTTTGGTAAGCAAAGGGAAATAGTCATAGCTACTTTTCCCTCTCCCTTTTCCCTTGGGCGCCATATATACTCAGATAGAGTCTCCCTCTTTCATGTTGCAGATGCAGAAATGAGTCCCAGAGAGAGAGAGAACCGAACATTTATTGAGTTGATGTTTTCAGGGATGTGCAGCACGTTAGTTATTAGGCCTTACAAGTATATTTTATTAGGCCCATCGAGGAAGCTGAGGTTTGGAGGGAAATTAGGCCCAACATTACGGAAGGAATAAGGACCAGGGTTGGATAGAATCCCCGTCTAACCTGCTTTTCAAGGGTCTTGCTAATCTCAGACTTGGTCACTATAGTGGCCTGGTTATACCAGAGGCCCTTCAGTTGAATCTTGCCTCTTATTGCTGTAAACTTAATTAGAAGGCTTTTGAGAAGTTCTAGTTTGTATGGCATTATTTAGCACGGGTGACAGAGGGACAGTGACTTAAAATAGACACTGAGAGGCTTTTGGATTAGTCAGTTCGTGTTGCCATAACAAAATACCAAAGAATGGGTGCCTTAAACAGTTTATTTCTCACTGCTCTGGAGGCTGGCCGATTGGGTTTCTGGTTGAGAGGTCTCTTCCCTTCCCTTCCTCATTCATCAAGTGAAGGTTGGACTTGATGGTCTTTAAGGCTCCCTGCACCTCTGATACTGTTCTTGTTCTCTCTTTAGTTGAAGGAAATCTTTGGACTCAAAGCAGGGTCTCCCAAATTGTCCAGTGAATGGTTAAACAGTCATCTCCGGTCATGACGTTTCATATTTATTCTCTATGGAGATGAGGAGCTGCCAGTTGTTCTTTAGCCAGCTGTCGTAAAGCAATAACAATTCTCCAGTTGTAAAGCTCTTAATAAAAGCGTCCTCCCACTACTCCCGCCCGCTTTGTAGAATTCGTATTTGTATCCATAGTCTTGCATGCGTCTGTGGAAGTCAGGAGGCTTTTATAGCCAAGGACTTGGCTAGGAGAGGTAGCCCCATATTACATGCACCTGTTTTATCCTTTTGGGAATTTGGTTTCCGTTCCCCTGTTTTTCAGTCCCCCTGATTTGAGAATGTTTGGAATGTGGATTAAGGTGGGAGGGGTGGGATTGAAGGGAGATTTACAACAGGTAGGGCTGAGACGGACTTCCCATCAGCAGCTGGTTAAAGATGTTTGTTGACTTCTCTGCTGGGTACCAGACCCAGTGCTAACTAGCTCCTTGTCCCTTTCTGTGCTGCTGCTCCTTCAGCCACAGTCTGCTGTTCTGGAGACCTTGACTGGAAAAATGCACTTTGTTATCAGCAGGCTCTTTGTAGTGTTTGGCGCTGGTATCTGGAGCATTCTGGATTGAGCCCAGCACGCTGTGATCTGCAGGGCCAGTGAGGCCAATCCAGCGGGCCTGGGAGTAGCCACTGATGGAGCAGGCAGTGAGGTTAGGGACAGGGAGGCCCTTCTCAGCTCCCTCTGACAACAGCACTCGCTCCTGGAACTGAACTCTAGAGAGAGTGAGGCCCACAGGAACCTTCCCTCTCGGCCGTTTCTCTTTTCTTCAACCATATAGGACAGAAGAGGATATTTCCTTAGCAAGGCCAGAGCTGGGAGGGAGGAAGGGAGCGTGTGCTGTGGTTTGTGTGAAGTAGGAAACAGTCTGGGGTCTGGCGACCTGACTCAGGTCCCAACTCAGGTACTTATCAGCCGCATGGGTCAGTTTCTCACATATGAAACGAGGCTAATAAAGAGCAGAGGCTTGTAGGGAGAATTGTCTGAGTGAAGTGCCTGCTGTGCAGTGGAAGTCAGCATGACCCTCAGCGAACACAGGTTGGACTTCCTGCAGCGGGGATCTTGACATTGGAGACCTGGCTTTGGAGCGTTAGGGAGATCTGCTGGAGTGGGCGGGTCAGTTAGGGCCCAGAGCTGACCATGAGGCTGCAGGGCAGGAGGAAGGGCAGAACTTCAGCTCTACAGACCCCCATTCGTGCACTTCCTTGAGGGGTAAAGCCTGGGTCTGCACTAGAAATGTCCTGCCTTCCTGTCACATACGTAAGATAACCTAGCGCTGATCTCTTCCTTGTGGCCAAAAGATGCTCCTTCTCCCCTTTGAAGATAGTTGATTGGAGAAGTAGTGCCTGGAAAAAGCAAAACTGTAAGGAGGATGGTATCTGGTCACTCCTGGGCCCCTTTTGCACAGTCCTGAGCACAGGCTGTGCTTCTCATCGCCGGTCTTGGAAGGAGATCTTTGTTATTCTTTGCAGAGTGGAGATGCCTTAACCTAGAGGTCTCTTTTGCCCCCGTGGAATACTAGTAAATCCGATTAGGAGCTCTCTGTGCTCTGCCACAAATCATTACATGTCTACATTTTGCTCTTTTAAAAATATGAATAACGACATGACTCGGTCTCCTAGGGGTCTGAGTGCATTAGGTAGCGATCGGGAAACCTTAGGAATAGGAAATTCAATTCACGTGAATGCCGACAAGCTTTCGTAATTACACATTTGCATCCTTTTGCTTGGCATCCTTGGAAGTCCCGCTTTCCACTCAGGTTGATTTCTGTTTTTCTAATTGTAGAGCAAGCGCAAGAGAAGTAGGCTCCAAGGGTGCTCAGAGCAGATAAGTGAGTTGCCACAGTACCTCATGGAAACCCTGAGGAGCTCAGGCTGAAGAGGTTTGGTTTGGTTTGGTTTGGGCTGACGTGGAAGAAGAGCCTGAGCTGTTTAAAAGGCACTGATGTTAGAAAATACCAGGACCTGAGGATGGCGATGGCTGCCGTGCAGGGTTGTGCTTGATGCTCATGTCCCTTTGCTGTGGGCGGCAGTAAACGCACTGTATCCAAGGGAGCTCTTTTGATGGGGTCACCTTCCTGGATTGGGAAGCTCAGCCCTTTTATCCTGTAGAAAAGCCCAGTGTTTCCTTTTTTCCTCCCTCCAGATAATTATTTCCTACTTAAGAAATTCTGTAAAAAGATGCCATATAGTAATGTTTTGAATACTTTGAATAGAAGACCTTTTAAAAAAAGATAGTGGTGAAGGGGGGTGTTGTGAATAGTTACCAGAAAGTGTTTGATAGCTTATGTTGTTTCTATTTCTTTTCAGGCAGCGGAGCTACTGCTGTGGTTCAGGCTGCCCTATGCAAACCCAGGCAAGAACGTGTGGCAATAAAGCGGATCAACTTGGAAAAATGCCAAACCAGCATGGACGAGCTACTAGTAAGTACAAGTGAAGGGCTGTGGGTCTGTGGAATGGGTGCGAGAAGCAGGAGAGGAGAGAGCTCAGGCAGCGTGGTGGGATTTGAGACGTGCATCTCTCAGAATGCAGCCCCCACACTCCCCCCCCCCCCCCGGCCCCCGATTCATTACACTGGACCTTCTGATTGTGTTGCAGAGTACAACGTGCTGTGCTTGGACAAACAGTATTTTGCTCAGCCCTCATAATTCCTGGGTGGGGAGGGTCTCAGTGTTGACACTAGTTTATAAAACCAGGGAACAGACCCAGTTAGATGATCTAAGGTCATGTGATACTGACGGCAGGGTGAGGTGGGGAGTTTCTGGCCCTCAGTCTAGAATCGTGACACAAATAGGAATTACTCCCCAAACAGTGCGTTGGTCGTTCTGGCTTTCCTGAATTACGAAATCACCTACAGATCCCAGTTACTCAGAATACTGCAGGGTAGCTTATGTTGGGCCAGTAAGAGGAGTTTGTTGTTTCAGTACACGGCAACTTGTGCTTCTTATTGTAAATGAAGTACACCACATAAATAATTGGAGCTTGTCAGCGTGGCTGTAATGCAGGTAGCATTGGTTGGTTGAAGGAACATTTGCTTTTGGCTTAACTGACTCATTATTAAATGAACAGCTTGGCAAATGGTTTATTAGTTGCCCGGCAAACTGTGAAGGGTTTGCGAGTTTAATCTCATAAATATAGTTGTCGTTCTGCCTGCCAATTTTCTTCTTTGCCTTTTGGCCATTTATTTGAGAATAATAGAAGACCATAGTGGAGGAGTTAACTGATCGGTTATCCCAACACTAATCCCAGTGCAAATATTAGTCCAACAGCCCCGCACAAGCTACAAACTATAATGACGGCTGGCTCCAAATGAAGAAGGCTTTTGTTATATTCTACATTAGGAATGGAATGCCATTAACAAGAGCTTTTTGTCTTTACTCAGAATATAGCTTTTATTTCAGGCTTAATTACAGCCCACTATAGTATAAATTAAGTACAAGGATAGGCTGTACTTTTCCAGATCTGTTTGGCCTTACATTTTAAATTAGGCTACACAAGGCATAGATTTCACTGGGATTGAAGCATCAGATTGCCAGCAGAAACTCGGATTAAAGCAAGGGCTTCCATAATTTAATGTCAACTTAAAAAATGTTGCCTGCATTGAAGGCTTTCACCCTCTGGGTGCTTTTCTCTCACTGAAACTGTTCCTGTGTACTTGCTGTTACCGTGACCAATGAAATTGTGCCTTTACCATCTGACCGGTTTTCAAGGTCACTTTCCCTGAGTGGAAAAAGTGTTGAACGAACTGTGGGGAGAGTCAGGTCCTGCTTCTGCCACTAACTTGTCCTTTGACTGCAGTCAAGTTACCTAACAACTTTGCCCTATTTTAAAAGAGAGTTGAATGGGAAGGTCTCCAAGATGGCTTTAGGAGCCTCGAATGCTATGGCTACCCTCAGTAGACGTTTGTTTTTTAAAAAATTTGGAGTATACCTTTAAACTTATGCACTGTTAGGAAATACCACTGAAGAATTTGCCCATGTATTTGGTTGTGGTGCTCTGCTGTAGGTCTCACAGCCATCCCTTTGCCACCAGCAGAATACTGGACAGAGTATGGATAAGCTTTATGTTCGCAGTGTCGGAGTTCTGGGACCCGCCTTCTGGGCCAGTGCCGTGGTCCCTGGCCTCCACCAAGCTCTCACTGTTGCCCAAAGCATCCGCGTTTCCCTCCGCTGGCTTTTCATTAGCTGTCGGCTATAAGGGATGGTAGCTGTGTAAGGGTCCAAGTGGAGGTCATGGGAGACAGTCATTCCAGGCTCTTTTCTCTGCTTCCCTGGGACCAGGAAGCCTGTCAGTGTTGTTTGGAGGTACCTGTGATTTAGGCGGAGCTCTCAGTATAAGGACTTCTGCTTTTATGTCTTTATGCTTAACTCCATTAATCTGAGGTCATAGGATTTGTGGGTTTGCTTATCTCCCCCCCCCCCGCCCTTAATTCCCATATTGTGTTAATATATATGCACTGGGGGCCCGGTGCATGAAATTCATGCATTTGGTGGGGTCCCTCAGCCTGGCCTGTGCCCTCTTGCAGTCTGGGAGCCCTCGGGGGATGTCTGACTGATAGCTTAGGTCCGCTTCTGGGAGTGGGCCTAAGCCATCAGTCAGATATCCTTAGCACTGCCACGGAGGCGGGAGAGGCTCCCACCACCACTGCTGTGCTCGCCAGAGCCCGGCTTCTGTGGGAGCACACTGACCACCAGGGGGCAGCTCCTGCATTGAACATCTACCCCCTGGTGGTCAGTGTGCGTCATAGCGACCAGTTGTTCCGCAGCTCGGTTGATTTGCATATTAGCCTTTTATTATATAGGATGATTATCTATTTTCATTTAAAAAGGTATTTTGTGTTATTACTTTGATCTTTCTTTTATCTTGAGCCTTTGACCTTGATATGTTTAGAGATGGTGTGGGGACGGTGATGGTTTTTTGGGATGTCTTACTGCCAGGTCCTTTGCAAACAAAAACAAATGGAATGTATAGTATAGGTTGTCTGATGGTGCCAGGCTTTTGTGGTCTAGCTATTGGCACATGAGATTGTGTGGTGCAATGTTGCTGTAATCCTTTCCATTTCCAGCGCTGCTGGTACCCGCGCTTTTATTATCTCTGTGGGTTCACATTTTGGCAGTTTGGACATCCGGTGTCCTCATCATCCTTTAATTCTCTGTGTGTGTGCACTATATGCAGGTCAGTGCTCTGCATCATTTCTCTCTGTGCCATGTGTTAACTGGAAGCCATTGTTCTTATAAGAAACAATAGTCACTGGAACCCTTATCTTGTGTGAGTGTGATGTCATAGAAGTCGCAATTATCAACTGTCTGCTGGCTATTGGGACATCTGCCTCCCCTGCTGAAACTGTATCACCTACCACCCCATACTCTCCACCCGTCCCTACCCACCTTGAACCTTAACTCCCAGAGTAAGGTGGGATTTACACACAGAGGCCAGATATGAAGGCAGAGCGCAGTTTTGGACAGCTGGCCCTGAACTCTGCTTCTGTGTGGGGTGGAGGCTATTAGTAGATTTTCCTGCCATAATAGAATTAATTTGTTCCAGGTTTGGCTGAAGAAGGATTCAACTGATTTCATGATTTCTGAAGCAAAGTGATAATTATAGTGCCAGCTTCTCTTAAAATGAAGGGAAGAATGTTAGATGAGATCATTGGTGCTAAATAATTGGCAATTTAAATAAAATATGTTCCATTGAAATGAGCACTGTAATATTCCTCAAAGGCAGTTTGGTTCTAGATCTCATATACATGTATTAATTTATTTGGTAAATACTTAACAAGTCTCTACATTGCGTTTAGGCCCATGGAAAGGATGAGTTTTGGGTATATATATATATGGGAGGACAAAATTATATGCTCACTAAACATTCATTTCCTTTTAACAGCAATTAAAACACTTTAGAATAAATGTTTTCCTTGGCAACACATGAATAGCAGTTAGTTGATCTAAATTGATTATTTTTGAGATGCATTCTTTTAAATTTTCATCTATGTTTCGGACTTTGGCCTTTAACTAGATCCTAATCTTTCTAGCTATGAAGATCTTGGTGGTTAATTTTCCAGGAGCTAAGGGAGTGTCACTGGTCTGTTCTGTATGCCTGACTATCCCAACCTAGATGCTTACATAATTTCTGAGATTTATTAATCCCACTTTTGTTGTTATCCCCATATTTGCTAATCCTCCAGTAGTACAAATGACTATACTTATTTTAACATCCTTTGGGAGATATTTGTAGTTTTAGAGCAGAATGTGTTAAATCCATAATTATTAAACCTCACGAGAGAGTAGGAACTGAACTAGGTGATGGGAAAACAAAGAGCGTTCCTGTTTCTTGGGAAGCCTTTCACTTGTAATTGAGTGTTTTCATTGTTGTTGTTTTTTTTACTGAGTTGGTGAGTTTTTTTTTTTTTTTTTAGCTATGGCTCTCTTTCTGCACTTTTTCCTCCTGTTTGCCTAGAAATGGTTAGCAGAGCAATAGGTTCTCTCATTTATATTCCATTGAGGGCTTCTTGCTTTCCAAAAGGAATTTAAAATTTGCTAAAAGGGTCTGACCCACTGTCATGCAGACTAGTATATTCTATGTGAAGATGGCCTCGAGGTTTCTTGAAAAAACTTGGTTCTCTGGTTTGTGGTCAACCTCAAAGGTTAGGGATGCTACTCCAGGGCACACTTGACTTCCCTTAAAATCCATTACGTGAGTGAGGGATTAATCTGCTCTTTCTAAAATCATCTGTCTTTTCAATCTTTATCACCAGGTGACAATGAATTCTATAAATGTGAATAGTCCTTTTATTTATCCTAAAGCCCGCTCTTCCAACCTTCAGAACACTCTCTTTTATTTTTCCCAGGAATTGATTATCATTTTGGGTCACTATTGTGCTTGACTTTATTTACGATTTTTAGACTTTATATCATTCTCATTCTTTCCTCTAGACTTGAGTTCTCATATTTTTAGTCTGTTGTTGTTTTTGTTTTTTTTTGTACCTAGTCATAGAAAACTGAGTAGCATTTTCTCATTCTTTCTCATACATCAATGCCACCAAAACTTACAGTTTAATTTCTAGGGACAGGTGAGCTGTATGTGTGGAAGTCAAGACTCTGGGGCCAGGCAAAGTGCTTGTTTCTTACAAAAATAAATGAAAAGAAAAAAAAGTCTAGTTTAGTGATTATAAACTAATATGTAATGATCTTTAAAATATTTTAGTCTGTGATGGGTGACAAATGTGAGCAAAGTCATTTAAAAAAAACTGTACAAAACTGATGCATGCTGAAACTTACGGTAGAGGGAAAAGAGCTCCTGAGTCAGGGGGTCTGTGATCATCACTGGGATCAAGGACTTTGGACAAATCAGTTTCACCTCTGGTCCCAGTGTCCTCGTTCATTCACTAAGGAATCCTACTTTATTTTCATCATCAAAGTTCTGTGACTGTATGTATTTTACAATTAATTATTTAATGAAATCACTTTAAAATTGCTTGGACAAAAACAGTAATTACTAGCAAATTACGCTTTGTTTATAACTTAGGAGAGAGTCAAGCCACTCCAGTATTGCGGTGTAACAGTGAAAGTCCACTCTCAATGCATAGATCTGGGTGTAGAGTGTGCCATCTGTTTCCCCTGTGTACCCAAGGGAAGAGCTTCTAGTGGAGCTAGAAAAATTCTGGTATATGCCCTTCTCTTCCTGTAGCTTCTCTGTAAAGATATTTTATTCATCTCGATAGTATTTGTAGATAAATCAAGAACTTTATTTCCTCCGAACAAAGCCACTGCCCTTGTGTTCTCTGCTGTAGTGCTATTTTAATATTTGTTGTTTCTCTTGATCTGCTGTTCCCTCCTTACTCACCTCCTCCTCTCCGTTCTCCCTTTCCTCCTCCCTTTTCTCTCCTCCTTTTCAGTCCTCCTTCCTTCCTTCTCTTTAGAGGAATGAATTAGCTATGATTTGAAGGTTATTTTGGAAAATAAAACTCTATATATTTACTTTGCCTAATGGTAATTTTTTTTTTTGCTATTTTTACTACATCTTTATTTTTTTATTGTTGAAAGTATTACAATATGTCCCCTTTTTCCCCCATTGACCTCTCCCAGCCTGCCCCTACTACATCTTTATTCTTGTTTATTTATTTATTTTAATGAAATTTGAGAGACTAGTTAATTCCCTAACCATTTAAAAATTAAATTATTATATCTGGGGACCTCTGAGCAGTTCCTCTAGTTAGGTTTTTATTTTTTTTAATTCCTCTTAATTAAGATTTAACATTTTAAAAAAATCTTTCTTGTGATGTTTTATCTAATCTCTATAGTTATGTTGTTTTGCGTATCTTGTTTATTATAGAAAAATTTATACCAGTTTGAGAACAAAAGCTTAAAAAGCTGGAAGCTATAATGTGTGTTTTCTTTATTATATCAGTGAAAGTATTTTTCTATTCTTCTTGAACTAAAGAACTTTCTAGTTAGTAAATTAATTATTTGCATTCCAGCTCAGTCCTCATCACATGTGGTAACAAATTACATTTGGCTGTATCTTATAGAATATTTTATACCAAGGATACAGAATTCAAATATAAGCCTGCTTCACTCATATGGCACTGTTTTGAGCATTTCAGGTGTTAATCATTGAATTTTGTGCTGTCATTTGTCCCTTGCTACTTAGCTTTTAATTATTTTCATGTGATTTGGTGTTTGTATTTATCCAATTCCAGTCCAACTGAGAGCAGATTTAGAAATGAGAAATTTTTGGATATTTTGATGATATGCATTTTTAAGAAATTAGAGAATAAATACTATATATGGAAAACTAAGTTATTTTTACAGCTCTGAAATTACATTATTTTGGGAATGTGTGTGATTTGGTTAGAGAAAACAATTTTCATTTTTGGAACATCAAATTTAAAAGTTATATCATAGTTGACTCAATATAATTATTAAATTTACTTTTAAGTGTTTTTATACCTTTGTTGGGAATGGCTTTCTAAAATGGTGAACACATCTCTCTTTTTGTTTTTAAAGTAAGTGGAACTTGACATTGCAAGAGCACATGTTTTTGGACTTACATGTGCTCAGTAACAGAAAGACCCAACATTTTCAGAATAGGAGAAAATGGGACAACCTCCCCAGATTGAATACAAGTTCAGTTACCTCTCTCCCTCTCTCTCTCTCTCTCTCTCTCTCTCTCTCTTTTAATACCCTACTTTTGCCATCTTTGTAGACTTCTGGAAAACCGTTGTTGCTTGGGTTCTTTCCTGTGTTATCTTTTTTCTTGTTTTGGTTTGGTTATTTCTATGATTCATTAAGCTGCTGCTGATAAAGACAGACTCTGAAAACTCAGGAGGAAGGCAGGAGAGTGGCAAGTGGGGTTTCTGCCACTTTTGCAGGGGAGTTGTTCACCGGCAGAATCCCAGGCTGCAGACTGTACCCAGGCGTGGGACCGGGGGCCACAACAAAGGAGACACCGTTCTTTCTCCTCCCATTCTCATCTTTTGGTGATAAGACCCAGTGCAGCAGCAGTGCCAACAGTTGGTCTGGCGGTTTCCAGCAGCATCAATTGGCTGACAAGAAAAATTCTTTGTGATCCTGTTGTCCTACAGTCTTCGATTTTCCTTTTAACAGTACTCCCAATGATTGACAACTACCTGCTCACACAGTCGTTGTTGATGGCTGAGTCTGATTCAGATTCCAACTGAAGAGCTTTCAGAACCTCCCAGGCATCCTCTGCCTGTCTGCTGAAGTGCTGTTAGTTGTAGCCAACTAAAGAAAATGGCTCTTCCCCGTGGAATTTTCCTGTAGTATTTCAACATCTTTGTTTTATTCTTTGCTTTCTTCCCCCTCCTTGTTCCTTTTCAAGAGAATAACTACACTGGCAGCTTCTACATTTCCAAGCAAAATTCTTTAGTTTGTTTTCAAACAGTTTTTGCAGAGTGCCCAATTTTGTGACATCACCATCAAAACCCCAGGATGTACATCCTATTCTGTCAGCAAGTAGATATTTACCCATCATGATTTCTCGGGATTTTCCAGACCTCCAGCTCCCATGACACTTTACCTCTGTACAACTGCGATCTGCAGCTTTCAAACTTCTGCAAACACCTATTGTGGCTATCATCGAATTTATGCTTCCCTTTTTCTGATTTCTTAAAATGTTGCCCTGTCTTCAAAATATCTAAACTTTCTCCATATCTAATGCCTCCTTCAACTGCACTGTACTTAGATAAACACAGATACCAAATCATCTGAAAATAATTACAAAACTTAAGTGGTAAGGGGCATTGGTTGATTCATTTGTAAGTGGTACAAGCCAGAATATTTGACTTACTCTTTCTTGAATATTTCCCTGTTGTTTCTCTTATATAAAAGAGGCAAGCGTTTTCTGCATATGTATTATGTAATTTCTCATAATTAAATAAATCTCACAGTGATATTTTTCATGATTGAAAATGACAGTCCAGAAAAATACACTGCTCTTAAATAAGAGCTTCGTCAATCTTTTATCCATTGCTTGGCTGACATTTGAAATCATAGGAGTTTATTGGTTTTTTTTCTTTTTGAAAAAATTCTGCTACTTAAAGTATTGTATTATTTATGAGTATTGATTAGGTTACCCTTCATAGTGATGCTGATGTTATGGCAGTACAAGCTGGAGAACAACTCTATGCAAAACATTTTTATTTTAACACGATTACCCTACTATCATTTAGACAATTCTCTCAACACTTGGAGGGTGCCGAATACGTTTTAAAGATGTATTTGGTTATCTCTTGCACTTGGAAATACATATTTTATTTAATAGTATTTGTAGATCATATCTATTTTTTCCTTTCTAGATTAAGTTGCAGAGTGAAAATGTGCCTAGAGGTACAAGTTTCAGCGGTTCACTGAAAGACGAACGCATCTCGGTGCATAGCTGGAAAGCAGGGTTCTCAACCTTGGCTGCACATGAAAATCACCCTGGAGCTTTTGAAAAGTTTTATTCCTAGGCTGTATCCTAAACCAATTTACATCAGCAGCCCTGGGGCTGCGATCCAGGCATTAGTACTTTTTAAAGCTCCCTAGGCAATTTCTGTGTGCAGCCAAAGTTGAGAACCTTGTTTTAGAATGAAGTTAGATACAGCATCTCCTTAGATTTAACTGCACATTAATGTTGGAGCGTAGGTTTGATTTCTTAACTAAGGCTGAGTAGGATATTTTGCCATCAATATCAGATAGGGAAGAATTTACTTAGAATTTACATAAGTTGTGAAAATATGCTAATATGGTTAAGTATAGTTTAATATTTTGAATTCAGAATTCATTTAAACTCTTTTACTTTCCGTGTGAATATCATGATCTTAAGGGACAAAAGAATCTAGGCTTTAACTTTTGCCTAATTCTTATATCTTCAAACTCTCTTTTATTTCTCTTTGTTCTGAGTCCTGTGCACAAGTGTATGTTTAGACTTCTTATTCGACAAGGGTTTGAGGCCGTGTAGCAGGATATGTGAAGTATGACAGGTGGTATAATTAAACACAAGGTGAGGAGATAACTAGGAGAAACATGGGTGGGGACACTGAAGAGTCGGGAATAAAGCTAAAAATTCATGGCCCGGTGACCTGTGCACGCAGTGTAAGACACTCCTTGAGCCAGCAGGGCACACAGAGCCCACTCTGTGACATTTCTGCAGGAAAAGGTGCGTGCCCCTGCCAGGATCGGTCTCTTGGGATTAGTGATCGATGTGGTTCAGAAGGAACCGAGACACTGAGAGACTGACCTTTAACATTTCTGTTATGTGCTAGGCATTTTGCCAGTTTCATAGACCTCATTTCGCTTGTAGCACAGCAATCCTACGTAGATGGCATTAGTAAGCTCCTTTGACAGAATAGGAAACTGAGACTCAAAGATTATCAGGTTATCAAGCTGGTCAGTGGCAGATCCAAGCTGCAGAGCCTGCTGCATCCTAGACTGCGGCCCTTACGTGGCTCCTGCTGGGCCACACCCTTGCTAATTAGAGTTCCTGCTTGTTCACAGTGCTCTTTATAGGAAAATAAATTTGTTTTGGCAAGGGCAGGAGAAGCAAACGCCATACAGCGGTATTGGAAAATCCCTTATAAATATTTAAAAAGGTCCTCCCACCCCCATTTTCCCAGTTTTTGTTTTTGTTTTTGGCATTTTTTTTCCCTCCCAGGGTAGGGCGCTCTATGTTTTTTGTGTCTCCCACCAAACCCAGTGCATCCCACCTGAGACGCCTGTGTCGTCCCTGGTTTGGCCAGTTTGGCTGGGCTGGCACAGCGGCAGCGCGGGTCCCTCGTGGTCTCCTCCAACTGCATCGCTCCCAGCAGAGGGATGCTGCTGTGGCTGGCACTTCAGTTTTAGCAGATGGAAAGGCCTTCACTTACTACCCCATTTTAGGTCAGTTTTCTCACTTTTGTGAAATTGGACTTGTGATGCGTTTCAGATAAAGCTGCGTGAGCAAATCCAGCTCCTTAAGCCCTGGGGAAGATTCAATGCTGCGCCATCGCTTGGGTTGGCACTTGGTGACATGTCCGAGTCTTATTTCACTAGACTTCCAAGGGAGCCAACTGTGTCACATTCCTTGACTATAGTTTTGGCAATTGTGTTGCCTGGATTTGAGAGTCCTTTGAGTTCTTCCAACTTTGACCTCGTGTTTTTTTCTCTCCCTTTGAATTTTTTTACTCTTTCCCGTAGTTGTGACATTCAAACCACTTTAATGCTATAGTTTCCATTACTTCCAGCTTTGCTTCCTACCCCCTTTTTCCTTAAAAGAAAAAAAAATTTTTTTAAAGTTGATTTTAGAGAGGAAGGGAGAGGGAGAGAGATATATAAACATCAATGATGAGAGAGAATCTTCAATCGGCTGCCTCCTGCACACCCCACATTGGGGATTGAGCCCACAACCCAGGCATGTGCCCTGACCAGGAATCAAACCATAACCTCCTGGTCCATAGGTCGATGCTCAACCACTGACCCATGCCTGCCGGGCCCCTTTTGCATGTGAGACTAGCTAGGCCTGCTCTTCTACTCAGGCCTTTCTTTCACATTCCCACCACCCAGGTGCCTCTCTGCCTGCCTCCTGCCACGTTGCCACTTGGAAATGCTTATTAGAAATGTAGAACCTCTGACCGCAACCCAGACCTACTGGATCAGAACCTGCATTTTCACAAGGTCCCCAGGTGATCTGTGTGCATATTCAAGTTTGAAAAGCATCTAAATCACACTTCTTCCATGGATTGTACACTAATTAAGAGAATAGAATATTAGCACTCATTCATTCTACAGGAAGAATTGGATAAAAAGGTTTTTGAAAATCATATCCATTTATTCTTTGGACAATCCTTTTGTCACTTTCAGAGACAGGAGGAAATGAGTGTGCTTGGGAATAAAAGGCTTTGCCTATCCTATGAGTGAAGTTAAGGCCCTGGGAAAAGCTGGGAAATTGAGCTGATAGATTGTCTCCAAGAAGGGGTTCAAATAGCAGCCATCACCACTGTTTTGAAAAGAAATGGAGAAAGTAGTTCTGTGGAAAGACTATTTGATCCAAGAAATATTTATATTTTTCAAAATATAAAATATAAAAAGATATAAAATTGCCTGGCCATTGTGGCTTAGTAGTTGAGCATTGACCTATGAACCAGGAGGTCACAGTTCAATTCACTGTTGGGGCACATACCTGGGTGACAGGCTGGATCCCCAGTTGGGGCGTACAGGAGGCAGCTGAGAGAGATCTCTCTCATCATTGATGTCTATCTCTCTCTCCCTCCCTCTCCCTCTCTTTGAAATAAATAAAAACATAATTAATTTGGGCTGCTATAACAAAAATGCCATAGACTGGTGGCTTATATACAATAGAAAATGATTTCCCACCGTTCTAGAGACTGGGAAGTCTGAGGTCAGCGAGCCAACATGGTTGGGGGCATCTTTCAGGCTGCAGACTTCTCACTGCTTCCTCCCGTAGCGGAAGGGGCAAGTGAGCTCCCTGGGGTATCTCTTATTTGGGCACTAAACTCACTCATGAGGGCTTCACCCTGATGATCCAGTCACCCTCCAAGGGCCCCTACCTCCTAGTACCATCGACTTAAGAATTTGGGGGGACCCTGGCCCTTGTGGCTCAGTTGGTTGGGCGTCATCCCATGCACCAAAGGATTTCCAGTTTGATTTCTGGTCAGGCCACATGCCCAGTTTGTGTGCTTGATCCCCAGTGAGGGCCATTCGGGAGGCATGATGTTCTGCTCTCACATCAATGCTTCTCTCTTTCCCTCTCCCTTCCTCTCTAAAAAAATAGTAAAAAAAAAAAAAATTGCTTGGAGATGTACTATAGAAGCTGCTACTGCTGATCACTGCCTATGAACTAAAAAATATTCTTTCCTGATGAGGGGACTAGCTAATTGCCTGGCTTGTTAACAAAAAATTGGGGGGAATAGAAATATTCAGACCATAGCTAAAGTATTAGCATATAAATTTTGTACCTCTATAGAAGGCAACTACATAAAAGGTTCAAATATAAACTAAAATGAGGGTTGCATAGGCAGGCAGAGCACCTAGCTCTTATTTCCTTGAGTGTCTTCCTACCCCGTTTTTGGAAATATTGTTTACCATGGGGGTTCCATGGTAAAGGGTAGAGTGACTAGTGTTTTTCTCTAAGGCAAGTTTCCTCATGTCTTTAAGCAGAGGGCAGGCTGCATGGACAGGCTGCACAGTGAAATGGATGGTGTAGGAATGGGGGACTTGGACTCCACAGCCAAGCAGTGAAGAGGAGCAGTGAGGGGGCACAGAAGAAGAATGTGACATTATAACTGTTCAGACTGATGCAGGTCCCCTCTCAGGCTCCCACCTCTTCTTTCATCTCCCATAGGGCTGTTGTATTAGTAGGGCTCGTATCTGTATTCCTTGCCCGTTTTTTTCTTTTCAATCCTCAGGGCCTTTAAATGTCCAGCTGGCACCTCTAAGACCCAAAATTTTTAAGGAATGGGATTTGTTATATTTATAGGTTTTCTAAAACAATTTCTCCCTAGGTTAATTAAAAGAGTTTCTCTCTTTCCCTTTCTTCCTTCTGTCCCCCCTCACCCCCATATAACACACACACACACACACACACACACACACACACACACACACACAGAGTTTCACAGTATGTTCACTACCGTGTCAGAGAACCTGATACTCTGGGTAGGAAATGATACAGGCTCTCTAAATGCAAAGAACTGAAAAACGTGTTTTTCCAGACTCTGACCCAACTTTGCATCACTGCAAAAGGATTTCTTTTCCTATGGGTATTGGTGGGTTATTGTGCATTTTGATTAACGATTTAAGAATTGGAAGGCTTGAAAGGCATTCATTTACATTGAATATGAAATGGTGAGAATGTAGAGCACACATATTTTCAAGAAACATCATTCCCATTTCTGTGAACAACAGAGGCATCCATTTAAGCTGGACCTTGCCTAGCACTACAGGCCTTCCAAGTGGGCCGTGCCCACGGTGAGCAGATGCTAGTGACTTGAAATAGGAATGGCCCGGGCAGCATGCCATTTCTCCTTCAGAAGCATCTTATGGCATCAAAACCTAACACCAGAGACAGATGGAAACTGGAACTCAGGTTTCAGATCTTGTTCAAAGGACAGGAGTTGCCGAATCGAAAGTGTCAGATTTAGAAAACCTGTGATCAGTTAAATGGAAGAGGGAAACAGTGAAGGGAAACTGTTCTTAAATAATGAAAAGAAAATGGAAAAATTAGTGATTTTTCTTAGGAGATTATCCATGGTTAAAAGCACTTAAGTAAGCATCCTATCTAATAAAGAGGGACTATGCTAATTGACCATCACTCCCTCACAAGATGGTGACACCCACAGCCAATAAGGAGGAAATATGCTAATTAACTGCAACACCCTCAAAGATGGAGGTGCCCACAGCCACAAGATGGCGGTGCCCAGTCCCCTCAGCACCACCGGGGCAGCAGGCGTGCGGCATGGCCGGGCCCGCCCCCAGGCGGGTCCGGCCGCTCCACGCTCCTGCCTCTGGAGTCCCTCAGTCCCCTCAGTCCCCCAGCTGCCCAGGGCTGGCCCGAGGTGCAGGCAAGCCTTGGATGGCGGCTGCACAGCTGCCCAGGGCCGCCCGAGGCTCAGGTAACCAGGGCCGGCCAAGGCTTGTGCTGCCAGCAGTGGCAGCAGCAGAGGTGTGATGGGGGCGTCACCTTCCCCTGATCACCGGGTCGCCTCCCACCCCTGAGGGCTCTCGGACTGTGAGAGGGGGCAGGCCGGGCTGAGGGACCTCCCCCTCCAGTGCATGAATTTTCATGCACTGGGCCTCTAGTATAAAATGAGGTGTGTATATGTGTTACATGTCGTGGTATTTTGGCAGTTATCTGACATATAGGGTTTTAGTAATTTGAGGATTAATTAGTACTGAATATGCAAAGATTGCAGCCCAAATTGGAATGTTATTGTCAGGCAATTTTACATTAACTCAAAGTTAACTAGATGCTCAGTGTTGTTGAAAATATTAGGATGCACAAATACACTCTTCTTTCATCATAAATACATGGTAGCATAAGTGAGGTTTCTTTGATAACAGGTTTTTCTTGTGGCTTGTCGATAGCACCTTAAAAGTGAGTTACACTTGTCTGATACCTTTGATTGAGGGTTATCATTTGGCTGAAGCTTTATACCAGTCATCTGGCAATAACTTAAAATGACATCCCAAAACCAAAATGAACTTGACTATTGCTGAAAACTATGGTTTATTGAAGTTTCCCATTTGTATGATTTCAAAACTTTGCTGTTCTGTGTCTTTATAAAACTACAGCAGCCGAAACTGGTTTGGCTCAGTGGATAGAGCGTCGGCCTGCGGACTCAAGGGTCCCAGGTTCGATTCCGGTCAAGGGCATGTACCTTGGTTGCGGGCACATCCCCAGTGGGGGGTGTGCAAGAGGCAGCTGATCGATGTTTCTCTCTCATCAATGTTTCTAACTGTCTATCCCTCTCTCTTCCTCTCTGTAAAAAATCAATAAAATATATTTTAAAAACAAAAAAAAAAAAAAAAACTACAGCAGTGTTGCCTAAACTGCGACACACAAAGTATTGTTTTCCTACATTGTTCATCTGGATTCAACAAGGACAGTTTATCTAGCACAGGACTTTTCGCAGCCTTTGACAGCACTAATATTCCTTGTGACTCTTTTAGAGTGAGATTTAGTATCTGATGTTTTTCAAGCCCATTTCACCTTACCAGTCCCCTCTGCCCCTTTATCTCCTTGATGGAACATTTACCATGGAAAATAGTTAGGGAAATGATAATCTAGCATTTTCTTATGTATTTTCTCACGTACCATCACAGCAGTCCTGAGAAAGACAGAAACAGTTCTGTTGTCCCCTTTTAGATGAGGGAGGAGCTAAGACACGCACCAGAGTTCAGGGTGGCACCGACCCACCATGTGTCCTAATACTCACCTAGCCTTTCGTCTGCCTGTGGAGGCCTCCCATTCAGGTCAGAGGCGCTTAGTCATGTATGGCAGGGTCTTTGCTGGCAGAGTGGGGGGTCATCTGGGCAATATGGTGATCTGAAATTCCTCTGACCTGTGGCTGGTTCAGAGGTCTGTGGTCTATACAAGCCTTTCTCATTCTAGCAAGTTGATAATGAGAGTAAGAGGGTTAGGTCTGATGTAGCTTCTCCGAAGTAAAGGTTTAGGCAGCCCCCTACCACAGCCCCCCTCCCCAGATATGCTTGTAAGTAGGAAAGTTAGTCAGATGCTCAACTGTGGTTCACTTGCATTTTCCCGATTTTCACCCCATGGTACTACTATGTCATGTTTTGCTTTTTTTATAGAAAGAAATTCAAGCCATGAGTCAGTGCAGCCATCCCAACGTAGTGACCTATTACACCTCTTTTGTGGTAAAAGATGAACTTTGGCTGGTCATGAAATTACTAAGTGGAGGTAAGTGGATTTTGTTTGCTTGTTTTCCTTCTGTATAAGCCTGCATAGTGGTTAAGATTTCAGATTTGACCCCCTTACACCTATATTTAAGTTTTGCATGGGCCCTGGCCAGTGTGGCTCAGTTGGTTGAGCCTTGTCCCATGCACCAAGAGGTTGCTGGTTCTATTCATGATCAGGGCACATGCCCAGGTTGCAGGCATGATCCCCAGTGGGAGGCAGCCTATCAATGTTTCTCTCATTGAAGTTTCACTCTCTCTCCCTTTCCCTTCCTTTCTCTCTAAAATCAATTTAAAAAAGGTTTGCATGGTTTATTACTTGCTTAGAGAATAATGTCCAATTCAGCTTAACTTCTAGTGTCCCATTCTACCCCGATTTTCGTGGCGTAGGTTAGACTCCCTAAATCCTTCCTGCTCTCTGATGTCTCTGTGCCCTCACCTGCGCTGCCCCTCAGCCCTAGATCTGCCCTTTCCTCTCCATGTGTTCAAGTCCTAAAAGCTCACCTGCTCTCTGCAGCTATCCTGTACTTTCTTCAAAGATGTTAACCAGTTCTTCCTTCCCTAAACCCTTCCCTTTAAACATTATTCAAGTCCTTAACACATTGCAGTATAATGCATTATTTCAGTGCTGTGGCGATGAGGATGTTCTGTAGCTGTGCTATCCAGTGTCTGCTGGTTACATGTGGCTCTTGAGCACTTGACATTGGCTGGTGCTACTGAGGGACTGAATTTCTGTTTTGTTTTAATTAGCTTATATTTAAATAATGCAGGTGGCTAGTGGCTACAGTGCTGGACAGTGCATATTTAGATTGTGGATTCATGAAGAAAGCACAGTTGAATGTACTTTTTTGTTTGTTTGCTTGTTTTGTTAATCCTCACCCAAGGATATCTTCCTATTGATTTTTTAGAGAGAGTGGAAAGGAGGTGGAGAGACAGGGAGAGAGAAACATTGATGTGAGAGAGACATCAATTGGTTGTCTCTCACATGCGGCCTGACCGGGGCCAGGGATTGAGCCTGCAACCCATGTACATGCCCTTCAGTCCAGGGCCGATGCTCTGTCCACTGAGCTAAGGCTCAGATGCACTTTTAATTCATTGCATCTGAGACCCAGTGGGTCCTCAGTAAATGTTGGCTCAGTTGAAACGGAGAGAGACTTTCCGCATGTTAAATTATTTGCGTGCGGTATTGATCAGAAGTGGCACTATTTCATCACATGTTTGCACTCGGGCAGGGAAAGTCACTTTCCCGCACTAGCCTCAGATCACTGAAGTTATAAAAGCCCTAGACTCTATAATTGATAAGGCACTTTTGCACTTCCGTATTTTATTTCTTTTAACCTTTTAGCATCATAATTGATAGGGAATGATAATGATAACCTTTAACTTTGTCGAACACTTACTCCGTGGCTAGATCCTGTTCAAGGCGATGCACTTATTTCATGGAGTGTGGACGACATCCTTGAATGGCAGGTGTCACCATCCCTGTTTTCAGAAAGGTCAGAGAGTTAAAGAGCTTGCCCAAGGTCACAGTAACTGTCAGTGCTGGAATTTGTGACTGTGGGACCTGTTGACTTCAAAGCAACACTGGACGTATTATCACCTTCACTTTACTGGCCCCACAATTGAAGCACAGAAAACGAGTTATTTTCTTCATAAAATCCAGCATCCCCACTTCTCCAGCGTGTCCTCTCTCCAGGGCACCACACACTGTCTAGCATCCTGAGATGCGAAGTGTGGTGAAGGAGCAAAGGGGAACATTTTGTGGTGTCTGGACGAAGCCCAAACCGGCTCAGCACAACATGGGCTGTAGAGCAGCCCATTTTCATCTGCAGGCCCTTTGCCAGCTAAGGCTGAACCAGGGAGGCATTTTATTATTATGATTATTTTTTAAAGAAAGTATCTTGGATCAAGCAGAAGCCCAGAAATGAGATGACGAATGTGTTGTAATGGCCTTGGGGCTGCTGTGGAGGTCTCCGTAGGGAGCCTGGCAGCTCTGAGTTCGGTTCTGTTCTAGTCTTGTCAATCCTGTGCGCCATTGTTTCCTTGAGTGCCTACTTGGTTTTTAATTAAAAAGTGAAATGAAAAAGGAAAGACAGAAGCAAAAGGAAGCCTACTGGAGCCGGACACAGCGGTCAAGTGTCAGGCCTGCTTCTTGGTTCTCAGGAGGATGGCTCGTTATCAACGAGAGGATCTAGTCTCTTCTCGAGGGGCCCACCCACGGTAACCTGGGACGCTGGATAGCCCCAAATACTCTGTTCAGGCTGAGGATTTTACTTCCTCTCTTTATTTATTTTTATCCCAGTTAACCTTTTATAAGCCTGAGAATATCCCCCGTCCACTTTCCTCAGGACTTGCTAGAAAATTTCATTGTCTTTTAAAAGAATACAGTTTAGTCTCCTGGGCTTTAGTGGGTAAGAGGAACAGGTTTTGCATTTCCACAGGGAAAGTGAATGTGGGCAGATGTGGATGCAAGCTCAGCTTGCTTTCAGCAGGCCAGGCCAGAACTGCATATATGCTTGGCATGGTATGTCCTTATAAGGTAAAAATCAAATGGTTTTGGAAGTATAATATTCTGAATGAGCCAAAAATCCAAGAGTCAATGAATAAACAGATGTTCCACTTCTCTCTGAGGTAGGACATGTGCATTTGTTTTCGTCTATAATATTTTATTACATTCCAACTCTTAATGAGGGGTGGGTGGTTAATCTGGTGTAGTAACATCTGATGAGGAAACTCAGACCTCTGAGTTAATCATTGAGAGCTTGGAGCCAAATTCAGTTCCTGAGGTAAGCCATTTGTTAACTCGTCAGAAATGTTGACTCCCCTGGGGAATATTGGTTTTTAAAATGACCCAGAGGTTCGGAATATTAATTACTCTGTGCTGAAACATGAATTCACAGTGCCAAGGATGCTAATCTGTTTATTATAACAGAGTACTGTGTATTCATTTTCTTATTATAAAAAGTCAATACGTCAAGTACCACGTCAGTAAAAATAAAGATTGCCTGGAGTCACAGAAAGGAATCTCCCGGTGATCAGCAGGCCTGGAGGTAATACACCCTTTTTCTCTCCTCCCACCTGTACCGGTTGCTCTGGTGGCTCACTGCTGCCTCTCTCCTGGCCTCCTGGGCCTTTCTTTTTCAGTTCAGATGTCTTGAACCCTCTTTTGAGTCTGTAACCAATTGCATGTCTAGGGAAAAAGGGGTTCACTGGGCAGTGGCCCTGAATAGTCTTCTGGTTCCTGACCCAGAATCCTTCTCATTTATTTCACCTGAAAGTGAGCCCGCAAATGTGTATTTTGTGTGTCCGGTCATGGGTTGCCATGTGTTTGTGTGCCTTGGGATATTTGTAAACAAAAAACATATTTTTATGTCCTCATTTACTTTTCTAACTAGGGAACCTCGTTCTGGAAAGGTAATGAAGACGCTCACCCAGTTTTTTCAATTCTTCTGCCTGTCCACTCAGGTTCAATGTTGGATATCATAAAATACATCGTCAACCGAGGAGAACACAAGAACGGAGTTCTGGAAGAGGCAATAATAGCAACAATTCTTAAAGAGGTTTTGGAAGGCTTAGACTATCTACACAGAAACGGCCAGATTCACAGGTATGGCCTCTGCAGAGATGTTCAAATTCAGCTGTATCTTTAGTCCTAGTTAATAAAGAATATTAAGGAAAGACATATTGCAGGTAGGTATGGATTGGCACTATTTCTAACTTAGGCTACATAGATGGAGGGGGGATACTTAAGAAAGAAAATAGAATATAAAGAGTACTGAGTGGACTCATGAAAAAACATCAGTTCACATGCTGCTCTTGAAGCATGCTCATTTGAATTGGATATCATTTCTAACTTTCTAATACAGGCTAGACTGTTTCAGACATTGTAATATGTTCATTATTTTTGACATGATGGTGAGAGGGAAGGAGGAGGCACTGATTTCATCTTCCTTGTGATATAAAATGCCAGTTTAGATAGCCAAACAGCATAGATTATAGGTGCCCGGTGTTTTGGATGGGTTAGAGTTACTGGGGCTCTTAGGGATAGTTATAAATAAATAACCATTTACCAGTAATACTAATATTTTAATTTCCCTACCCCAAACTATAAGCAAGCAATTTACTTTCTTTCAATAATTAGAAAAATGTTACTTTAGAAACTAAACTTATAGATTGTCATTTTTAAATTATTAAGACCATTCAGCACACTTCTATATAGTAAAGAAATATATTATAGAATACTAGAGGCCCAGTGCACGAAATTCATGCATGGGTAGGGTCCCTAGACCTGGCTGGCGATCAGGGTCGATTGGGGCCTTCCGGCTGCCGGCTGGGGCCTTCCTTCATTCCGTGCCGCTCCCTGGTGGTCAGCACACGTCATAGTGAGCAATCGAACTCCTGGTCTCCTGGTCGAGCTCCTGGAGGGACACTTGGTATATTAGCCTTTTATATCTATAGATTATAAGCCATGTTCATAATCAGTGTCTCTTCAGAGGAGAGACTGATCAAATCAATTGTTTAAGAGGCTGATGGGATTAATTTGGAATTACACCACAAACAATAGAACAGCTTTACATAGTCTGGGCTTTCATTCATGATAAAACAATAGTATTGTGATTATATGGACAATCTTAACTCTAACATGAAAGAAAGCATTTACTCACTATTGATTTAATTAAATCTGGATATTGATTTGATAGAAAATATTTGTTACTAACATCCTAACCACTCCCCAGGAACAAACTATAAAATCACATGTATTTTATAATTTTTGAAATCTATGATATAATTTTAGTATTTATAAAATAATTCCAAAATACCTGTATTCTATGATATGCTTTAAAATCTCCCTGAGTGAATTAATGCAATATAATATCGGTACTGCACAATTGTTTCTTCTTCTTTTTTTTTTCTATTAGGGATTTGAAAGCTGGTAATATTCTTCTGGGTGAGGATGGTTCAGTACAAATAGCAGGTAAAGCTGATAAAGATAAAATCTTGTTTACAGAAGTGTTATATTTTCAAGGAATATAGAATCATGCCTAAGAAATGAATAAATGCACGTAATCTGTTTTAAGAATGTATTTGGGCTTCTGTGTTATAGAATGTTTGGTTCTTAGGTATAACACGTTTTCCTATTGTTTTGATAAATCTTTGTTAGATCATCCTAGAAATATTATTTTAGAAATAATAGCCCTTTGATAAAGAACAATTTTACTTTTAATTATATTTTCTACCTTTTAGGTTGAATACTGATGATATTTATATAACTGCAAGAAAAGCACTTTGAGAGTTTTTTGATGAGTTTGAAAGTTTAAAGCATACACGTTAATTTAAAATCTTTTATTTTGAAAGACGTGGTAGAAAGAATTGTGAGTTCTTAAAATCTAGGGCTTACTTTGCTCTTAAATCTGACCTGCCTGGCTATTCTCCACCGTCGTTTGGCACGCTGACAAGTAAGTGTCTACCGAGTGAATGCAGCAGACAGCCCTTCTATGTACAGAACCTCTCATTTTGTTAATGCTCCTCGAGGAATCTGAGTGGCCTGGGGTAATACGTAGCCGGATGCAGGCTGACTCTTGTTTTACCCATGGCCATGAAGGCCTGTCTCAGCAGTCCTCTCGGCTCTCAGTGCTTTTGGCATTTTTGGCTGGACAGTCCTTCCCTGTAATGGACTGTCCCTGTCACTGAAGGGGGTTCAGCCTTCTGGCTCCAGGCATGGGATATTACTAGCATCATCCTTGGTGAGAATCGCTGACCTAACATCTGTCGTTGAAGAATGTTGGAGTTCGCCCCAAATGTTGAATCAGCCTAATCTGCTTCTTTTTTGAGTTGGAGGGAAAGAGCCCTGGTGTGTGTGTGTGTGTGTGTGTGTGTGTGTGTTTAACATGAATTTAGTTATTAGATGAGAGTTGATCACAGTCCTTGGTCCCAGTTTTGTTTCTAAACAAATTGGAGGGTTTGGAGTTATTATTCGAAATGCAAGAGTTTCAGCAGAAAACAAGCACACACCCAACACAAGGATAGGCCTTGAGTCATCTCTTTGATTTATTGTTTACCCCTCATTGCTTAGTGTATGACTTTCATAACATGTTGAATTTTAAACCATGTAAATTCTGACTTAGTAAAACAAATGAAAGGAAATGAGTCAGTAAACTTAATGAACTCTCTATCGTAAAAGCCATGTTCAAACCTCTTATTATGCCAATTTTCAAGCATAGCCCAAAGAAGAGAAACAATTGGAAGACCCCTCTTTACCCATCACTTGGCTTTTATCAGTCTTTGGCCATTTTTGATTCATCTATTTTCTACCTCCCTGCTTTGGTGGCTCTTATTAATGTTGAATTTTGTTCTTGAGGCATCCAAGTTAGTGCCATATATACTGATATATATATATCCTATCTAATAAAAGAGTAGTATGCAAATTGATTGTCACTCCAACACAAGATGGCCGCCCCCATGTGGTCAAAGATGAATGCCCCCATGTGGACACAAGATGGCTGCCACAAGATGGCCTTCAGGGGAGGGCAGTTGGGGGAGACCAGGCCTGTAGAGGAGGGCAGTTGGGGAGGACCCAGGCCTGCAGGGGAGGGCAGTTGGGGGAGATCAGGCCTGCAGGGGAGGGCAGTTGGGGGAGACCAGGCCTGCAAGGGAGGGTAGTTGGGGGGGACCAGGCCTGTAGAGGAGGGCAGTTGGGGCGGACCAGGCCTGCAGGGTAGGGCAGTTTGGGGGGACCTAGGCCTGCAGGGGAGGACAGTTAGGGGGGACCTAGGCCTGCAGGGGAGGACAGTTTGGGGGGACCCAGGCTTGCAGGGGAGGGCAGTTGTGGGAGACCAGGCCTGCAGGGGAGGGCAGTTGGGGGCGACCAGCCTGGCAAAGGAGGGCAGTTAGGGGTTAGGCCAGCAGGGGAGGGCAGTTAGGGGCAATGGGGCCGGCAGGGGAGCAATTAGGTGTCGATCAGTTTGGCAGGGGAGTGGTTAGGGGGTGATCAGGCTGGCAGGCAGAAGCGGTTAGGGGCAATCAGGCAGGCAGGCGAGTGGTTGGGAGCCAGCAGTCCTGGATTGTGAGAGGGATGTCCGACTGCCCGTTCAGGCCCGATCCCACCGGGGATTGGGCCTGAACGGGCAGTCGGACATCCCTCAAGGGGTCCCAGATTGGAGAGGGTGCAGGCTGGGCTGAGGGACACCACCCCCCCATGCACGAATTTCATGCACTGGGCCTCTAGTGTGTGTGTGTGTGTGTGTGTGTATACACACACACACACACACACACACACACACACGCACTGAGTGGCCAGATTATTATGATCTCTGAACGCATAATCTGGCCACTCAGTGTATATTCTATATAATAAAAGGCTAATATGCAGATTGTCCCCTTGACCAGGAGTTCAACCAGCAGGCAGGCTGGCCAACAGCCCATGTCCCCTCCCCCTGGCCAGGCTGGCCGAACCCCACCCATGCACGAATTCATGCACCGGGCCTCTAAAATACACACACACACACACCCACACCCCCCCCCACACACACACACACACACACACGCTGAGTGGCCAGATTATTATGCGTTCAGAGATAACGCGTGTGTGTGTGTATAAAATCTTGTCCTCATTGTAAAGATTGAAGAATGGTCCTTATTCCACAGGCTAAGGACAGTTTAAAAAAACACACAACTTCAACTAAACAAGTGATAACTGAAAACATTTGTGGACAAAAGCTTCAAACTGTTCAGCACCAGAGTAGTCTGGTTGTTAAGTACAAGCTTGGGGATCATCATCCTGGGCTGAAATTCCCAGGTCACCACTCAAGCTCTCTGACCTCGGTCAGGTTACCTAACCTCTTTAAGACTCAGTTTCCATAGAGGGAAATACAGATATAACCCGCCTCATCATTTTTGTGAGAAGTCAAATGAGGCTCTTTATGTCAGTGACCTTAACAGTGGCCAGCATACATATGATAGGCACTTGGTAAATACCAACAGCTGTTACTCTACTGTGGCTGTTGCTGGTACTTCTAGTACTATTACTACTATTGCTACTTTTGCTATTGTTGCTGCTGTTATTACAACCAACAGGATCACACTGACTCTCACTCACACTGCCTGCAGGTCATAGGTACCTCAGATTTGTCCTGTAAGAGGTTCAACTCTGAGGAGCTGTATGAGTTTCACAAAGGCAATGCTTGCTAATTAGGGAACTTAGAAGTTAACTTCTCATTCATCTTGCTCTACGCTGCTATGGAAGTGCAACTAACTGTTTCTGTTTTGTGATAAAATGATCATTTCTCAGTAAGAGGATCAAAATATCAGTGAACTGCCTTAGGAACACGGAGATGGGTCGTCCCCTGCCGTGTTCTGCCACTGGGTACCCAGCCAGTGACCTCATCCCACTGTTCTTGTCAGATTAAGGACCCGAGCTCCATCCCCGGGCCTTCTGGAGCACAATGCCTTTTTCTTTTTCTCAGATTTCCTGACTTCCCCTCCCTCTCAGGCCCCTGGTTCTTTTCCCCACTGTGGGTGGTGGTGGTGAGTGTAACCCAGTACATGCGCTCTGGGGGGCTGCGGGGCTCTGCAGGGAGCCAGCACCTGGGTGTTGTGAGGGTTAATGACTCCATGCAAAGTGCTCAGAATGGTGCCTGGCACGTGGGGAGGACTGTGTGTACCTGTCTTGGTGCCTGCCTTGGTGCCCTTTCTGTGTCTGTGACCTCATTCATGCCCGTGTATAACAAGAACTAAAATTGCCATCTCTAGACGCAGAATGGTGGGTGAACAGGCATTCAGTTGCACTCTTGACAGTTCTGGAGCTAGAACTTGTGAGAATTCACATTTCATTTTCTCCATAGTCTCTAACCTGAGTATTTAGAATTAATTTTTTGTTTTGTTTGTTTTAAGTATGAAATAAGAGTATCACTTAACACACATTTGGGATGTTTCCTCCTTGGAACAGGTAGGTGCTGGTGGTATCCCCATTTTATAGAAATTTGACCAGTTGGTCACGGAACAAAAGCTGACCCCAGCGTCTGTGGGTCTTTTGCTGGCATCTGTGTCCAGTGGGTGACATGGGGGCCTCGAGAGTGGAGACTCACAGCGACAGCAGAGGTGTTGCTACCTGTTATATTTGAACAAATGGAACATTACTTTCACTCAGACTGTGTGTGCCCTCTTCCCTCTACATCAGTGGTTCTCAACCTTTCTAATGCCGCGACCCTTTAATACAGTTCCTCATGTTGTGGTGACCCCCAACCATAAAATTATTTTCGTTGCTACTTCATAACTGTAATTTTGCTACTGTTAATGAAACGTAATGTAAATACACACAGTCAATGAAAACGTACGTTATTCCCACGAATTTGTAGGCTCTACAGCAGCGGTTCTCAATCTGTGGGTCGCGACCCACAGGTTGAGAACCACTAGCAGTGTCGCCTAAGACCATCGGAAAACACAGATATTTACATTACGATTCATTAACAGTAGCAAAATTACAGTTATGAGGTAGCAACGAAAATAATTGTATGGTTGGGGGTCACCACAACATGAGGAACTGCATTAAAGGGTCGCGGCATTAGGAAGGTTGAGAACCACTGCTCTACATCTTTATGTTCTTTAGGCCTTGTGTTTTGAAATAAAAGTTAAATAGGGGAGAAGTTTGCGTTTATTACTTTGAATGTAATGTGTGTTTATTTTACCTTGAGAGTATTATTATGAACATGGCTTTTAAAAAGAGTATTGTTTTTTATCCTCACCCGAGGATATGTTTATTGATTTTAGAGAGAGAAAGGGGGAGGGGAGAGAGAGAGAGAGAGAAGAGAGAGAGAGAGAGAGAGAGAGAGAGAGAGAGAGATTGAGAGAGAGAGAGAGAGAGAGAGAGAGAGAGAGAGAGAGAAAGAGAAATACCGATCGGTTGCCTCCTGTACTTATGCTGACGGGATTGAATCCGCAACCTAGGTTTATGTCCTGACCGGGAATTGAACCTGAAATCTTTTGGTGTACGAGATGACGCTCTAACTAACTGAACCACCTGGCCAGTGCTAAAAAGAGTATTTTTGCTATTCTAATAGAAAGCAGAATTTTTATTAAAATAAATACTTCCTCTATTATATATACACATATTTCCTTTCTCAGAACTTTTGGTTAGGAAAGGGAACATTAAAGGGCCTGGTTGAAACCACAAAAAACACCCACCTTGTTATGCCGCCAACAAGGGAGAATAGGCTAATATACTTGGTTCTGTTTGCAGCGGTACAAATTCGTGGGAATAACGTACGTTTTCATTGACTGTGGGTATAAAATCAGGAACTGATGTGGGTTGAGTGCTTCCTGTGTGCCAGGCCAGGTGCCCTGCTGACGCTTTGTGACTCATTCGTCCTCACCACAGTCCTGTGGGGAAGTGCTACTTTTATACCCATTTTACAGACTGAAACCGAAGGTTTAGAGGGGAAGGTAGTAGCACAAGTGGTGGAGTCAGGCTCCAAATTTGGGCAGTCTGGCTCTGGAGCCCTTGACCCACATCTGTGGGACTTCCAGGCAGAGAATCCCAAATCTGGATGGAAACAACCTCAGTTTTGGGCGGAAGACCGATGGCAGTCACTAACCCCAGCGCGTCTCTGCATAAATTGGTTTTGTTTTGGTCTGGGAAACACATCCAGCACCTTCCCCCCCTTCTCCAAGGTGAGACCCAGCATCATTTGTAAGGTTCTAGGAGAAGCCGTCCCCTGCAGGCAGCATTTGGAGAAGAAGGAAGCACCGCAGTGACAGCACACACTCCTCGCACTGGGAAACGTCGTGTCTCCTCAGGTTTTGAGAGAAAAGGCTTTACATCTTAGATCTCTTCTGTGCTTGGACAGCCTGTCTGTCTTGTGACTTCCTGAGAATAAGCTTGGGTCGGGTGCCTTGGTAAGAGTCATCGTTTTTGCTGTACTACGTGCTAGAAGGAGTGGCTCTTTGAAAGTCATGCTCTTCCCACGGCCCCGCATTTTATTTTCCAGTTTGATGCTCTGTCATATTGTCAGGAAGAGCTTAGTGCTTTGTCTGGCCAGTGACTCAGCCCGTTTGTCCGGAATGAATGAGATGCTGTTCTAAGCCAACAGAAAGTCACATAGACAGGTACCTCTGGGGTGGTCACTGCGGATATATGTATCTTAGCAGTCTTTGAAACGGTGATCACTCTTCACGGACTATACTAGTAAAGATGTTGATTTCACATTTCTTTTCTAAAGAACTTTCTGGAAGGATATACTAACTACTGCATTATATCAGGTAGAGCTCATGCTCATTTTCACTTACTTTTGCCTTTTAGGGGTGTGTGAGTCTGAATTTTCCATCCTCAGTTTTCCTAACAGAAACCAAATCTGGTACTGAGCTAAGACAGCCAGAGCTCTAGAAATTTATCACCACCCCTATCGTAATGTATCCGAGGCCACGAGATAAAGCTGAAGCACCAGGCTTTCCACTGACAAGGCACATCGGTATGACTCGGGGTAGCATCTCTGTTTTCTGGGAGGGAGATTATATCCTTCGTCAGCCTTTGAATACATTTTCAGCTTCAGTCTGCATCTAACACTATGACTAAAACTTCTACCAGGAAAACATGGAATTAGACTTCACTTGCTTCCAATACTCAGATATTTTTCTCAAGGAGCCAGAGGGAGGGGTGCACGGTGGTGGGGTTTTATGCCCATAGCTGATAGTTTCTTTTGTTGCCCTCCTGTGTTCTTTGGCTCCAGGGAAGTGCACTTTGACGAAGGGAGGGGGAAGAGTATTTTCTGTGTTGTAGGGAAGACAGGCTGCTGCTTCAAGCAGGTACCGTGGGCTCCGTGTATGCATTCTGGTTGGTGTCAGAAAGCTCAGAAAGCTCCTGGGACATCAGATCAGGGAATGATTTCTCATCGGATTTAGGAGCGTGTGGGCTCTGACACCAGACTGCTTCGGTTCACATCCTGGCACTGATCCTTCTAACCCTGTATCCAAGATATTTAACCTCTCGGCACTCAGTCTCCACTTCTGTGCAATGGGAAAATGCTTGTGCTAGAGGGTTAACCTTTTGCACTCGGATGTCGAGTGTGACTCGACACGGTTAGCATCGGTAGCAGCTCGAGAAAAAAGCAAACGAGTGCAAAGGGTTAAAGGAGTTAACACATTCCCGTTTAGAACTGGTTAGCTCATATTGCTTTTTTATTGAGATGAGGATGGTGCCCTTTCATTATATAGGCTGTTGTAACATCGAAAGGAGGCGGCTAGGGAGGCCAGGCTGTAAGTACCCCATCTCACCTCCTGCCATATCAGTTTGCTCTTCCTCCTTTAGCCCTTCGAGTTCCCTAGTATCACCAGAGTGAACAATCTACCACGCCAATCTGACCTTACAATTAATTCCCTGGTGCAAAGTGAAAAACTTACTGATATCATAAAGCTCTGTCTCCCCCATTGGCACGTGAGGCCCCGCCCGTTCCCCCCCCCCCCCCCCCCCCCCCCGTCTCCTCCACCCGTGCTTTCTGCTTCACTTCTCCGAGATCCACCTTCATTACATCAAGCACCTTACCCTGGTGGCTTGAAAGCGCCCTCCTTTATACACTCCAACTAGATGGCAGTGAACCTGGGTCTCTACGTCGCCCTCTTCCCTGCAGGCCATATACTTAGCTGTAAACACTCCAACTCTGCAACCCCAACAGTGCCTGACCCAAGACAGGTGCTCCCCAACTTTTGGTCATTGAGATCTGAACGGCAGGCGTGCTGGACAGCCTGTCTCGGCAGGTTGTGCGCATGCGCCCGCCTGATGGTGGCAGGGGGTGGGTAGGTAAGTCACAGCTGAAAGCTCAAACAAGTCCGAAGATACCAGCTTAACAGACAGGGAGGCGAAATAGAAAATACTTCGGTATGTATGCTAGTGCATAGTTTTAAGGCTGAAAAGAGTTTTTTAACAAACACTTTTCAGCTTTGATTTCAGGCAAGCTCTGCCTCAGCCAGCAGATGATGAAACGATTAATAATGTTAAGGAAGAGTGAAGCAGAGCATACAAGTTAAGGGCCATTGGCTACGTTCAGAAAGCAGAGGACATGTGCAAATTAAAACCTTTGGGGGCTATGAAGTGCATTCTAGTGAACCACAATATGTGGTTTGAGTTTCAGGAAGTTTGTAATTATGTGAATTATGGTTTAACAAACTTGCCAAAATTCACACACACACACACACACACACACACACACACACACACACACACACTTGGTTTCAGTAAATAAGGACAGCAGATTAACATGGCCCCCTGAATTTGGGGCTCTTGGTAAATGGTAACATGTGTGAAACCTCTAGCCGGAACTGAGAATGCAGTCGATTGTGGAAACTTTGTTTTCCATCCCAGCTGCACACCATGGGTGAGAAATACTTGGGGAGATTTTAAGCAGCTTCCCATCCTGTAACAGCTGCTAGCAGTAGTTGAGCGGCAGCTTTAGGAAGTCTTGCTGGGGTGAGCCCAATGGGGAGCATCGCTTTGCTCTGCTTTCCTGCTGGAAGTTTCCCGCAGCTGTGCACAGTTAGCTGCGTGGGGACGGGCTGCGCTTCCAGGAAGCGCGTCCCGGAGGATGTGAGGCAGATGGCCTCAGTCTTCCTTCTCCCTCCCCCCTCCCTCACATCTCTCCCTTCCTTTCCTCTGTCCTGCCTTAAAGGGCCTTCTTTGTCATTATTCAATTAAATTTTATATATTATCACAAGCTGTTAAAGTCTGGGAAAAACAAGAACTTTTAGACTGAGAGCAGAGAAATTCAAGTCAGTTCTCTGCTGGATCATGTTTTGGTTTTTTTTTATTTGTGTGTTGTGTTTTTGTGTGTATTTTTTTTGTTGTTGTTGTTGTTGTTTTTTCCTGTTTCCCAGAACCTCCATTTGTTAAAACAGAAAAAGGTTCCTTCCCTGGTGAAAACGTGAACGCTAGGTGCTTGGGTTTGCTATGTCTTAAGTGGGCAGCTGACAGATATTTACTGAGCACTGACTATGTTCCAGACACAGGCCTCTGAGCCATAGGGCGGGCAGCCACGGAGGAGACATTGTGTCTACTCTCATGGAGGTAACGGTTCAGGTGAAACAGACATGAAAAGTTGGCCATAGAATTGAATTTCAAAGATTTGTAAGTGAAGAGAAATGCATCTGCTTGAGGCATCTAATGGGCCACGTTAGGTCTAGTTTAGTAGGTTGTCCTGGGGATAAATCTTAAGTATGTATTGTAACTGTGAATGATTTAGGAATAGGTGCTTTTGACTAATACATCTTATAAGTTACTACAGATATTGTAAGTAGATTAGAGATTTTTAGGAAATTGATATAAAGTGAACATGTATTTATACTCTATGGAATGTGGCTTAACACTTGATTTTATAAAGTACACTTGAGGATACCAGTTGCCAAGCACTGTCTAGCTCCCTGGGTTTCTAATGTACCCTGTGCCCGCTGCCAAGTTCTTTCCTAGCTATGTATCTCCTGTAAATGATGTTCTTGGGTTCTCAAGTTTTCTTTCACTCTACAGATTGTATAGCTGCCATACAGAAGAACTCTGGGACCCAGGCCCCCAACAGAGTACCCTTCCCACAGCCTTCCCCACCTCTTTTAACGGCAGCTCCATCCTTCTAGTGAACAGACCACAAGTGTGTTATCATCGACATTTCTCTTTCTCTCACACCCTAAGTCCTGTCCAGTTTGTCAGCAAATCCTGTTGTCAACCTCATCACTGCACCTCCCCTGCTGTTATCCTGGTCCAAGCCACCATCATCTCCTGCCTGGGTTCATAGGGTCACCCCCTAAGCGGTACTCTTCTTCTGCTCTTCCCCTCTGTGCTTAGTTCCCTACATGGCATCCAGAATTACGCTGTTAAGTAAGTTAAAGGCTTATCTCATGCCTTTACTCGAAACCCTCTAATGTCTTTCCATCTCAGAGCGAAGTCAGTATCCTTATGGTGGCCTACCGCAGGATCTGGCTGAGCTCATTCCCTGTGTCTTCCTCTTCCTCATGCCACTCCAGTCAAGCTGGCCTCCTTGCCATGCATGCTTTTGCCTCAGGACCTTTGCACTGGCTGCTCCCTCTCTCTGGAATACCCTTTAGCATCACCTTCAGATTCTTGGCTCAAATGTCACGTCAGGGAGGCTTCCATGGCCATCCTGTGGTAAATTGCAGCTCCCCTACCCTTGCTTTCTATCCCCTGATCTGTTAGTGGTTCTCAAGGTGTGATTCTAGACCAGCAGCATCACCATCACCGTGGAAACTTGATAACAATGCAAATTCTTGTGCTTTTTTCCCTCCTGGATCTGCTGAGTCAGAAATTCTGGAGGGAGGGCCTAACAATTTGTATTTTAAGAGCCCTCTAATGATTCTGATGCACACTCAAGTTCGAAAACCACTGCTGTATATTATACTTCATAATTTTGTTTATTATCTGTATTTGCTCACTGTCCTATCCTCACCCTAATTTAAAGTTGACCTCCATGAAGGCAGGGTCTCTGCTCTATAGTCCCAATGTTTAGAACTGGAAGTGATAGTAAAGGGCTCAGTAAATAGTTGTTGAATGAATTACTGAACATATGAGTTAGTCACTTTAGATTAAAAGAATAATGAGCAACAGAGTTTAGAGTGTGATCCTCATATTTTAGTGACTTTTCAGTGTTAGGAGTTTTAGATGTAAAGTTTTTATTGTCACAGATTAAAAAACTCCAGATTCTTTGAAGCCAAACTAGTCCTTTGCAAAAGTCTGTGGGAATGATGCAAACTGTTGCTTTAAATACTTGTGGCAACTGGAATTGTGCTATTTTAATTATCTCCCATAGGGACCATCTCTTCAAATGGTACAGATGAGTTATTCTGGTGTATTGGAAACTTCTAATAGTAGAGCTAGTTGAGTGGAGATTTGTATGAAAAAGACCCCCTGCAGATATATGAATATTGCATTGGAAATTTAGACTCATTAATTAATATTTGATCTAAGTTACCTGTGCCTGTCTTTGCAGATATGGCCAGCCATGAGCCCCCGTTGACTACAGAGCATGCGTTGGGCTTGGGAAATGATGATACCTGTGTAATATGCTCACCTAGTGCTCTCCTTGTAGCAACTCTGTCAGTTCAGCTCAATAGGTCTTACAGAAGAGGTGACTGAGGGCTGAGCAATTGGGGACTTGGCTAAGGTCATTCTGAAGATTGTAAAAGCAGATCACTGTCAGATCTCCTGGTGTCTCTTTCAGTCCTTGGCTCACTTCCTTGCCCTTAACTGCCCCCATCCCCTGCCCAACCCTCTTGCCTTTTAACTCTGTGCCTTTTGATAGTGCAGCTGCCCTGGGGCTCAGATTTTCCGCTATAAAATAAGGAAGGTTGACAAGACTTTCTCCAAGGACCTATCTTGCATAAAAATGTTCTGAGTATCCCTTTGTTAGCCTTAGTCATGAATTGGAAGTGTTCAGATCAGGGGATATCAAGGAGGGGAGAGGAAGCCAAGTCTCTGTCCTTGGGCTACTTTTACCAGAGCATCTTATAAGATATTCCTCCTGCCTCCCACTGGCGAGCCAGAGAATAATGGACTTGTGATCTGGGGATTATCTGTGGTTTTCCTTTATTCATTGTAATTATCATGCTCGATAGAAAGTTCATCACTAGTGAGTTCTTGGTCATGTCTATCATTGGGCTTCAGAAAGCTGTTTTTTGCCTGGCCCCTGCAGCACAGCTGGCCTGGGGTTACTGCTCCCTCCTTTATGGCCCTCCTTCCTTCTGCGTTTGCCTTGCCAGGTGTTGCCTGTGGCTCCACATCTCACCAGAAATTCACCTGCTTTGGGGAAGTTCTGTGGCTCTTACATAGATGGGTAGATTATCTGCAGTTTGCTATTTTCTTAAACGAAAATAGCTCTCTCTCACACTGTGTCCAATGGTCTGTATTAGTCAACTGAACCGTGGGCCAATTGTGAATTGACATCAACCACCACTTCTTGTTCTATCCCTTTATCCTTTTAAGCCTGTGTTTTCTTGATTGTGAGAAGGTGGTGGAGTTGGGGAGGGAGTGGCAGCTTGTATAGCCTTGGCATTTTTAACAAGTATCCTCCTGTTGAATTTTTCTTATAATCTATCTATGTCCGTGCGAATTGATGTTGATTCCATGTACACAGTGCAAGCAAGTGCTAAGAACTTCTCCCTTATGAGTAAAAATATAGCACATTTGAAGGAAACCAGTTGATAGCAACTTAAGAACCTACCCACATGAGACACCAGTCATGGGAAGGTTTGCTTCTTTTGTTTATTTTATTTTGAAAGGTGACTAAAAAGATGATGCCTTCTGACTTCTTTCCTTCTTTTGCTGTGAGCAAAGGCTGTGAAATTGTCATTCTCTGATGTTTTGAAGAAGGCCAGGACGGCCTCTCTCTCACTCATAGGTGGGAAACACGGATTCGTCCAGAGGAGCTGAGAAGTGACTGTCTAGGGCCCAGACTCTGGAAATAGGTCAGATTGTATCTTCTGACTCTGAATGCCTTGGAGCCCCATAGGTGGGTGGGGGCTGTGGCCTATAGAACCAAACCAGGTCATTGAGCACCATTTACTGGTAAGAAGGAATAAGTGGAATTGAAAACCAGGAGTATTATGGGAGAAAAGGAGATTGGGTGGAGAGTGAGGGTTTCAGAAAACTCTTTTTGGTTCTGCCTGGTCCCTCTTGGGGTCCTTCCCTCCCGAGCAGGACAGGTGGTGTGTCCCATTCCATAGTGAAGTGGTGTGTGGGTAATGGATGACTAACAGTAGATAAGGTGCCTACATATTTATTATTGCCTTGCTTAAACGATGAGCAGATTCAGTGTTACCACTTTAATAATGTAGTGACATCACCTGCACACAGTTGCGTTTTGGAGGTTCTCATGAGTGGGAGGGAAAGGAGCAGTGTTATAAGCATCTGTGCTGGGAGTGATGCTTACCTGCAGCTTTTCTCCTCTGGGCTCTGGCACCTGAGTGAGCAGCTGTTACTAATGGCCTGTTAATAAGTATTATGATTATAAATTATTTTTCATGTATTAAAGAAAGGTTTTGTACAAACCTGAGTATTCCCATAGAGGTGTGCCATGTGTGTGAATTTGTTTGTCTTGCTTGACACATTGGAATCCCTGGGTCAGACATTTCTGTAGGATGTGATTTTCGTGTTTAGTGAAGTCGTCCCCCATTGTCTGCAGGGAATATGTTCCAAGACCCCCAGTGGATGCCTGAAACCACGAACAGTATGAAACCGTGTGTGTGTGTGTGTGTGTGTGTGTGTGTGTGTGTGTAATGTTTGGTGTTTTTTTTGCCATACCTACAAACTATGATAAAGTTTAAACAACTCGTGCATTCTGGGGCCATTATTAAGTAACATAAGTGTTACCTGATGATAACCGAGAAGGCTACTAAGTGACTCATGGGTGCATACGCTAGACAAAGAGATGATTCACATCCGGGACGGAACAGAGCGGGATGGCGAGAGATTTCATCACACTACTCAGAACAGCATGTAATTGGGAATGTGTGGATGTTTTTCTGGAATTTTCTATTTACTATTTTTGGACTGCAGTTGACTACAGGTAACTGAAACCATGGACAGTGAAACCCGAGTTAAGGGGGGGACCACTGTATTGCCTGTATACTTACTGTGTCATAAGATACATGAATACGTACTAAGCTTTTTTCCTGCTGTGGTTTTTCCACTGCATGGTTCTCTGTCTCAGAGGTGAGAGAGAGAAGCTGTGGATTGGCTGTACTAGGAGGTCCTCCAGCCATCCTGAATCATGCCATTGCCCCTGGTAGGAAGACACTGCTCTCAAGCACTGCTTCTCCAACTTGCACATTGAATCAGCTGTGGCTCCTGCTACAGTGCAGATTCTGGTTCAGTAGGACGAGGGTGGGACCCAAGATTTTGCATTTCTCCAAGGCTCCCAGATGATTCTGGTCTGGGGACCCCGCTTTGAGTAGCTAGAATGTGGAAGGGACTTTTGTCTCCTATTTTCCTAGACTTACATTGTTCTGTTTCTGAAATGTTTATGGCAGTGTAGCCCCAAACAGAAACTATTGGCAAAAAAGCGAAATAGGATCTTCTTGCGCTGTGTTTTTTACCCCTTGAGATGCCCTTGCATTTATTTGTTTTGATTTGTGCCCCTGGCATTAAAAGCCACTCTTAACATTGGAGCTGTTTGAAACTCCAGAATTGCACTGTGTGCTAAATTGTTTTCTTGCTGATTTTTTACTAAGTCCTTTTGGGGATTGCAATGACTTTGGCCTCTGAGGCAATGCTTAACCCATAGCAGTCAGGGAGTATGAATGAACGTGGCAGGACTGTAAGAGTTAAGAAGCCTTTGGGTACAAATCCCAGAGTGTTTGACTGGCAGGAGATGAGGCAGGACAGACATTTAATTATCTCACATACAGAAGTCTGGGACATTTGTTTCTAGGGCTGGTGCCGAAGCTCAGGGATACCACAGAGGTCACGGGCTCTTTCCTACTTCTGTCCTGCACCTCAGGAATGTCAGGGAGCACATGTCCCCATGTGTTTCTCTTGCTCCCAGCATTACCCTCACATGACAGTGTCCCAAATAGGCAGGGAGTGGAGAACAAAGGAGCCTTATAAGGTGGTTCTTATATTTAGGCAGAAAATTTCCCCACAAAAGCCTGCATCCTAGTTCCCTTGGATCGCATGGGGAACTAGGGCAGACCCTCAGTCATGCACTGACGGGAGGAACCAAGCACCTTGAGGGCCTCGATCACTGCAACTAAAACAGTGTGCTGTTGAGTAGGCAGTCAACAGTGTGCACTACAATATTACCAAGGACCTGCAATATATATTCCCCGCTCCCCACTTTATAGCTTGTGAAACTATTGTCCAAAGAAGCTACGTCCATTAGCAGGGCGTGTAATTGGAGTCCTCGGGTGGAAATGTAGCGCCTTCCTACTCTCCATCCTTCCCTCTCCGCCTCTTCGCATTGGTGGTGGAATCCTCACTGGAGAAGGTCAGGACCCCATGGTATGCCTCTGCACCGGCCGCACATCCCACAGCAAGGCTGTCACAGTCTGGCCTCTTGCTGGTTGCGCTTACATTCATGGTACAGTGAAATGTCACTCTTAGAGCAGTGAGAAAACTATTCCTATGAGCAAAGTGGCCTTATTTCGAGAGGAAACCAACCCAGTGAGTGTTGGCAGCTGCTGTCCTGGATGTCGCCACATCCTGAGTTGGTCCCCTGCTTCTTGCCCTGGGTTTGCCGAGTCCTGCCGAGCTCCACACAGGTACCTGGAGGTGTGGCCCCCACCTGGAGGGTGGGTGCGCCCCCTCTGCACTGTGCTCTCCCTGCCTTGGTTTGCAGCAGACACCAGGGTCAGCCCTCCCCCTGTTCCCCGTCACACTCTTCTTGTGGGGAGGCTGATGACACTGCAGATGGCAAGGCTCCAGGAGAGTGAAGAGTTGTTCCAAATTAATTTAAAAACAAAAATAAACCGAAAACCTGGTAGAAAAGGCTGGGTTTAATCAGACATTAAAAAAGATAGGTCCAATATGCTACACTCGGAACTGAAGGTGTCATCTTCTGTTTGCTGGTAATGGCTAGATGCCCTTTCCCCCAGATTCTCCGTGAGAGAAGGAAAGCACAGAGTCGGAAAGGTCACGGTTTTCACAGTTACAGGATCAGGGTCACGCCTCTTCCAGCTGTAAGCCATGTTCCTTCTTCCATCCAGGTTAACTTTCCTAAACTGCAGTTCTGATCATTGCACTCTCTGGTTAAAACCTCTGTCCCCACAAGACACGTGAAGCACAAGGCAGCCATCGCGGCCATAATTCGCCCTGTAGGCGGAAGCCAGCAGGCTTCTAGTCCTGTTTGCTCCTGACTGCAGTGCTCACCCAGTTGTCACGTCCCTTAGCAGAGTGCTTCGGGCTTCTGTAACTGACCAGATCACCCAGCACTGGCGGTCTGACATGTGAGGAAGCCTGTGGGATCAGGCAGGCCGGATGCTGGCGGCCCTGACGGTGTTCCCGGGCTCGAAGAGAACATTTCAGTTCTGTCAGTCAAGTCTTGAGAGTCCCTCGTGAGAAAAAGAACTGGGAACCAAACCAAATTATGAAGGGATTGCTTTTTGATGATATAAATATGACATTCGGGATTAACGAGAGAACCTCAAACTAGTTTTTCTGTGTTGGGTAATCACACAATGATCTTTACTCAGGGAAGAGCTTAAGAGTTGTGGACTCTTAACCCCATTATTCCACGTTGCATTTCCTTTTCAGTACAGAAAAATACTCTGACTTTTTTCAGAAAAGAAGACGGAGGCTGAGTGGCCAACTCCTCGGTGAAGGACTGTGGGTTTTACTCAGATCCTCCATAACTTGCTAGGTCGTCTTCGGCAAGTCATTTAATCTTTTTTTATTTCTTGCTCTTTTTTTTTTTTTAATATATTTTATTGACTTTTTACAGAGAGGAAAGGAGAGGGACAGAGAGCTAGAAACATCAATGAGAGAAACATCGACCAGCTGCCTCCTGCACACCCCCTACCGGGGATGTGCCCGCAACTAATGTACATGCCCTTGACCGGAATCGAACCTGGGACCCTTCAGTCCGCAGACCGACGCTCTATCCACTGAGCCAAACCGGTTTCGGCATATTTCTTGCTCTTTTTCAAGCCCCATATCCACTGAATCATCCTATTTTGTTAAGGGTTTGTCTGTCCTTTTCCATTTCCAGAATCTTGATTCAAATGCAGACCCTGTTGATCTTACACCTGGGCTGTGGCTGTGGTCTTCCTTGCCTCTAGTCTTCCTCCTTTCCTGAACACCCTGCACGGCTGCGTTCCCCACATTTTTCTCTTCCCTAGAGAGAGCAACAGTCGTGATGCTGCTAATTGGATCAGGCACAGCTTCCCTCACCAGCTCTTCAGACTCTGTGCTTGGCTCCTCGGCAGTCTCAATGCTTCTTTGCTTTTCTAGACCATGGCCTTTGGAGCAAAGAGGCTGCTTCCAGCAAGGAAACACCAACGGCCCCCACTGGCTCCCGCTGCCCCAGCCTCAGCCCCAGCCAGCCACAGGGAGGTCTAAAGGGATCGGTATCTGCTGTAACCCATTTAAAATACATTTTAGGAGGCTCTGAACTATCAGATATCGATTCCATTACTCTCCAGCCACGTTTTGAATGGACCTAACTTGGCTATTTTCTTCATGTACAACCCAGGTTCCTTTTCAGGGGTATTAGTACCTGTTGTAAATATCTGAGGGAGGTAAGGGTTGGCTGCTCAGCCACAATGTCACTCCCAGGTTTTAAGGAAATCAAGTTTCAGGCCAAATTTTGCCATCCATCAGCAACAAGCCCCTAAGGAGTTCCAACAATTGGTTCTGCAAGCTCCAGGAACTCCCTGCTCCCTGTCCTTCTAGGTGAATGAAAAGTTCACTGGAAGCAGGCGTGTGAGAACCCAGGACAAGTGATTCTCATACACTTGTACTTGGCATCTAGAAGCTCACTAGATAGAGAACTGGGTAGGGATTTAGCTTACACTCTGGCCTAGCTGGAATCTTTCTTCCTATCCATGCAAAAGTGGGGAGTACATCTGAAATACTGTAGCCGCTCTCTGTGTGCTAACTACCTTGACTTTCGCTAATGAAATCCCCTTTTCTAACCTGCATCATGCCTGTCAACAAGTGACTATTTTCCCTGATAATAGCCTTACTTTGGGCATTTACCTGGCTCATATGGATCTATACTTAGGTACAGATAACAGAAATATACCCAGCAGCTGCCTCAGGCATCCCGAATCCAGTGCTGCCAGAACCTTTCAGCACCAGGCATCCTGGGTCAGAATGCCAGTGGAGCACCTGGGTCCTAGTATCAGCAATGGTATCGCATGGTGTGCGTCGAAGGATCTTGGGTACATTTGAGACATAGCAACACTGTGTTGTTGGCAGACTAGTTTTGCAGGCTAAATCAGGCAGGCGGAATTGCTTTTTCACTTATAAAGAAAGCACAACAACTGTTGCCAACAACAACAAGAAAAGAGGTTTCACATAAAAAAAATCTTGATGTTTGGCCTTCTCTGGGAAAATTGGGACATCTGCAACAGCCAGCCTCACTCCTCGGTGGCAGTGGTTCTTTTCCAGCTGAATGGCGGAGGCCTGTTTTAGACCTGGGGTGGGAGGGCGCTGAGAACAGGCTCCTGGGAAGAGCCCAGCTCTTCGGAACAGCTCGCTGCGCTGAGCCCTCAGTCACTGCGATTGTGCTGTTGGTTTCCAGGACCCTCTCCCCCCGGCCTGTAGGTACTTGGGCGTTTGACCCTGGCAGCTGTTGGGCAGCTTTTCTTGTTGGCTCAACACTTGTGCTTTGCTTATGCTGTTACTTTGGAATGTCATTGCCTTTCGGGCGCGCCTACCCCACTCTTCACCTCATCTTCAAGGCCAGCCCCAAGGTCCCCTTGCGTGTGGAGTCTCACACGGCTGTCGTGGCCCTAGCCCCTCTGTTCTGCACAGACAACATGGCGTAGAATTTGATTTTACATGTCGTCCTGTTGTTTATTGTTTCATGTCTTCTCTCTCCTACGTGGTCATGTGTTTCCTGACTGGCAGGAAGCATAGCTCTCTTACATTGTGTATTTATCACTGTGAAAAGGTTAACGCTCAGCCGACTCACCTCATTTTTTAAGGGGCGGAGAATAATACCTTATTGATCTACCTAACAATTAGTATGAAGCATATTTGTACATGGTGAAAAGCAGTAGGACAGTGTCCTAAGTACGGAAGTAAAATACAAATAGGCGCAACCAAGAAGCCCGGTAAGGAAACAGAGGCCCAGAGAGGGTGAGCGCCTTGCTGGAGTCCCACGGTTGGCGGAGAGCCTAGTCTGTGCTCTAACCGTGGTGGCACCCAGCCTTGCCAGCACTACATCTACAGCCAAGCCCGGCAGATCCTCCTCAGGGCTTAGCCTTCACGTATCACAATGAAACAATTCCCAAAGTTACTTAAGTAGTACACCACTAATTAAGCAAAAGTGTGGATGCCTGTCAAAATCACCACACCCTGACACAGGGTAGGGGGAGGGTGGGCTGTGAAAAAGCCCCACGGCACCAAGAGTCAAGCTACGGTGTGGACGGGACTGGATGATGACAGGGCATCGGGTGCAAAGGCAGCACTGTGAGGGTGTGAGGGCAAGGGATGCAAGGTAAGCAGTTCAGCTGGGCTGGCATTTGAGAGTAGTGATGGATGAGGCAGGCAAGGGAAAGGGAGTTAGATTTGCATGTTGTGCTGAGGGAGTTTGACTTGGCGGGAGTGAGGGTGGGGGGGTGCCTTTAGAGCCTTTTAAGGAGGGGCAGGTCTGGTTGCTTGGAGCGTGGCTCTGGGGGAAGCAGGGAGCTGGTGACAGGAGGCTGCCCTGGGAATCTTGGCTTAACCCTAGGCAGTGGCAGTGGAGAGGAGCGTGGTGGAGAGGAGAGCTGTGGAAGGGCTCAAACGATGTGGGAGCCTTTTACGACGTTACAGGATGACAGCATTCTTTCTGGGCTGAGATGCAGTTATTCCAGGAGACAGGCAGGGGGCTGGCTACCTCGATGTGCAGCCTTTGGTTTCCAGAGAAATGCTCATGGCTTCTGGCTCCACTCCCTCTGGCTGTATAGATGTACCCTTTAGGAAACAAGGGAGCTTTTCACTGTGCCTGCTTGGCCACCTCCTTCTCACTGTCACGTGTAAGCTGTCGCCACAGCATATACTGATTCTCCTGTTTACACAGGCACACCATGTACTTTGGTCAAAAGGTCCTGTTTCTCCATACATATAAGTCTTTCTGGATACACATTAGCCATGCATAGGAGCAAATTGTGTATTTATTCTGTAGTCGTAAGTGTGAGGGATGTTAAGAGTGGTGTTTTCTGCTTACGGAGCTTTCTGTTTTGAGTTTTAAAGACATTTAACCATCTGTTTATGACTTTAAAGTGAGTGCTTTAAGTGGAGGCCATGAATAAATACATGAGTCATGAAAGGTATTGAAGAGGTATTATCAATAATGAATTGCTACTGTACATCTTACTTAGCTATTATTGCAGCTTTTAAAAAGGTCTAATGTAATCAGATGGTATTTTTAAGGAATTTAAAAAAATCTAATATTAAATATAGATTTTTAAATCTGAATTATATCTTTTCAGAAGAGATTTTGGGGTTGCTTGAACTGCATTTAAAATAATCTATTTTTTCTTTGTTGTTGTTTCTTAAAGCAACTTTTATCCAGGTCCTTAATAATTCACAGATGACATGTATTTATGTAATACTGTATTACCAAGTTATTTAATAAAAATGGAATGCCGGATTAATTGTTGAATTTCTTTTCAGAAATATGCAAATAACATTGTTTTTTCCTCAAGCCAAACAAATGATTCATTTTACCTAGTTATTCTATAAAAGAATGAGTTCTATCTTCTCCTCCCTGTAGGTGACTGGTTCACAGGTTCCAGAGCTTTTTTTTTTTTCCATAAAGCCTTATTTATCTGACTGCAATGTAAAAAATCAAAGAGTTTTAGAGTTTGGCACACATGTGCAAATTAAATTTTATAGCATTTTATTTAAAATATTTTAAGTTGATTTTTAGAGAAAGAGAAAGGGAGAGGGAGAGGAGAGGGAGAAACATTGATGTGAGAGCAAAACATCGCTAGGCTGTCTCCTGCACGTCCAGGATGATGCCTAACCAACTGAGCCACACTGGCCAGGGCTATAGCATTTTCAAAATATACTTCTCAATATTAATATGAGAGTAGTGGTTGGAACAAATATTCCATTTGTCAATTTTTATTCCTTTTGTTGTAGTTATCCTTTGGGAGTTGAGTAAATTTAAATATAAATAAAAGAAATAACGTATTTCAACTCAAGGAACAGTGTTATTGCATAGCTTAATATTATAGACCTAAAACAAATGCTAATATATTTTGACCTTGGTTTGTACTTGATATCCTGGCAACCAACAAAGGGGACTGGCAGAGGGGAATTCTGAGAGCAATTTGAACGGGCTCACACTGCTTAGTCTGCTGTGAGGTTTTGAGGTGTTGACTGCCCTTTTTATTACTATTTACCAGCTTACAATCAAGCTGTCCTTGAGTTGGCTCTTACTAATACGTCTATACTAGCCCTTAGTAGTTGATACTTACCAGTTTTAACCTTTAGTAAAAATTTAAGAAATGCATGCATTAATAATCATTGGGTATTTCTATTGTCACATACAAACATCATTTTTGCATTTATGCATGTGTGTATATACAATATGCCTAATTAATTCATTTTCTCACAACAAAGAACTTCTAGTGTATAATGAATATGAAGAACAGTATTACTTCATTCCATCTATACCTAGGAAAATTTTCCAGAAGAGCAAACATTGAAAAAAACCTCAAAACCTTTGCAGATTGAGCTTGTCCTTTGTGTTAAATCGGTACATGTGGAAACACCTTGGCAAGCTGACTCCAAGTACCTGGGTTTGTGGATGTGCCATCATGATTTTGGCTAAAGTGTTAGAGAGCACTGTTTAAGCAAGGATGTGGGGATGTGGAAGACAGATGCTATCCATCCTTTATTTAAAAAAACCCACTCCCCAAGCATTGATGATGTGAAATTAAAGGGGCTATAAAATCTACACTAATAAAAGAGAAAGATGCAAATTGACCGTACCTTCACGACACCCACCAGCCAATCAGAAGTGAGTATGCAAATTAACCAAACAAAGATGGTGGGTTAATTTGCATACGCAGGCCGAGCGGTCAGGAGCGAGGTGGGATGCTTGCGTCATCACCATGGTGATGACACAGGCATTCCGCACCACCCCAGCCGCCCCGGGCCTCTGTGCAGCGTGGGAAGGCGGAAAGGCGGCTCCGGGCCAGAGTGAAGGTGGTGCTTGCAGCCAGGGGAAGGAAGGCCCATTCTTGCATGAATCTTTGTGGAGCAGGCCTCTAGTAATCATAATAAAAGAAAAACAAAAAGAAATTACATCACATACTGGTTTTACTGCCTCTGGTGCTTTCCTTATAAGTTATTTTCTAAAGTGAATCTTAGCTAAAAGCTAAGCTCCTGTATATTTAGGGCTTTTGAAATGTGTTTAATTTTCATTGGTGTAATAATTTGTGGTTAGTTTTGACTTTTGATACCTTTTTGGTGGGTAATATACTGTGGTGTGCTGAGCTTTTGGACCCGTGGGATTGTTGACCCATCACCCTGACGGTGCTCTCTAAAGTGCAGCGGTCGGCGGATGGCGGGACTGCCCTGGTGAATCCCTGAGAGACTGCATGGTGGCTGGGACAGGTCATGACCGCTACAAAGGTCACCAGGAAAAGAGATGTTCATACAGTCAGATTTTGTAAGCAATAATGTCTTACACAAAATAAGGGTGATTTTCTTTTCCCTTTCAGATTTTGGGGTAAGTGCATTCTTAGCAACAGGGGGTGATGTTACCCGGAATAAAGTCAGAAAAACATTTGTTGGCACCCCGTGTTGGATGGCCCCTGAAGTCATGGAACAGGTAAAAATAAAGCGATGTTTTGATTGACATAGTACAGTCGTGCACGTTATGAATACACTGACATTTCATTCAGAGCACCCATTGCACTCGAATGCATCACATAACTAAAGTTTAACTCCCGGCTGCTGGGCCTCGACACACTGCTCTCCAAGTTCTGCGCACGCAGTGTGGGCCTCCCCATGTGCGGGCCTGCTGTCTAATTGTGTTTTCTCTTGGTCCCTTTCTTAGGTGAGAGGCTATGACTTCAAGGCCGACATGTGGAGTTTCGGAATCACTGCCATCGAATTAGCAACAGGAGCGGCGCCTTATCACAAATACCCTCCCATGAAAGTAATTACTCTTGGAAATATTACGTCAGGTTTGAAATATGGCTGAACGGAACGGGTTCTGGGGTTCTCTTAGACATAGTCCTGTTTCTCTTGGACCTGAGGAGAATTAATGGAGGAATGCAGACAAGCTAAATGTTGTCCGATGTCCTCAGTGGACAGAACAGGACAGAAGTAGTGCAGTGCCCAGCTTTGAAGCTTGCTTTGTTTGCATTCTCAGAGCTGAGTAAGGAATGGGATCTGATTGGTCGATGGAGGTTGATAGCTGTGACAAATGCTGGCCCTTACTCTTTTGATAGCAGACTATCCCCAACACTCCAAGGGAAATCTAAAAATAGGTAATAGTGATATCATCTTTGCAGATGGATTTCCCAAATTTTCAGGCCTATTAAAAAAAAAAAAAGTCTAACATTTTACCCATTTTCCTAGCGTCATGTTGGTGACTCGTTTGAAATAAGCGAGTTCAGTATTTTTTGGAAACAACATACATTTGGATACTGTTTTCAGATTTTTGTGATTCTTATAATTGGCCTATGTCATTATTTTTCTTAGTTCTTAAGATAGTGGTATCAGGGTGAATTTACCCAACTGGATTTTGTTTTGAGACTGAAGTAGTTGGATGGAAATTATGAAGGTATTTTACAGAGAATATTGGTCCATGTTTGTTTCAATGTTTTCCTAGGAAAATATTGGAAAAATTTAGGACGATGTTTTTAAAGCCCTGGGAATAAAAAGGTTAAATAATTTTACTGATTAAAATGTTATTACCTGTTTATTGTTGAAAATCTGGAAGTACAAATAAGAATAAAAAAGAAAATAATCATTTAGAATCTCATCAACTATAGATAATCCCTGTTAAGGTTTTAATATAGTTCATTACATTGTTTCTCTCTTTCTTAATTTTATACACACACACACATATAAAATTAAGATTCTGGTGTGTGTGTGTGTGTGTGTGTGTGTGTGTGTGTACATGCCTGATTTTGTTATTAAGTTGTGATGTAAACAATTAAAGTGACCTTTCAAAGGAAAAGCACTGAAGCAACTTGGAGGATCTTTTTCTTCCATTTGGCTTTCCTGTATTATTTTTTCTTATTTCTTGTTTTCTTTCTTTCCTTACTTAGTGTTTGCCACCTGAATGTATAATCCCAGCCTGAGGTCCTGAGGACTTTTCTTAGGACGTTGCAGTTCTCCCACTTCTGTTTGCTATTATCCTCCACAAACAATAAGCTGTCACTTTAATCCTTCATCTATTCACACATCTGAAAGTGTTGGAAAAGTGGCTTGGCATGTATAGCATTTGCATAAATTAAGGCTGATTTATGCATTGATGCTTTATTCATTGTATAGGTCGATGGTTTACTATAAATTCTTTTTCTTAAGCAAATCATTTAACATGTGCCTGAGTGGCATCTTTACCTTTTTGGTTTGAAGCTGATTCTTATTTTGTTTCGCTCTCTCCAAGAGCAGCATGGCCTTTTGCCCTGGTTATGGTTTTTAGCAACTCAGCTATATTCTGGCCATCTTTCGGGTTTGCCAAGCCTTTAAGCTATTTTCTGTATTTTTTTTTTTTTTCACTAAAAAAAAAAAAAGGAAATCATGTGTTCCACTCTGGGATGTTGTGAATTTATTTTTAGGGTTGGTAATGTTACGGAGGCCTTGAGTACAGGCGGTTCCTTGCTGATGAATGACCTGTGCACACTTCACTGCTGCCCTGGTCCTCCCCCTCTCTCTGCTACACCACGCCCTTTCCCAGCCAGAGCCCTGTCTGCACTCAGCCCGGCCTGGAGCTACGTGCTCCTCCAGGCCGTGCAAGAGCCAGTTCCCAGGAAGCTCTGTCCACGTGTCTTTGGGAGATCATTCTTAACAAATAGAGCAGATTTTGTAAGTTCTGTCAGTGGAATAACAAAAATGTTAAAGGGCTCGTGAACCAGTTTGCGAAGGGAAATGAATGCTTTAAATACACACTGTCTGTAAAGTTGCAGTCACGGGAAAAGCACGATTGTATCTAATCCAGGTTGGTCTCTGATGCTTCTGTGAAAAAACTAAACTCAATTGTAGCTATTGCTACCCTGAGGTTCTGTCTTTATGTTTGTTTCTGCTGCAGGTGTTAATGTTGACTTTGCAAAATGATCCACCCACTTTAGAAACAGGAATAGAGGATAAGGAAATGATGAAAAAGTATGGCAAGTCCTTTAGAAAATTACTTTCCCTGTGTCTTCAGAAAGATCCTTCCAAAAGGTATGTCAAACTGGGTGGATGAGTTACTGGCCTGGTCTGAGTCACCACAAAGCTTTGTTTGTGGAGGGGGAAAGGCTGTATGAGGACACCTGCAAGGTACTTCTAGTTCAAGGGAAAGGCTGCTCCGGCCCCCAGATTTCCAACCTGTTAGTGGAAGACAGCATGGGTCCACTGGGAAGGAAGTGAATGGGGGCGGGGGAGAGGCACAAGAACGTTTTAGTGTTAATAAGATTCGCTGTGCTTGGGAGGTGTGGGCTTTGTCATCAAAGGAAATGAAATAAAGCAGAAATCAAGAGAAACTGGCAGTGGTGCATTCAGAAGCTGAGCTCACATTCTGCACCGCGTAGGTTGAGCTGACCTCTCAGGATTTGAATATCCTGCTAGCTCCGGTCTACACCAGGCAGAGCTATTGAATTTTGCATGAGCTTCCTTTTAGTTGCAGAACAAGTTGTTTGTACCATTTAAAAGATTATTGGTAAAGAAGCTTAATATTTTTGCATTAGAAAGATGAATCATATAAACAGAAGTAAATTGTTTTAAATGAACTTTAGAATTTCCTCTTTATTCTCAGGCGATTGCCCCCATACTGTAGAGTGTCTGTGTTCTGAGTTTGTTTCTTCCTTCTTAATTACTGTGATTTTGAACTCTCCCGAGTGGTAAGCATAGAGCAGGTGTCCTTTACCACTTAAAGGAGAATGTTAATGATGTGAACCACGCAGGCCTGGCCTGGGTAGAATCCCTTCCCAGGGCCCGGTGGTGTGTGGCACCCTCCTAGCATGCCGTGAATGTAGATGACAGGCCTGGCGAGGACTCTGAAAAGTTATCTGCTACCCTCATCCGCCCTAGGGTCCAATCTGATAATTATATTTTAAAACGTGTAAACTGGCTTCTCTTCTGAAACTTTCTTTTTTCAGGGAAGGACCTGCTTTTTGAAGAATTCCTTTATTCTTATCTTCAATTCTTTATGAAACTCAAGCCTTTTACCTTTCGACAGTGGTCCTTGAGCTGTTTGAGATCTCACCTAGTGGTGATGCTGTGTAATTCCAGCTCTTTCAGAAAATCTGTTTGAGGGGGCTCCCCTTTACAATAAGCACAGTTGACATTATTTTACCCATCCCTTGTAGCAATTCTCTTCATTCCTTTACATTTTACTGAATTTACATTCAGTCTTTTCTGTATTCGTCCTCTTCTCATGGAGCCAGGTCTAAAGACTGTTTGCTGTTAAGTATCTTGAAATTATTTATTGTAAAAGGGATGCTTGTTTTGTCAGATTTATAGACTGTTTCTGCTTAAACGTCTTAGTTGCCCTTTGTATTTGATTTGTAAGGTTTATTTTTCCTTTGAAGTTATACTGGTTTTTCCTTAGGATTACTTCTTCACTTTCCCGATTGGATGAAAATTCTCTTCAATTTTAATTTTGTTCCGCAACACTTGCTTGCCTACCCCTTGGATTTGGTGTCATCTCCAAATATCAATTTTAGGCATCACCAAGGAACCAGGATTTAATTCTCCAAAGCCCAATGAAAGAGAAGTTCTTGCCTTCCCAGTTAGCACTGTGTTATTACTGTTGGTCTTTGTGGTCGTTGAGCTGGTTGAGATCCCACCTAGTGGTGATGCTGTGTAATTCCAGCTCTTTCAGAAAATAATTCAGAAAATAATTCTGTACGGTAGAATAGTTAGTGTGCCTAAATATATAACAATATCATTCTTTAGAAGATTTGTAATTTGGTTAAAATAAATTAGATTAGATCATCATATGTTATTTAACAAACCATCCTATTTCTTAGTAATCTTGAAAGTCCTTCCAGGTTTTATTTATTTTATGAACTCTAATATCAGGTTCCTATTACCCACCCCCAAAAAATATTTTAGAAAAGAGCCATACTCTTAAATTTTTACTAGGTCTTTCCCTCAGAGTTCTCTCTTAGTGACATTATCAATCTACAAAGTATTAATAGTTTAAGGACTTCTTTTAGGTATTTTCTCTGTGTCATACTCTATTCTCACTATTGTACAGTTGTCCTCTATAACAGAGAGTGTTGGTGATGCACAAACTTCCCACGTGACTCATTTGTTTTTTTTTTAATGAAAAGACATGGATTTTGGAAGTTTGCGGGGAAAAGCTTCATGAAATGTGAGAATGGAAAAAAAAGGCAATATTGTTGAATTTTTCTTACATAGGTGCAACTTAAAATATGCATTCATTCCTGAATTAATAAGTAAACATTGTATTACTGCACAATTCTGAAAGAGACCATGAATATACCCTGCCTTCTCTGCCTTTGCTTATGTTGTCCTGAGTTCTTCTTTTCCCTCTATCCACCTCCCACCTGTCTTTCAACTCTTCGTTCAAAGGCTCCATTTTCTTAGAGATAGATATCTCCGGTGAGATTTCTAGTCCTGCTTTATCATCACCTGTGTGACTTAGTTTCCTTGACTGTAAAATGGGGCTAATGACACCTACTTCATAGGACTGTGATGAGGATGGAGTAAGATAATGCACTGAAAACGGATAACACAGTGCCTGGGGGTTCCTAAATATTCAAGAAATTGGAATTGCCATTCAGTATCTGCTTTTTTCTTCCTGGCCAAATAGAGTTTTTGCAAATTTTAATTTTCTTACCGTATATTGAATACATGTCTCTTGTAGCAGATATGTAAGTGTATTGACTTACATATCTGATCTCCTCATAAGTTTGTAAGTTTTTTAGAAAGAGAGCCTGTGCCGCTTACCCTTATATCTTTCTACCTGCAGTGTCTGGTGAATCTTATTTACTCAGGGGTATTTCTTGAATAACTGGAGACAATTGGGTTTTTGCACTTAGTGGTGATTTTGATTCATTGCAAAGAATTCAGAAACCTGATTCGAGTAGGTTTAGGAATGAATGCAAGACTTGGGGTAATTTATATTTATTTCTGTTGCCTGCAATAGAGTATACACTTGTAAGCTGGAAGCAGATGAGTGAGACCAAAGCCCTGGTCTTGCTGAGTACCTTTTTAACAGTGAATAAAAACATATCAGGGACCAGGCCCAGTTCACGCCTGTGCGGGAGTCCTCAAGCCAGATGAGAAGGGGTTATGCTTTTTTTTTCCCCCAACCTTGAGACTCATGGAACTTTCCTGAAAAAAGAGAGCAGAGCTGGATTGTAGGAACTATTTGCTTCATTTAAATCTGTGTGCTCTGCCTAGGCATAGATGAAGAATTACTGGTATTTGTATAGCAGAACTTTTTGCCATTTCTTAAAAAAAAAAATGAGCCTTAACCTTGTAGATTACATGCTCCCTATGGATGGCAGCTATAAGAGGAACCGGCCTTTTCTTTGAGCAGTACGCAGTATGGGGGATGTTGCAGAGATAAGTTCATTGGAAATGAATAAAACTTGAATATTTCACTTCGGGGGGGGGGGGGGACCAGGGAGACATGCTGCTCTGCCTAAGGTCACTGAGCTGTTTGGAATCGTCATGCAAATTGCTAGAGCTACTTAAACTATGTCACATTCCTCCTGAATGCTCAGGAAATCATTTCAAGTCTCAGTGGACTTGGGTTCATCCATATGTATTAACTGAATCCTTTAACAGATTTTCTTCTGAGAATGTTGGTACTTGCAGACTTCCACATTGTTTTCAAGGATTTAAAATTGAATCATCATTCAAAGCTGGGCCAGTTATTTGGGTTGCTGATCTAACATTGCTCATAAACACAGTGTTTGTATTTATGCCACCTTGTGTAGCTGGATAATTGATAGCAGCCACAGAAGACATACTGCGCTTGCAGAGGTCTTTCCCCTGTGTACTTAGCTAAGAGGCAGTAGCATCAAGGGCTCCCCGTTAACCCTACACTGGCTGTTGCTATGGCATCGAACATAAAACAGGCAAAACAAAAAGACTAAAGTCAGGTTTCTCATATCTTCTGTCACTTTCTTCTCTGTCTCATTCCCCTCATTCTTTCCAGTTCCATTTTCCCATACTTTGTCCTGGGGTTGTTTGGCACATGGATTTGATTCCAAAGCTGTAGACACCTGAGCTAACTTGAGCACCAAAAGGACCTGCTATTTCGTACTCTGTTTCGAGTAGAAATCACCTATTAATTAATATAAATATTAGGTCTACAAAAAAAATGTGGCTTCTTTAAACCTTTTCTCAATTCTCCTGTGATTGCATTTTTGTATTTATTGATGAAGACCAAGAGCGGAGTGCAGAGAAAGGAGTTTTCCCTGAAGTCTGCCTTTCCCCTTTATAGTTCGGTTACCATGGAAGTGACCTTGCTGGGGAAGGGAAAGTATTTTCCCAGCCCTGAATCCCAGGGTATGTCTGGCATTTCCCAGCCTTCTCTCTACTTTGGTCCCACACTTGACCCTTAGTGTGCAGAAGGAGGAGGTGGGTGCAGAGGAGGGACGAAGCATTTTGACTCCCCATGTCAGTACATCCACTGTGTACAGACTTTCCCCCTTTTCCTTTTTTGGTGGGCGGGGCTAACATGAGTCTGTTTTCCTTACATCATTCTGCTATTTCCTACTCTATTGATCAGATGCTTAGACTTGAAGTGGTGACAAGTCTAGCCCAAGGAGTTGTGGTTCTGTGTCCAAATGGCTGGCAGCATTTCTTTCCCCCTGTATTTTATTGTATGAAATTGAGCTATAGCCATTTTCTGCTCTATGCCAGGCATCGGATATATAAAGGTGAATGCTGTGTGGCCCTCTCGTGGGAGGGGTTATAACCCAGCGGAGGGAAGGTAGAAGGCAGGAACAGACAGTTACAGAAGGGGAGTGTGGCAGGCGTGGTGTGTGAGCAGGAGCGGGGATCAGAGTGAAGCTGATATAGTGGGAGCTGGGAGGAGTGTCTCTGAAGATGCCTGATAGTTAAATCGGCTCTTGACCTCTGAAGAAGGGCGTGTCAGTTACAAACATTTTTAAAGCAAGAAAAGCAGCGTGTGCTAATGTCATGAAAGAGCAAGGTGGGTGAGAGCATCGTTGTAGCTGGAGGACAGGGTTCACACAGGATGTGATGGGAAATGAGGATGGAGAAGCCTAGCCTCCCGGGCCCCCAAGACCCACTAGGCTGAATGAAGGTCTGTTTCGAGGCCGAGTTTAGGGCCTCCATGGACGTACACAGTTTGCAAGTGGTGGCTGCACTTAGTGACACTTCCTGATTCTTTCCTATGCTTGGATAGTGGGTTGGAATGAGGAAGAGAAGTGATGGAGAGACTCACTGGGAGGCCACTGGAGTGGTATTGGGCAGAGGCGATGAGGGTTTCAGCCAACACAGTGACGTTGAGTTCCTTAGCCATCTTGATTTTCCTAGGTTTCTTTTCACTTTAAAAAATTCAACCTAAGTTTTTTGTACGCCTCCTAGGTTTTTGAAGTTTTGTTTTGTGTTACGAGGTACTAGATATAATATGCCTAGCATCTGGCATCATGCCTAATGCATAGTAGATGCTCAATAAATACGTATTTCCTGAGAGAGTGAAAGGATGAATTTGCAGTAGCTGGAGGTCAAAAACATTGCCGACGATCAGTGAGAGTATACGGTAAAATAACAACGAAAGTCCACTCATGTAAAAGAGTAGTCTCATTTTTTGTTCTAGTTTTCATTCTAGTTTAAAAGGGTGCACATTCATGAATTCGATGAGCTTACCAAGGGATATGGCACACAAAATGTAAACCGTGGCTCACCTGTTGATTAGACCTTTATTTACTCGGAGCAGTGAGCAGTTAGTGGCTGTTTATTGCAGTGGGTATGGCCATTCTGGGTTCTTTTCAGGTACCTGCAGCCAGTGTTCCACTTAAAACCGAGGGAGAGAGCAGGAACAATTTAGATTTCTGTTTCTTTGCACAGAAGTACAGTGTGGGGCCCCGGTAGACTCAGGCAGTTTGTGCATCGTTGCACTTGACCACATTTCCTGATTCTTTTATATGCTTGGGTTTGGTCCCTGGAAACATGTTACTGGAACTTCCTGGTTCCAAAGAAGGGGTTTCTAACCTCTTCAAATGTGAGAATCCTTCTAAACTTGCACCGCCCCTCCCCAACATAGTACTATCTGTACCTTTGCAAATCATTGCCCGAGAGAGAATACCTAATGATACTCAGTAATGGTTCTCTCCCTCCTCCCAGTTTTAAAATTATGAACAATTTAAAACATGCAGAAAAGGTGAAAAACTTTACAGTGTTTACTTCTACACCACAACCTAGATTCAACAATTACTAACATTTTTCTTAGCTACTATATCTATTTATCTACATTTTACTTGCTGAATGAACAGTTTGAAAATAAGTAACAGACTTAATACTTCAGCTTGCATTCCATACAAATTGAGAAATGTTCTAAATAACCACAGTACTTTTCCACATCTAAGAAAATGAGCAGTAATTTCCTAAAATTGTCTGTTACCTAGCATATTCACTTATCCTATATAATAAAAGCCTAGTATGCAAATCAACTGAATGGTGGAACAATCAATCGGTCAGTGGGGGCAGAGCCGGCAAGTGGGCGGCACCAAACCAGCCAAGGCGGGTACCAACTGGCAGAGGGAGGGGACGGTGATTGGGGGGCGGTGGTGACCGACCACGGCGGTGGGGCGATGGGGGCGGGGCTGGTGGGGTGATGGGGAGGCGTATCCCAGTCAGCCCGCTGGTCACCTCCCATGGGGAGCGGGCCTGAGCCGTCAGTTGAACATCCCCTGATGGCTCCTGGACTGAGAGAGGGTGCAGGCCGGGTTGAGGCCCCCTCCACCCATCGAGTCCATGAATTTTCGTGCACCGGGCCTCTAGTCTATAATATAAAAGCCTAAGTGACCGAACAACCAGAACTATCGGAATGACTGGTCACTCTCATGCAACCCCTGGTGGTCATTGTGCTCCCACAGCCAACCTCCCGCCGCTGGCCAACCTCCCATGGTCCCTCCCCCCAGCCGGCGGGCTCTGGGGACCCCCCCATGCATGAATTTGTGCACCAGGCCTCTAGTCTCTGATGATTTCCAAAGGTCTTTTGTAGTTTCTCCTCCTTCCCTTTCAAATGCAGGATTCAGGCCAGGGGCATGTATTGCGTTTGGCTTTATATTTCTTTAGTCTTTTAAAATCTGGAACCATACCCTCACATCTCCCTTTTTCCTCTCTGACACTGACTTTTGGAAGAGATCAGTTCATTTGTCTTGTTGACTGTCCTATAGTATAGATTTATGTGATTTTCTTTTTCTGCATTGCTGTTTGTTTTAGACAGAGCTGTTGATGAAGTAAGCTGTTCTTTATGGACTAATGCCAGCTCATAGGCAAGAGAAGTAGATAATCAGTATTCTGCCACCTCCTATAAAATACTTATTTAAGGCACAGATGCTAAAATCATCAGGTAAAAGGTTTTGGGGGATAGGATATTCATAAACAGTAATGCCAAAGTATTACCCAAAAGAACACTTTCCCATTGCAGTGGGTGAAACATACGTTTACAATGGAGAGATCTCAGGCCTGGGGACCAAGTAGTTAAACTTAGTATCACTCCCAGTGAAGTTACCTAACGCTATGTGCCTCTGACGTGCCGCAGTAAAACGTACACAGTGTCATCTCGGCAATGTTTCCCCCCCAAATGCTTGATTCAACCTCGTCAGGCCTTCAGACATAGAAACAAGTGCAATGACTCCCTGAGGAAACAACCAGACCAATCCAGTAATCCTTTTAAATGAATTTGCATTTTATTAATCACCATCATATTTACCTTGCCCTGAAAAACAGTGGTCCGTGTACACCTGAGATGGGGGTGTTTGGGGGCGCGGGGAAGGTGCAGACAGCTGGCACACATGGTGTGTGGACCCCTTGCCTTTCCTGACTCTCAGAGAATCTCCAAGCACTGTGCTCTGGAGTTTCTTGAGGGTCCTATTGCAGCTCGTACAGCTTCTCAATAAACATAGGAATTTAGCTCACGGATGTGTCAGTCTGACACCTTTTAGAAACACTGCATCCACTTAGTGAAGTGTAAGGGTGAAGGATGGAAAATGGATCGTGCCCCCAATGTTTAACTCGGAGGAGTTTGTGTGTTTTGCAGACAAGGAGCTTGGAAAGAACTGGAAAATTGGCACTATTTTATTTGGTGCCAGCTTGTGATTAATTTAGTGTCTGGTTTTGCTATTCCTAAAACTGGTCTTCCAGAAAGATGCTAGGATTAAGTTGTTTCATCAAGGCAGTGTATTTATCGAGTGGTCATTGTTTCAACTCTAATTTATTATTGATCTTTCAGGCCCACAGCAGCAGAACTTTTAAAATGCAAATTCTTCCAGAAAGCCAAGGTAACATGCTTAAAACCCCAAGTAAATCTGCTATTTTGAAACACTATGAGTTTCTACGTACCGTATCTGATGTTAAAGTGTTGGGAATATCTGTTTTGCAGAACAGAGAGTACCTGATTGAGAAGCTGCTTACGAGAACACCAGACATAGCCCAAAGAGCCAAAAAGGTAAGCGCCATCCGCCCCGCCAGCCCAGCAGGACAGGAAACCCATAGAAGGCGTTTCCCACAGGCTCAGGATGTGCCTGTTTGGAGGTCATGTGATTAGTGATTTCTCACGGAGCTGCATGCTGCCTTTTGGTTATCTCAGCTTGCTTTCATTTGTTTGGGTGTGGAAACCATGGCAAACGCAAATGATTTCATTTTTCCATTTATCAGCTTTGCTTAAAGAAGGTCAGAGGGGAGGGGACTGTCATGAGTTCTGAGCACTGGAGAGGTAGAATGTCCTTGAATGTCTGTCTTTCCTTTGGGTTTTACAGAAGAGGGACAGTCTTGTTAAAGCCGCTTGAAATGACAAAAGGAAAGACAAAACTTTTGTTTTTAATGGTTATTGGGAATATCTGTGGGGTATAGGTTTTTTTCTCATAAAAGATCCTGTGGGGACTTTTATTGTCCTCCTTATGTTAACTAAATGATACTTACGGTGACTTGAAAAACTTGTCATACTAGCTTTGAGATTTTTTAAATGGCATGTATGTGTAAGTGTATTTTTGTGTGTGTTTCACTAGAGTTTTATCTATCTGTAATTACTGATTTCATTATGGTATGAAACCTCATAAAATGTAACCTCTATTTTGGTTTGGTTTGGTTTTAAAATTATATTAGATATTTATTATTAAAAATACGTATGTAGCACAGATTTAGTTTTTCAGTTATTAAGAAAGCTGATGCGATAGCTGAGTCCCCTGCTCTGTAAATAAAACTGGCAAAGGAGTATGCATTAGTGATGACGTCTCACTAGGCCCAGCTATGAGTAACTTTGGATGTTAACTTCCAGACCTTGACGTTATAAAACGTTCTGTATGAAATGCATTTCGCTAATGCTGTAGAATTACTTTAAATAGATTTTGAATAGGCTTCAAGGAGTGACCCATCTGAGCGTCTCTGCTGGACCAGCAGACCTCTGTGGGGTGGGCTGGGCCCTGGGCTGTGAGCCTGGGCTAAGGCTAGGGGGCTGCCGCGTTGACTGCAGAGACGTGAGCAAGGTTGGCAGGTGGGAGTCTCTGGGGGAAGGTGGCAGCGGGCAGATCTCAGTCAGAGAGGCACCTCTCCAGCACAGCAGAGTCAGCGCTTTGGTCAGAGGCAGGAGAAGCTGGACGTGCCCACAGTCGCGGGGCCCCACAGCGAAGCCTGCAGGAGGGGCCGGGAGAGATTCCCTGGGTGTTGGAGCTGAGCACGAGGTCTTTTGATGAGATCTCTAAAGTGTCAGCCAGAGTTGAAAAAAAGCTGTCAGGAAGCCATTGGCTTGGACAGTCTGTGTCTCCAAAGAACATTTTTTTTTTTTTTTACTTTGCTTTTTGTCCCCCGGAAGTTTTGTTTGATCTCTTCCCCAAGAAGGTGTTCTCTGTGGAGCTTTAGCCTCACGCCTCCAGCTCCTTGTTAGTGGCCAGCCAGCCTCTCAGGGGCAGTTTCCAAAGGCTGCCCTCCCGCCCAGACCGAGCCTTCCTGTGCTCTGTGTCCTCCTGAGTCGCCCCGTCTCAGAAGACGGGGATTACCTTTATATTTAAGACCCGCTTTCCTCCTCTTCTTCCCCATCGAACCACTCTCTGGATCCCCTCCTCACCTCCCTCTGCCCCGTGGCTCCGAGCGGTTTCCTCCTGGTGTTAACTACACAGTGCAGTAGATTTCTCCCTCTTCTCCCTCCATTCCTCCTCTCTGCGCCTTCTTGGACTCCAGTGCAAGATTAACTTTCTGATTACGTCACTTCATTGCTCAAAAGTGGTTTCCAAAATTAAATAAAAACTTAAGCAAATAAATGGGGGGGGGGGGGCGGCGGGGAGGCGGGGATTCTTATCAAATAAAGGCCAAGCTCCTGAGCCTTGAAGTCATGGCACCGTTTCAGATTCCAGCCGTTTGACCTAAACTCCAGCTGCCCTGAACCACTTATGGTTTTCACTGCGTCATCCACACTTTCCTTTGGCACTTCTTCCACCAGCTTGAGAAAATGAAGACTGCTCAGGCTGTGACCCTATTTCCTTACTTTCAAAAATAGATTTCAGTGATTTATTACATATTAGTGCGCCATGCATTCCAGATCCCGTTTCGCATGTTTATCTGAAACAAGAAGTCGCTAGCGTTTGTGGGGGGGTCTGATTTTTTCCAACCATGCCATCTGCTGTTTCCTTGCTTTTTGATTGTAGACTTGAACCTCGGGGCTCGTTTCGTCCTCTATCCCTTCAAATAGAAAATGGCCATACATCTCAGTGCACGCTGAGGAGTAAAGGGAGAATGGAAATTAGTTCCCAAACAGCTTACAGAAAGGAGGTGCAATGTATCCTGGCTCTCTGGCTTCGTTCAGTTGGCCCTTTCCCTGTCACAGTTCTCCTTTTAGAGAGTGCACTTGGTTGTGAGCTGCACTCCACGCCTTGCCCGTGGGTTTGGGGCAGGTACGCCGACCAGGTAGGTCAGCATTGATCACAGCGTGTGTCTTGTTCACAGTAAGAGCCCGAAGCCGTTTGCTGGCTCCGGGAACATGCGCCTGAGTGTACCAAGGAAAGACCGTTGGAAACTCCGTTTTCCGCTCTCTTGACCGGCCCCAGTCCTTGACATCCACTTGTTCCTCGGGTTCCTATTAATAGCAGACAGCCTCCCTCCCTCTGCGGCTGGTGATGTTGGTGAGCAGCCATCTGCCTGCTCCTTATCCGAAGCTTCATGCAGGCTCAGCCACGAGGAAGGAAATACTCTTTCAATCACCAGGTGCACCGAAAGCCTTTGTTGTAGGAGGTCTTTGCTTGTCTTAGGTGCTTACGGTGTTTAGGTGAATTTGGCTTAACAGTGGGTACGAGAGCCTCTCTGTGTGTAGTTGGTGTGACTCATTCTTCGGCTCCTCCGCGTCGACCTCTGCCAGGCTGCTCAGGGCCCGTGTGCAGCGCTGCCTCCTGCTCGCTCCGGCTCCGGGTTCCTGGGGCAGGTTCGTTCCTCAGAGGCTCCTTGTCCATGGGAGCCCTTTGATTTTTGTCTCCTCCGTTTGTTATTTTTCAAAATAGAAACAGACAGTCCATTGACACACCGGTGTTTGCGTCATGACGGGGCCTGTTGACTTAGCCCCGGACAGCCAGGCAGCCCGTTGATTTGACGTTTGTCGTCATACACGGTCTCTTTGCTTCCCTTGTGGTCACCCAAATTAAGAAACATTTTCCAATATGTGTTTTTATTTGCCATGCATACGTCTCATATTTGGAAGAGAGGGGCCAGCGTGGTAGCTGTTCTCAGGAGGCCCCTCGGAGCCCGCTGTGCTGCGCTTTGGTGGGGGAGAGGCAGAGGCCAGAGTGGGCAGTGTTCACCGGGAGCCTCATAATTCCCTGTGGGTAGGTGATCTTGTCTTCATCCTGATGGGCTCCTTTACATCAGGGGAGAAATACATTAAGAAATAGAAACAGACCAGTATGGCTTCCCTGGTAATTTGGGAATGTAAGATGATTTCTGTGTGTGTGGTAATTATAGAAATTGGGGATATTTGTTTTCTTGCTGAAGGCAGAGTGTTTGGCCCACTCTGGGTTCTTTTGCTGATAGTGTGGTTTAATTTCCTCTTGCCCTAAATTTTCTGTCTGTGAAATGGAAATTCTGTCTGACCCCAGGCATGTGGTTGGAGGGGAATGAGAGAGTCGATATTCCTGGACCCTCAGACACGCTGTAAATTCTACATGAGGACACGCTAATGACCACTCATGAGAACAGAGTTCACTGCAGCTACATAACTTCTTTTCAACTTTCCACTGATCCCTGTGCGTGAGACGAAAGGCTCCGTAGCCATTGCTCCCTCCCATGTGGCTTTCTGGGAGCCTGTCTCTGGCCGCCTTTTGGGGTGGTGTTACACCATTTAGCTGCTGGGTTCGCTGGGTGCGGAAGGGTGTAAAGTATTCGGCAGAAGTCATGCTTAGGGCTGTGTGCATCTTCCGTGGGAGCGCCTGAGCTTCAGAGTTGGCTGATGTCTCACAGTTGGCTGTTTGTGAGTAAGAAGAGCCTTGAGTCTCCACATTCACACTCATATGCGTATACAATGTCTGTTGCTGAAACCCCCCGATGGCAGGGCAGGGGCAAAGGGTTAGGAGCTACACAGATGGCCAAATGCCAGCTGCTCAGCCAAAACGCATATTGGCCCGAGAAGGGGTGAGGTGAGGAAATGTACTACACAGGTCTTGTTATTGCAGTTGCTTGTGTTTTGATGGGAGGTAGGATCACTGGAGGATTTTTGTTTGAACTTTCCGAATGATGAAATCTAGAAGTTAGAAACAGTGAGCCATTATCAGGAGGAGGAAAGGGATGTTTTATCACTGCCACATTTGGCTGGAACCATTGTGAATGGGAACAATGGGACAGTCTCTGTGGGTCCCAGGATTTCTTAAAACAGCCTGTAAGATTGGGTTCCCAGGAAGGACCCATTTGCTGGCTTCATTTCATCCTCTTTCGTGCTTAGGAATAAATGATAGGAATGTTACAATTCACATTGATTTAATTCTAAAGGCCCGGTGCATGAAATTGGTGCACGGGAAGGTCCCTAGGTGTGGCCGGCGATCAGGGCCATCCAGCTGCTGTCCGGCGCCTTCCTTCCGGCTGCCAGCTGGGGCCTCCCTTCCCTGGCTGTCAGCCACCAGCCAAAGTCTCCCTAAGTTCCTCACCACCCTCTGGTGGTCAGCGCATGTCCTAGTGAGTGATAGAACTACTGGTCTCCCTGTCGAACTCCTGCGGGGACACTTTGCATATTGCCTTTTATATGTATAGATAGTTGACCCTTGAAAAACACTGGTTTGAATCATGCAGGTCCACATATATGTGGACTTTTTTCAAAAAATACACAGTTAGCCTTCTGTGTCCGTGGGTTTCGCATCCAAAAGAAACTGGAGAAGAACTAAGGTGATTTCAAATGCTTTATAAATGGATTTTAGTTTTGTTCCAAGTCTGCCCAGTAGAGGGCAATGATGGATTTTAATTCTGTGAGGTTGTGCAAAGCAAACTGAACAAAAGTTTTTGGCTTTGTGGAAAGTCTCAGATTTGGAGCAGAAGGATCAAATGTCTGTTAAGTTCTTAATGAGCCATGAGTGTTAGGCACCTTAGTCAGCTGGAGTGAGGGTTTGTTTGTTTGTTTGTTTGTTTGTTTTGAACTGGACAGGAGGTGGAAGGGTGATGATTTTAAGTACTTTTAACTCTTGCCACTTTTATTGTAAATTACAAATCAAAGTAATGTAACATTTACATTTTACATAATTCATGTCAAAACCAAAAATCTCAATTTTGAGGATGGGATTGGATAATTTCTAGTATTTTGTGGTCAAATTAATGCGGTTGTGGATGGTGGCAGGCTATTTGCAGAAAGTTCTGTAGTCCCTGCAGTGCTCAGGGCCGGGGAAACAGGAAGGAAAGGAGGGAGTCCAAGTGTTTGTTACCTCTGAAGGGAAAGTGAACTGACCTCTCTACCTACCACATTTATTACCGATTTGATGTAAGAAATGCATTCAGGTAGGCCCGAGCGTGTGTGTCCTCTTATTACTTTGTGTTTCTCTTCCCCATCCTCTTGTTTATAAACAGCCACATAGTAATCTATCTCATTGAGGTAGTCCCATGCTCAAAAGGGAGGAAGGAGGGCTGTGGTGGTTGAGTTTGCTATTTTTTCCTATTTTAGAGAGCAGGTGTCCAGAGAGGTTAAAGTTACTGGTTTAACTAGGTCTGTAAGTGGGACAGGTGTTCTCCTAGTATAAGCCCGTGGGTATGTTCATTAATTTTTTTTTTACTTTAAATGCATCATTTTAGTCAGCTTAGAATGTAGAGTTCATTTGGTGAGGAAAGTGCTTTTGGACACCAGGGGGTGCTATCAGAATAGTTCATTTGCTCTAGGACTCTGGACGGGAATTGCTTCCTAGTCCATGAAAAACCTAGGAGGGTGTAGATTTTTTTCTTTATCCTTTTGCACTGTGCCTGCTGTAAGGAGTTTGGCTGGTGGTGTTTGTGCTGGGGATGAACGAGGCACAGGAGAGGATAGAGGAAACAGCAAGTGGAAAAAGCATCATAAATGACTGTCAGTTCAATCAGTGAGTTGAATAAAAAATGCATTTACTCTGGGTAAGTGGCCCCTTTCTGGTGGCATTTGACTTTGAGCCAGGAGAATCCACTCTGGAAATTGTGATCTGCTAGTCCTGGTAACTGCATTTAGGGGAGATACTTGTATTTTCAGATTGAGGTGTCTTAGACACACCAGTTGGAAATTTAAAAATAATGTCCTACATTTTGTAAATAGTATTGTGAGTGATACTCTTTGTACAAATGTAGTTTGTAGAGAACTGATTGTTTTCTTTTACTGGAAATGAATAGGCAGAATCAGTGACCTTATTTCACATTCAGTTAAATTTTTGGGATCTGCGTGCTCAAATGCATCATGTGGCTCTTTTTTTTTTTTTGCCTCTGAAAGTTTGCTAACTCTTTCCAATGCTTGTGTGCATCAGCTAACTTCTCCGAAACTTAATTGGCTTGCTTGTGCCCAGAGAAGTCCTCACCTGGCTGCTCATCGGCTACACTGAGCATCCCTGATAACGAATGAGGACCGACTGCCATGAAGGTGGTTTCCTGTCGGAAACCGACCATTGTCTCACTAATAGAAAAGATGTAAAAGGCTGATCAACTTTGAAGCTCTGAAAGGTCAGAGCCAACCACTCCCTATCTAATTGAGACAATGGTAACTGAGGCAACTTCCCCATCTTGTAATCTTATAAATCCTTACTGATATGATAATCTGCCTATTACCTGCCTAAGGGCTATGGGTGTATCCCATAGTCTCAATAAAAGGCATAGCAAGGCCAGAGCCTAGGAGTAGTCCTTCCGCTAGAGGTGGACTCCTGCCTGGCCCCCCATTTACCCAAATTAACTCTTTCCCAGTCTCTTTTCATTTTGATTGCGGCCTTTTTCAGAAACCGGACCTTAACGGGAACCCTGAAACACGCAGGACGTGAAAGGGGCTCCCACATCTTTTATCCACCTTCACAGCTCACTCTAGCATACCCTTTCTTTTACAGGTAGATAAACCAAGAAGAATGGAAAGGAAATTGGCTAAAGTTGCAGAAAAACTAGATTAAAAAGTTCAATTTTTTTTTTTTGGTGTTATGAAAACTCTAATAGTATGAGTGTCTTCTCCCTGCTTTAAAATTCTTCCATGGCTTCTTATTAATTATAGGATAAGCTCCAAGTTCCTGTCACTTATAGGATGAGGTCCACATCACTAGTAGGGTAAGGACCACTCAAGGCGCCAAGTTCTGACTACCTCTCTGTCCTTTTTGTCGGCCACTCGCCATCTCACCCTTAGCACACATCCTCAGAGAATTACTGGTTTTCCACCGGTATACTCCTGAAATTCTCACATATGTTTTTCATGGAGGTGCATGTACCGGTCCCTCTGTTTAGAAGACTTCTCCCTGAACTTGTGTCTTTCTAAGTCTAGCATCTCTGCTGTGAAGCTTTCTCCTACTCCCCCACCCCCCGGCACCCCAGAGAGTTCATTAGCCTTTTGTCTGTATTGCTTCTCTACCTTGGGCATGATTCCCTGGCTGCACTCAGCATCGTCTATAGTTTATTTCCTCACACTTTCGCCTTCTGAACCAGACAAAGGGTGCCTTCTGTACCCTGGGTGCAGGAATGGTGTATAGTTTCCCTGTCCCCAGTACCCAGCACAGTGTCTTGGTCCATTAACAGCAGTGTGTGGGATTGAAGTTTGGTGAGCCAGATTGCAAAGTGACGCTGCCGGCCTCTCATGGGCGTTGTTGGGAGAGCATGAGGGCGGGCAAAGCTTCTAGTTGTAAAGGAGAACGGTGGCGATGTTTTTCCGTTGGTGCTGTATTATTGTATTTCACATCTAGGACTCAAAGTTTAGGTTTAAAATCCCTTGTTATCACTAATTTGCTAAGGGTCTTGGGTGAGCCAATTAGTTGGACTCACCTCTGCCACCTTATCATAAAGTAGAATGGTTAGATTTTATGATCTAACATTTGTGTATTATCTCCTTTAGAGTATTTAATAGCAAAAATTTAGTCCCTATCACTCAGCATATTCATTATTGGCATTTCTGTCTTCAGCCAGCACACACATTAAGTTTTCCTGTTACCTGAAGCCACATCAAATGAGGAAGATATTTCAAAACTAGGTTTATATTGGCTTTTAGTGCTTTCTAATCTTGGATTAGCTGTCATTTATCCCCCCCTTTAGGGGAAATAATTTAAACTTAACCCTTTTAATTGAACTTTATATCATGATCCTGTAAATATTTGCAATGAGTAAGACATTTTGGAGAAGGAAAGGTGAAGGAGATAGGAAGTAATGGAACTTCTGTGCATAATTAGGAAAGGAAGAAGTCCACGCCAGTAGAAGGAATCCAGGCGTTTTGCCTTCCCACCTCCATAGCCTTTTTACATTGCTGTCATTCAAGACATGTAGTGATACCAGCAGAGGGCGCTGTACACACGCTTAAAAAATCATTGTGTGAGTGCAGGGTGTGAGGGGGTGGTGCTCTGCTTGTTTCATGTTAAACAAATTTGATTGTTATAATAGAAGTGTATGGCTTTATTGTTATTTTTTTTAAGCCCAAACATTTTTTTTGTTGTTGCAATTTCTTTTACTTTGAAATTAAGTAGTTTTAAAGCAAATTAAAATTCAAGAGGCCCAGTTAAGGTTGCACTTTGATACAGGATTTTCTAAGCTTCTCATTAAAATTCTCACAAATTCTAATACTGATTTAGAAGAGAGTATACTAACTTTTAACTATTTTTCTCATGTACAGAAAGGAAAAGGAGCCTTTGTACAACTTACAAAGCAATAATAGAGCTAAGAAATTAAAACAGTAGTCCTTAATTTAACCCAAATTCCAAAGGTCATTTGATATTGTTTGGGTTGTTATACAACCAGTTTGTTAGCTGATATCATTCAACTGGGGAGGAACTGGGAAGGTGCTGTTTTATCAAGACCAGATGGACCCCTTAGGGCAGTGGTCGGCAAACTCATTAGTCACCAGAGCCAAATATCAACAGGACAATGATTGAAATTTCTTTTGAGAGCCAAATTTTTTAAACTTAAAGTTCTTCTAACACCACTTCTTCAAAATAGACACGGCCAGGCCGTGGTATTTTGTGGAAGAGCCACACTCAAGGGGCCAAAGAGCCGCATGTGGCTCGTGAGCCGCAGTTTGCCGACCACGGCCTTAGGGGCTAAGGACAAAGTTCTGAGGGGTGGGCTTTCTCTGGGGCTCTTCTCTGTAGAGAGCAGTATGAGGAGGGAGGGGAAGGACGAGGAAGGTGAGAAACCAAGCCTGGAAAGAGGTGGAAAAGGCCCAGGAGTAACTTTCTTGGTCAGGAAGCTGGGATCCACAGAAGTCTGTGCTTGAAGTAAGACTGAGCTTGGTCTCTTCTGCCAGGCCCAGCAGCCCCTGGCTCTGCCACTCGCTTATTGGGTGACCTTGGGCTTCAGCCGAACCCCCTTTGTCTCATCTGTGACATGCAGTTTGTTCAGTGGCATCTCATTGATCCTCTAGGTTGAAAATTAAATTCTTAATTGGCCTTTTGGTGTTTGGCACAGTCTAGTCCCTTCCTTATCTTGTACTCTCCACCCTCATTCTCCACGTGTCCATTTACCTAAACCTCCTGCACATGCTATCGTCCCTTCTGCTTGGATGTGTCAGCTGCCTCCATCCTCAGAAGACCTTAGTGTCAGCTCAAAGAGACATTTCTCCAGGTCAGTCACTTCTTTCTTGATGGATGTTTAGATTGTCTGCAATTTTTAAATTGTTAATCACACTGGGATGAACGTATTGTGCATGCAATATTGCTTTTATGTTACTTATTTTGTTAGGATATGTTCCTAGCAATGAAATTGCTTAGTCAAAGAGTACATATGCCTTGATACATATTAGCTTATTGTTTAAAATGGGAGGCGATGTATTCAAATCCCAGCCTGGTTCTTGGGTCTTTTACCTGTAGAATAATATGTTACTTACACACACACACACACACACACACACACATATTCAGTGCCTAGCATATGGTCTTTAATATTCTTTATTTTTGGTATTAAAATGTCATTCCTGCACATTTGTTTTGTTTCATTTCCCCCCTTAGATATGCAAGTAGCTATTTTGTAGAAAACATTCACTAACTTTGGAAGAGCTAAGAATATATCATGTATTAAAGCTGATAGCCTATTATGGAGGTCCCAACTTGGGGTCCTGAACTCTTTGGGCCACTAAAGGTAGTTAGAGAGCCATTGGTGGTGAGAAGGATGGGGAGCCCTGCTGTTCTGCAGCCTGTTGTTGGCTAAGGGATTGTGTTTCACGGGGATGGGGCTGAGTGTGCACTGTGAACAGGTGTTTTTGCTCACTATCCTGTCACTGCAATCTCTCCTGTCCAGAACAAACAAATGATACGCCAGCTGCCAGCCTGAGGGTACCGATCAAACCATTTCATCACCCCTGGGTTTCTGGCTTGAGAGGGCTCATTCTGGAGGTTCGATGTGAGCCATTTATTTGTGCTGCACCGGGTGCTGGTCACGCCGGCGTCTGCAGTCACAGGACAGCGCCACCCAGTTTGGATAATGAGCTGTTCCTTTTGTCATATACTAGTGTCCTGGTTCAGATCCCGTACGATCGTAACATTTATAGCTTTTAGAGTTGGAACCCCATTTTTCTGAATCATTGCACGGGACATTTTTGAAAAGTATAACCTTGAGATTACATCCCCTCTGCCCCTTGGCTGGCACCGAACCTTGGGTGAGTCACTCTGCTTCTCCGAGCCTGATTTATTCACCTTCCCAACCTCCGAGGGTTTTTGTGACGTTTAAACATGACAGTTTATACCAAAGGCTTATGCAGCATCTGGAACATAACAGGATCCCATGGGTGCTTGAGCCCTCTCTCTTCCCTCTTGCATCAGGGAATGTTTTGCGAGGAAGAGGTTGTGTGTTATGCCCAGAGCGTAAGGAAGTGTTTAAATGTCATGGGAGGATTGTCTTTTATTTCCTTAAGGAAATTAATGTCTGAGGTTAGTGAATTTTTATCCCATTCGTTCCCTCTTTCTTTCTGTCTCTGTAGAGCCCCAGCAGCTAATCCTGGTTCTTCAAATAGAACTGTTTGTTTTCCCTCTTCTGCCAATACATACAGTCTTGCTAGTTTCCTTAAGGACTTCACATTACTGAAGTTTATTTAGAAATCTAGTGTTCATTTTTGTTTCAATTGTAAGATTTCTGAGTTCTTCATTTATTTATGAATGTTTAAGTTATAATTAGAAAGACTTCCTATTTTAGAGTATTTTTATTAGCAATTACAATGAACTTATCTGTTAGACCAAAGTAAAAGTTTTCTGAAATAAATGACCTCTAAATCAGTCCCTCCCACTGACTTTTTCTGTAATGTGATGTTATTTCTATGGGCTGCCTCCTGCATCCCTGTTACCACGTTGAGAGAGATTCTCCTGTCCATTTTCCTTACAAAAGCTTAATGCCTACTTGTTCTGAAACTTACTGGGCAGATACCCAGGCCCCTTAACCAGAGATTCACCTTCAGTGGGTCTAGGGCCATGACCCAGGACCCTGCATTTTCGATAAGCAGTTCAACTAATAGTGGTGCAAATGGCCGAGACAGACCTTCTGGTGTGTCTGCAGGTTTGGAAGGAAACCATATCGCCAAGCTCACTGTACAAAACACATTTAATAATTCTGCTTTATAATTATACAGACATAATTAAATGCCTGTATTTCATCTCCTGCTTTTCTCCCTTTGCCTGCTGGCCTTTGGGCAGTGCTGTTCCCACCTCTCTTGTCATTCACACTCTGAACTCCCCGGAGCAGCCAGTCCTGGTTATTGCATATAAGATCTGTCTAATCTGCATCCCACCAGTTGCAAGCTGAGCTATTTGATGTGAAGCAGACTGCAGTATCTTCTTAAACCATGGCTTCTTTTGGTATTGCTTAATTCATCTTATATTCATTATTAAAGTGGGCATATCTGTCTTCAGCGTGCTCTGACTTTACTAGCATTATTATTAATATAGGCACTCATTTTTACCATCCTCATAATGCCAGTTTCTTTGATGCATAATATAGGAAGGTGTGTGGCAATCTAACCAGGCAGGGTGGATGCATGAGCTTTTGGCCTACCCTTGTGCAGAGAGGGGGATGCAAGAATGTGGATGGAGAGTTTATATTTGGAGAATGAACAGAGAGGTTAGGAAGCAGCTTTGAGCTCATGTTATAGGGGAAGTTCTAATAATGAAAAGTAAAGATGAAATAGACTGGAATTAAAAATTGTGAAGCACCTGCAGGACTGGAAGAGACTTCAGCTGTCATCTCAACCAGGGCTTCCCAGCCAGTGGCTGGAGCGCACCGGTGGGCAGTGAATGGGTCGCAGGCGAGCAGGGCTTGGGATGGTGGAGTTCTGGGCCCAGTTGCTGTGAATCACTTTAGCAGATTATCCCAGTATGCAGCACAGATATTATCATTTCCCACATGTGCCAAGTTTGTGAAATAATCTACCAACCCACTGGTATTAAAATTCTGTGAACCATAAAAAAAAATCTCATCTGGAAGTCTAAAAATTTGAATATAGGAGATTTTGAGAAAGCTTGAAGACTACTGGTCTGAACCTATCAGATACTGAGTTCTGTGGAGATTGAATGGATTTTTAATCAGTGACCAAGACCAAGATCACTGCATTGGGTCCTGGTTCAGTGCTATTTTTTTTAATATTGTTTAAGCCAAAGGTAGACGACAGAAATACAATGAATTAATGGGCTGTAAGTTCATGAAAGAGCGGGAACTGTCCTATTTGGTTGTCTTCAGTGCTTACCATGTTCTGTGACAAAATAGGGGCTTAGTGGATGTTGGCTGAATGAATAAATGTGGAAGTTGGGCTGGATGCCTTTCACTCCTCTTCCAATAAACGTTTAATTTTTATTTCTTATTAGTGATTGGAGGCAAGGAGGGCAGGGTTTTTTTCTGTTGGGGTTGAGGATAGCGCAAGTTCTTATATTGCAAGCCACATTTAAACTTCCAAGAGCCTTAGGAAGTGCAAAAGAATTTGAAAGTGGGATTTAAATAGATATTGAAAACTTCTCTCTGAATTTATAAAGTGAAAATTGCTCAATTTTTGGAATGAGTTTTGCTTGTTTTAGAGTATTATTTTCCTTCACTGTGCACATGTGAGAAATAAAATAAGTTGGGCTTCCCAATAGCTAGATCCTACTTCCAGCATAGATTACATTGTATTTTGGGGTTCACAGAAAGTAGAGACAATATGTAAAGATCCAGAAGAAAAAAGAAAAAGCTGGAAGCTGAACTCTAAGTGGTGTGTTATATGTGGGGGTAAATGTCTAAATCAGCTTTGCAGCAGCAAGAGAAGAGAGCTGTGTCTCACCTGTTGTGCGGCCCTCACATTGATGTTTTATTTATTCTTAAAGCTGACAATTCAGAATTGAGACTGAGACTCCTGAATTAAGCTGATAAAGAGGTGGCTAAAATGTCCCTAAGTGGATGGTGCCTCTTAGCTTTAGGCAGAAGCAAACACAAATATTCTTTGAAGGAACACTGTTCTCCAAAGATAAATAAAACATTAGAAGTAAACAGCTAATTTAGGTGCCCTCTAAAGAAATTCAGATAGTGGAATTATCTATAGTATATATTCTATGTAAATAATTACATAGAAAATGTTAAAACAAATAAAGTACAGAATCATAAAAATGAATAAGAAACAAAATATAAAAACTGAGCAGGCAGGCCGGCTAGTGTAGCTTAGTGGTTGAGCATCGACCTATGGATCAGGAGGTCAGTCACGGTTGCGGGCTCGATCCCCAGTGTGGGGCATGCAAGAGGCAGCTGATCAATGATTCTCTCTCATCATTGATGTTTCTCTCTCTCTCTCCCCCCCCCACCCCTTCCACACTCTCTAAAAAGCAATGGGAAAAATATTCTCGTGTGAGGATTTTAAAAAAAACTTTATGTATGGTCACAGGACACAGTCAGTATGAACAGTATTACAGTAGCTGTTACCACTGATGGTGGATTTATAAAGAATGTGCAAGTTAGCAAAATTCCCAGTAATGTCCCACAGTTTGATTTTTATTTACATGTATTTTTATTTTACTTCTCAATTTTAATTTACTTCTCAGGGCAAACAAAAAACCAGATATTACACCGGACAGTTTGTATGTTCCAAAGCTGAATGTAGGTACACAGATATGAAGTGGTGTTTTTGAAGGTCAAGTAGCGAGTCAGTGAGCCAAGATTTCCTGTATTTGATGGCAGCTCCCTGATAAACAGAAATGCTCCAGCTAATTCCTCACCTAAGGCTTTGCAGAGGCGGACACACAGGGGTGGCGCTTGCCTGGCAATCAGTGTGGTTGGTCTAATGTCTTCCGGGGCAGGGCCTCCTTCTTTCCGGCAGGGCATGGTAAGCGAGGGGAGACATCACCGGGAAAGCTCCAGGTTCCCCAACGGTTGCCCTGTAGCAGGCTGTGCTGCAGAAGAGCCCCCCAAGTTCAAGGCCTTAAGGACTTTTAAAAACCCCAATTCATCATGCTGTGAAGTTATTCGTCTTAGAATTACAATCCAAAAAAAGCAAAGGTTGCAATATTTGAGAATAAAGCCTGAGGATAAAATCGCAGTCACCCCCTGATTTTCAATTTAATAGCCATGAAGTTAACTAATGGTTACGTTCAAAGTATTTTGTAAGCCGTGTCGTGAATGCTAAATAGATGATTATAGTAAAATAACTAACGATAATTTTTTTAAGTTAAAGCCATTTCATGTGAAATAACTGCCATTCTCCAGGTGACTCATCTGTTGTAAAAATAGCAGATCATCCAAATGATTCCTGGATTATTTTTGAGTGAGTTTTATATTACTGTGTATTCCACATAATCCTGGATTACAGTTTAAGTTTAGCTTCATCTGGAATATAATCTATTCTTTCAGATTTTAGTTCTGACATATATGTAGTCCAAAGATAAATTGAGGAGGAGGTAATAACTGTAACATTTCTAAAGCCAGTGTTTTAAAGCATTATGCCATCTTGTCTCCAACTGAGTATTGTTACTTTAGAAATACATCAGAATCTTGGTATATTGTGATCCTTAAAATCCATACACTGGGACTGCAAGGCAAGACTGCCTTGAACAAAACCCTCATTGCTCTTTAAAGGAAGACATCATTCTTATCTTAAATTTCAGTGCTAAAGTGAGGTTCTAGAATAAATATAGCTCATCTATACGACACAGCCAATTTCATTTCTCCCAGAATTGGAGTCATCCCTCACACAAGGTCTTGCTTGCCCTTTTGGTTATGAATCCTGCAAACCCTGGCTTAAAAAAAAAAAACTCAATTAAATGTGTACTGCTTCGTGCATCCTTTAAAAGACATGATTTGCTATTTCCTGCAGATATAAACCCCTCTAAGAAATGGTGTTTGCTTATTTAAAACGAGGGGCACAGTGCACAAATTCATGCACCTTGAAAGGAACTGTGGGCCATGAGGCTGCTGTGGGCACAGGGGTGGGTCTCGGCCCATCCTCCGCCCCCCCCCGCCTGGCCCCTCCTGCCGTGGCCCCCAGCCCCCTGTCTGCCAGCAGCCCCGCTCCCGCTGCTGCTCCCAAGCGCTGATGGCGCCCCCGGCTCATACCCGCTGATGGCACGGAACGACTGGGGCCAGCCCAGCAGCATCACCCCTCAGGAGCAGGGGGAGGTGGAGAAGCCCTCAGGGGCATTCGGGGCCGGCAGCCACCACTTGCACCCGCTGACGGTGCCGAATGATTGGCACGGGCGCTGGGGGCCGGCAGCGGGTGCGAGTGGCAGAGCTGGTGCTGGCAAAAGGGGTGAGCGCCGGGCAGGACCGCAGTGCACGGCAGCAAAGAATTTTCAGTAACCACCAGAGGCTTGCCCTGATGACAGCAACCGGTGCCCTGCCTTGATCCAGCATTCCCACTCACCTGCTCCACCATCCCAGCGTGGCCAATGCCCGCCATGTTCCTTGCGTGCCCCCTGGTGGTCAGCAAATGTCATAGCGACCAGTTGTTTAGTTGTTCCACCTTTCCGTCTGATTGCATATTAGGGTTTTATATATGTGTATATATAGAGTTCCCCTTTAATTTTTCAAGTGTTATAGCTGCAGTTTGTAGGTCCGAGCTTGCACTTGAAATTGATTTACAAGCTCAGACTCCCTTTCCAAGACCCTTTATTTGTATGCCAGTTAGTCACATCTCACTGTGGGGATTTTCTGAAGTATGCCCACTGAAATGAGGGAGTTCCAAGGCCTGAGGTGCTGACTTGGTTGTTGTACAAAACGACTTCAAGTCACCTGCATGGGCCCGAGCTGGTTTGCAGTTTGCAGAATCCGTGAGGAATGTTGTACCTAATGGAGCAGAGGCCTGGCTTTGTTTCCAGTGGAAACCAGGCTGGAAAAGATCACGGTAGAGCTGTGAAGTTCATCGGAATGAGTAGGGTGGATGGAGTTCCCTTTCATTCTCACGTTAACGAATTTTCTGGCAGTAACTAGAGGTTATAATGAAGAAGCACTTTGAAAATCTGGCCTGCCTACTTCTGCCCAACTCGCCTTTGTGAAATTGGTTTTCATATTTGTCTGCCCAAAATAGTTTTACTCATTTTAACCCCAAAAGGCAACATATTATACAGTTCTTTGCCTTGCCTTTTTACACTGAATATATTTACACATCTGTATACAACTTACCTCATTCTTTTTTTTTTAATATACTTTTTTTATTATTATTGATTTCAGAGAGAAAGGGAGAGGGAGAGAGAGATAGAAACATCAGTGATGAGAGAGAATCATTGGTTGGCTGCCTCCTGCATGCCCCACGCTGGGGATCAAGCCCGCAACCCAGGCATGTGCCCTGACTGGGAATTGAACCGTGACCTCCTGGTTCATAGGTCGATGCTCAACCACTAAGCTATGCCAGCCAGGCTCATTCTTATTTATTATCACTACCTAACATTCTAGTGTAAGACATATTTTCATTTATTTAACCAGTTCGCTACTGTTGGGCTCTGGGTGTTTCCAAACTTTTGTAGTCACAAGCATTGCTTCCATAATTATTTTTGTAAACATGTCATTCTGCATGCATTTAAGTTTTTCTCTAGGATAAATATACCATCTAGAAATGCAGGGTCAATGGATATATGTGATGTAATTTTGGTAGATATTGGCCAGTTGTCTTCCAGAACATCATGGTTTTCGAACCCTCATTTCCCACTGCTCTTCAGTCAGAATGCCACTCTTCAGCTAAGCTAATTAGGAGCCCTAATTAGTGGCCCTGGAAAATATGTACATTTTCACAATTTCTGAAAGCATTACTTCTTATTATCTATTCTACATCTTCACAGTTCCTTCCCAAACACAGGAAATTCCTCTTTCTTATGGGCTCACATCTTCACAGTTTATGTTGCTTTTCTCTTCTGAATTTTTGTGGTCTGTGCACACTGTACTCATGTTGAAACTCCATCTTACTCTACTTACAACTTATTTGTTTCTTTGGCTAATTCAAGCATGATTATCAGCTGTTTGAGAGCTCTTTGCTTTCTTTATCTCATTTTGAATTCCTTCTTCATGCCCAGGACAATGCTTTTCACATTGTGGGATTCTTTCTTAATCTGCTGAGGAAAATGGATTTATTGTTTTGGTTAAAAAACAACAACATGCATTTTATGAGGAAAAAAAATGATACAAAACTCCTAGAAATATCACCTTCCAGAAATAACTACTCTTGACATTTTGTTACATGTTCTACCAGTTATCTCTTTATGAATACACACACACACACACACACACACACACACACACACACACACATACACACATATTCAGAGAATTGTGTACAGTTTTACCCATGAGCTCACCCTATTACACCTGTTAGGTACCTTGCTTTTCTGCAATAAAAGAATTCAATCTTTCCCCATGTCAACTGGTGTGATTCTGTATAATTTTTAATGACAACGTAGTTATTTCTATACACACAAACCTTAGTGTATTTTAGTCAGTGCTGAAGGGATTGACATTTGTGGTTTACTAGTCCTGTTTTCTATCTGAGTCAGTGCCACCATTGACGCTAGTGCAGTGTCTCCTTAGCTAAGGCAAAATCTTCGACATGAAAGAGCTTGGCTATACATTGTGGGGTCTAAGTAAATACTTATAAGAGAGAAGAAAGTTTAACAGAAGTATTTTTTTTCCCTAGGCAGCTGTCAAATTCTAATAGTCAAGTTCTAATAGTTATCAAAAAGTATTGAGAAATTTTATTACATAAATAAAAGGGGAAAAAATCTCAGAGATACTCCAGGAGAAAAACTTTGCATGTATTCCCGAGTGTACAAATGCATCATTGCTTACTTCCTTTTACCCTGCTGTGTGGTGACTACCTGCCTCTCTCCTCCCCCAGATGATGCTGGAAAGCGTATCTAATTTAGATTGTTATAAAAGCCGGTTTCCTCCTGCCAAGGTACAGAGAAGAGCAATGTTTTTCTTTCTTGGAGAACAGTTTGCTCAGGAAAATACGTACTCTAATGAAAGGGTCTATAGCTGTAGGCTATTTTGAAACCCACTTAAAAACATTTTGATGTGTTTATTTCTTTACTCCTACTCTAGTTTATCAGAGAAGATTTGAGATAGTTTACAAAGATGCAAACAATGGGCTGGGCCCTGGCCAGTGTGGCTCAGTTGGTTGGGCATCATCCATAAGTCGCTGGTTCCATTCCCCGTCAGGGCACATACCTGGGTTGCAAGCGCAGTCCTCAATTGGGGGCGACCAGGAGGCAGCTGATTGATGTTTTTCTCTCTCTCTCCCTCTCCCTTCCTCTCTTTCTAAAACCAATAAAAACATATTTAAAAGGAAAAAAAAAACCCAGCTGGATAAAATTTATTTGGTAGATGACAAAAAGGAGGTAAAGGGAAAATAAGGATAAGAAAATAAAAGAAAGCCCAGGAGTAAAGTTAATTCACAAAGTACACATGAAACATGAAATTGCTATTTTTACAGTTCCCAAAAGGTTGAATATGGGCAATTTTCTATGGTCTAACCACAATATGAAGTCCTTTGTACTTGCTTGAGGTAAACCTCTGATTTGGTTCTGAGCCAGCGTGATGGGGTTGTAGCCCCATTACCGTTACGATTAGGACACAGACCTCTGACTAAGAAGTCCATTCCTGATATTGGGGCCAAAGAGAAGATTCACCTAGAGAAGAGATGTTTAAACTATAAATTCATGATCGCAGGAAGTCACCGCTGGGAGGGCCTCGAGGGGCTGTCCTGTTCAGCCTTCTTAGGACCGAGTGAGGCCTTGTAGTTGTGCAGTGCATTAGAGGGGCCTGTGCAGGTGACTCTGACCTTGAGTCAGTTGCTTACCCTCTCCAGGCCACAGTTTCCTCGTTTACCAAATAGCATAAGGATTGGCTCTTACCTCATAAGGTTGTCATGAAGATTAAATAAGATAATGGATAAGAAAATAAAAGAAAGCCCAGGAGTAAAGTTAGTTAGAGGGAAATGCAAAGTGAGATTCTCTTTCTTTCATACACAGTAGCATGGCATAATCTCATAGACATGAATGGAAAAAGGGTTGCTGTATTTCTTGATTCTATGTAAAATGTCCATAATGGACAAATCCATAGAGACAGAAAGTAGGTTTGTTTTGCCTAGGGCCTGAGGCTAGGGGAAATGGGGAGCAATTGCTAATGGGCAGGGGGTTTCTTTTTTTGGGGGGGGATTGATAAAATTTTTTCTAAAATTGATTATAGTGATGGTTGCACAATTATGTGAATGTCCTAAAAACTATTGTATACTTAAATAGATGAATTGTATGGTAGGTGAATTATATCTCAAGAAAGCTGTATTTATTTAAAGAAGATAGCACATGGCAATAGTGTAGTCAGCAGTATACTACATAAATGCTCAATAAATGTAGGATTTTCTGTGTGTGTTGTTTTAAACAAATGATGAAACGGAGCCAGCGTGATGGGGTTGTAGCCACATTACCATTACGATTAGGATGCAAACCTCTGACTAAGAAGTCCATTCCTGATATTGGGGCCAAAGAGAAAATTCACCTAGAGAAGAGATGTTTAAACAGTATAAATTCATGATCCTAGGAAGTCACCGCTGGGAGGGCTCCCAGGGGCTGTGAAATATCTTTCCCTGATCAGGTGGCTCCGTTGGCCTAAGCTAGACCTAGTTCTCCTGCAGACTTGAATCAGCACGCCCTTCCCTGCAGGAGGGCAGCTGCCAAGGTCAGCATTCTCTTGCCTTCCCTTCCAACGTTGGGTCCTCAGTTGTTTAGACTTCAGTTGGCCTTCGTTTGGTCTTGCACTTTTCTGCTGTAAAGATTTTCAGGTTTCTCAATTTTGGATGCAATATAAACCTTGACAAAGTCAGCAAAATTTCCAATTAGCCATGGTAAACTGTTTGAAAAATTGATTCATGGCCCTGGCTGTTATTGACCTTCCAGAGACTGATTTGCCCGTCTAAGAATTACCCAGGCACTTTGCTTTTTCCCTTTTTTTCCCACACAGCCTGTCTTTGGCTATTTCACTTTTAAAACTTTTCTACTTGCAATGGGTAGGGCAGTCAAAAGCAATGGGACCCACATCTCTCGAGTTTTCTCAGAAGCAAATTCAGCATAACTTTTGAATTTGTAGTGTTGGTGTGAAGTGAAATTTAGGTTTCCTGTTACAATTTTTTTGTATGTTTATGTTATGGTATTTGAAAATACCACTTCCGTTGGCCCCTGCATCTGGGCAATGTAATTCATGGTGACATGAAGCAATTATAAAGGTTATTAGCATCCTGGTATTCTCAGTCCAGTGAAACTGGCAAGGCTGTAGATCATTTGAATTATATTAGTTTGCTATAGATTGGTTTTAAGGAAAACACATAAATTGTCAACAACCTGAAGTGTGTATATGGTTAACTTGGTATAAAGCTTCGTGCCTTAAAGGGTGTAGCTGAGGGTTTGACACATATTACAGTAAAATGGAAGCTTTCTGAAAATGAGATTTCAGGAATTCTCAGGTTTCCAGAATAGCTTTCTCTTTCGAAGTAGTTGGCGAATAAAGTAATAGGACCCCTCTTTGGAGCATGAAAGTAGCCACCAAGTAATAAACATTAATCAATGCAGAGTTAGTGAAGAGATGAACTCTTCATGATAATAGCTCCACTTTGTTTGGATTCGTATTTTAACTCTGTAGTTGTTAAGGCACACTCTGATGTATTAGGCCATATTGATTATTATCTATTGGTAATAATCCCAAAACTTACTGGTTTCCCTCAGCAGTAGTCATTTGTTATTTTCTCTCATGGTTCTGGAGCGTGACTGGGCTCAGCTAAGTGCATTTTGCTCGCGCTGTCTCATGAAGCTGCAGCCATGAGTGACTTGTGGCTTCATTTGAGGCTAGCCCACTGGCATGGCTGGAGGCAACTGAAGATGGCTCTTGTCTGGGACATCAACTGGCCTTGCCATGTGGTTTCTCTTCCTCACAGCATAGTGATTGGCTCCTTGAGCGAGCTTCCCAAGTGGACCAGGCAGAAACTCTGTGGCCTCTATGGCCTCTGGAAGGCACATGGCATCATCCCCTCTTCTGTGGTTACAGGCTTACATAGACTCTACGATGAGTGTCAACGGCACATTGCAGAACGAGCATGTGGGATGGGAGATCCTGGGATTCTGTTGGCAAACACCACCTGTGCGGTCACTTTTGGAGTAAAAGGAAATAATACGAGAAGGAGACAAGGAAGGAAAAGAGGAAAAGTGCTCCTGGGGTTGGCAGTGGAGTGGCACCAGTGAGCTGCACCCAGAAAGGGGAGCAGGAGGAGATAACGGTGGAGACAAACATTCCAGGTGGAGGTATGGGGGAGGCAGGACAGATACTCCCCGGTGAATAGGGTGTCCCTGATACTTACTGGGCCCACGGTCACAGGAACTGTACCTGAGGGCATGCCCTTGACAATATCTCGTTGAGGAGAATAAGGTAATTAACTAATCACACTCAGCATCTGGAACACAGTACAGCCTCTCTCTAGTTACCCTAATAAGCTGGCTGGGAAGTGGTGAGTACAATAGGTAAAGTATCAAAATCACCTTGTGATTGAAATGAATTTCTAGTCTTCCTATAAGGGTGAGTGAAACATCCTATCTAATAAAGAGGAAATATGCTAATTGACCCTCATGCCGTTGCAAAAGATGGCGGCGCCCACAGCCAATAAGTAGGGAATATGCTAATTGATTGCCTGGCCCTCAAAAATGGTGGCACACACAGCCAATAAGGAGGGAATATGCTAATTGCTGCCACGCCCTCAAAAGATGGCAGAGCCCACAGCCACAAGATGGCGGCGCCCAGTTCCCTCAGCCCCACCGGGGCAGCAGGCATGCGGCACGGCCAGGCCCGCCCCCAGGTGGGTCCGGCCGCTCCGTGCACCTGCCTCCGGAGTCCCCCAGTCTCCTCAGCCCCTCAGCTGCCCAGGGCCAGCCCGAGGCGCAGGCAAGCCTTGGATGTCATCTGCCCAGCCTCCCAGGGCCGGCCCAAGGCTCAGGTAACCAGGGCTGGCCGAGGCTTGCGCTGCTGGCAATGGCAGCAGCAGCAGCAAAGGTGTGATGGGGGCGTCGCCTTCCCCTGATCGCCAGTTCGCCTCCTGCCCTTGAGGGCTCCTGGACTGTGAGAGGGAGCAGGCCAGGCTGAGGGACCCCCCCCTCCAGTGCATGAATTTTCATGCACCAGGCCTCTAGTATTACTATAAAATGATTGTGTAGATATTGAATGAGAAAATGGGCACTTACAATTATCCTTTCTCACTTCCTCCTTCCTTTGCAACCAAACTTTATTTTTATTATTAAAATATGTACACTTGATAAAACAAAAAGTCAAGTACTTATTAGGTGCTTACAGTATGCTAGCACTATTCTAGTTTGGGGTTTTTGACGAAAGCAGAGTCAAATCTAGTGATCACTTACTACTGTTTTATACAATCCTTTTATTTATCTTATATGAATTCTGAGAAAGGGTTAGTGTTATCTTTCTGTGAGGCATCTAGTAAGTCGTTTAGCTTCTAAAAGACTCTATTTTTCAGATAGATTCTATCTGTAATACCCATTTGCACAGCTCTTGTAGATACTGGAGACATGTTTGTAAAATGAAAAGCAAGCAAGGAAACACTTTACATAAATACTGAATTTCATACCTTTATAGACAGTGATTCAATTAGATGCCCCAAAGCAGCATCCTGGCACATACTGCTATACATTCAAGCATGTAATGATTGTATGCATTCATTCATTCCACTGATCTTGGTTGAACACCTGGAATGTGCTAGTCAGTGTACCAGGCTCTGGGATTAAGGGATGAACAAGCAGGACTCGTATCTGTTCTGTGGAACCTACATGATGAGGCTTTCTCGGTGAAAAAGACCTGAAAATGCCTTAAGATTTAGTGAAAAGGTGAAATGGACACATAAGGAAGTACCTTTTCAGAAGGGGTACTTGTATTTCAGATAAATGTGGTGTGGAAGGGGTTTTGAGTCGCTAAGGAGCAGTTGTCAGCAATGATGCAGTAGAACTGTGGCATTTTCAAAGAAGCCCTCTCTGACTGCAGTGTGTTGCCTGGACACTTTTGTAATGCTGGAGAAAATGGTTTACTTGGTGGTACTGTCAACTTTAATCCAGGCTGGTGTTAGAAAATCAAGTTTAGTAGGACAAGGACATGTAGTAGCATGTGGTAAGAAGAAAGGATCCTAGAATAGTAAAATAACAGCTTCTTTTTCTCTCTGCCCTGTAGTTTTGGGTACAGTTATATCTGTTGCATTTTTTTTTTTCTACGCTCACTTGTATTTTTATGACCTATGGAAGTATAATTGTTCAGGGAGTAAATATGAAAAATGTCTCGTAAGGAAGTTTTTCTTTAACTCAGACATTATATCATTAATAATTTAAATCTCATTATAACCTCAGTGCCACATCCTTCTTCCTGTATGGAGACCTTGGAGAAAAATTGTAGCCCAATGCCATCTTCATTTATTCATGTATTATCCGTGTTCATAATGATGACATCAAATATCCAAAAATAGCTATATGAGGCCACATATTTCTAAGAAAATAGATGTCTGCCGTTAGGATTTTAAATCCCATGTATTTGGATGTAGTCCAATGATTCATTTTCTGAGAGTCCTTAAACCTGAAGACATACCCAATTTTTGTTTTTTTTCCAGAGTAAAATTCAATGCAAACCAGCATTTTTAGACACTTTCTAAGTTTTGGGCACTGGACTAAATGTTTCACACATTATCTCATTTGCCCTCATAATAACCTCAACAGGTAGGCATTATCAGTTTTACAGGTGAAGAACCCGAGGCTTAGGCTAAGTAATGATGTCCAGTGTGTGGTCAAGTTGGAATGTCAGATCTGTCTCATGCAAAAGCCCTTTGATGGTAACTGCCATGCTTTGCTGCAGATGGATTCTAATTTTGTCTTTGTTCTCTTCTTTATGTCCTAAATTGTCTATAATAAATGTGAATCAATTTTATATTCCAAAAATATCAACCAATCTAATTTAAAACATGCTGTGATAGTTAGATTAAAAATATATTTTTGTGTATGGTGTGAAAATATAAAACTACATAAACCTGAACACTATAACCATATATTTAACAATTAAATAGATACTGTCATTACTGCTTAAAACTCAGTGCAATAGACATATACTGTGACTATTAAGGTTTCTGCTTCAGTTATTTTTCTTGGGAAAATAATACCTATTGATTTGAGATCTTTAGTCCCAGATTCTAAATAGATTTTTATTTCATTGTCAGCTAGATTAGGGAATTGTCTTTTGACAAGGACAAGAAAGGCATATTCTTCCTGTTTGTAGGCGTGTATGTATATAAAAAGGTTATAGACGACTTTTGAGGAAATTTGGTGATTAAAGGAAGAGAAGCATACTTGAGTGGCTAGAAGACTCAGTACAGGTTTCTGATGATAGTGGGGACTTGAGCATGTTTTCCCTTTTCTTTTTATCCCCCCACCACCACGATTTGATTTCAGGGTTAGCTATCAGTACTGTGGGAGACAAATTAATTTAGAGAATTAAATCAGCTAAATTTAGGCTGTTCTTTAGTTCTCCCCCCCACCCCTTCCTTCCCCTCGCTTCCACACACCTACTCCCAAGAGCTTCTTCCTTTTTGGCCTTGAGCTTGTCCCAAAGATACTTTGAAGATTTTGCCGAAGTAGGTCTTGGGTAGGATCTGGAAGTCTGAATTTTTAACAAATGATCTAGGTAAGTTGTATGATCCAGGTATATTTGAGAATTCCTAGGCTAGAGTAAGGCATGTATGAAGAAAAGCAGTCAGAGTGAGATTGTAAAGCTGGATTGGTCAGATGTGAAGAGCCTTAGATCATAAGCTGTGGACTTGGGAGGTGGTGCTGTAGGCTGTGGGGAGCCAATGACGGGCACCCTGTAAGTAGGGCAGGAAGTGCAGCAGTTGGGTTGGAAGGAGGAGGCATGGGTGGGCAGAAGTTGTTAAAGACATCTGAGCTTGAGGCAACTGGAGTCTGGACTAGAACTGTGCCACAGGTGCAGGCAGGAGGGAGCAAGAGGAAGTGCTACTGACGTGCTGGCCTAAGTGATTGGACATGGAAGACAGAGCACAGAAAGGAGACAGAAGAAGGGTTGGAGGCTGTGTGGATAGGATGGTCCTAGGGGGCATTTAGGAGGGGAGATGGATGTTGGCATCTCTCTGAGTTTGAAGTTCCACTGGGACTTGCATTTGCGGTGTTCCGCAGGCTGAGGGAATGGGTAGCTCAGGAGAGACTGTCTCTGAAGAGAGCTGTATTTGGCCCTTTTCTCCATGGAGATGATGTAGACACCATGCGATTAGATGAGATTGCTAAGGAGGACATTACAGAGAACATAGAGATGTCCTGGGGGAACAGGTAAGGGACAGGTGGAGGATGGAGAGCTGTTGGAGGACAACGAGAACGTGCTGCCACAGGAACTGAGAAGGTGGAAGTGGTCAGCAGTTCTGAATTTTGCAGAGAGAGTACGGAGAATGAGCTCTTAGAAAAGGACATTGGATTTAGCTCAGTTTTAATCATAAAGGGAGAAGCTCGACGGTAAGATTTAATGAGTAAAGAGATGATGAGGAAGTGCAAGTAGGTAATTTTTAAAAAGTTTTATGGTAAAGGGCAGAGATTTTCATAGCTTGGATGTGAGGCGGTTTTTGAGGTCAGGGGAGGCTTGTGTAAATTCAGAAGCTCGGGTGGAGGAGGAGAAAGGTGAGTGAGTGGGGTATGCGTCATGCAGGAGGGCGGCAGTTCACAGAGACAGTTACTCATTTGGTGCCACCCACTGTTCATGTCCAAGTTCCAGGACTGCGCTGGGGCTGCAGAGATAAGACTGGTCTTATTCTGTAAGTATCTCCAGACAAGAATGAAAGTCAACAGTACGGACTTGAGCCTGGGTGACTTGGGTGGAGATCCCACAGCCTTAGGGAGGACTTGTTCAGGAAACAGCAGTCGAACATCAGGATCAATACTAGGATGACATGTGCGCAGTAGAGGAGGGCAGAGTGTGTGTGTGGCGGGGGGTGGGGGGAGGGCAAGGACTTCATCATCCTGTGCAGGACGTGTGGCAGCCTTCCTTCGCCAAAGGGAAGAAGCTTACCTCAAGTGGGGGGACCAGCATGGGCTAGTACTTGGAAGTGTATCGGAAGAACAGTTGTTTGCATGATTGAAGTAGAAAGAAGGTATTCAGAGGTGAGGCTGTAGAGCAGGGGTGGGGAACGTCGGGCCCACGGGCCGTATAAGGCCCTCAGTGTCTTTTGGTCTGGCCCTGCCAAGGCATCAGGGGTGAGTTAATTAAATGTTGGACCAAATATAGCAGGCTAGTTTTTAAGTTGATAATTTTGGATGTCCCTCGAATGATGTTCTAAATATCCAAATGGCTCTTGGCAGAAAAAAAGCTTCCCCACCCCTGCTATAGAGCAAAAAATGTCACGTCTCTTGATGCGGAGTTGAGGTTTTTTTATTTATTTTTTTATTTTCATGTGTGTGTTTTTCCTGAAAGCTCTGGGGGAACTGTGATAAGGATTGGAGCAGAAATGTGCAATGATCTGTTTGCCTTTAGAAGGACTGCCCTGGCGGGGGACAAGACTGGAGGCAGCAGCCAGGTTCATAGGCTGATGTTTGGCCCAGGTGAGAGGAACATCCATTGATGTGAGAGAGAAACATCGATTGGCTGCCTCCTGCACATGCCCCAACCGGGGATCAAACCCACAACCTTGGTATGTGCCCTGACCGGGAATCGAACACACAACACTCCAAACAGCTGAGCCACCCAGTCAGGGTGATCATGTTTTAAAATGTCCTTATCTATTAAAGATGTGTGTGTAGGTATTTACTGGCAAAATGGTATGGTGTCTAAGATTTACTTTTAAACACACTGAAGCAAGAAGAGTTTGGGTGTAAAGATGGAATCTCAATAGCACAGTGTTGGTAATTGTTGAAATGGGTGAATAAGGTTCATTCTGTTCTCACTGTATATGAATCTATGAACAGTTCCATTTAAAAAAGCTTTAAAACAAAAGTGAATGTAGTGAAATGTAGTAGCCGACAGTAGGAGGGAGTTGAAGGTCTGTTTCTCGCCTGGTTTTTGGCACTACTGTGGATACATGTCACTCTGTCTACACGTGGGATGATCGTCCTTCTGCCTGTCTGACCCGCGAATCAAGGAATGTGGCTCCAGCAGCTAGAAGGTGTTTCTGAGATAACGACGCTGTAGCGCCCGGATTTGGGCCGGGGGTCTGGGCAGTTCCTGCCTCATTCTCCTCAGGCTTCAGTCTCCAGTGGAAATGACCATGCAGGGAATTCCTTATGTCCTCATCATATTTTTAAGGCTTTTGAATGAGTGAGACTGTGGGACGGTAACTTAGGGGAGTGATCTGTAAAGAGAGATGGAGGGGGAAAGAATAGAAATTTACACATGGCATGTTTCCACATGTAGACCTTGTGATGTCGTCATGGGCTCTTACTAATTCAAACCTGTGCTGGAATCTTCCAAGCCAGAGCGTAAGTCGGTGCTGGGCAGGTGTTTCTTCTTGTCTGACTAAACTCCCACTGAAGTGTCTGCCCTTTGCAGACTGCAATAGTGAAATGAGTCGGTTACAAAGGGAATGTGATTTCAGCAAACCCACACGGACCTGTTTGCTTCTTTGAATTATTTCCAGCCCAGCAGGATGTTAATATGTCACATCAGAGGCATACGGGCCCATCTAGTTTGATGGTCATCTTTGCTGCTGTTTGGCATTTGGAATCATTATGCCTTCCCTCTCAGGATCTTCAGATGCTGAGAGGAAGGCCCAGCGTTTTCTTTTCACCAGCTGCTGCTTTGCTTGGGCGGGTAGAATGAGTTAAGCCCTGTAGCCTCCCTCTACTCATCTGTGCTGTGTCACCAGGAGACATGGTCATGATGGCAAAAGGCAGTGTTTTCTGAGGACATGATAAAATGCCTTTGAGTCGCAGGTTGAGATATCCTGGCCCAGAGCCATCCTGTGCCTTTGTGTTTTAGCCTAGGATTACTTATTCGTTCGTTTGATCAATTAGCATTCCTGTGTCTATGCACTAGGAGTATGTTCGGGGTGCTGTTCACAGATAGGTTTGTTCATGGCAGCAAACTTCATTTATGTTCTGGATTTGGGGAACATGGACATGAAGATCTAAAAGAGTTTCAGGAAGTAATGGGGTCTTCACTTGCCTTTTCCCTCACCTCCGTTTAGTAACTCTATGATGATATGTCTCAGCCTCTGTTGCTCTCCATGGGGAAATGGTGGGGAGAAGATGGAGAGAAGGTCCCTCCTGGTGCAAGATTTTCTTTTGGCAAAGCTTTTGGGGGAAGAGTAGCAGCAGAAAAATGTTCTCCAGTCATTTAACAAATATATATTTGGTGCTTACTAAGTACAAGGGACTCTAAATATAAGGACTGAGAATAGATTTAGCTACATCTTATCCCCAGGGCAGATGCTTTCCCAGTTTTAAATCTTCTTAATTTGTAGCAAATACCAGATTAACGAAACAACAGAATCCATTCTTTGGTAGACATAATTTAGAAGAACACAAACTCATCTAACTAGCTAGGATGAATGTAAAGGCAGAGCATTAACAAACACGAACTCTTACCATTACTTTTTCTTTGTGCTCAAAAATTTGATGATAGTTTCATTGACTGGATCAATACCTCATTATAATGGGGTTATTCCAGAATTCATTGCATAAAAATCAAATATTAGAAATGTTGGAAACCCTAAATTGTTACATTTATTGTAATAAAAGCTGGTGAACATGAGGTGATATTCTTGTTTTGATTCCACTGTCATATCAAGGTTTTAGAAGTTTTTTGCATTTGTTCTTGAAAATTTGTTAGGCAACTCATCTTTCCATCACTCCTTCCTCTCTAGAAAAAGTAATAATCTTTGAACATTTTTTAGAAGTAGGAAGTGGTTACTTTTACTTTCTGTTTTATATACTATCATGTTGTCTGAATTTTTTTAAAGAGGTATGTATGTCTTTAATTTTTAAATACTTGGGTTTTGACTGGCAACATTATACGTAATTATGATAAAAATTCAAATGCTGCAAAGAGATACACTGGGTGAAGAGGGAGCAGAACGGTTTCTTCCTCACTGCCAATGTTCCTTGAACAAAACATTCTTGACCTCTCTCCGCCCAATGACTCATCTGATTGGTGAGTTTGGAGGGGAAATCAGGTGCAAGTGGCCCAGCCCCTTCCCCTCCCTCTCTCCTGGAGCCGGTCTGCTCACAGATAGAGGGCACTCAGTCACTGTGGCTCTGCCTGGTCAGGGAGGAATGTGCTGGTCATCCTTGCTGGGGATCCGGTAGGTAAGTCTTGTTTAAATCCAAGGCTCAGCTCATCAGGAGAGGTTGCTGGCTCAACATTTAAGCCTCTTTCTCAAATATCACCCTATAAGGACTAATGATGACATATTGACTTTTCCATGCTTATTGGTCTTATTTCTAAATTAGTTCAGAACTAGAGAGGGGCAGAGGGGTGTTACTTATTGTAGTTCCGTAAGATGCACAATATAGTGAGAAAGAAGTCCCCCTCTCAAACCAGACGCCATCACCAAGTGAATGTTCTGTGCATATACAGTTGTATCTAGAAATAGGTATATGTAGCTCCTTCCTTTTTATGTTAAACAGCAATGAATGCTCTGTTCTCTACTAGTTTTTTCCATTTTGATGATCTATTTGATACTTTTTACTGGCTACATACTGTTCCAGAATATGAATGCTGAACTGGTTTTATAACTGAAAGAATAAATGTGCCTCTATTTGAGCCTCACATCCTGATAAACCATGAGATGCTGGAAGGTTCTGTTGCTGGCCGACAGGCATAGCAACTGCTTTCTATGATTTCTTTTCCATAGTGAAGAGGCATGCTATGTGTCTCAAGGTGATAAGACTTGGTGCTTGATAATGGAGAGTGTGTTGGAAATCTCCTATGTAGAGACCTACTTTTTCAGAGACTCTTCAGCTGACATTTAGGGAACTATAAGCTGAGAAATAGCTAAACTGTGTCTTTAGGGCAGGTAGTAATACTTTTTATGAAAGAACTCTTTGGTACTAACATCTAAAGGTTATTCTAAAATGATTAAAAAATAAAATATTTGTATAAATGCGTATATTTTGAAAATCAGGTATCTTAGTGAAATTATATAATATTTTCTGTATTACGGTCTATGTAAGAGCTGTAAGAGCCTGGATGCAGTTTCCATTCTACAAAACTCAGTGCGTTGGGGTATCTTTCATGGGTCATTATTCCCGGTGCAGATTTCATTCTAGCCAGAGCGTTTTCCAAGGGGCTGGTGTTAATTATATTACTCAGCGTTCACAGAATGACGTTTAACCAGTAACCCCTAAACTTTATGTTGGGTGTTTCTATAAGGTAAGAATTCAGTTTGTATTAAGTTATGGTAGTTCACATCACCTTAGTTATTTTTTGTTTTATTATCCTTTCTGTTCAACTCTCTTTATGTTTTATTTGGGGACATAAACATATTCCATTACTAAAGACCAGTGGCTGCTTTATTGGCATTGCTCTTCTGCTTGCTACTTTGCCATTTGTTTTCCAGCACCGATAGTGAGGCCGCTGGATTTAGTGCGTGTGTCTCTCAGGCTACAACCAGAGAAACAGACCAGTAGGAGATATACAGAAAGATTTATTGCAAGGAATTGGCTTATGTGACTGTGGTGGCAGGCTGGGCAAGTCTGAAATCCATAAGGCAGGCCTTGAGGAAGGGGCAGGCCAGGAACTCCAGGGCATGGCCCGAGCTCTTGTCCGCAGGTGGAATTTCTTCTTCGTAGAAGCCTCAGCTCAACTGTTAAGGCCTTTCCACTATTGAATCAGGCCCATGGAGATTATCAAAGATAATTTCCCTTGTTTAAAGTCAATAACGGACCTCAATCATACCAGATTCCTGTTTGGTTGAGTAGCTGTGGGCCGTAGCACAGCCAAGCTGACACCTAAAACTGACCATCGCAGTGTGTTTCTCTGTTGCTGGGAATTCTTCTGGTTCTAGAGGTGGTCGTGCTGCCTGCCTGGAGTCGTATTCAGTTGGCTGTATGCTCTTCTTTCTCTTTCCCACCCCCTCCTTTTTCCGCAATTAAGTTAACTTTGCAACTTATTGCTGTATCCAGAGCTTCCACTCTCCTTCAGTGCCAAACATTTATTTTTTTTTCCCCCCTTTGGTTTTCCTTGAAGTGTGTTTTCTCATTTGTGTTACTTGTCTAACCAGGACAGAGCGTTCCCATTGTTTTCTTTATTAGCTAAAGTTACAGATCAGCTTGGCACCCCTCCCAGCAGGAGCGATAGTTCTCAAAGACAGTAGTTGCAAAATTGTATGCGGCTTTTCTGGCTCCTCGCTGTTGTCATTGTTCATTGTCACCCTAACTTGGAGAAATGCCATATTGGAGGTTTGATGGGATTAAAATGGAATAGGAATCTAATTGCTTCTCTGTGTTTTGTGCCGCTTCTTCCAGAACATTCTCTTTCAAGACATTGTCTTTCATGTTGGGTTTTCAAAGTTACAAAATCCCATTATCATTATCTGAAGAGCAACATTTATCAAATTTGATTCTTTTCACATTAGAAAATGTTAAAATATTATAAGGAAGTTGCTACAAGTGTGTCCTTCACTGAACTAGTCCAGCGTTTTGAATTGTTATTACTGAATTATAAAAGTCTTTGTTTCTCTACATTTTTTCTGATTGCCTACAGAACATTTTAATATTCTCATTTCTTTATTCTATTCTTTTACATTTTAGAAAAAAAGGAAATGCCAGATTTTGGCAGAACTAGATAAGCATTGAATTCCAAGAGGTCAAAAAATGTTAATATGAATCGTGGGCTAAAAGGTCTAAGATTTAGCTGTAGCCACTTATCTGTGATTAATAGAAATGGACTTTTTTCTTCTTGGTATTTTAATGAGTAATAACGGGCTGATGGAAAAAAAAATTGTAAGTATAAATTAAAATCCGAGTGTTCAGAGGCCCAGAAAGTCCACAGAAAACACTGACCAAGAAGCAAAGCATGGTAGAGACTGTTACCTTTCCTGGTATCAAATATGACCTACTCATTTTCAAAGAATTATCAAGTATACAAAAATGAAAATGAAATTCAATAAATCACCTTGTGACCATCTTTATCTTGACCATCTATTGCTGTGTGACAAATCAACCAAAAGTCAGCAGTTTATGACACTAGTCATTTTGTGAAGTTTCTGTGGGTCAGGGTTTCAGGAGAGCCTGGCAGGCAGGTTTCTGGTCTCATGCAGCTGCAGTCAGGTGGTCAGGCCTTCTCTTTGAGGGGCCAGCCTAGTCTGGGTGCCTGACAGCACGGAGGCCTCGAAGCAATCAGACTGCTACGGGATGGCTGAAGGCATCAGTTGTAAGCATTCAGTGAGCAAGGTGGAAGTTGCATCAGCTCTTCTGTCCTGGCCCTGGTTGTCACATTGCTTAGTTCTGTTGGTTAGAGGTGAGTCACAAACCCACCAAGATTTAAGGAGGGACTGCATCATTTGATAGTGGAGTGGCAAGATTTTGGAAGAGCACACAGGACAGGAGATAGTGTTATGGGCATCTTTGGAAAAAACATTCTGTCCTGGAGTACCATCTGGCCACAATGATTCACAGTTCTCTCCTGTGCAAAGTGTACTCTTGTGCTTCCAGGATTCTCCGGAAGTCGCATTCCGTTATGGCTTCAGGCTCAGAGTCAGGGAGCTGCCATCTAAATCAGGTCTGGGTGCAAACGAGGCTCCTGAGAACCAGTTCTTTGGGTATAGCTCCTTGAGTGCTCTTCTCAGTTATCTGCTCGATTCCCAGCCAAAGCACGACGGGAGGGCAGGGACCTTAAAGGCCTTGCCCCAGCGTGAGGAAACGGGGGGCACACGGGTCATGGCAGCTCTGGATTCCTGCCAGGCCCTCCTTGTCAGTTCCTGTTCTGCTGTTCTCTGTGGCTCTCACTTCTACTTTCTGGGCTCGTGGTTCTGCTCTGTAAGTCATGCTTTTTCTTAAGAAAGAGCCAGCATTTGCAGCTGAGTAGCCTTCTCATATCGCTTCCTACCCCCAAAAAGTTTGGGGATCTGAAGGCTCTTCATTTTGTATTTTCTCTGTTTCTTTTAGTCTAACATGGCAATAATTTCATAGTACAAATATCTGAAAAAACACACACAAAAAACAACAACCCACACAACTTGTGGGTTTTCTGTGAATCTTGTTGGGTTCATGCCATTAGACAAGAGCCATAACCCCAAGATGCTTTGTCTGCTTTGAGCTCCTTGTGAAACTGCTGAAGGACAACCCTTAAGATTCTTAGAAGCTTTACTATTTAATGTAGAGTTTCTGCAAGGTATGCTTAAGATCCTTAGGAGGCCTTGGGTCAGTTTGAAAGTGTCCAGGAGGCAGTGCCTTAAATCGTTTTGAAGTCTTAACTGTGTCATTCAGGCATGTCCCGGATTGGATTTGATCCTTGCTCTGAAGCCGGTTCTTGATTTGAGAATTGCTCGGCATCTGGAGAGGCTGGGAATTGAGAAACCGTTTTATATTTAACCGTGTGTTCTTTAGCTCTCTCTCTGCTCACATTTTATCTCAGGCAGCAAGCAGAACCCAGGTGTCACTTTAAGTATTCTGCCTGGAAATCTCTTTAGCTCGGTCATTGAGTTCATCATGTATGTTTCCATTTCCCACTATCCCGTACGTCTCAGTGTTGCCAACCTGTCACTGCATAGCGGGCTCCTCTTCTTGTCTTCTAGCTAGTGTCCAATCACATTTTTCCTTTAAGCCCCCAGTGACAGCCTTCTTACAACAGCAGTCCTCTCATGATCTCGCACTGATTTGGTGCATCGGGAATTTGCAAAGGGCTTGTCCTCCTGCGTTCGCTGTCAGCGTGGAGCTGCGGCACCTGTGCTGGAGCCCTGTCTCTGAGGAAGCCAGTCTGACTGCCCGGGCCTCTGTGATGTGTGGCTGCAGTGACCAGTTTGGGGGTGATTAGTTACATGTCAGCAGTAACTGGATCAGTGAGCAGTGCTGTTTTCTCTCTGGCCTTTGTCGCCCTCGAGCCTCAGTACACGTCAGCTCTGTGTTCAGGACTCCAAATATGACCATTCCCCTCCGGGTTTTTCCATTGTCTGATTCTAAGCCCTCTGACTTGGTGGACAGCAGAGGCTACAAACTCACAGACGCATCATTTTTTAGGCTGTGCAGAGGAAATTTGTTTTAACTTGACATACTTTGTTAACATTTAAAAATATCAAGAGCATTCACATCAACAACCATCCTCCATAGAGGGACAGATGTTCTGCAGTCTCACAGCATTCCTATCTTTCTTGTAGCATTCACATTTTATTGAAATTATTCACATAAATGTCTGTTCATCTCTCTGGATTGTGAACTATGCCAAGGTGTAGGCTTTTATTTTATTCACCTTTCCTCCAGAACTTGTCACCAAGATAGGCGTTAAATAAAACTTTCTTGACTGACGGAATAAGTAGGTGATTGGTTCTTTAAAAAGGCTAAGGCTAGCTCTCTCCCCCAAGGAGTTTACAGGTCCATCTGTCCTTTGTTGACTGTAATACAGAGTAGAATGTTAAGGTGCAGGCAAAATACCAGTTGGAAGAATGGCAAAGGCAGAAGCCTCTTCAATGAGAAGAAAAGAATAAATAGCCAATGTGAAGGGCAGATCAGGCCAACATATGTATGTAATTCATATGTAAAAAGGTAGAGCTGTGACAGTATGTAATTTGTACACAACTGGATTGTGGGTTGCCTGAAGGGATTTGGTGGGGAAAAGGTCTTGAAAAGGTAATTTGGAGTGAGGGTGTGGAGAGACTTGAATATTAAGGAGTCTGGACTCATTCTGTAGGCAGTAGTGAATTCCTGGTGTTGTTTGTTGTTGTTTTTTTGTTTTGTTTTGTGTGTGTGTGTTTGTGTGTGTGTGTGTGTGTGTGTGTTTGAGAAAATGCTAATGGGCGACTAGAGGCAGTATGAAGGGTAACGTAGGCAAGAGATTAGAGGTCCGAAGATTGTTTAGCAGTTTGTTTGAATGGGGGAGACAAGAGATCAACATTGAAGGGGACGTGACCAAGCACAATGGAAGTGGAGGAGGTAAAACTTGCTGAATGTAACAGTTGATAGATTTTGGTTGTGAGAAAGATGAAATGTATTATGATAACAGCACCTGTTATGTCTTAGTGTTTATTATGTTCCAGGCATTGTGTTAAGGACTTTATATGACTGTGCCCTTTGCCAAGATGACAGGTGGGAGAATTTTTGTTTTTTAACCCCAAATAGAATTTAATTTTAAATGCTTTGTGATTGAAACAACTTCTAGGAACTATGTGCCTTGTTAAGCCAGGCATAGGCAGACAATTTCTACAACCTTGTGTGTGTGTATATACATGCTTAGTAGAAATAATACTTTTATGTACTTCTGGGATTAAAAGGTAAAAACAACAATATTAACTAGCCCAGTAGTTCTCCATATTTTACATTTTACTTCTCCCAGATAGTTTATCAAATAATCAAGGTTCTAAATAGCCATGAACAAAATGAATAATTTTTCAATAACGTTTATGTTTATTATCAACCTATTATCATATTAATACTTACAGGACGTTTGAGAACCCAATTTCATGCTTTAATTGCCAAGGATCTATATGTCCATTTTGCAGAAAAATGATCAGGTATAAAATATTTGATCCTGTTTGTAAAAACCTATCTTGCATTCCTAATTATAAAGGAAACTTGAAAATACTATGATACTTCTCTTTCCAAATCTAAAGATTAGAAAAAAGTTTCCTTGTCAGTTTGAACATCTGAACACTTGGGAACAAAGATGAAATAAAATACCTCCTTCTAATAATTTATTAGTACAACTTTATATATCTCTGTTAGATAACATACATAAAAACATTTTTATTTAGAAATACATTAGTTGTTCTTTCTCACTTTGTATGAAGCAATATTATTTAGGCTCCTGACTTGCAGTATTGACATCCGTCATCATGGAGCCAATGTTTGCATCATCTTAACACAGTTTTTCAGAGGACACCCTTCTCACTTTCTTCAAAAATATATAGCACTGTGTTTCTTCGTGTTATTTTTACAAGCAATGTTATCCCAGGCCATATCTATCAATTTGAGTAATATTAATATAGTTCTCCCCAGTACTTATATTGGTATGTACTTGGTACATAAAAATCAATTAGTATGTTGCTTTTAAAGGTGAAATTTGAGAGGCTTCTTATAATAAAATGGAGATATTTGCCATTGTAAAGTAGTTATTCCCTGGAATGGCTGCTAAATTCATGTTAAATGTGTTTGTCAAATGTTATGTTTCCATGAGCTGAGTTTTACCGTCAGTGGAATACGGTGAACATTGAAAACTGGCATTCTGGCCGTGAGGAGGTTGAGGGGGGTGCAGCATTTTCTCATTCCATTGTGTTGGTATTTCTACTCTGGCCAACATTAAGTGACTAATGTGAAGTCAACTGTCTGACAAATGTTCTGAAAGTTTAACAATGTGCTCTCCTGAGCCAGTGTGAGCCAGTGTGAGCCAGTGTGAGCCAGCATGGAGGTGTTAAGACAGACAACACAGGAGAAGTGTCAGAATGAGGCTGGGTGGAGCCTTAACACATGGGTTGGAAATGGTGAGCTAGAAATCCATCAGGCATTCATATCCAAAAGAGCATTGGAAAACAAGACAGAGATGAAGTTTCTAAGGTCATCAGGTCAAATGAGCGAGGAGAGGGCATGGAGAGTGTGTTCACGCGGGAGATAGTGCCTAGTGAGCTACGAGCAGCCTGTTTGTGGTCAAGATTGAGAACAAGGAACAGGAGGAGAGAGAAGTAGGAGGAGAAACATACGAACACAGGTTTGGAGAGAGCGTGAAGTAAAAGAATGGGATTCAGCTGTGTCTGTAAGATAGCTTTGTGGCAACAGAGAGGAGCATTGAACTATGCAATTGTGAAGTCATTAAATCCTGGGGAATAAGAGAGAGAGAAGGTTTGGTGGCCTGTGGGGAACAGGGAATATTTTATGTGAGTGAGGATGGGCTGAGGAAGTGAGGGCAGAAATAAGGGCTGCTCTTTAGAAAAAACGTTGACAGGGAAATGACAGAGTGACTGCTCAGGAAGCACATCCGCTCCCCACCCCACCCCCTTCTGTGAATAGAAGTATAAAAGAGAATTAAACATGGCTATGCTATGATGGATGGAGAGGAGTCAGGGCCTGGCTGTCAGTGTCTTGAAGAAATAAATGAGGAGCACAGCCAGACACATTGGTCTTTAAAGGAGAAGGAATCCAGTTTCCTTACACACTGGAGGGAAACAGGCTAGGAGCGGGGAGAGCGTGAGGAAGCTTATTAGGAAGAGAAGGGTTGGGTATAAGTTGGTGCTCTCATGTGGAGTTATTCGGAGTGATTGGGGCCGGTGAGATGGGGCTCTCCTGTGAGTAACAGAGGCAGAGGCTAGCGGTGGAGAGGTGGGGTCAGACCGCTGGTCTCACTTCCTAGCCCTGTCTCTCCCAGCTGTATGAGCGTGAGCCATGCCTCAGTATTCCCTCTGAAAAATAGGGTGATAAAATTATTGTCAGCTCTCAGGGCTACTGAGGTTACATTAGCCAATATATTTCAAGTGCTCAGTGTGTGGTTAACTATTGTCCTATTGACAACTGCTGGTATTTGGGCCTGGGGAGAGGAACAGGCTAACGGTGATTGACAGTGTTGTCTAGCACAGTGTTTCTCACACCTGCGTGAGGATGTGAGTCACCTGGGGATCTTGCTAAAAGGAAGATTAGAAATCAGTGGGTTTAGGGTGGGTGGGGCCCACGAGTCAGCATTTCTAACAAGCTCCCAGGTGACGTTGTGGCTGCTGGTCCAGGGCCTACCCTTGGAGTGGCAGGGTTGCAGCAGTGCTAATGCCCCAACTAGGAGTGGCCAGTGGCCATCCGTACTGGCTCCAGGCACGAGGCTGTCCTCCATGCAGAGTGGATGTTTGGGCTTTCCTCCCAGCTGTAGATTGGACGGGCCAGGGCGCAGGGCCGTGGGGCCCTAATAAGTGCCGCGTCAGGAGTCAGCTGTGAGCCCCAGACCTTGAATGACAGGGGTGAGGCCAGCAGGGGCGGATGGGAGAGGCAGACGAGGACCCAGGGCCGCGGAGCACGGTGAGGCCAGGCAGTAGGTGTGGGGCGGAGGTGCCAGAGGTGGTGGTCGTGGCGGCAAGATACGGGACAGCAAGGTGTTTACTACTGGAACCCCACTGGGTCTACTTTTGTGTTTTAAATTTTGATGATTTAGGAAACTTTGTTTGCTTGGCAGTGCCATTATAAACAGCAGTTGATTAGAGACATGTTTTGTACTTCTGGTGAGTAGAATGCCTGATGAGAGAAGTTACTGGGTGCTGTTTGCTGTTTCCTGGGTCAGTTGGGTTCAGGCTGCAGTCAGGCATGCGGTCTGTCTGTCTGTCTAACCAGTGGGGAAGTGGGGTGCAGGCTTCCCAGTGCCAGGGACAGCCATTCCAGGGAGATTCCGAAGTCCCACCTCCAGGGAGAAGTGAAGGTGGCAGTGGAGCTGCTGGGGGCTGCCTCGGGGGGGTGTGAGGGGGCATGGTGGGCATGCGTGACTGGACACATGCTACTACATTTTGGTTGGTACGTCTGTTTTCTGTCTTTCTGGGATCCGCAGTAAAATCTTTAAACAAACAATAAAGAAATCACACTTACCCCTCGTTTAGAGTGTATTAGGGAAACGTGCTTCCATTTCTAACATTTAACACCCTGCATCTGCTCATTCTCTCACATTCTCCTTTAAATCCTGCTTCCTCTTCTGGGTCAGGGACAGGACGCTCCAGTTCAGAGGGGCACCATTGGGGAAGACTGGTCAGACCACTCCGTGACTGTTTGCCTCACCTCTGCCACTGTCCTCATTGGGCTGCTCCACCCTAGCTCTGCCTCTGACCTCTGACCCCGAGGCCACCAGCCAGGGAACCACAGGTTCCTCTGTGTGTCTCAGCCTGACTTTTTTTCTTGGGTGAATCAGGATCCTGTTCGTAAAATCATTTCTTTAGTGGATTTTCATAAAGGTACTGTTTTGAGAAAGGGAAGAAATATTACTTTCCTTTTCAGATATACATAGAACTGTTCAGCTGTATTTGATTCCCAGTGTTGGGAATAAATGTTCCTCCACATAAGACTTTTCTAACCTCAGTATTGCCAGCTGTGACCACAGGAGTTGGTGGGTTTGTGAATATCACAATTAAGCTTATTTCTCCGAGAGTCATTGGAATATGTGTGTGTGTGTGTGTGTGTGTGTGTGTGTGCGTGCGTGTGTGTGTGTGTATGTATATATATATAAATTCTTTATTGTTTAAAGTATTACATGAGTCTCCTTTTTCCCCCCATTGACCTCTCCCCCGCCACCCACTTCCCCAAGAACAAGTCCTCACCACCCTACTGTCTGTGTCCATTGGTTTTGCTCATATGCATGCATACAAGTCCTTTGGTTGATCTCTTACCCCCTCACTCCCCGCCTTCCCTCATAGGTTGTACAGTCTGTTCGAAGCTTCTATGTGGATTATATTTTTAAAGTCAGAGAGATAAAAATGCATTCTACCACCTGTTTCTTGGTTTTACTAAGTAAATAATAAAGAACAATGTAAAGATAATGCAGAGTCCTGAGGGTGAAAACCTCCCTTCGCCTTATTGTAGGGATTGGGGGGGAATAGCAGCATTTACACATCTTGTTTTGAAGTTTTTATTTTGTAGAATATTCTTCAGTTCCTAAATAAGAACCCCATTTGTTAAACTATGTGCAACTTAGTGTCCTTGGTTCTAAAAGGTAGTATTTGTTTCCTGTCCTCCCTATAAATGCCCTGCAAGGATATAACTTTGGTGAATTGCTTTCTGGTCTCTTCAGTAGAGGTCAATGTCACATAAACACACAATGAGGCCTGGGTGTCAAATTGTGCAGCAAGTTTTTTCCCTTCCAGTAAACTGAGAGGACATTCTAATGAACAAGCTTGCATTCTTAGCCTTGCTATTGTTATGCCATTATTTTATGCTACATAGACTCTTGAATGTTCTTTGTCTTAATTTCTACATTTATTTGTTAAATCAATATTTATTGTTTAAAGGTCCGAACAAACTTGTATTCTTATTCTTGTTATTGTTATGTGGATATTTTATACTACATAGATTTTTGAATGTTCTTTGCCTTAATTTCTACATTTATTCTTTCAACCAGTATTTATTACTTAAAGGTCCATGCCACCATCTCTTTCAGTGTTCGAGCCTAGACATTTTGCTTTATCTTTCTCTCTTCCAGCAAATAAAACCAAGAGGGAGACAGCCAGCATTCTAAAATAACATAGAAGTAAAAGATGGCTATTTTATTGTCTGTAGTTGGATCCTGCTTGTAGAAAGGGAACTGACAGATCTTATGCACAGAGAGGAAAAGGAGCATAAACTCAATTTCAGGATATGAGGCTGCACTGTCTCTGAGTGTTTTCAGAAAAGAGAGATGTACTTAGTATCATCTTTTAGATGAGTACTTGAAGAATACTAATTCATTAACCATGCTTGGGTTTACAATTTCAGTAAAAGGAGCTTTGTTCTGTTTCTAAAACACAATTATACTGTTTTCTCACTGTTCAGTTAATTCGTTTTGTGATAGGTGCGGCTTTAAATTCTTCCTTTTAAATGTAGTCATTAACAGATCTTCCTCTATATTGCGCTCATGATTAGTGTTGTTAAGAAAATAACTAATTTTATTATATATGTCAACAGAAAATTATTTTCTCTTCTCCTATCCGTTTCTTTGTAGCTTTAAAATGAACAGTCTGTTCTGAAAATACTGAAGTGCATTTCAGCACTTTTTCTGCCATACTTTGCCAGCATCTTTATAAGCACCATTAAAATCACTATAATTAGAATAAGTCTTTTCAGTGACTCAAAATGCAAGCGGAAAAAAATAACTTATGCCAAGCTCAGAAGGGGTTTCGCTAAGTGCTAAGTGTTTCGAAGGAGAGTTCGTTTAAAAAAAAATTTTTGGTGTGAAGAAAAAGCTCTTTCTCTTTTTCTTTTTAAATTGAGCATAACTATTGGCAGTTATGAATATGGACTTTTTTACTTGCTTTTTAACTTTTTTTTTTTTCAACTTCTTTGTTGGAACTCAAATCTTCTAGACAAGCGGTCAGGTTACTTTTGCAGGTTCCACATGGCAATGCCTTAAAATCAGAGCCAGCCCTGAGCCTGCGTTGTGTATGACCTCCCATGGATGGGACATGTGTCAATGCTTACTTTACATGTAAGTTCTGTGGGATTCCTCTCCGGATTAGTGAAGCTCACATGAAATTACTAAGTAGTTTCTCTTATGGGAAAAAGCCTTTCTTCAGATTCATAGTCTTTCAACGTCTTCATAGGACATTTTCAGACAGCTTCTTTTTCACAGTTCTTCAATGGCATAAGAAGACTCATTAGAATGGGAGTCTGAAGACTTTTTTTCTTGCCTGTATTTTGCGCTTGTAGCTATGGTCTTGGGCCACTTTTCATCTGTAAAATGAGGGGTTGGACTAAACAGTCTCCAAGGTCCCTTTCCACCTGAAGTTTCTCTGAATCAGTGGATCACTGGCTGTTATGGTCGCATTGTGTTCATCTGCTACATTGCTCTATTTAATTACAGCTCAGTCCGTTGATTTTATATTTTAAGGCAAATGGCTTTGGTCAGAAGCTCATCATTCTCAGTCATCCTATTCTTTTAAAAGTTTTGCTTTTTCAACCACAAAGACATTTGAAAAGCATGCCCCATGGATTATATCTCTACCCTAGTTTTTTTTTTTTTTTCTAAAGGAAATGCAGAAGACTGATTGTAGTCTCTTTAGGTTATCTGGTATGGCTGATTATTATCTTGCTGTGTTCTAGCAGTCTCAGAGTCTCAAGGTGTGTTAAGAATAGTCTGATGCTGTTTTGTTTTGCTGAAGTAAGTTGAGCAGAATCCTGGGAAAACATGCATGAGGTCAGGTTCTGAGAAAGAGCAAGGTGGCAGCAGAGGGGTATTTGCTTTCCTTCCTTAGGTTTTAGATCGCTGATGCCTCTAGTCTCGTAGCTTCATTAGGCTGCCTGCGTCCTGGTCTTCTCTCAGTCAGCAGTCTACTGCTTGCATGCATTCCTTAGGCAGTTTGGAAGCGCACCAGGTGGCTTTTTATGTGTGGTAATTAATAAAGTGCTAATCTAAGCAAAAGCTAAAAATGAACTTGATCCTTAATGGCCGATGCGTGTGATATTCTTCCAAAATATTTTGTTCTACACGTTTACGGTAAAGCATTTCAAGAACACAGTATCTTCAGAAAGAGGATGAGTGTGGGGGTCTGGAGGCTGTGTAGTGTGTCTGGGTACTAACTGCTGGTGATCCCCTGAATTCATAACCACTTAGCTTATTTTCAGGGTAGGTGTCTGCCATGTCACCCAAGTAGCAACACCAGGAGGCACTGTGCACATTGGAGTGGTGAAGAATTGTTATTTTTTTTCCTGTTCAGGTAAGAAGAGTCCCTGGGTCAAGCGGTCACCTTCATAAAACCGAAGACGGTGACTGGGAGTGGAGTGACGACGAGATGGATGAGAAAAGTGAAGAGGGGAAAGCAGCTTTTTCTCAAGAAAAGGTACATGGCATCGATGATGATGAGCTCACCTGTGTCAGTTTCATTTTTGTGGTATTTTTTTTGTGTGTATATATATTAATAAATACTTCATTGTTTTTACAGTCACGAAGAGTAAAAGAAGAAAATCCTGAGGTGAGTGGTGGTTCTTTATTGACTTTTAATTTTTTTTTGCTATTTCATCCTCTGCCCTCCCCGCCCCACCCCTGAAGTATCAGCGTTTGTTCCACTTGAGGAAGAGACTTCAAAATACTGTTCTCATGCAGTTGTAGAAAAAAAGAAAATGGACATGGCCTTTGCATGTCCCCGTTCTGTTTGAGTTCCTTTTGAGCTGTATAAATTGGGGCAGGTCACTTTACTCTCTCAGCCTCGGTTTCCTCCTCTGTCAAAGGGGATGATCACAATGCTTGTAAAGTTGCCCTGAGGATTATTGATGAAATCACCTGCAAAAAGCACTCTGGAGTCCTCAGCACCGACTAGTATCACAGTTAATCCTAACTCTTGGTATTACTGTCAATTAGAAAACATAGTAGGCATACAGGAAAAATTTCTTTTCGATTTATAGTTTAAAGTAAGATATTAAGATGGTTAGCAACTCTAGGTTCAATCTGTTGGTCTTGATTTTTAAATCTCCTGGATAACTAAGTAGGCAAGGAACACTGTTCTATCAGCTTCCCTTTGAGACTTGGTCATCTTTTGATTAACTCACTTCCTCCAGCTGGTTAATTATCCTAATACCTAATGACTAATTACAACCATAGTTCAAAGGATGTGTGCTATTTCTCCTAGAGGAAATTTGAGCATATTTAAATGGCCCAGATATTTTACAGTCCTAGTAATTAATGTGTACCTTGGTAAATTCTCATTAAGGCAACAGAAGACTCCGGGTTATAAGTGAGTCCATCCCAACTTTTTAAAATTAGCAGACATTTTCTTTTGATTAAATGGAATAAATCCTATTCCACTTTAAGGGGCAATAGGCAGCTGGGCCTTCTAACAGCATCAGAGCTACAAGCCACACCTTCCCCTGTTATTGTCCCCTCCTTCTGTTTTCTTCTCATCCTCATGTCACACCCATAGGCCTTGTCAAAGGACTTTTCAGTCTGCTGGCTTCCTCTGGGTTACTCTCCTTTAGATCCTGTTTCCTCCTAGCTTATGAATTTATCTTTCCATTTTATACATGAAATACAAGGTTTAATCAAGGAAGTTATCCCATGGGTTAGTGAGGGTGGCGATGAACTCTACAGTAGGACACATTCACTACACAGATGTGCTGGGCATTTAGGAATGATCTTAACCAGGTATCCTGAATTCTGCCCTCTTCTTGACCACTTTCCTATTTTATAAAGAATAAAATAGTCAAGGTTTTTTTTATCTATTTTTAAGAGTATCTCTAATAAAATGGTCAGTTTCACTAACAAATAGGACAAACAACACAATTCAAATAGCACCATAGACGCAAAAAGCATTCATTATTGGTTCACTACAGGATATCCTCATTGGATTATAGTCACTGCATCCATCCTTACTAGGTCAGACTTGTTCTTCCTTACTAGGTCTGACTGATGTCTTGTTTGGATAGTAGTATCTTTTGGGCAGGAATATTTTCTGCATAGACAGGAGAGAGTAATGTACAGCATGCTTTCCATTGATCAGGTATTACTGTCGACCTTCTTGCGTGGGGTTTGGAAGTCTTAGGCACTTCACTCTCTCCAGACTCATTTGATGTGCCAGAGGCATACGGCTGTTCCTATACTGGTTTACAGTGAAAGAAGCGTGTAGATGGGTTTCTTATTTCTGTGAAGGGATGCAGGTGTGTGAATAGAGCACTCCCACCAAATCCTAGAAATGCAACCCACCTGCTGTTGGCAGCTTCTCAGGCCAGTGTTTGTGGGAGGTGATGTTTCTGTATCTTGAGCTGTGTCAAGAGCAGCGACAATGAGGGTTCCTATGTCCTTTCAGCTTTTAATTGAAGCAGGCCCCTGGTTTGCCAACCCCAAATCACTTTTAGTGAGCAGAGCAGAAAGTATTTTATTCACCCATTACAAAGGGAATTAAACTTGTTGAACATGTAATTATTCAATGAATATATATGTGTATATGTATGTATATACGTACACACACACTCATGCCCATTGTTGTAGTAGGTGTTGGGGAAACATCAGGTAGAAAAACAGAGTGCAGTTTCTGTCCTTGTGGAGCTGACATTCTAATGGGAATAAACGGTAATAATAACCTTCATAAATACATAAATTATGTGGTTTCTTTCCATGGAATAGGAATAATGGGGGGGGGGGGATAGAAAGGGTGGAGGTACAGGTAGTGTGGTAGAGGGTTGTAATTTTAAGTGGGTTGGTCAAGGTAGGCCTCTGGAGAAGGGACACAGAGTAAAGACGTGTGAAAGCTTTGAAAGGCTTCAGTAGAATGAAGCTACAAAAAGGCCACTTTTTTCTCGCTCCTTTTGCCCCTGTGACTGTCACTTCTTGTCACAGAGGTTATCAGTTTGCAGTGTTTTCTTCCAGACCTTTTTCTGCTCATTCACATGCAAATATGTACATAAAGAAATCCAGCATATTATTTTAAAAACATGGATGGGATTGTAAAAACAAAACAAACAAAAATGTTTAAGTTGCCTTATGTCTTCACATTTTCCGCATTAGTTGCTGAAGATCTACCTCTTTAACTATAATATATAACATGAATGGATTGAAATGGTTTGTTTAACCATTTCCTTCTTGGTGAGTGAGCATTTAAGCTGCTATTACAAACTGCTTTCCATTGCCATTTTTGTGTATGCTTTTTGAGGGGCACATATGCCAGTCAAGGTATATAGAATTGTGCTTCCTTCGTTGCAAGTGTCTGCAAATTTTGAATTCTTTATAGTTGCTATCAAATATAAAAATATTTTAGTTTAAATATATTATAATTTTATTTATCAATTATATATATATATATATATATATATATATATATATATATATATATATGCCTAAGCGACCATTGCAACCGAACAGATGACTGAACAGGCTGCGTGGGGCGACCAGGCCAACAGGGGTGTCAGTGAGGGGCAACTAAATGCCTGAGCAGCAGGCTATGTGGGGTGACCAGGCTGGCGGGGGGGGGGGCAGTAAAAGGGGGCTAGGCCGTCAGGGGGTGCAGTTAGGGCTGGCGGAGGGGCAGTTGGGGGTGACCAGGCCAGCAGGGGGGACAGTTAGGGGCAATCAGGCAGGCAGGCAGGTGAGCAGTTAGGAGCCAGTGGTCCTGGATTGGAGAGGGTGCAGGCTGGGCTGAGGGGACCCTCGCCCCCCCTCTACCACCACCCCCCCTCCGTGCACAAATTTCATGCACCAGGCCTCTAGTATCTCAATAAAGCTGGAGGTGGGGGGAGAAGATGTAGCAATGTATATAGTCACTGAATTGTACCTTATTCCTTTAAACATCTTTAGTGGGGGGGGGGGAGGGATGCTTATCTGTGCCAAATGGTACATTTAAATGCTATATTGTTTACATTTTATAAGCTTTTCAATAGTATTTGTCACTTAAATTGCAGTTTAGTGTTTTACTTGCCTATAAGCCACTAATGGGTTGGGATGTTTTGAGGTTTTTTTCATATTTGTACTAGAGGCCCAGTGCACAGATTCGTGCACCAATGGGGTCCCTCGGCCTGGCCTACGCCTCTCACAATTCGGGACCCCTCAGGGGATGTTGGATTGCCAGTTTCGGCCTGATCCCCACAGGCCAGGCCAAGGGACCCCATCGGTGCATGAATCTGTGCACCAGGCCTCTAGTATGCATATAAGATCTTTGGTTAATCTCTTCCCGCCCTCTCCCCTCCTCTCTCTCCCTCTCCCCTCTGAGATTCATCAGTCTGTTCCATCTTTCCATGCCTGTGCGTTGAACATCTGCCCCCCTGGTGGTCAGTGTGCATCATAGAGAATGGTTGTATGGTCGAATGGTCACTTAGGCTTTTATACTAGAGGCCTGGTGCACGGGAGGGGGGGTGTCCCTCAGCCCAGCCTGCACCCTCTTTAATCTGGAACCCCTCGAGGGATGTCCGACTGCCTATTTAGGCCAGGACTGCTGGCTCCCAACTGCTCGCCTGCCTGCCTTCCTGATTGCCCCTAACCGCTTCTGCCTGCCAGCCTGATCAACCCCTAACCACTCCCCTGCCAGCCTGATTGCTCCTAACTGCCCTCCCCTGCAGGCTTGGTCGACCCCAACTGCCCTTCCCTGCAGGCCCAGTTGCCCCCAACTTCCCTCCTCTACCGGCCTGGTCATCCCTAACTGCCCTCCCCTGCAGGCTTGATCGCCCCCAACTGCCCTCCCTTGCAGGCCTGGTCCCTCCCAACTGCCTTCCCCTGCTGGCCATCTTGTGGCGGCCATCTTGTGTCCACATGGGGGCAGCCATCTTTGACCACATGGGGGCAGCCATCTTGTGTTGGAGTGATAGTCAATTTGCATATTACTCTTTTATTAGATAGGATATTCCCTTAGTATCTACTAGATACTGTATATGTGTTTACTGGAGACATCAGTACCCACACAAGGAAATACAGACATTGACAAGTGTATGAATAGGCCTATTGTATTTATTAGTACGTCAGAAATGGAGGGAAAGATCAGAAGATGTTATGTAATCGAGGTGACATGCAAAAAAAGTCACCAGGTTCAGATAGAGTAAGAGGCCACACTAAAGGAGGGATATTTTAGAAATGCCAACTTGGGAGGGGCTGTTTGGCTTCCTGGAAAGTATCAGGCAGGGGAATATCCAGGTAATACAGTATTAGTTGGAGAGGTTGGGGTGGGGTGTCTGTCAGAGGGACACTGGGTAGTGCCTGATACTGGATCATATTTGGATCCCTACCTCCAAGAGAATTTCCAGTATAAACTGTAAAGTTCTAGTGTTACATTGCTTATCTTGAGATTTGTAGCCAAACCCATTGAAAAATTGGTCCTGTGTTTTCATGTGATTTTTTAGAAATAGCCTTACAAAGAATGCCATCCACTAGTTTGCAGCAAGTAGATAATTTATAAATTCATATGCATTTCATTTATCTTATTCCATGTGAATGGTGGAAGCCAGTGGAGACTACAGATTAGTAATATAACAGTAATATTAAAGTTAGTTAATTGAACAATATCAATGTGTGTCTGATTTTTACATGGAGCTGTATTAGGCCTTGTGAGAATTATACAAAAGAAGAGAGCTTGCTCTAGAAACTTCTCATTTCTTTGAGGGGTAGGGTGGGGGGATTAGCTTTCTTAGGTAGGGTTTTCTAGCTTAAAAAGCATCATAGCTTATATAAAATGTTTCAACTATTGTCCCATGATTGATCTTTTTGACCAGTGATTTTTTTTTTTTTGGTCAGACTCTGTAATAATCAGTATGTAACTGTTTTATGATTTTGGGGGGAGTCAGTTTTGCTTTATATCTGAATCTTCCATATAAAAGTGAAATTGACTTTATCTTTATTTTTTAAATATTTTATTGATTTTTTACAGAGAAGAAGGGAGAGGGATGGAGAGTTAGAAACATAGATGAGAGAGAAACCTCGATCAGCTGCCTCCTGCACAGCTCCTACTGGGGATGTGCCCACAACCAAGGTACATGCCGTTGACCGGAATCGAACCCGGGACCCTTCAGTCTGCAGGCCGACGCTCTATCCACTGAGCCAAACCGGTCAGGGCGACTTTATCTTTAAATTCACAGTTTCTTTTGGTTTCATTTAACCGAGGAGGACATTTGGAAGGCTTCCATTACAGAAACATGCTTTTTATAGCAGCCCCTCCATTAGGGGGATGAAAACAGTGGTTCCCAACCCTGGCTCCACGACAGAAAAACAGAAAGCTTTAAAATTGTGGATGCCTAGGCCCAGCCCTAAGATTGTGATTTGGTAGGTTAGGGTGATGTACAGGTAACTCTGATTTTTTAAAGCTGCTCACATGGTTCTGCTATGTAGCTGGGATCAAGGACCACTGACTAGGAAAAAATGTGCCAATCTCTGTTAATCCAAAAGTCCAGATTGGAATTTAGGAATTGTGTGCTCAAAATTCCTGAAGATCTGTTTTAAACCTGTCTATCCGAAATCTCAACAACAAAAAGGAAAAGAAAAAAAAGATGTTTCAGAAATCCCTTGGAAAAGTTGTCCTTATTTAATCAAGTGTAATGAAGCCAGGTGGAAAGGTTTGTTGATTGAAACCTGTAGGGCCCACAAGAGTTATATATGTATGTATATGTGTGTGTGTGTGTGTGTGTGTATGTATGTGTGTATGTATATATATGTGTATATATATATATATATATATACTTTATATATGTATATATAGTGGCCTCAACAACAGAAATTTATTTTCTCACAATTCTGGAGGCTAGAAGTCCAAGATCAAGGTGTGTTTGCAGGTATGGTTTCTTCTGAGACCACTGCTTGGTTTGCAGATAGCTGTCTTCTGTATGTGTCCTCACAAGGTATTTCCTTTGTGAGTGCTAAAAATAAAGGACCTTTAGGTTGGGCCCAAATCAAATCTGAATGGTGGCCTTATAAGAAGAGGAAATTTGGACACACAAGAGACACTAGTGAAATGTGTGCACAAGAGGCATATTGGCCCGGCCAGTGTTGCTCAGTGGTTGAGCATCGACCTATGAACCAGGAGGTCACAGTTCGATTCCCAGTCAGGGTACATGCTCGGTTGCTGGCTTGATCCCCAATAGGGACCATGAAGGCACAACTGATCAGTGATTTTCATCGCTGATGTTTCTGTCTGTTCCTCTCCCTTCTTTTCTCTGAAATCAATAAAAACATTTTTTTTTTTAAAAGAGGCATATTGAAGAATTTTGTTATAGTCTAGGCTACGTTAATTGTGCAAATGTTCTGTTTCCCAACTCTGACATTTTTTTCTGAAGAGAAAATGCATTTGGTGTGGATTTAGGTTGAGTTAATTTTACTAGAGATTAGTCACAATGTGAGAGCTACATTTATTGTGTATGTTACTCCATTGAGCGACATGCCTGATGATTATTAAAACTGTCTTTTAGCTTTAAAAAAGTTTTTTTCTGATGACATCATGTTTTCCAAGTGCCTATTAGCTCTCATACATGTTTTTACATATATCTCCATTTGTAGATGGAGGGGAAGATTTGATTTCTCCCTCCAAATTTATTATACTTAGCCTTTGAAATCACAGACAGTTTTAGCTAGATACTTTTATCATACCACGTTTTTTAAAGGCCTTCTTATTGCAGGTAACTGACTTTCCAACTAGTGAGAAAACTTAGATTTGTGACCAGAAAACTTCTGTATTTCTGAAAATCATTTTCTTATGGAAAAATTCTATTTTTTTAAATATATATATATATTTTATTTCAGAGAGGAAGGGAGATAGATAGAAACATCAATAATGAGAGAGATTCATTGATTGGCTGCTTCCTGCATGCCCCCCACTAGAGTGGGGGGAATTGAGCCTGCAACCCCGGCATGTACCCTGACCAGAATCGAACCTGGGACCCTTTAGTCCGCAGGCTGGTGCTCTATCCACTGAGCCAAACTGGCTAGGGCTGGAATAATTTTAGATTTATGGGAAATTTGTAAAGGTCTACGTAGTCCAGAGTTTCCATACACTCCTCACCCAGGTTCCTCCCCTGCATTAATTTCTCATGTGACCCTGGTCTGCTTATGGCAACTGAGAAGCCAACAGTGCTGCATTACCATCAATTACCCACAGACCATTCATAGTTCACTCATTTGCCCACTATGTCCTTTCTCTGCTCCAGGATCAACTCCAGAAAAACAGATTGCATTCAGCCACAGTCATTTTAAAATGGAAACCAAAAACAGTAGGCAGAGCTCTCTGAAAAATTGGAAAGCAGACCTTGTCCCTTTCTTCTCTTCTTTCCAGGACCTTTTCCTGTTTCCAGGGCGGTGTCCAATATTAATCTATTATTCTCCCTTCCCCCCTATCAAAATACCATTCTCTCAAATGTGCTTCTTATAAGCAAATTGTTTAACAGCAAAAGAATTCCAATAGACAAATTCATTTTATATTGTTGATGAATGGCAGCTGCTTAACATGTTGGTTTTCTTGTACATGTAAAAATGTGTGCCCAAAAGGCATGCCCTAAACGGACAGAATGGGGTTTATAATGGTGAAGTTTGGGGGCCTGTAGGTGGTTGCCAAGGAAGACGTTTGTATGGGGAACCCCCCTCTCCACCACTCCTGGGCAGCTCTGCACATGTTCAGAGGGTCAGAGGGGTCACCCACATTGCTCACAAACCAGGGAGAGCCTCAGGCTGGCCCCTTCGTTACATGTGTGGTTACATCTGCACAGGGAGTGAGGGTACAGAGTGCATGCGGCTCCAGCTCCCAGGAATAGAGGGCTCCTCGGGAAAGAGAAGTTGTCACCTCTAGTAAATGCCACTAAGGTTTTCCAGATTACAGTGGTTCTCTGACTAAAGGCGGGAGATTCTGGAAGCACTGATGTGCCTTTTGGTTGTACCTCAAACCTTAATGAAGACTATGGGCTCAGCCTGAACAATCCTTGACAAGAAATCATTTGGTGCAGGTGCAATCCCTCTGGCTGGTTAAGGGACACAGATAATTTGTTCTTCTAATGTAGTCAATCCCCTCCTCCCCAAATAATTTAGTATGAAAAGTGTCAAAAATATAGGAACATGGGAAGTGTATTACAGTGAACATGCACATATCTATCACCTGGGTCCTACCACTATATTTGCTTAATCACGTGTGCATATATCTATTCATCCATCAGTCTATCTTCATTTTGTGATGCATTTCAAAGCAAATTTGTAGACATCCACCCCCTTTCTCCTGTTACTTTATTACTCACATACTTATTTTTGAGAAAGCACAGAGAGCAGGAATTTTATGCCCTTAGCCTTTAGAAAACTCTTGGTACAAAGAATTTCTGCTGAGTTCTGATTATTTTAGAATTGATAGTAAGTTTAGAAATGGAAACTCCCTTTTCGTCCTTTTTCATTGCTGTTTCTCTTGGAGTTTATTTTGGTCTTTCAATTTTTGTTCAGGGCAGAGTTCACAAAAGTAGGGCTTGATGCTAAAATATTTTGGGTATCACATTAGGGCCGCATTTCCAACGTTGAGAGAAAAATAGAACCTATCACTGTGGCATTCCTGTTTCCGAAAATGTTTGAAAAACCTAACTATCCCTTTATGTTTTTGAAACCCAGTGAATAAGTTGCTCAAAGTAATCATGAATGGGGTAGGTTTTACTAGTCTTAACATCCTTTCATTAGGAGGCCCTTAACTTTAAATGAAATTATAGGATAAGAAAAAATGGTCCTGGGCATTTTTCTGTTACCGAGTTTAAAATAGTCCATGCCTTTCACTTCAGCACAGTGGTTCTTTAAAAGCATTTGGGTGAGTCGGGGCACTTCTTAAAGATACAGTTCTTTCCTGTCTCCATGAAATTCTGAATTAGTCTGGGTGCAGCTCAGAAATCTTTGATATGTGTCCCAGGTAATTCCAATGCAGAGAGCAAAGGGACCACACATTGGGAAATACTGCTTTAAAATTATCTAGGTTATTTAAAGTGTTTGTCTCTGATAATCGAGACTTCGTGAGCCACACTGGCCCTACTGTCTCATTTGGTTTCCTTAATTGCTGTAACGGTGACTCTCTTAACAGATGGCGGTGAACGCCAGCGGCATACCCGAGCAGATACAGTCCCTTTCTATGCAGGACTCCCAGGTATGTTTCTCCGCCAGTCATTTATGTCTAAGATGCTCTGTGAATAGATTTTTTAAAGAAAAACTAACACTTGAGAAGGATGGATAATTTCAGGGTAGTGCTTCCAAATCAGGGGCCTGTAAACTCTTTTTTGTTTAATGGGTATGGAGAAAAGAATACTGTCACTATTGACCATGGTTTTCAGGGCCTCCGACCTTTAAATGATGGGTTCAAGAGCAAGAATTGAATGCCAGACTGCCTCTGAAATTGCTGGTATTGCGTGAAATGAGGAAAGAAAATGACTCACCATTCTGTTAGATTCCAGCCACAAAACACTGTAGTTAATTGATACTTTTCTTCTTTGTTCCTGGTTGGATTTCTGTAACCTGTTTTCATAATTCTTTTATCATTGAATTTTATGGGCCAATTTATCTCTACAACTTGCCTTATAAAAACAATAGTTCAGTGCCCATGAGATGCATTTGTATTGAGTGTTATATGACACAAGATGTGTGCCACGAGCTGGCTTGGGTGCTAGTGAAGGGTGATGACCTGTCAGCGGACAGGGAGCCAGAGTGCAGGTGCCCATCCGCTTTTGCTGCATAATTAATGGGCAAGCCCTCTGCGCTCAAACTGGTTATTCTATCAAGCCCTAATAGCTTTAGCAACCACAAGTTTCTTTCCTCCCCCCCACCAAGTCTGCATATTCCATTTGAATTCGTTTCTAGCCTACCTGATCTGTGTTTGATGAATTAGTTGTATACTGAGGAGACAGTGAGATTTCATGGTTGCAGGAAGCAACCATTTCATGTTTGAGGTCAGATATCTAGTCCTTGCCCTTATTTTATAGCTGAGGAAGCAAAGATCTGCAGTGGTTAAGTGGCTCATGAAGGTTGCACTACTGGCTAGCGCAGAGGCAGGGTTCAGTGTAGGTCTTCACACTATCAGGCAACTCAGTAAAACACCTGGAGATAAAATGGAGGGGTGGGTTGAACGATGAAAGGCAAGTCAGGCATAATAATGAGTCAGAAGGCAAAGAGAGTAAACAGGAGAAGGCATTAGGATAACTAGGGATGTATAACGTGATGTAGGTTAGGCCTTATTTTCATATATACTATTTTGTTCTCCCAGAAACCTTTTGAGGCAGGTATCTATCCCCATTTTGTAAATGGAAAAATCGGTTCAGAGAATGACTTGCCCACAGTTACATAGCTGGTCAGTGGCAGAGCCAAGGCTTGACTTGAAATTCCTTATTTTTCTACTCTAACAGGAAGGTCTACTCATGTGCAGGGATTGACAGGAGGAGGGGTAGGCTGTGTAGTGGAGGCATCATGACTGGTGATCTGTATCCAAGGTGAGGAAGGCACAAAAGATAAACAGCGGCCTAATCCACTGGTTCCACCTTCCTCTGCATCCTGAGGTTTCAGGTGCCCAAACAAATCTCTGTGCATCCCCACAGCCCAGTGGGGAACAGTCCATGGCCCTGGTTGCCAGGTGCCCCATTAGATGGCTGAGCCGCCGCCTTTGGACTTACTGTAATTTATACCAACTGTTTGTAGGGCTCATGCTACGATAAAATATCAGTGGTCACAATCGACCTCTGCACAGAGGTGATCTGTGGCTAAATAAGACCAGCATGTGTAAAGATGTAGTTTTGAAATTTCCAGAAAGAAAAGGATGTATGAATCAAGGGATGTCATGATTTCATTTGTCTGTTTCCTGAGTTTATGACACTGTGTGCTGTTTTGTTTTTAAAGGGCCTGCCCAACGCTAATGAGGACTACAGAGAAGGTTCTTGCGCTGTGAACCTCGTTTTAAGATTAAGGTAAGTAATATTGTTGTTCACTTTGCAGTGCTTTTCCTGTAGTACAATATTCCGATCTCCTTCATTAACTTTTCATAGCATTAGCATAAAGTAAGACTGCTAACTTCCTTGATTTCCCGGAGCAGCCAGTGTATGCTGTGTTCCCAGGACTAATTGCTCTCTTCTGGTTGCTTACTAAGAAACAGCAAGAAAGCAGAGCGCCATCTGAGTGTGTCTGCAGGCGCAATGCACCCTTCATTAAGTTTTCTTTTCCTTGCCTTTTCGTTCTCGGGTTTTTCTTTTTCTTTTTTACAATGCGAGATCACAGTAAGAGATTTTTAATGAGTTTCTTTCACACTTCAGCAGCCGGTCTCTGTCAGAAATAAACCATGCTTGTACTACGAGTGGCCTGTTCAGAACATTCTTCAGTGGCAGGTTTGATCAGCCACTGTGGAGAAATGACAGATCTATTTTGAAATGGATACAAATATGGTGCCGGGCAGTAGAGTCCTTGTATCTAGTGTGAATGAAAGCTCCTTCTGTGTCAAGGATTTTTAAATTTTGAGGTCCATGTTCTTTGTTAAGAATTTGGTGTGTCGGGACAAAAGAAATGCGCTTAAACTTAATTATAAAGAGCTGAATTTACCAGGTAAATCAGAATACGGGCACATTTTTAGAAGGTGTCTTAACATAAGTTATACACATTCTCCTTTGACAAACACATAAAGCGCATGGCTAATGGGCCATTTTCAGAGCTGTGGCTGTAAAAAGCAGGTTCATTGTCAAGGTTCGTTTCCAGCCCTCTGCGTTATCGTGGTCTGTCAGGGCAGATTATCATTGCCATACTCATCCCTTCCTTCTGACGGCTGTTCACAACCTGCAGCGCATTTTGTCATCCTTACCGGGGACTCTCACAACCCTTGGTGTAATTTAACTCAGAGTTGATTTCCCAAGAAATCAAGAAGTGAAATTACCACAAGACTGTTTTCCTTATATTTGAAAGTATCTTTGCTTATGAGTTACAATTAGTGTATTTTGCCAGCTCTGAATAATGAAATAGCTCTTTCCCTTCTTATTTGACTTTGGAACCAGGTACTCCTGTCATTTATTTGTCACTTGTTCATTTATTCATTCAGTCCACCTGTATTCATGAGAAACCCATGCTGAGCTGGGCTCAGTGTTTTGTCATTGAGATGCAGAGGTGAGGAGACGGTGAAGGTCACGGTCTAGTCCACTGAGTGTGCGGTGTTGGAAGTGACCTTTAGAATCCAGTCATCCAGTCTCCTACTTGGTTCATGAAGGAGTCTTTTCTTTAGTATCCCTTTTCTTTATTTACCCAGTCTCTGCACATCCTTCAGCTCACTGTTTTCCCAGGATCACCCCCATGAACATGAAAAGCTTTCATTGTGATAGTTCATCTTTCTCCTGAAGATTCAGCTGACCCTCCTGTTCGGGATTCTTATGGGCTCAAATTTTGGCCCTCAGAGCAACTCTCAGACTCTCTGGATAAAAGTCTCCTGAAGAGTGTGTTAAAATGAATGTTTCAATCCTTACCTTCAAATACTGTTTTGCACTAGATACTAGAACAATATAGGACTAATGCATTTCCTCATTTTTCTGAAAGCCATTTGTATATTTGCAAGGCTTGTTCTTCTCTTTTCTCGGGCAAAACAGTGCATGGAACTTCAGTCATGCTTCTCATAATATAATTAGTTCTCTGTCCTCCTCATAATCCTGGATGTTCAACTTTATTGACATTTAGTCCACACTTGCTTTTGTTACCTTTTCCCTCTTGGATCTAGGGGGTGGTTTTCCTGAGTTTGTGGCTTATTTCACTACTCCTACAGGATGCTCTATGAAGAAATAAGTAATGAAACAGTGTGTATGGAATCTACCTATTATATATATACACAAACACCTTTTTTTTGAAATCACAAAGAACATTAACATTAAAGGTTCTAAGAAAAGTCTTATAGGAAAGGAATTTATTTACTCTAAAGCCTATTTGACCTCAGAATTCTTTTCATGCAATTGTTTTCCAGTTTAACATTGTCCCTTTTAAATGTGGCACCTGTATTTACATACAGGCCTCATGATGTGGTCTGAGCAGGCTGAATACAGTAGTAAGATCATGTGATTTTTTTACAAATCACAAGCTATATTTTTCCTAAATCAGGCCAAGTTTTCATTGCCTTTTGAAATATCCATGTACCTTGGCAAATTAGCATGACCTAAAACTCAGACTAAACCTGATTTTGATTTTTTCATTTGAAGGTCTATCAAGACTAATTCTGAACTGCAACATGTGTTTTAACATTCTCTGTCTTAACATTATCACTATAATAATGAATCTGTTGGTTTTGATTCATTGCTTGCCCACCATACATTTCACTCTTGATGGTCAATGTGTCATATTAGTTATAGTGTTTGATTTATCATATTGGCAAGTGATGATATCCAATCTTTGACATCTTTATCCAAAATATTGATTAACATGTTCAGTAGTTCAAATAGGATAGAGCCTCTGGCATCTGTTAGAAACTGCTCACTGTCTTAAATGACTTTCAATAATTGCCTAGTATTTTATGATATTGTTGCTCAACCAGAACCAAATCCTATTGATTCCCCTGCCTTTTAGTGAATGTTAACCATTCAGAAGGATGTCATAAAAGGATCCATTGGAAGTGTTGCTGAAATTAAGACATACTATAACGATGGTATTTTCCTGAATCTAACCACCTAGAAACATCTTCGCAATATGGGAATGATTTTTATTTTCAGCGAACATTTGTTTGTGTACATTTGTATACAATTGTTTGTATACATCTCCTCCCTATAGTTTTATAAGGTCTTTCTTTAAATTAATGTTTTTTTTTAATATTTGAGAACTTGTGACTCCCTCAGAATATACTGTTAGACCCCTTGAAGGGCAATCCTTGTACTTTAACTTGAGAAATAGCCTTTGAAAGTGAAAGGTTAAATGCTATTAAATTTTTGTGACCACTCTGTGCTGATAGTGTAAACAGCAAGTACATTTATTCTTTCTATAAATGTTTATTGAGCACCTACTGTGTGCATGGTGCTATTCTAGGTGCTATGATACAATAGGGGGGGGGGGATAACAAAATTTCTTGCCCTCTAAAAACTTACATTTTGAAGGTGGGGAGGAGAACAATTCAAATATTTATATTCTATGTTATGATAGTAAAGTTCTCTGAGGATAGAAAGCATAGGGAGTGTTCTATATTGAGGAAGGCATAGGAGTTTTCTACTGCTGCGTAACCAGTTACCACAAACTTAGTGGCTTAAAACAATACCCATTTACTCTATCTCAGTTTCTTTAGGTCAGAAGTCTGGGCACAGCTGAGATGGTTTCTCTGCTGTGTCTCTCAGGCTATAATTCAGGCTTGCTGGGGCTCAAGGTCTTCCAAGCTCCTCTGGGTGTTGTCAGAATTCAGTTCCTTGCGGTTGTGGACTGACGTCCTCACTCCTTCAGACCACCTCATTCCACAGGTAGTTCTCAACGTGACCTGGCTTTTTTTTTTTTTTCAAGGGCAGCAAGGGACCCGCTCTCTTCTCCTCCATGGCCTCAGTCCCCCTATTAAAGGTTACAGCCTGTTCTATCTAGGATAATCTCCCTTTTGAGAAAGTCAAAGTCAGCCAATTTGGAACTTTTAATTACATCTGCAAGATCCCTTCACCTTTTCCACATAACGTAACTTAATGGTGGAATGGAAGCCCATCGTATCTAAAGATCCCACTCACACTCAGGGGAGAGGATTATGCAGGACATATACATCTGGATGCAGGGCATATTGGAGGCCATCCTAAAATTTTGCCTTCCACAGAAGGGTACTCTGAGTACAGTGACATTTGAGCAGACCACTGATGGAACTGAGGATTCAAGCAATAACTTGTTTAGAGGAAAAGAGTTCTATGCAGAGCCAACAGTGATTGCAAAGGTTCTGAGTGGGGAGCATGTTACTCCAGTTATAAAACAGCCAGGGCCCCAGCGGGACCAAGTGGTAGGGGTGAGGTCAGAGAGCTGGCAGGGCTGAATTAAGTAGCACTGTGAAGCCTGTGGTGAAGGCTTTGGATTTCTCTGTTAGTGGGTGGGAACCATCGGAGGTTTGTGAGCAGGAAAGTGATACGTGAATTAAATTTTAAAATGAGCACTGTGGTTGTTTTATGGAGAGACCCTTTAGGGTGGGAGCAGGGGGCGATGATGTGACCTGGACCAGGGTGGGGCGTAATGGAGGTGATACCAATTATTGAACTCTGGTTGGAGGAGTGAGAACTCAGAGATTACTCAAGGTTTGGGCTTGAAAATATGGGTGTATGGAGTTTCTGTTTCCTGAGTTGAGGTTGCAGGTTGGGGTAGAATCAAGAGTTCAGGTTCAGATATGGTAAATTTGGGCTGTCTAGTGGATATCGGTGTGATAATATAGGTCAGTGGTCGCCAACTGGTGGTCCATGAGGTCCGAAAGGTTGGTGACCACTGATAAAGGGTGCATGAGTCTAGATTTCAAAGGAAATACATTTCTAGGCTATAAATACATTTGAGAATTGTTGTTACTTGCGGTATTTAAAGCTATGAAAATTTTATGTGCTCACCTAAGGAGTGATGAGGGTAAAGAAGATAGTGGTCTGGTGTACTCTTAGGCAGTGCATGAATGAGGAGCAATTGCCTGATTGGCAAGGAGAGGCTGATGAAGCAGAGGAGAGCACAGAGGAGCATCTCAAGAAAAGAGGAGTGAAAAGCTGCATCTATTAATAGACCAAGCACGATGGGAACGGAGAATTCACTATTGTATCTGGCAAAATGTAGCACATCCTTGACCTTGGCAAGAGGTGTTTCATTGGAGTGATAGGGACAAAGGCCTGATTGAACTGGGTTCAAGACAGAGTAGCAAGAGAGAACATGAGGCAGTAAGGATAGATAACTTGTTAGTACATCTAACTCTAGCTAGAAAATTGCTGTATACAGGGGACTAAAGAAATGGGTGGTAGCTCAATGAGAATATAAGGTGAAGGGAGGTCTTTTTTTTGAAAAAGCGTTGTTTATAGGTTAATGGGAATGATCCAGTAGAGAAGGAAAAATGGAATGAGAGAGGAGATATGGCAAGACTGATGTCCTCAGGTGGGTGGGAAGGATGATTCCCAGGTGTGCCGTAGATGTCAGACATAGCATCATGGAAAGGTCCCCTGTTGGACTGCAGCCACCACAGGGAAGGGCAGGCAGAGGTGCAAGTAGATCGGTGGATTTGGAAGGGACATGAGGAAGTCCTCTGCTGTTGTTTCTATTTTTGTAGTAAAATAAGGCGTGCCATCATTTGAGAGTGAGGAAGGAAAAGATGGTCAAGGTTTGAGAAATTGGGAGGTAATTGTATAGGTGAGCTGGAGAGTAAAGTTCCCATGGCAATGTGGAATGATGAACATGCTACACCAGGAATCACTTGAGTGTAGTGATTGTGAATTTAAGGACATTATCCTGAGGTCTCAACGTAAATGTGTGTGTGACTGATTGTAGTTGAAACAGAAACACATTTAAAACATTTATAGAGACAATGAAATACTATGTGGCTGTAAAAATGTAGGAGCTCTTATCCTTTGCAACAGCACGGATGGACCTGGAGCTTATTATGCTAAGCGAAATAAACCAGTCAGAGAAAGACAAATATACCATGATCTCACTCATATGTGGGATCCAAGGAACAAAATAAACCGACAAACAAAATAGGTCCAGAGGTATGGATGCATGGAACAGACTGACAGACCTCAGAGGGGAAGACGGGAAGGGATTAACCAAACAACTCATATGCCTATAGGCATAACCAATGGACACAGACAGTAGTGTGATAAAGGCCTGGGGTGGGCAGGGGCTGGGTGGAGGGGGGCAAACAGGGGAAGGAATGGGGACATCTGTAATACTGTCAACAATATAGATAAATAGGTAGATAGATAGGTAGATAGGTAGATAGGTAGATAGATAGAGGTTTCTGTGAGCACACTTTTAGGCCCCAGTTTTACAAACACTGTTTAAATCATATAGAAATGTGGGTTGTAGGATTATTCTCAGTAATCTCTTGTGTGCAGGGTGGCAGTATCCTGCCCTCTTCTCTCACCACCAGCAGCTACTCAAAAGTCCAAGTTCCTTCTCTTAGAACCTGCAAAGTTACATGCTCATTGAGGATCAGAAACCTGCCACCCAGTGTTGGCCTCTGCCATACAATTTCTTCATTCCCCATGTGAAGTTTACTCTGGACCACTTGTACCATCTCTGAGCCCAGAAAAGCTATCTCCTGAGCCCGTCTGCAGGAGACGAAGGTGAGAGGTGGTTCTGGCCAATGTTGATCAGATTTTAGAAACTCCATGTCCCCTTTTGTACCCTTCTCATTCCTTTTCATCTCCACATCAAGATTCTGATATATGTGTATACATGTATATAAATGAACACACACACACACAACACCTTTACCCTCCCTCCGTCTTTGCAAATCACTGGTCTATGCAATGTGTGGCTGTCGGGTATTGGGAAACAGTGCACTTGCCTCTCTTATCCCCTGAGGTCATGAGGGCATGACATTTATGTGTGTTACGCTCCACAGGCTAGTGCGTAGAGACTTCAGGTCCAGCCAGCCTTTCATCAGTTCTTAACTAAACTGTATGGGTGGCTGCCCTCTCCACCTCGGGGAAGGGCATTCTGAAATTTTGACGTAGCACTTTGCACACCTACCTGCTAGGAATGTGCCCCCACCCACCTCAGTCTCCCAGGTTGCCAGGTAAACCTCACCTTCATTCTGTAAGTAGGACACTGGGAAATATTTTACTTTTCAAAATGTCAGATTCTACAAGAAATGACTGATACATACTAGCTAAAAGGAGCATATTTATTTCTTCATTTTTTCCATTCATTTCTGGTGATCACAAGCAAGAGAATGAGGAGGCAAAAGCTAATTCCCTCGTTGAAAAAAATATTATACTGTTTTAACTTGCTTTTAAAACTGACCTGTTCTATGTGAGGTTGGAGAGAAAGGATTAGACCTTAGGTCTCAAAGTTAAATGCTGGATGGAGATAGCTCAAACTTAGATTTTTCTGTTATGTACTTTCCTGCAAATGTTCTTTTGTCCATTGTGCATATGGTAATGCCATCTATATTAATTTTTTTAAAAAGACTGAGTATCATAAAGTTAGGTACAAGGTGAGGAAATCCTCTTGAACACACCTCAGGAGGAAAATACCAAGTGGGCCCCCTCAGAATTTATATAACTGTCAGTAGAGGGCAGTACAATTTCTGGGTTGAGCTTAACATTGTACCAATATTTTGCCATTAGTATATTTTTTTCATAAAACAGGATAGATATGTATTTGACATAAAACGTGTTTTTTAGAATCAGGCTCAGTGATTTGGAAACATGATGAACTTAGTTAAATTGTTAATTCCTTTGTGGCAGATGCCGTTCATACTTTGACAGCTCAGCCATGTGGATTGCAGTTACATTTTGCTGAAGGCAACCATGCCAGTTGTTGTCATGCATAGATGCTCTGGATGGTATAGCCCAGTCGTCGGCAAACTCATTAGTCAACAGAGCGGCAAACCGCGGCTCGTGAGCCGCATGTGGCTCGCGAGCCGCAGTTTGCCGACCACTGGTATGGCCCATCAATTTCTCATAATGAACTTACCTTTTTATTAGGTAGCACTGTCATTAGACCTTGGTGGGCCAGTGAAAGACCCCAGGCCAACAAAACAGCTTTCCTGCTTGAAGGGAAAAACGATCTTTAGAAAATGATACCTATTTTAACATTAATCCTTCAATATGACAGTATCACCTAATTTGACCTATTATTTGACTTAACAAGTTATAATTTCATAAAGGTGAATTTGATAAAAACAATATTGATTACTGTTTTAACATCAGTATGCCTGACTTCCAATTCCATATCATTGTCATTCATAAGGGATTATAATTCTTAATTTTTTCTCTAGCTTGCGAAATCAGGTTAATTGCATAATCTTACTAGTCCAGTGGTTTGAAGGCTTGATTACTTTTTCCCCAAAAGGTTAAGTAGTATAGGCATGGTGCCCAATCGTTGCAATGCTTTCAAGTACATGTTGGTTTTTTTCCCCCAGCAAACTACTTATTTATGGCATTTTTTTGTGCAAGGCTTTGTTGAAAATCCGAAGATGAATAAGACAGGGTTTTTGTGTTCAAAGAGCTTACCGTGTAGGCGGAGAGATCAGACCCTGCACAAATGACTCCAGCAGAAGGTGGAAAGTGGTAAATGCAATAAGACAGATGAAAAGAAGAGCTATGGGTAGTTAAAGGAAGGTGAGGGCCCTTTTCCCTGAATGCTACCTTTGGGTTACTTGTTCCCATAGTAACCAGAGTTTATTTTTTTCACCATCCAGATTTTGAGAAGAGTAATGGCTTGAATCCAGGGGCGGCAGTGTCAGGCCTTATCAGACTTATATTATTTCTGAGAAGACCATGTTTGTTTTCCAGGAGTGGAATGTGTTATTATGTAAGCAACACATTACCAGAAATCCAGTTCTTTAACATGAAAAATATTTGGCATTTCACTGAATTTTTTGAATGTTCTGTTTTGGTCAGTTTCCATTTCTTTGAGGATTGAAGTCCTCGTCCCACATCTTGGCTTATTGTCAGTGAGACCCTTCGCAAAGCTGACGCTCCTGCTCCGTACCAGGCACTGGGACGAGCACTGTGTGCGCTTCTGTTGTTTAACCATCCTAAAACCTCCACAGCATCAGTACTGCTACTAACGTCTCACAGCTGAGGAGGTCAGGGTGTGAAGCCATGGCAGTAATTTGTCCGGTGCCGTACAGCTCAGACGGAGCAGAGACGGGTCTTGAACTCAGGTCTGTTTAACACGCCGGTCCTGGCTCTTTTCCCCTTGACCCTGCGGCTGTGTTCTATCAGTTCTGTTTTTGAATGCAGTAAGAAACTCATGTACTTTTAGGATCATTACATGTACCTGTCTTTTCATTCACATTTCACAGAAATGTTCTTTGAAAAGTGTTTCCTGATAAACTCATCGTTAGATATTATGACAGGAATACCTGAAAATATTTTAGGGGAGATGCTAAGGATGATGAGGCAACGAGCGGCCGACATTTGTAGTGTTTTGTAATTTTGAAAGCACTGACACATCACTTGCCCAATTTAATTTTCCTTTCACCCTATGTTTGTTGCCCACAGATTACAAAAAAGTTTGGAAATGTTAAGTCACTTTTCAAAGCTAGAACACCCAGGCTGGAGACCGGATCTTCTGATGTTGATTTAGTGTTGTTGATGGTATGGTTCAGGGAGATAGCAAAAGTACAGATGACATGGAATAGTATAGGGTTGAAGGCCTTTTGCACATACAAAATATTTCTGCTGGTAAGCATGCTAAAGGAAGGCATATTTATATGCAGAAAAACATGGTAATGTCAGGGAAGCAAAATGGAAGAATTAAAAACCATTCATTGTGAGATGTCATTTTTTTTCTAAAAATGGAGCATGAAGATGTTTGTGAGTACAAATAACTTCAGCAATAGGGAATGTTAGAGTTTTTAATTTTTTAAGCAATATTTGGTCATCTTAGAATTTTAGAAAAGCAAAAGAAAAGAAAAATAAGAACAAGAAATAAAATTCTTTTTAATCTCACTACCCAAAGATACATCATTATTAGCCTCCTGATAAATATTCTTCTAGTCTTTTTTTAAACACGTTATTGCATAGTTTAGATTTTTAAAATGTTTTTATGTGCCCTGGCCAGATAGCTCAGTTGGTTAGAGCATTGTCCCGATACACCACGGCTGCAGGTTGGATCCCCAGACAGGGCACATACAAGAATCAACCAATGAAGGCATAAATAAGTGGAACAACAAAATCGATGTTTCTCTCTCTCTCCCTCCCCGCTTCCTCCCTGCCTCCTTCCCTTTCCCTCACTCTAAAAAAAGATTGTGTAAATATTTTACTTATTTTTATTAAACACAGTGTTTTATAAGCTTTATTTGGTAATGTCTTTGATATCTTTTTATATCAATGAGTATAAATAAATCTACACAATCCTTTTAAGTGGCTGCCTTATATTTTGACTGAATGTGACAAAACATATTACTTAAAAAGTATTATTTGATACTTACAGAGTTCCAAGTTTTTAAGAATAGCAACATGTAAAAGCTTATACATGCAATAATGATGGTTGAAAACTGCCCCTAGGAAAATGCCTTTTAGCACTGAATTTTGACTGTGGTGAAATGCTCAGACTTTGAGAAATCTGGAGCTATATGACGAAGTCCAGCATCAAAGCACCTGGGGATTATAAGGGCTGCTTGTGACTCTCGGGTGGGCAGAGGATGTCACTATCCAGGTAGCATCTGACACCCCTTCCTCGCCCTGCAATAGGGCTGAGTTCTTAGAGCAGCATTTCAATGAAGGCACTGCATGCCGCCAACATGAATTATTATGGAGTGTCACCTGCTCACCAACGATGAACACAAACATAGGGTTCCATTTACCAGTGTCCTTTGGGGTTCTCCCTTCTAGTGCCTATTCTTTCAGAAATCCTCCCTGGCTGCTTTCTGGGCTTAGAGAAAGTGTCATGTGACATGTAACAGTTGGAGAAATAAGAGATTGTCTTTGCAAGCATGTCAAACTTGCGGCCGGCAGGCCACACATTTGACATGCTTGTAGCCTTATGCAATGCCTAGCATGGGACAGACCCTTAATAAATGTGTGTTACCAAGTGCCAACTGATGGATTCTTAACTAGAGGCATGTCTCACAAACTGTCAGTATCAAGGTGCTTCACAGGACCTTTATTTGTGTGCAGCTCTTTCTTTCTGATGTAGTAGAAATGTGTACAAAAATGTGTACAGGAAGTCGGCATTAGATTTCCTCTATGAGCATTCCCAAGTACGATAATACTTTTGGATATAATATCTATATCTTATTTTTTAAAGCATATGGACTCCAAGCTGTAAGAATTGTGAGACATAATTTCGGTGGCAGTAATATAAAAGAAGTTGTACTGACCGATGATCCCTACAGTGTTCTCTGCCCTTCCTACACACCCAGCTGGGATTACTTCTCCTAGGGCAGTGGTCGGCAAACTGCGGCTCGCGAGCCACGGTTTGCCGCTCTGTTGACTAATGAGTTTTCCGACCACTGACCTAGACTCTCGATTCCAATAATTACAGGCTGTTGTTGTTGTTCCTTGTGATTAAGCCCCTATCCCAGTGGTTGGCAAACTCATTAATCAACAGAGCGGCATTTGTGAAGCTCGCGAGCCACAGTTTGCCGACCACTAGGGTATCCATTGGCTGTACCTGCCTCGGGCTCTCAGGACCAAGTCTCAACATGCAAGTTTTGAAGTGTCGGTGTGATACATTTTTTTCCTCTAGACCACTCCCTGGTAGAAGTTTCCCTAATATTTTCTTAAAAAGTCTTCTTGAGCCGAAACTGGTTTGGCTCAGTGGATAGAGCGTCGGCCTGTGGACTCAAGGGTCCCAGGTTCGATTCCGGTCAAGGGCATGTACCTTGGTTGCGGGCACATCCCCAGTAGGGGGTGTGCAAGAGGCAGCTGATCGATGTTTCTCTCTCATCGATGTTTCTAACTCTCTATCCCTCTCTCTTCCTCTCTGTAAAAAAAATCAATAAAATATATTTAAAAAAAAAAAAAAAGTCTTCTTGACTCCTTAGGCTGTCTAAAGGTGGAAGCTGGCCTGCCCCTGGCGAGCTTACCCATACCTGCAGCTCTGAAATTCGCTGTTATCTAACCTCAGAGAACCGCAGTGAATTGTGCAATGTCACATGACCAGTCACTGTCCGTGCCAGGAACAGCACCCCAATATCCACTCACCCAGGAGTAGCCCCCTTGCTCTCCTCTCTCGTTATAAGCTCCCCCGTGCTCCGGCTGGCTGCTTTTACTTGCTGGACTAATCATATGGTCCCATCTCTGGGACTTTCACATCTTCCCTGAACTCTTCTTTCTCGTGAGCTTTTTAATGTCATTGCACAGATAGACATGGAGAGGAAATGTCTGGAAAGTAGTGGATACCATAAATAGCTTTGGTGGCATTGAAGTCAGTGTTAATTACGTGCTACCTTGGTTGTTGACAGCCTAAAATCTTCACAAATGCCGTAGTGGTTCAAGTTACCCTCTCTGACCGTGCCGAGGCTGTCTCCCTTACCCTTTTTTATATTCTACATTTCCTGGCTGCCGCTGAGGTAACCTGCCGCTCTTAGCATTCTAAAAACTCTCCGCTCTGGTTTTATTGGGGAAGGTTGTCTCTTAGGACGTGTCCTCCTGATCAGAGCTGAATAATTCCGAGGACTGTTTGCACAGTTATTTCAGTTCTCAGTTACCATGTCCCTGGAGATAATGAGCGGTAAGATCCCTCTCTCGGAATGTTGAAGGTAACGAGCAGCTTTCAGTTTAGGGGCTTTCTTTGCATTAACTTTTCTTTCCCCATTGAAACCAGACTTCTTGGAATATACGTTCAACTTTTTATTTTGCAATTCCCAGAGTTCTAGAAAACTTTGTTCTTCTGCAGTTGTTAACTGGTGGTATAGTGGGAAATCTCTGCCGCTCAGTGAGCTCCATTGGATGGTCTTTGTATTAGTTTTCTATCTCTGCCTTAAGAGATTACCACACACCAAGAGGCTTAAAACAGCACACGTATTATCCCACAGTTCTGTCAGGCAGAAGTCTAACCCGGGTCTCAGTGGGCTGTGTCCCTTTCAGGAGGCTCTAGAGGAGAAGCTGTTTCCTGGACTTTGGTTTGAAGACTTGTTTTTTGTTTTTTGGGGGGTTTTTTTAGAGCAGTTTTAGGTTTACATCAAAATTGAGAGGAAGGTATAGAGACTTCTCATGGTCAGGGCACAGGCCTGGGTTGCAGGCTTGATCCCCAGTGGGGGAGTGCAGGAGGCAGCAGATTGATGTTCTCTCTCATCTATGTTTCTCTCTTCCTCTCTTTCCTCTCTCTGAAATCAATAAAAACATTTTTTAAAAAGAATAGCCAAACTGTCTTCCAAAATGGCTGTACCATTGTGTGTTCCACCAGCAATGAATGAGCATTCTTGTTGCTTCACATTCTCGTCAGTGTTTGTTGGTGGTGGTATCATTGCCGGTGTTCTAGATTTTGGCCCTTCTAATAGGTGTGTAATGATATCTCATTGTTGCTTTAATTTGCATTTCCCTGATGACATATGATGTTCCACATCTTCTCACATGCTTATTTGCCATCTGTATACCTTCTTTGGTGAGATGTCTATTAGAGTATTTGGCCCAGTGCTCGCTTCAGCAGCACATATACTAAAACTAGAGGCCCAGTGCATGAAATTTGTGTGCGAGTACCATCCCTAGGCCTGGCCTGTGATCAGGGCCATCTTCCCCAGCTGCCCCACCCCCCGCCGCCACCCACCCCCGGTTCCCCATTCACCATCCAGAGATCGGAGCCTGACGGCCAGCGGGGAGGGACTGAGAGGTTGGCTGTTCCTGCCCGCTCACTGGCCCTGCCCCTGCCATGGGTCACCCTCTCTGTGGTGGGCAACCGGCTGGGGCCTTGGCCTGGCTCTACCCGCGTCCCCCGCCACCCATCTCCAGTTCCCCATTTGCCATCAGGCAATGGGAGCCTGCCAGCCAGGGAAAAGGACCGAGAAGTGATCAATGTGCCTCAGTGTGCCTCAATGTGCCTCATAGAGGTGGTCAATGTGCCTCATAGCGGTCATTCTGGTCGTTCCGCTATTAGGGTCAATTTGCATATTACCCTTTTATTATATAGGATTGGAATGATACAGAGAAGATTAACCTGGCCCCTTTGCAAGGATGACATGCAAATGTGTGAAGCATTCCATATTTTAAAAAATAAAATAAAGTAATAAAAGATTTGGCCCAGTTTTCTTTTCTTTCTTTCTTTGTTTTCTTATCATTGAGTTTTAAGATGAGAAACTCAATGTATGTTTTGGACCATTGTCCTTTATCACATATGTCTTTTGCAAATGATTTAATGAAGTCCAGATTATCAATTATTTTTTTTCATGGATTGTGCCTTTGGTATTGTGTCTAAAAAGGCATCATTGTACCCAAGGTCCTCTATGTTTTCTCCTAGCAGTTTTATAGTTTTGCATTTTACATTTAGGCCTATAATCCATTTTGAGTTAACTTTTATGAAGGATGTAAGGTCTGTGTTCCTTTGCATGTGTATATCCTGTTGTTCAAGTACCATATTTGCTTTAATCTATTGTCTTTGCTCCTTTGGTACAGATCAGTGGACTATATTTATAGAGTATACTAGCTTTCCCGTTGCAGGAAAAATCCTGCAATAGGATTTCCTGCTGCACTCTACCCCGCCTCCGTTCCTCCCTTGTCCCCCGCCCCGCCTTCTCCTCCAGCCCGCCCGCATTTCCCTTCGGCCCCGGCCCCGCCTCCGCCCCGCCCCCGCCCCGCCCTTGTCACCCGCCCCGCCTTCTCCTCCAGCCCGCCCGCGTTTCCCTTCACCTCCAGCCCCGCCTCCGCCCCGCCCTTCTCCTCCCCCCTGGCTTGCTTGCTTCTTCGAAGCTTTACTCCCTTCTGCAGCTCTTGGCTTCTTTGGACGCTGTCTTGATATGCAAATTAGCCGCCATCTTTGTTGGGGTAATTTGCATACTCGTCCTGATTGGTTGGTGGGCGTGGCTTGGCTGGTGGGCGTGGCTTAGGTGTAGCGAAGGTGCGGTCAATTTGCATATTTGTCTATTATTAGATTAGATTTTTGGGTTCTCTGTTCTATTCCATCTGTTTCACTAATACCACATTGTCTTGATTATTGCAGCTTTATAATAAGTCTTAAAGTTGGGTAGTGACAGTCCTTCAACTTTGTTCTTCTCCTTTAATATTTTATTGACTATTCTGGGTTTTTCACTTCTCCATATAAACTTTAGAGTAAGTTTGTTGATATCCACAAAATAACTTTCTGGGATTTTGATCAGAATTGTATTGAATCTAGTTGAGAAGAACTGACATCTTGACAATATGGTGGGTTGTTTTTTGTTTTTTTATCTAGGAACATGGAATATATCTTCATTTATTTAGTTCTTTAATTTCTTTCATTAGAGCTTTGTAGTTTCTCTTGTATGGATCTTGTACATATAGGGGTGGGTAAAAGTAGGTTTACAGTTGTTCATGTAATACAGTAATAATAATAATCCTATATAATAAAAGGCTAATATGCAAATTGATTGAACAGCTGAACAACTGGTTGCTATGATGCGCACTGACCACCAGAGGGCAGACACTCAATGTAGGAGCTGCTCCCCGGTGGTCAGTGTGCTCACACAGGGCTCACGCCTAGTGAGCACAGTGGCAGTGGCACTAAGGATGTCCAACTGACAGCTTAGGCCCACAACCCAAGAGGGTGCAGGCTGGGCTGAGGGACCCCTCCCTCCCTGAGTGCACAAATTTTGTGCACCAGGCCTCTAAGTGCAAGAATAAATTCAGTGTTTTGTGTACCCACAGTTATAAATCTACTTTTGCCCACCCCTATATTTGTTAGATTTATAACTAAGTATTCCATTTTTGGGGTCAGTGCTTATATAAATGATATTATGTTCTTAATTTCCAGCTTTACTTGTTCATTGGAAGCAATTGAATTTTGTATTTAAACCTTGAATCCAGTAACCTTGCTATAACCACTTGTTAGTTCCAGGAGTATTTTTTGTCTATTTCTTTTGAATTTTTTATATAGATGATCATTTTATTTATGAAGACAGTTTTATTTCTTTCTTCCCAATCTGTATGCTTTTAATTTTCTTTTCTTATCTTAATGCATTAGCTAGTACTTTTCCAGTATGATGTTGAAAACAAGTGGTGAGAGGGGACATCCTGGCCTTCTACCTGATCTTAGTGAGAAAGCTTTGAGTTCCTCACCATTAAGTACCATATTTTGGTGTAGGTATTTTTAGATATTCTTTATGAAGTTCAGGACATTCCCTCTATTCCTGGTTTCCTGAAAGTTTTTATCATTAACTTACCTGATCTTAAAAGCAGGGACTGAGGAACAGGTAGAAAATATCCCCTGTATTTTATGTAACAGCACCAATATAAAAACCCATCCCTTAAAAGGGATTAGAATTTGGCTTCGTAGAGTAACTGGAGATTATCTTCAGAGCTCTTGCTAACCTACTTATCTCAGGGAGTTTCCTAAGTGAGGTAAGTAGTTAAGTAACTTTAATCTCCAGAAGAAAATATGAGTTTTGGTGGAGTTTTTAATGCATTTGGGAACTGTAAAGCATACCTGGCCACAAAATACTCAGTCTTATCAGAACCTGTTAGTTCATTTTTACTTGCCGAAGTATCTCTCTTTCCAGGGAAGTGCTAGAGGGCTTCTGCCCTGGGTAAGAGAGCAAACCACTTTCTCTGACACCAGGAGCCCTAGGAGTCTGGTCTTGGTTTCCCACACCCATCAGTTTGGGCCAGGTGTTCGCACTGATTGCATAAGTCAGAGCAGCTGCAGTGGGTACTTTAAGATGACTTTTCAATTCCCTACATAGAAAATTTGTCTGTGTGCCAGCTGATTGCTTTGTTGTCTTAATGGAGAAGCTCTGGGTATTCAATACAATCAAACTTGCCAGTTTGTCTGAAATTGGTTCTAGATTTTCTTTCAGTGGAGTAGATGCAAGGTCAGCTCAGTGAAAATGCCATTGGGTTTCTGTACTTGGATACAATCTCTTTTTATGGCTTGATTGTACCATTTTGCTCCCTCAGAAAAGAGGGAGCTTTCTCTGAGAATGTTCAGATGAAGTATTAAGCCTTTAAAAGGCTTAAAATGAATGTTTATTACCACAGCATGGGCTATACCATTTTAAACTCTTAGATTGTAAATCACGCCAAGGATCCTTGTCACATTGGCCTTTTGACTGCATTAGGCTAACTGCTCGGTTGAAGGGAAGTGTAGCATTTGCTTAGAGTATTTTTAGCACTATCAAGGTAACTAAAATGAACCTTTTTGCTTCTCAAAATATTCTGTCTCCCTCACCCAGAAGACATAAAAGAAAATGAGGAACTGAAAAAAAAAATCAGGGCTACAAGTTATTCAATAATCCTTTATTCATTCTTTTGCAATCAGTTTATTGAATAATCTATACTTTCTGATGTAAAAAAATGAAGATTTTATTTTCCTTTAGTCGTTGACTTCAAACAGTTTTGTTGAACCTTCCATTCCCATCTTTTGATGGCATAATGGGCAATTGGCCATAATTTTCCAGTCAGTTAAGGTATAAAAAGTTGAGTCTAGTCCAGACTTCAAGCTTATGTCCAAATTAGCCTTTATACCCTCCCTCACCTGTCCCTTCTGGCTGAGAAGGGGACACAGTCAGCTCTTTCACCCTCCCCTTTCTGCACAACTTTCTCTTTTTAAAAAAAAAAAATGTATTTTTATTGATTTCAGAGAGCAAGAGGGAAACATCAATGATGAGAGAATCATCGATTGGCTGCCTCCTGCACACCCCACACTGGGGATCGAGCCCACAACCTGGGCATATGGCCCGACCAGGAACCGAACTGTGACCTCCTGGTTCACAGGTTGACGTCCAATCACTGAACCACGCTGTCCGGGCCAACTTTCTCCTCTTAATTGTCAGTTTTTCCTCTTGATTGCCTTCCAGTTGGTGGGGACCTCGGTGGGACACCCTGAAGAGTTCTGGGCCAGTTTCATTTCTTCCCTTCACCTTGCAGGTGGGAAAGAGGTCCCTGGGAATAGGGTTATGGTCAGATGGCTTGATTTTGGCTGCCTTCCAGCTGTCTTCTTTGGGACAGTAAGCCATGCGTATATGTAATCTCCATTGCTGCTCCTTCTGTCTGCTCTGCTGTCTCACTAGTTTTCTTCTCCTTGTTCAGGTAGTTAGGGATAGGACCACTTGATAAAATTTCCACATAAGCAGATAAGCACCTGGGAGTGAGATACCATCGCCCTTTCCTTGCAGGTACCTCTGTGTTGAGTGACTCTGTGGCAGACTCCCGCAGTAGGCTTGGTAGTGAGGGGTCCCAGCACACTTGTTGGACTGATAATTCACAACTCAAGGTTTCTTCTCATTCTGTATCTCAGCCCTGTTCCTCCCCCCTCCCCCATTTTGCTTTTATAGATAGGGGCTGAGGGAATCAGAGGTCATGGTTGGGTCTAGTATAGCCATATTGGCCACTTATTAATAAGCGCTGGAGTGGCAGACCTCTAACATTTGCAGCACTCTTTAGAATATGGGGAACCTGGTGCCTGTTTAGCTTAGCGTCCTGGGAACCTATTCTCAGGCAACAGGAAAAGATCCGCTCAGTATCCGCTGATAGTCATTCATCCTCATGTAAACTGAACCACTTCTAGGCAAGTTGCCATGGGGAATATCATGAAACATAACCCTTGGCTTTTAAGGATCATAAAACACTTTAGATTAAGGAAATAAAGACATAAACATAGGAAATATTAAATTATTATATTAGGCAGCGTGTGATGAATTGCTCAAATAAATATAATTGAGAATAAATGGTGTCGTTTTTCAAATACCTGTATCCGTGTCAGTGGACTAGTCCACCGAGGCTGCCTCTCTGACCTGTTGTGAGGGCTGTGGGAGTGTGGGAGTCAGGGCAGCGACTGGGATGCCTCCGGCTGTGCTGTTGAGCTCCCAGCTGTGCCCTGCAGAGTGCAGGAGTGGGAGGAATGGGGAGGAAATGTGAAAATGTACCCACACACAGTTTAGGACTAATGCGGTGTGTTTTTTTTAACCAGACTGAATTTTGAAATAAAATCATTATATTCTGTAACATTAGGGGAGTCTGTCACAGTTTCTGAGGTGTAAGTGAGGAATATATACTTGAGAATTGTACCTTTACTTTTCAAATATTAACAAGAACTCATAAGTAGCTTGCTGCTTTGTTTTCTTGTCCTTGTTATCAGGTTTATTCCTCTTCAGTGTATTCATTTATTTTTGTTCTATATTTATTTAAAAAGAGAATTTAAAATAATTACCCTTCTGGTAGTGGTCCTGTTAGAATTGTTACCGTGTTTGGGCTTTTCAGTATGGTTTGTTGGTTTGCCCAAGTTAAGTCTAAGTTTACCTTAAAGGGAAGTGATCTCTTAGCAATATCCTCATACACTCAACAGCATTTCGGGGACCTTTCCCTATTCCTCAAAAGTCAGCAGATGTTGCCCTGGCCAGTGTGACTCCATTGGTTGAGCGTCGCCCCATGAACTGAGTGGTCCTTGGTTCAATTCCCACGCACATCCCCGAGTTTCAGGCTTGATCCCCAGTAGGGGTCATGCAGGAGGCAGCCGATAGATGTTCCCCCTCCCCTCGCCCCCTCTTTTTCTTTTTTCCTCTCCTTCTCTCCCTCCCTCTCTAGAAATCAATAAAAACATATATACACATATATATATATGTATGTTAAAGTCAGCCATTGTTATCCTGCATAATTCAGGAGAAAAGGAGCCATGTACAGATGACACATCTTAAACGGCTAATGCATACATTGAGAGGCCTGTGAGCTGCTGTAAAGGATGGCAGGCTGTGGATGCCTTCCTGCCGGGCTCCAGCTCGCTGGTATCTCCCAGAAAGGAGCTTATTCACTTGTCTGGAGCCCTGATTTTTGCAGTTGCCACCAGGGACATCTCCACATTACCTGGTACTGGCAGCTAGCAGGGCTTACACTTGCAGCCCCTCAGGACTTTACATATTTGCATTCCTTTATTTATTTTTAAATTAAATGTATTGGGGTGACAGTGGTTAATAAAATTACATAGGTTTCAAGAGTACAGTTCTACGCCGTTAATCACCGGGAAAATGCAAATCAAAACCACACTGAGATAACACTTCACACTTGTCAGAATATCGGTTATCATAAAGACCGAGATAGCAGGCGTTGCCGAGGATGTGGAGAAAGGGGAGTGTTGTGCATTGTCAGTGGGACTGTAAATTGATGCAGCTACTGTGGAAAACAGTATGGAGGTCCCTTAAAATATTTAAAATAGAACTACCACATGATCTTGTAATTTTACTTCTGGGCATTCAAAGGAAATGAAAAGTCTTAATTCAGAAAGATATGTGCACCACGGTGTTTATTGCGGCATTATTTACATAACCAAGATATGGAAACAACTGAATGTTCATCAGTGGTTGGATGGATAAAGAAAAGGTTATATCTAATGGAATGTTATCCAGCGACAATAAAGAATGAAATCTTGCCCTGTGACAACAGGATGGACCTAAGGGCATTATGCTAAGTGAAGTTTTCAGAGAAAGACAAATACTATATGATTTCTCTTATATGTGGAATCCAAAACAAAACACACCAATCTCATAGATACCAGAGAACATTACAAAGAATGGGGGGTGAGGGAGGGTGACAAATGCTTTTTGTTTGTTTGTTTCAATAAATTGAATAATTGTTTTAAAAGCGAGTCAATGAACAAAATAAAAATGATGTATTATAACATGTTGCATATATGCACAGGGCTTTAAAACAACCTCTCTAGAGAACTGAATATTTTTACAAACTGCTGTCCTCCCCCCAATTTGAGAGGTTGCTTTTCACTAGTTAAATCCTCAATAACAATGCCCATGCTTATATAAAGAATCGTGTGGGCATTGATTTACCTAAAGTGGTTCTCACTTTGGGGGATTTCTCTACTGGACAACCTTCAGCCTTTTCTCATATAAAAAAATGGAAGTTAGAATCCCCTATATTTCAAGTATACATAAAAATGCTGCCCAAAGCACAAGGTCAGAAAGTGTGGGAAGTTAAAAACCTTCACAGAGTAGCATGTGCTTCTGAGGATGTTCAGCAGAGAAACCAGGGAAGGACTGAGAAAGGACTGGGGTGGCATTCGCCGTGGCTTCGACAGGGTCAGAGGTGGGGCCTGTTCCGTGCCTCCACCATCATTGTAAGCTAAGGATCCCTCCCTGCTGCATCCCTCCCGCGAGGAGAATCTGCAGAGAAAACTCACATTCGCTTTGCTTCCCTGTTTTAAGATTTGGAAGCAGCTGCAACAATGTTTAATCAAGCAGGGAAATATTGTTTAGCTATGTTTGGAGGGTTGCTTGCCTGCCCTGTTTTCTGTACATATGCACTTAATTGCTCCTATCACTGCAGTTTATATTTATTTTCAATTAAAACTTAGGAATCATTAGCTTCCAGATTAGACTTGCCTCTATTAGTTATTGGTGGTTTTTTGTGTTTTGTTTTTGTTTTGCTATCAGAGACTAATACATAAAACTCCTCAGGTTAATTAATTCTGTTTATTCAACAAACAGTTTTTTAGTGCCCACCATATGTCAAGCAGAGGGCTTTGGGGGTACAAAAACAAGTCAAGTTAAAAGGTAAAGGGAATGTGCTCTCTTTTCTGAGTGAAAGGCGGCCTTTGTGTTGTGGTAGATTGTGGTGGTTGACAATTGATTGGGTGCAGTCAGGCATTAGGGACAGATGGATGGAAAAGGTAACAGTTCTTAACCTTTGTGAGGGATGGCTGTAGATTTTTAAAAATCAGATTATGCTAAGGCGTGCCTACCCCACCCCCCAGTGAATATTTAACATTACACAGCATTTTGTGTGCAGTTTAGGTGGGTTTGCCGATTCTCAGAAACCCACCCATAGACCCCCAAAATCTCCTTGGTTAGAAGAAGGGAGCTAAGAATTAAGGCCCTTATCACCTGCTGTTGCTGCTATTATTTTCCATGAATGCCAGACTCCATCAAACCCCTACCTTTGAATCATGCTAACCTGGCTTGAAATATGTGTTTGTGTTGTCACGTATTTGTTGGCTGTTCTGAATATGCCAAGGGCCGGTTGCTCATGCCTACGGTAGAGTGTAGGCTATGTGCAGAGGTAATTTCTAGATAGAGAACTCTTTCCTGGATAGATGGGGCTGATATGAATCCAGCAGCAGAGCAGAAGAATGAAAACTGCCATAATTATTCACAAAGTAATTGCTTTGCATTTGACCCCTGTTTTAGTTTTAACTTCTGCTTATTGGTCATTGAAATAATTAGATAACCGTGAAAATTGGAGCAGGGAAGGATGTTAAGCACTGGTTCAAGCTAGGAGACATGAACGGATATAAAAACAAAACAAAACAATAAAACTCATGCATTTAACTCTGATGTCCTCTGAAGCCCCATAAGCTTCAACCAGCAGTCTCTCTCCGGAGCCTCTGCCTCCTGCTTGCTTCCCTTGCTCCATTCCCAGAGCCCTAGATCACACTCTGGCTTCTTATCTTTGACTGATTTGTTTTGGTGAACCTCTTGGATTTCCTTTCTGAGTTGCTTTTGGTTCAGGCGTAATTCTCAGGTCTGCTTTCTTTTGTACCTGGATTTGTGTCCTTCTTGGTCAGAGGCCAGAAATACCCCACAGGAGCCAGTCCCCAGGCTCTGCATGAAGAAATGCCGGTGGACTTGGACATGTAACTCATGTAAAATTACGGGGAGGTTTATGTGCTCCACAAAATAGGTGTTTTGAGAGTATGTCACCCACCTGTTGGAAATGGGGGAGTAAACATTGTAAGAAATATATATTTTAAAATTGTGTTGTTTTAAAATAAGCAGGAATCACTTAACCAGAGGAACTTGGTGATGTGCATGGAAAACATGTTGAATCATGACTTGGGAAAAGGAAATTGATGGACATAGCATAGAACTGTGTAGAGGAGCCAGAACTGAAGTAAGCATTGATTTAACCATGTGATGTAAATGAATGGTGTGTTATTTCTACCCTGCCTTTTTTCAGAAAGGAGTTGAGATAACTTGCAATATGAAAACACAAAGTAGGAGAAAGAAATGAGAAGCATTTTGAGAATGGAAAGAGAATTGGACCAGGAACCCAAAGTGATAAAATTACAATCACTGAGAAGTAAATTTAGCTCTAGCTTCTTGGCAACCAGGAAATTACAGTTATCTGTATAGTTAGTTCTCTCCCGATAAAAGTAAACCTGTACAATTAAAAGATTATATAGAGAGGCAGGCTTTTGCTTGAAACTGAATTCAAGAGAAGTTTATCTTATGGTTCTTTTTTTTTTTAACATGTTTTTATTGATTTCAGAGAGAGGAAGGGAGAGGTAGAGATAAAAACATCAGTGATGAAAGAGAATCAATCAGCTGCCTCCTGCATGCCCCCTACCAGAGATTGAGCCCGAAACCCAGGCATGTGCTCTGACCTGGAATCAAACCATGACTTCCCGGTTCATGGGTCAACACTCAATCACTGAGCCACACCAGCCAGGCTCATGTTTCTTTCTATAAAGAACATTGGATGACCTATTGTATTTTTTTGCAAAAAGTACAAGTGTTCTTGAATTGCTTTTTCTTAGATTGACCCTCCTTAGAAGTCAAGGGCTTGTCCTCATTGAATTATAGCATTAAGTTAATTCTTTAGGGGCTAATTTAAGTTCATGTCTTCTTTCTTTCTGCTGATCAACCCTGAGAGGGCCTTAGCTTAGAGAAGTTAAGGAAATGCTTTTGAAAGGGAGAGGTTAGTCCAGGGTAAGAGTTTTGACAATAATAATTTTAAAAAAGCCCTTTTGCAGTGTGCAGATGGAAGGAAATTCTTATGTGTAGCTATTATATGAGCAATAGCAATGCTGCGGTTCTCATAGGAACATTCAGGAGGCTGATTTGTCTGTCATCCAGACAGAGGAGCCTTCATTTGCAAATGTGCTTCAGAGAAGGAACGGTGGGGATAGATCATGCAAATTTTTAAAAAATGAGCCTCTAATACCTTTTCCCAACTATTCAATTTACATATGCCACAATATTCTAAACCACACAGTAAAGGAGAAGTGCTTTTCGTATGGGCAGATCACATTGCAAGTAGATGTGATCAATGGCTTCCTCTTCCATCAGCCCGAGGTATATCCCTTGGAACTTGCTGCATTCTAACTACATCTGCAAGAGTTTGACTTTAAGAGTTGGAAAGATTAGGTACTTTTCATTTTTGTGGTAGCAAATGTTTATCATCACAAACAATAATGTTGGGTTTAGCATGCTAATATTTTACTTGTTAGAAACAAAGTCAAAAAGATCCTGTGATGTTCTCACTAGGTGGTAAGCTCCCCGCAGTTAAGGACCAGGTCTGTTTGGTTCACAGCTATGTGTCTGTGCCTAGCACAGTTTCTGCCTAAACAGAGCTTAGTAAACACTTGCTAAAAAATACACTGAGTGGCCAGATTATTATGATCTCTGAACGCATAATCTGGCCACTCAGAGTGTGTGTGTGTGTGTATATTAGAGACCAGGCACATGAATTTGTGCATGGGTGGGATCCAGCCAGCCTGGCCAGGGGGAGGGGACATGGGCGGTTGGCCAGCCTGCCTGCTGGTCGAACTCCTGGTCGAGGGGACAATTTGCATATGAGCCTTTTATTATACAGAATATATACTGAGTGGCCAGATTATTATGCGTTCAGAGATCATAATAATCTGGCCACTCAGTGTAAATGAAGCATAGTTTTACCCATATGCTATGTTAAATAGGCATAATACCAAGTAATTTTAAAACCAAGTATTATTTAGATCTACTCATGAAAGATATTGGAAGGAGCCCTTTGAAAATAGAATTGATATGTTAGGCTATATTAGAAAATGTATTATATCCTCAATTTCCATAATGCATAAAATTTAAGGGGGCGTGTGCAACTTGAGTTTCCATGTGCTAAAAGAGAGCTCTTTTCACTAAGCCTAATTATTTTGGATTCATCCATGTTGTTGGATGTGTGAAGAGCTCCTTCCTTTTTATGGCTGAGTATTATTTCATTATATCAGCAATTTTCAGCTGGTGTGCCACAGCAGGCACACTGGTGTGCACAAGAATTCTTCAAACATGCAGTACCTGACTCTCTAGTCAGGGCACTGACCTCTTTTCCCTTAGATTGTCAAATAAAGTTGACAATAGCCAACACGACAACAACTGTCTGATGTGAATGAATCAAAATCACACCTATCATTTTTGTCAAATTTGCAAAAAATATATTTTATGGTGTGTTGCAGAATTTTAATAATTAGTTTATGTGTGCCATGAGATGAAAAAGGTTGATAATCACTGTGTTATATGGATTTACCCAATTTTGTTGCTTTATTCACCTGTGGGTGGACATTTTTATTTCAGTTTTGTACTATTATGATTAATGCTGGTATGAATATTCATGTCCAAGTCTTTATGTGTACTATACTTTGATTTCTCTTGATTTACTCAAATGATCATGAATTGTAGCACAGCTTCTCTTTCAAATCTTAGTGAATCTTTTTAAAGAAACTTTTTATTCCCCTGCCTTATAAATGTAATAGGTGTTCATTAGAGGAAATTTGAAAAATTCAGACACTTATAAAAAAGAAAATTACCCATCTAACCACCATTCAGGGATAAGCACGATGAACATTTTGGTGTATTCTTCTGTTTCTTTTACTCAGATTTTTTTTTATTCCAATTATATTACACTTGCTTTTTACACTTAGTATTACATTATCACCATTTCTCATGTCATTAAAAATCCTTTATAAATAACATTTTAATAACTATGTAATATTGAATCCTATGGTTTTTCCACTGAAATTTATATAGCTATCTTTCTATCATGGGAGATTTAATTTGGTTCCAGAGTTTTGCTACAAAAGAAATGCTCTAAAGATTGCTCTTATTCAAAAAATGTAGATGTTTAATTCATTTTTTAATGTTGGATTCATAGATGTAGAATTGATATAGCAAGGGATATAACTCTTTTAAAATTCTGGAAACATATTGCCAACTAGCTCTCCCAAAAGGTAGTATAAGTTTTTACTCTTGATAGCAGTGAGGGAAGGTCTGATAGACTGTATCCTTGTGAGATTTCACATTTCCTATTCTCACTTTATAATCTTTGTTAATTTTATTGGCTAGATTAAAAAGTAGTTATTAGATTTTTCAGTTTGCATTTCTGCTGAGCCAAATCTCAAAATCCCCATGTGGACAGAGTCAGAGAGGGCATGACAAGACTCTAAGATCATTACAGGGTTTCCACACCCAGTAAAATAACTTATTCCTTGTAGATGGAAATTGGTATTTCTATTATTACTCTCAAAGAATTCACACCATGTCAAAAAAAATGTGTATTAGTTTTAACAAAGCAAGCCTATGGCTTACCTCTGGAATTGAAAGTTGATTGTGATGATAGAAAGAAATTAGGTTATTCAGAACTTATTGTTCTTAGCAATTACCTCCTGAAGCTCGGTGATCATTATTTTCTCTTGTGAGTGTTCTCAAAGGATCCCTTTAATAATGAGATACTGAGGAGTAGCCTCTTCATAGCCATCTCTTTGTTTCTTCTCCTTTCCTAACTTTTCCCTAAAAAGCCTTGTGCATGCTCTTGCCTTCGCCCTTCTCTAATGGTGGCCAATAGGAATCCTGTTGCTAGGTGTCTTAACTGGCTGGTAAAAAGCAGAAGCAAGGCATCTAAGGGAAACCTTGACTTATGAGTATCCAGTGGATATTGCTCTTCTGAGATATGTCACCTTCTCCCCTTAAAATCTCTGCTCATAAACCTGTTGAATAATTATCTGAATAAACGTTTTTTGTTCCAATAAGAACAGTTAAGCCCATTTTTTAGAGAGAGCTAGGCAGAGCTATTGGGCCAATACTGTTTTCTCAATTCGAGGGCCAGAGTCAGGCTTGCCTGACTCTGGAAGAAGTCAATAATTTGATACCTGTTTTACCCTGAAAGCACATGGTGATATGCTTCTCACTCTGCTGGAGTTCTGTAGTATAACCTTCTAGTGATGAACAGTCACTAGAAGAGGTAAGGATGGGGTCCACTCTGTGAGCCTTCTTCACCAGCCTCATCATCTTTCAATGAGGGCACTAAGCCCTTTCCCTGTATAGCCTCCACGTACCGCCACATACATAGACATGGGCTAATCCCACAGAAAATACTCCGAGTTGTGCATTTTCCCTTGGTAAACCTGTTCTCATCTGTCCTAATGTAAGAAACCTGCAAAGTGACAATGAAATTCCTCAGGCATTTTGTTCGTAGTTTGATAGACTTGAATTTTCTCTATGCTAAGCGTATACTTGTGAGTTCATTTTAGGAAATGTGGACTCTGGGAATGACTTTGGCTCTGTTGCCTCTAACGTCATAGCATAAGCAGTGCCCTTACTCTTTATGTACATGTGTTTAAGGAGAGGCTGGTGGGATGGGGAGTAGCAGGGTATGATAGGGTAGACATCTGAAAGAAGTTTTCATGGTCCCAACGTCTGGATGAGAGTTCACCTAAGGGACAGCACACCAAACACTGTAGCGTTTCTTCCCAGGCCTGGATTCTGGGATTGGACGTAACCTACTGAGCACACATGATGCATTGTTTCACCTCCCCAGGTTTGCACCTTGCCTGCATGTCCCCTGAATAGCTAAACTGAATGAGTTGTTCTGCTTACCTCATTTTTAACTCACCGTCAGTAACTTCTCCTTTAGTACCCAGATTTGATCACATCTACTCAATTAAATGGCATATGATGTATTTTGTTTGAAGTTTAAAGAATTATATTTGATGCATATTTTTACTTATTTTTGTCAGAAGAAAGGAAAGGCAAAGTAAAATATCAAACTCTTCTCTGATTTTCTTTTAAGAACTACCCATTAGGATATTTTAGAATTGTAAGAGTAATATTTTGGTTTTAAATTATTATTCCAAAACTAGAGGCCCAGTGCACGAATTCAAGCACAGGTGGGGTCCCTCGGCCTGGCCAGTGATCAGGGCTGATTTGGGGGAATGGGGGGTGCAGCCATGAGGTTGGCCAGCTGCTAGAGGTTGACAGTTGGCTGTTGGAGTATACTGACCACTAGGGGGCAGCTCCTGCCTTGAGTGTCTTCCCCCTGGTGGTCAGTGTGCATCATAGCAACTGGTCAACCAGTTCTTGGTGGCTTAGCCTTTAATATATATAGATTGAAAGGAGTTTGTAAGAAAGCATGTTGTTGATCCCACATCAGGAACAGAAGTGAAATTAAATCACGTCCTAACGTGTCCTGAGTAAAGCAAGGGCATCATCAGAGGCAACCTTATTTCTGGATTTGAAAACTCCTCAGGAGTGGAAATCTTTTTTCATCTGTAATGAATCAAGAGTGTGAACAGCATTCTGGATATAGGAGGTTCCCAGAACAGGCTCGTATCAACAGCCAACTAGGACACCGATGCAAAGTCTTTCAAGCACACAGCTGTTTGGCAGCCTGATCCAGGCTCTAGTTCACAAAAAGCTTTTTCAGGTCATTTTAAAATGTTTTATTAATGGCCCATCAACAGGCTGGAGGAGGTCAGTATGCTGAGGCACAGCTAAAAAATGAGTGCCATGCTTTTTTCCCTCCCACTTGGCCCAGTGGGAGATCCTATTAGTGTTCTGAAAAGTTACATAATTAGCTTGACACCCGCTGCTCATTTGGTGAGCCAAACTGGTTTTTAATGTTCAGAATACAAAACACGGAAATGCTATCTTCACAGCACTCCATGCCGTCACTGACAGCCGAGAGCATTTCTGAGTGACAGGGCCCTAATAACCGTGATGATGGGAGCCACAATTAAAAAGCACTCTGAGCTTGGGGCACTGTTCCTTCAGGCCTGCCCGAGTCCAAAGAGGCCCTGGATGGTGGAGAGTAAATAGTATGACTGACATGTGCCCTGCGCTGCCTTCTGGTGCAAAGGAAGGGAATTGCCAGAAATCCTGGCAAATGAATGCTTTTCTTACGTCCCTTTTCTTAAGGAATTCCCCTCACTGGGCAGAAAGTTTGCATACCTTAGGCGTATTTCCATCTTAACTGCTATACTTCTCTACCTCCTCATATACTATGATCTTTGACTTGACCAAACCAAGTAGAGAATAATTCATTCTCACTACCAGGAGAATTCTCTGGTCCTCAGGTGTCTACTGCGCCCTCTGAGGATTATTACCAAGGATTCCAGAGCAGCCCCAGTTATCTAGCTCTGTTTTCTTCAACCCTCAGCCGGAAAGTGCCATTCTCCAACACCAAATGACCAGGCCACATTTATTCAAGCATTCTTGGGATTCTTAGGGGGATATAGAGACCTGTACCCTTTGAAATCTTGCTATAGATGTTGGGGTTTATGGTGAGAATCTACTGTAAGATTCAGTGGAGGTCTGGACACGTACCTTCCTGCTCAGGTTAGGTGAAGGGATGAGAAAGAATGGATCTCAGGGCAGGGCCCAATATCTGACATGGAGAAACTCAATGGCTGAAGATTATATTTATTCTTACTGTTGTTGTTATTATTTAGCCAGTACTGACTGCTTGCTGTATGTCTGTCATTCCCTGTGCCTTCTCACACCTAATCCTTTTAGCTACATATGAAGTAGTTGCTGTCATTACCTTATGATGCAGATACTAAGACTTGGAAAGTTAAGTGAATTGCCAGAGGGTCTCACAGCCAGTTAATGTTACAAGTCAATGTTACACTTGGCATTTAAATTCAAGAATGTTGTCTTCAGAAACCAAGCTATGACAGGCTGAATGGATCTAATAAAAAAGCATGTTTTCGCCCAGCCAGCATGGCTCGGTAGTTGAGCATCGACCTATGACCCAGGAGGTCAGGGTTTGATACCGGTCAGGGCACGTGCCTGGATAGCAGGCTCGATCCCCAGTGAGAGGCAGCCTATCGATGATTCTCTCTCATCACTGATGTCTCTCTCCCTTTCTCTCTCTCTGTCTCCCTCTCTCTGTCTCCCTCTCCCTCTCCCTGTCTGAAGTCAATAAAAATATATTTTTTAAAATCATCAAAATGTGAGGCTATAAAATATGGATTCCATGACTCACACATGAATATCAATTTCATTATTTGACAACAGCACATATTTGAACACAGGCAAACAATGGTTTTGAGCACTAGAATGAGGTCATATTACATGAGTCTCCTTTTGGGTCTGTCAGCTGTGCCATTCATGGTGAGTGGAGCTGCACCATTGCAGAGTTAGCTTCAGGATTAAGCTGGGGTCTTTCCTGTTTTGGCGATTTATAGGTACTTGGAATTTTCCAGTTAGGATGGGTTGGCTTCTATGCCAGGTGATCAATGCCATTTTATTTACTTTACCTGGGACTATTGAAGGGGGAGGGGGGGTAGTGTTTTTTCCCCCTGAAACATTGTAATAATGAGTGCCCTAGATTAGTGCTCCAAAGACCAAGAACAAATTTAGTGTTAACTAAAGGTATAAGTGCCGACTGTTAAACACTTGGCCAGGTTCAGACGGGAAGAAGACGGCATCGCACAGTGGTTGCGTCTGAAGGGCACTGGCAGTCGTGAGAAGGAGCTGTGCGTCAGGAGCAGCAGAGGGGCCTTCGAAGGGGCACCCGTGAGGAGCAGATGAGCCCGAGCTCCTGTTTCCCTTCTCTCCCTGGGGCAATCTTCAGATCTGAAAAGAAAATGTAAAAATACCTGGAGACACTTCAGATGCTAGCCTTCACGGTAAATCACATCATGCAAATAACGGACTCCTTCCCACCGCCCGGCCTTTCTGGGGTCTGTTAACCCAGAGGAAGCTTCCCACACTCTGCTGACAGGTCCCCGCCTGCTCCTCGTGGTTTTTCAGCCCTGGAGTCAGTGTCCCTCACTACCAGAGAATCACACAACCTGAAGCGAGTGGATGGGGTTTTGTTATTGTTTGTTTTTGTTTTGTTTGCCTTGAGAAAGTGTTGGATTTTTTTATTTATTGTTTTTACATCATTCAGAATGAAAGTCCTGCCCTAATCGAGCCTTCTGACAAGTGTGGCTGATGTGCTCTAACAGACATTATTCCCTCCTGATGCCCTTCACCAACCTGTCAGATGCTGAGTAACTAAGATTATTTTGCTGAAGTGATTTCAGGGAAATCCAGCTTGAGGTTTGGTGATGTCTTTGTCAAAGGGTCAGCCACACTAGACTGGACACACACTCACTTATAGGCCATTTCTGTGTAATGGATCAGGAGGGGAAATGCTTGCTCATTCTCATCTATCACTAATTTGATTGTCTTAAGACACCACCTGTGGAAAAGCCCGGTGGATTCTGCTTACATTTCTAACCTAGAGGACCCTGATTATTCATTTGCCCTTCATACTTATCTCTTTTGTTGGGTGGGTTTTTTAAACCCAGTTGAAAGTTATCATTTTTCCCTTGAAATATGCTGATGTTTCATATAGCCTTCCCTGGATATGACTATACATATAAATTGATAGGAAAATGACAAGAATAAGAAAGTTAAAATAGAACGTGGTTTCTGCTACTTTTGTGACCACCTGGCTAAAGTTGAAAGAATTTTATAGTTGTCTGCTCACTTTATAGTAGTGCAGCTCATCCTGATGTTCTTCTATGGCTTTAACCCTCTTGATTAGTAGCACGCATTCTTTAAAACTTTTAAGCAAAATGTTACTTACCCTTTCTCTGTTCCGAAGCAACCACGTTTGGTGTTCAGCTGGGCATGCATGCAAGTTCTTGGCCAGACATAGAGCTTCCTTTTGAAGTTCAGATACCCAGCAGCCCACCTCCCTCAGCAGTTAGTTAGCCAACCCTCCAGGAGAGGAGGTAAGTCAGCCTCCTACATGTTCACAGAATGTTACCCCTGCTGCTGGTGCATGTTTTAGCTAAGGTGAAAGACCTGTGTTTAATCAACACACAGACTTGTCAGGTGCCTTCGTATACTTGTCAGTGTTCAGTCATGGAATCGCCCATTGCAGAATTTGACAAAGATACTTTCGGGGCATCAGGAAGCAGTCAATGTAGGCCATTCATTTCCTCAGGTTCTTGGAGCTTCCTTTATTGAGGTAAATCACCAGGAAACAATGTACCTCAGCTATATTATTTCCACTCTCAGCAGAAATGCCATTACTCAGGTAAGATTTAATATTGTGCCTTCAGCACATGGGAGAAAACATTCCCATCTTTTGTACCACCTAGTTGAAAACATTTATATTAAAAAAAGTTTGTTTTTTTACAACACAGAGTTGAAGACATTACTCAGTGTCTCTTATAAAGTGGCTTCCATAAAAAGTTTCTCCTTGGTATTAATGCTAAGGGGAAAACTTGGCCTTGCATGTTTTCTTTTTTGATAGAGTAAGGACTGTGTCATGCAGTATCCCTCCCCACTATTTTCCTGCGCTTCGAGCAAAGCTGAATGCAGTGCTCCATGGGCTTGATGCCATGTCCAGTATGTGTAGTATCTCTTTCACCATTCTGTTGTTTTTAATAATCAAATGCTCAATTGTATATTTGGTTTAATTTTGAAACTACTTACCATCCTTTTTGCAAGAATTAAACCAAATAAACTGTTGGCAAGGAAGGGATAATTGCCCATAATAATTTGAGTTTGTAGCGATTTGTCCCTTAAAGAAGCACTCTTCCATTACCTTGAAAATTTACTCATTCTGGACCAAACACCTCTCCGTATACTGTATCGATCTGTATAAATACCGTACTTTCCGGCGTATAAGATTTTCCTGGGTTAAAAAGTCGTTTTATACGCCGGAAAATACGGTATATTGGACTATATTGATGGGATTAAATATAATAAGATGACTATAAGATTTTCCTGAGTTAAAAAGTCGTTTTATACGCCGGAAAATACGGTATATTGGACTATATTGATGGGATTAAATATAATAAGATGACTATAAGATTTTCCTGGGTTAAAAAGTCGTTTTATACGCCGGAAAATACGGTATATTGGACTATATTGATGGGATTAAATATAATAAGATGACTTTTTAACCCAGGAAAATCTTATACGCCTAGTCGTCTTATACACTGGAAAATACGGTATATCTGCCATGCTCTAGCCAGTTAGCTCAGTAGTTAGAGCATCAACCCAGGGACTGAAGTGTCGCAGGTTCGATTCCCACTCAAGGGAACATGTCTGGGTTGCAGGCTATATCCCCGGTCCTGGTTGGGGCGCATGCAGGAGGCAACCAATTGATGTGTCTCTTTCACATTAATGTTTCTGTCTCTCTCCCTCCCTTCCACTCTCTCTGAGAAGCAATGGAAAAAATATCCTTGGGTGAGGATTAAAAACAAAAAAATAAATATACCTGCCATGACATGATGTCTAGAGCCCAAGTGGATACTCATGGAATCCATGGCTCAGAGCTGCCTTTACATTTTTAGTATAATGGACTTGGCATGTTGACATGGGAGCCTGGTGCATTGAGGAGAGGTATCCATCAAGGAAACATTAACAAGTCTGGGTTTTCTGCAGTAAGCCCTGACACGCTCCAAACTTTAAAGCACAAATGATGCTAACGAAGGCTGCTTCTATATTTATGTCAATGGGTTTCCATTAAGAGACACACACAAAACCCCCAACGAGTAAGTGTACTTAACAGCTTTCCTCTGCTAAAAGATGTGAACTCTGGTTAGGTGTAATGTTTCTGCGCCTACCAGCTGTACATATGATTGTGGTTTTTATGTGGCCGCTCCATTTCCCTTTCACCCTCCAGCTAAAAAATCAGTTCAATAAATATATTCACAGGACATTCTAAATCTGAAAAGGGCTGCTGCCGATGGAAATAGAGTTCTGTAATCTTGACAGAAAGCAGAGCCCATACCCAGTAATCTGTTCACTCATGAATGACCTCAGCTGGGATGCAGCACATTCAATTTTTTTGTAGGTAAAACAGTATTAAAATTTTATGTACTAAGCTCTGAAGTAAATATGACAAAATGTTGCCATTTTAAAAGTTCTGGATGGTAGGTCATGTGTATTTGTTTTATTACTCTCCACTTTTCTGTAGGCTGAAATGTTTTTCATGATTTTTCCAAAGTATGTACTGGTGAGAAAAAAGAAATCTGTTTGTTTAGGCTGGAGAGGGGGGTAGAGAGAGGGCGAGGAAACAGCCATGCCCTCTACCTGGGGATTTACAAGAGGTTTCTGTTAAAGAAAAAAATCCCTTAACTTAGTTTGGATTATTTCCATATGGAAAGTATTCTTTGTAGACAGTAAAGGCAGTTATTTATGATAATATTTTTGCATGTGATTTGTTCATTGGTGTCACAACATTTTACAGAGTGTCAATTTCTGTATGCAGGGCTCTGCCCACGCACCTCTAATTTAGGCATCAGCTGTGTGAATCAGATGCAGCCAGCCTGCTCCCTGCTGGTTACCCATCTAAAAGGGTCCCTCTGGCTGCCCGATAGCCAGTGGGATGCAGCAGGTCCTTAGCCTGAGGTTTTAGCTGTAGAAGAACCTGCAGACAACCAGTGTGGAGGGTCAGATTACTTAAGATATGTCAAAATACCTGATTGGAAGAAAACATTGCATGTGGGTGCACACATGTACGTACGTATGTTATTCCCCTCTTTTTTTTTTTTTTTTTTTTTTCTGTTCTTAAAGGGGACAGGAGGAGGACTTCCTGATCTATATGGCATTGGTCTTGGGCTGTGTGATGCTGCATGGCTCATTATAGATGAGAATTCTGGATGCTACCAACTTTTAATTCTTAGGTCATAGGCATATTTCTGGGCATCTGGAAATACAAGGCCGAAAGGAATTTTCACTTTCACTTTTTAGGAGGCTCACTGGTCCCAAAGGCTCTTTAGAGGCAAGTCAAATGCAAGGCCAAGAATTGGGGGGAGGGGGGGTAATATGGTTCAGTATTCATACACTCTTGGAGCATATGGCTCATGGTGTGTGGAGATACATACATATGTCTAGGGGAGCTTCCAGTTCAGACAGGGCTTTGGAGCCTGGGGCCGGTAGGCGCAGCCGTGGCTCTGAGCCGCTGTTTCTGCCACCTCCTCGGTTATGGGTGAAACATTCTCGTCTGTAACATCTCTCACTGCATGTGCTTCTCAACCAGGGGCAGGGGTGTCACTGGCCGGGCGGGGGTGGGGGGATTCTTTCTGCCTGCACTTTGGGAACCACCAATGGAGAATAGAAAGCAGTCATCCGGAAATCTTCATCCCACGTTTGGGTGCCATTTCTGCCATTAATGGCTCCTGGGATAGGCCTGACACCTGGTAGGTGATCAGTAGGTGTTTATGAAGTGTGGCCTGAATTAACCAGCTGTGTAATCTTGAGCACGCCACTTAATCTCTTTGGCTTCAGTTTTTTCGCCTGCAGCATGAGGCAAATGGCTTAGGTGACTTCTAGGGCCCCTTCCAGTTGTGAAATTTTATGATTCCGTGATTGGACCTTTACTACCTCCAAGGAGATTGATTTGACAGGAATGTTAAGGGTGAATGAAGTGAGGGAGAAAATGCCCCTTTGTCTGAATTAGTCTGATATTTCTTTCTTGACTACTATTTTTAAGAACTTATTTAACGTGAGGTTTTCCTGGTAGTTTTACCTTTGTCAGCTGTCATTCTCTGGGTAGATGGTAAACTCTTTTAAGGACTAGAGCCATGACTTCCCCCCTGCTTCTGTGTGCCTCAAAATATAAGGCACCGTCATGCCAAACAGCAATGCGGGGGGTCCGCACAGTGTTCACACAGCTCATCTAACTCAGGAGGGAAGCATTACCTCCCCTCTTTCCTGCAGGGGACAGTGAAGATGAGGGGTGAATGGCTGAACTGCCGCTGAGCCCAGCTGACTGGTCTCCGTGTGAGTCTCCGGTTTTGAAGCGGTCTGGTTACCTGACTTCAAGACTCGGCTCTAGGAAAGCCCGGAGGGGAGCATAGACTGTGACAAAGCAGCCACCAGCCTGGCCATGGAACCTGCTTTTTCCTGTTCCCGATCCTTCTGTTTCTGGCCTTATGTGTAGGCACCCTTCAGCTCATTCTATTGGCGTCGTTTTTCCCATCTTATTAAGTCCAACAGTTTTCTTCCTGGGCTACAACGCATTCTTCTGTCAAAGATTACCCTGGTGCTCTGGAAGGTAGGGCTCAGCCAGCACACTGAGGAGTGGCAGGTTCGATTCCCAGTCAAGGGCATGTACCTGGGTTGCAGGTTTGATCCCTGGCCCCGGTCAGAGTACATGTAGGAGGCAACAAGTTGATGTGTCCCTCACATCCATGTTTTTATCTTTCTTCCCCTCCCTTCCTTCTTCTCTCTCTAAAAATCAATGGGAAAAAATATCCTTGGGTGAAGATTAACAACAAAAAAATAAAAACAAAACAGATTACCCTGAATAATAGGTCCCTCAATAGGCCCTTTTTCTTTTTGCTATACATTTCTAATTTCTTTATGTGTGCATGGGTGGGGTCTGTGATTGTGAATAAAATATCCTCTGTTCATTAAGTGACTTATTCTCTCTTTGGCAGATAATAGTGATCAGTTCTTGGTCAGTAGTGAGTTTCAGAGAAATCGATGATTTGAGAAATCTTAAGGGGGTATAACCACAGGTCATGTTAGATGGATGTTACCACTATTTACTGCCACCAGGAGCAGAGAGAGAGAAGTTAATTTGAAAGGAAACATGATGCATTCCTTTTGGGTGTGTCGTTTTCTGGTGTCTGTTCAGACTTTGCATGAAGCATTGATCTCCTCTGTGAGGGCAACCAGGTAGTTGAGTGACAGGCGTTGGAGGGCTAGTTTTACACAGTATTCTATTGTACCTTTTGATTTTTAAACCATGTAACTGTAGCGCCTATTTTAAAAAATTTTTCTTGCCTCAGCCCTGTAGGTATTTGCATTTGTGATGCAGCATATACATACAATGAGAAATGAGAGGTTGAGCCTTTCCAAATTTAAGAGTTTGGGTTTTTGGGGTGTTTTTGTGTGTGTGTGTGTGTGTGTGTGTTTGTTGTTGTTGTTAAGATTTAAAGGGTTTTTAATAAAAGTTATCAAAGGTGGCCTGGGTCTTGAGGCTGTCACTCTCAAGTTTTTAATGTTTCCTTTATAATTACACAGACTTAGTTTCTGGCCTTAAATCATCATACCTATTTTCGGCTTCCCTGAAATCAAGGGTACCCTGTGCCATATCAATTAAAGTAAAAGTACTTTCAATTAAAGGTGTTAAGTATGAGTCTGAAAAGATTAATTCTTCATAAAAGGATGACCTTCAGTAGTTAGATCCAATTAGGCATTTTTCCAACTATATTTCATCCTGATGGGGCAAGTCGACTACTCACAATCAATCACTGTGATCTTTTCAAAGGTGGGTATTTAAGGTTCAGAGTTATAAAAGAATGACTTGACTAGGCAACCTCAATACCTTGAGCTGCAGATGTAGATACGAGATCGTGGGTGTTGGATAGTACTTTTGTGGTATTAACATTGAAAGAATCGGGGTATTCTAAGTACAGTTCTTACACCTGTCTTCTTATGGCCAAAAGTAATATTTTCTTATGAACAAAATAATTTAGACTGATCAAAGGACAGAGAAGAAAGGAGTAGTGACATAAATGAGCATCAAACCAAAGTCCTTTTCATCTTATTCTTCTTCTGTCATTTCAGTATGAAATCACTCTAAACACTTGCTTTCCTGTGACCCTTTTTTCTTATTGGGTAGTTTTAGTTCTAATTCAACCTTTGCTGATATACAGCACACAAAACCAAGGCTATTAGATAAATGAATGCTTGCTGATATTTTTATGGTAGCGTAAAGTTTTGGGTTTGTTTTTTTTTTTCTCAAAAGCAAAAGGAATTGAGCATTTCTATATGTACAAGGTATTTTCAATGTAGAATTCTTGGTCCTCATGCTGCTACTCATTAAATTTGTATACTTGGAAACGCCTTGAACATACCGAAAAACTGGAAAACAAATAATATCTGATTTGTGTACCTCAGAGGTTGATTGTTGGATAAAGTGAGATTTGATTCATGAGATTTGATCAGTGTTTCTCAGAGTGGGGTCACGGGACCACACTAAGGGTCCTGGAGATCCTTTCAGGGAGCCCAGGAGGTCAAAACTATTTTTATGATAATATTAAGAAATTATCTGCCCTTGTCACTCTCATTCTTTCTCACTTGTACAGTGAAACTTCTCAGCGGCTGGCTACATGCTATGTGATATTGCAAATATAAGAGCCAGCTGTCTTAAGCCAGACATTACAGAGGTTTACAGAATAGAAAACAATGCACTCTTTTCACTGATTGGTTTTTCTTTTGGAAAGCAATTTTCATAAAAACGTTTTACATTAACAAGTGATGAGTTAATGTCATTTTCAAATAAAGTAATACGTATTTTAAATTTTACCAGTTTCAATTTCCAATTCATTAGATCTTGATATATATCATCAACATAAACAAGAGCTCCTTAGGGGTCTTTAATATTTTTTAAAAATGGAAAGGGCTTCTAAGACAAAAGTTTGATAACTGCTGATGTATATGGAAGCACTATGTAAATGTGTGGTGGCTTCAGTAGTGTAATAAGAAAATCCAGGCAGTGTAAACAGTCTAACATGTAAACGGCCTTCCCACTGCCCACACTGATGCTCATGGCACATGCCACCTCCAGGGTGGGGTTGCTTATTCCAGGGTACCACATGATCTCTGAGCCATCTACAGTAGTCTGCAATTTCCTGTGTCCGTCATGTGTCTATTTTTTTTAGAGAGTTCTAAGTTTTCACAGTGTTCAGAGTCTCAGGAGGTCCTAAAGGAAGCACAGCTGGCCCTGGCCGGGGTTGTTCAGTGGTTAAAGTGTCATGCACTGAAAGGTTGCGGGTTCTATTCCTGGTCAAGGACATGTACCTGGGTTGCAGGTTCGATCCCTGGCCCTAGTCCAGGTGCCTGCAGGAGGCAACCATCAATGTGTCTCTTTCACATTGATATTTCTCTTTCTCTCTCTCTCCCCCCCCCCCTTCCTTCCACTCTCTCTAAAAATCAATGATAAACATATCCTCGGGTGAGGATTAACAACAACAAAAAGAAGCACAGCTGTAGGAATTCCTGGTGTCCCCTAGTCCCATTCTTTCTCTGAGTGGAGTAGAGATAAAGTTAAAATTGGGGATGCCTGAGCGGAGATGCAAAGTTGTTCAATGCTCTTGTCTGTGGCCTGCACTTGGCCATTCATTGATTTTTTTGACTCTTTATTTCTCTGCTGGTGGAAAGGTATTAGACGTGGGCCAGCTTCTCCAGGCTTGGGGAGAAGGGCTTTCTCAGTCTGTACTGGACCAGGGAGGCGTTTGCTGTCTTTCCGGGCCTCCGTGCACTTAGTTCAACGGGATGTGGTAGAACATAAAGAACCAAGATCAGGATAAGGACCAGAAACGGCCCAGAGACTGGCTGGTGTCATCGTGATTTGAGCACTGTACATAGAGACCAGGCAATAGGAACCAGAGTTTTAGAGGACCAAAGCTGGAGTGCTAACAGGATTTGATCACACTCGGGGCACGGGACGGTCAATGTTTAGGGATAAGTATTCAAGCTATTTCTGTCTCTGTCTCACACTCTTGATGGCTGAGCAAGTAAGTAGTTGAGTGCTTACAAACATTACTACTTCATATTTTGTACTGCAGTTTTTAAGGTGTTTTTATTAACTTTAATTTAGCATCTGTTGAGTTAGTCATAAGATTCTTATGAAATTTTAAAACCATTTTAATTATTGCTCACTGCGGCTTATTATCATTATTTGAAATTAATATAAATGGAAAACTCATATTTATTTACTTTATTTATATTTCCCCAGTGTCACATAATTTTTTGATTGAATATATATAGGTTGGGGCAAAAGTATGTTTACAGTTGTTTGTGTAGAAAATAATACAATAATTTAAAAAAATAATAAAAGAATAAACTCTGTTTCATGAACCTACTTTTACCCCACCCTGTATGTATATATTATAGTTCATGTATTTTATATTTACTTAAATAGAGTTTTATATAATCAGTGGGTAATTTCACAACATTCAGGTCCTCTCTATTTAGATTAAAAAATGTAGCCACAGAATATGTACCTTACTCTGGGCATTTTGTTGTATGATTTAATGTATAGTGCTGTCATGAACTTCAGTGCCACACCTATCTTATCTGTTTGTTTTACTTTTTAGAAAGTTGATACAATACTATTTTCTCAGAAAAATATGAAAAATGTATGGAATATCATTCTAAACTAAAAGCTTCTGAAATTTTCTATTATGAAATTATATCTAAGGTTACTAATTTAATGTAGATTTATTAAATGAATGTTTTATTTTTGGAATTTTGTGATCTGAGTGGGTTTCTATAAGGTAAATTCAACCAATTAAACAAATATCTTCCTTTATTATTGTCATAACTATCACTTTCAGTTAAGGAAGTATTTAGAGGTAGCCTGAGACTGTAAAATGCTATCTTCATGTTAGTAACATCTTGTAAAAATTGAAATACATTTACTTTGATTAAACTCTACTCATTAGATTTTAATGTGCTATATGTTATTTATTCCAGAAATTCCAGAAAGGAACTTAATGATATACGATTTGAGTTTACTCCAGGAAGAGGTAAGTTTTAATTGAAATTATTATCTTATTGCTACAAAGAACGTTTAAAATTAATTATAAGCACGTTTATAATTGCTATTCAAAAATGCTTTCTCTAAAAACAAAGGAAGGAATGAACGAGGGAGGGAGGGAAGGAAAGACTTATGATAATTGTAGGGAATCCAAATGGAACCACTATTTTTTTATATTTATTAAATTAATTGGGATGACATTGGTCCACATGAACATATACCAGTAGGTTTCAGGTGTGGATTTCTATGTTACAAGATCTGTATATTGCACCGTTTGCCTACCACCATATATTAGGACCTCCTCTTACCACCCCCTTCCCACTATAATCACACTGCTATTTGCTGAACCACTATTGACTGCATGAATTCCAGTGACATGTGCTACAAGTGTGTGTGTGTGTGTGTGTGTGTGTGTGTGTAAGTTAAGCATATTAGCTCAGTCATGAAATGAAGTAGTGGCATGCTGATGCAGGGTCTAAAGGGTATTATTAATGAGAGCATTGAGGATCATATAGCAGTTCCGATGAGGGTTGCGCAGCAAACAGTGATACCATGCTTGGCCTCTGTATTCAGTTCAGACTACACAAAGCCTGTATTGGCAAGTGTCTGTGGCCTCAGTTTGCTGCAGGCATAATGGGTAAGCTCAGTAGGAATGATGCCCGTCTTGCAGCTGAGCACAGTTTTAGTATTTTAAATAGTTATTAAAGCAGCTTAAAAGCTAGACTGGTTGCTTTTTCAGCTCCTGGATGCCTGGAAGTCATAGAACCATGGCATATTTCTTGGTATCTCTATCACCTGGCAAGAGGTGATTTGGGTAATTAATGGATAAGTAACATATATGAATTTCAGAGACCACAAGACTAGTTGTTTAACAGAAATTGCTACTTCCACTGTTTGGTGTATAACCAAAACAACCTACAGAAGTGAAAATAAGTTGCAAATGCTAAAACTGACCTGTTAATTCCTGACCTGTGGTTTCACATTTTTATGTACATGAAAACAGCTTCAATGTCTATAATGAATAACTTTCTAAAACACATTAGTCTTCTACATTTGAGTGTATTATTATAGAGTGTCCCCAAAAATGTACACACACACTTTGAATAATTATAAAGGCAGTGTTTATTAAAATACATTTCATTTTCAAAATTGAGTAACAGCTTTTAAAGTATGTATACATTTTTGGGAACTCATTGTATATAAGCTGATAATATTGTTTTTATTCTGTGTATTAGATCTCCATGTAAACTGTGATAGATTAATAAGGTGTATTTGGTAAAATTTTGCAAACCCAGAAGTAAAAGACTTGCTTTTTCTTTAATTTTTGGGGATGACATTCGTTAACTGTTTGACTTCTCTGCTATTGTCACTTATAAGGAAACACAAACTCAAATGCTTATAGGACCCAAAATTAATGGTGGGAACTTCAGGAAACTAGTTTTGTCTAAATACATTCAGGTTCAGCCTGGCCAGCATGAGGGCTCAGTGGTTGAGCGTTGGCCTGTGAACCAGGAGGTCACAGTTAGATTTCCGGTCAAGGCATATGCCCCGGTTGTGGGCTCAGTCTCCAGAAGGGAGTGTGCAGGAGGCAGCCAATCAATGATTCTCTCTCATCATTGATGTTTCTGTCCCTCTCTTTCTCTCTGAAATCAATAAAAATATATTTTAAAGAAATTAATACATTCAAGTTCAGATTTTAAAAACACTGCCAACAAACAAAATATGTTCCTGGGCCACACACGGTCTGGACTCACTGGCTCTGATCTCTGGTTCACGTAAGCACAGAGATCTAATGATTCCCTTCGTGTTTGAATTAAAATAACGTTTGAAGCACCTTTTACAAAATAATGTAACTAGGGCCCTAATGAATTTGCTCATTGATCTCTCTTGGAACATCCATCTTTGACAATTTAAGACTCAGCCTGTGAAATTGTATGGTGCCGGTTCTGTTATCAAAAAAGCTATTTTGTTATAATATAAAAATATTGACCAGTCAATGCATTGATAAAACCTAGTAATTTCATAATCAATGTTTCAAATACAGTAGGTAAAAGAACAGATTCTTATTTTAAGGTTTTTTCTTTCCAACTGATTGTTTTAAATCGAAGATGGCAATAAAAATCGATTTTAATTTAAAGAGCTAACAAAGAAATGAATTTCTGAGTGGAGGATGTTTGCGGATAAGACGGCCCTATCAGCATTACCTGGCTTTGTGTGCTGGCATTGGCAGCCTCGTTTGTCATAGTTAGATCAAGAGTCTTGGCTTTCATTGCCCAGACAGAAACCATAGTGCTGGCTTCTAGATGATGACTGACCTTCCCTGGGCAGTGAGCACAGGCCCATTAGTAACGGAAACTCCGTGGATATATCACTGTACCTCTGATTGCTGATGCTGCCTGCGTTTCAGACATTGTCTGCACTACCTCTGTGCGTGCGCACGGCAGGTGTACTATGTCTGTGCTGTATACACACATAAATGTGTACCTATGGCTAGAATATATAACACAGACGTATCCAACATTCTCTGTCCTCCTTTGAGGGTAAGCCCTTTGTATTCATTATGCTGCTCTATGCTCTGAAAACCAGAGCATACATGATTAGTTAACTTGTTTACACATCCGGAATGTTAAGCAGCTTATAGAAACATAAATTACCATTTACCTTCATGTTTCTATTCTAAACTATTACTGATATATTACTTATGTGCATACAAAATAACAGCTTAATGGCACACACACACAAACATGGAACATTTCCATTTTTGGCCAGCCAGCATGATCTGCTAGCTATTTTATTTTTAAAAAATATATTTTATTGATATTTTACAGAGACAAAGGGAGAGGGAGAGTTAGAAACATCGATGAGAGAGAAACATCGATCAGCTGCCTCCTGCACACCCCCTACTGGGGATGTGCCTGCAACCAAGGTACATGCCCTTGACCGGAATCGAACCTGGGACCCTTGAGTCCACAGGCCGATGCTCTATCCACTGAGCCAAACCAGTCAGGGCATCTGCTAGCTATTTTAATATGACTCGTTTGGTACCCAGGAGTCCTGAAACTAGTAGACGATGCTGTACATTTTAACTACTTGTGAATGCCATTTGCTCTGGTTCTGTTAAGTGCTAGCCCTCAATGTGGCTTTGTTTGTTCCCATTTTTAACTACACTCTGTGACTATAGCTCCTTACTCAAGTGCAAGGTCTTACTTATACTTTAGAGATAATGGTAACACATTTAGATGCCTTAGCAGATGATCAGTCAATCTATAATAATAAAAGTGTAATATGCAAATCAATTGAATAGCCGAACAGCAGAACGACCATCCGGACGACCTTCCAGACAAAGCCAGGGCTGGGAGGACCGAGGCAACCGGGGCTGTGAAGGCCTACTCTTGCATGAATTTCATGCATCGAGCCTCTAGTAGAAATATAATGACTGCCTGCTGTGTGCCCTAGTATACCCTTTAGTTCAATAGGCTTCTTTTCCTGAAGTTTCTGGGGGCATCCAGGGAGCTGGAGATGGTGAGGCTAACTGTTCCAGCCAGCTTCATAAAGCCAAGTCACCTTCAGAGTGGAGCCTTTCGTTAGCTGCCCTGCCCGAGGTTTCATGGAAGGGGATCATTTTATTCCTAAAAGAATTGTATAAGGTATTTTCCAGCAGTAAGGACAAGGTCCAAGATAAGCCCACCTTATATGGAACTTTATAGTTTAGTAAGATTTCTATGTATTTGTTTTTTTTTATTTTATTTCATTCATCATGAAATAGGATGAGTGAAATGATAGAATACCACAATTTCTTGGAAGTACATAGAATGTACGTTGGCTCCCAAATTTTTATTAACATTTGGGGATTTGGGCCATGTATGAAAGGGAGAAAGAATGCACAAGAGTATAAGATGTGTTTCGATGATCTTTGCTGCTCCATCATCACCACAGTTTTATTTATTGAGTAATTACTATGTGTCAGACACCAAGCTGAGCCCTTTAAAGCCCAAGAATCTTGAAAGATCATCGTGCCTCAAGTTACTTGATTGCATGGGCATGCATACACACCCTCTCACATAATTGCAGTATCTACTAGTAAAACACAGATTTACAAGGAAACACTGTCTATGTTGAGGGCAGCCTGTGTCATAGCGAACTGCAGTTCAATTTAGATGTTTGCTTGATTCAGCCACTATACTTGCACATTTACCCTGACTTTAGAAGACATTAAAAGTCAAAAGTCCATATAGGTTGCTACCTGCTAGTGAGCTGGTTTCTTTTTATCCACCTACAGTTCCTGGTGTTTGAGACTATAAGAAGGCCATGGGGATCAAATCATCTCCCATATAAAAACATTGGGGTTCATAATGGTTCTTTTGGGCACATTGCAAATTATCAGTTTCTCTTTACAAAGTCTTCTAGCAGACTTCTCACTATTATCACGTTCATTCATACTAGTAGCCTTTCAATTAAGTAATTTCAGCTATATTCACTTGTGATAGCCTGTTCAGTCTCATCTTTCTGAGATTGCTAACTACTGACACTTACTGAGAAATATATTCTTTTATTCAACCACGTTTTCTAAGAAAATGAATCCGTTGCTATCAAGTGATTAGTGTCACATTAAAGGAGTTTTTTAAATAGCTCATCTTATAGTCCAACAAACTCATAGGATGTTTGTACCAAATATAAGGTCATATCAAATGTTACCTTTTTAACCTTTGCCATAAATTCTGACTCAATAGCTACTAATGATAGAAAAGGATTGATGCTGGCTGGAACTGACCTCGGGAAGAAGGAAAAGCAGTGCCATAGGGACCAGCTATGAGATAAAATCTAGAGGTGCATTTCAGGATTAATTTAGAGGTGCACTTGAGGATTAATTAAGACAGTAGCTAAAGGGCAAGAGAAATGAAACAATAATTTTGTGTAACTTCTGTTGAATAAATAACATGATGCAAATACATGGCAGGGATTTTTTCCTCCTGATAGAATCTGAATTGTTGAATTAAAACACATGTGAGTGATTTTTGTAAATTAAAAAAATATATTTTACGTTGTACTGGATTGCTGATTTTTTTATTATTATTTCTAATACATATTCATTTCCTATTTGGACAGATACAGCAGATGGCGTTTCTCAGGAGCTCTTCTCTGCTGGCTTGGTTGATGGTCATGATGTAGTTATAGGTAAATCACTTTTTAGTATGCAGTGTCATTTTGTTGATATATCAAATGGAAATGCATTTAGAAACAAAGTTTTCATAAAGGTATAATGTATTCTATGCTTTTTGAAAATTTCTTTTTGAATTCTCATATTTTATGTGAAGGAAGTATATTTAAGAGTCATATTTAATTTTCTTTTTAAAAAAAAGTCCTTTATGTCATTCTGTCCCATTTATCTGGAAGAGAGTTAGCCAATAAGGAACGTCACTTGTTGGAAACATAACAATGAACTTAGAAGTAAGACCCAAAAGTCCATGACAACTAAAATGAAATGCTATAAATTCTGTGCTCCCAAGTATGGGAATCTCTGGGGTCCTTTGATGAGAGTTCCTCTGTTCTTTCTTTGGACAGAGTTTTAATATGCTTAGATGTTCGTTTTTTCAGCCCTTAGCAAGATTCTTCATAAAGTCTTAAGGTTGGACTTAAAGATCATTCAGGCTGGTTCTGTGTAATCAAGGAAGCAAATTCCTAAAGTGATTCAGTGGTTTATCCAGGCCATACTGCTGGGTTGTGGCAGGCCCACTTCACTTTGAAACTAGGGCTTTTTCTGCCACTTTTAGAATCAAAAGAGAGCTCCATGGAAACAGAGAAGTCTGCTAAATAACAGATATAGGATGGGAGCAAGAAATGACAGGTGGCCTACTGACAAGGCGACGGAGGCAGAAAGGCTGTAAGAGACAGACACTGCCTTCTAAGAAAAAGTATAGCCTGATTCAACCAAGGGCGAGGGTGAATAGCTCCACATTCCTCAGCAAATTCTTAGTTACGAAGATTTTATAATTCAGCCTATTGCTGGGTATTCATAATGATGTCCCTAAGTAATCCAGATGACTTAACATTATATTAAGGTTAATTATGACATTATATGAATTTTATTGTTAATTATAATAACACTAGTGGCCTGGTGCACCAAATTCGTGCATGGAGAGGGGGGTTGTCCCTCAACCCAGCCTGTACCCTCTCCAATCTGGGATCCCTCGGGGGATGTCCCACTGCTGTTTTAGGCCCAATCCCACTGCCCCTAACCACTCTGCCTGCCGGCCTGATGGCCCCTAACTGCCCCCCCCCCCCCACTGGCCTGATCACCCCTAACTGCCCCCCTCCGCTGGCCTGATCACCCCCAACTGCCCCCCTTGCCACCCCTATCACCCCCAACTGCCCCCCCCACTGTCCTGAACGCAGCCAACTTCCCCCCCTGATGGCCCAGTTGCCCCCAACTGCCCCCCCCACTGTCCTGCTCACACCCAACTGCCCCCCTGCCTGCCTGCTCACCCCCAACTGCCCCCCTGCTGTCCTGCTCACCCCCAATTGCCCCACCGCCAGCCTGATCGCCCCCAACTGCCCCTCTCTGCCAACCTGCTCACCCCCAACTACCTCCACCTCCCGGCCTGCTCATCCCCAACTGCCTCTCCTGCCGGCCTGATTGCCCCTAACAGCCCTGCCCTGCAGGCCCAGTCGCCCCCAACTTCCCTTCACCACTGGCCTGATCTCGCTCCCAACTGCCCTACCACGCTGGCCTACTCGTCCCCAACCGCTGCTGTAGAGCAGGCTCTATAGCAGCGGTTCTCAACCAGGTTGAGAACCGCTAGCAGCGTCGCCTAAGACCATCAGAAAACACAGATATTTACATTACGATTCATTAACAGTAGCAAAATTACAGTTATAAAGTAGCAACGAAAGTAATTTTATGGTTGGGGGTCACCACAACATGAGGAACTGTATTAAAGAGTAGCGGCATTAGAAAGGTTGAGAACCACTGTTCTAGAGGATGTTTTGGTTGCTGAGGGGTTTTTTTTTGTTGTGGTGGTGGTTGTTGGGTATTTTTAATTTTTATTAAAGTACAGCTGACATACAATATTAGTTTTAGGTGTACAACATAGTGATTCAATGTTTATATACCTTACGTTGTGATCACCACAAGTAGAGTAACCATCACTCACTGTGCAAAGATTTTATGATACTATTGGCTATATTCCCTATGCTGTACATTATATATGCGTGACTTATTTATTTTATAACTGGAAGTTTGTACCTCCTATTCCCCTTGACTTCACCCATCCTCTTCCCTTCCTCTCTAGCAAACATTAGTTTCTTCTCCATATCTATGAGTCTATTTTGTTTGTTTTTTAGATTCACCATTAATCTGAGAACTTCAGCCGTTAAAAATAGATCCAGATAAATTTAAGTAATGGTTGCTTTTGTGTCTCCTGGGCGGGGGGGGGCCTCGGGGGAGAGCTTGTGTCCTTCCTTACGTGATTTTCCTGCATCTGTAGACAAACAGATAAAATGTGTCCAGTTCTGTCTCTGCTATTCTAACCTCTCAGCAATTCTCTGCTCCCTCCCTTATTGTGCATTTCAGTTACTGAATTTGTCCCACCAGCATATGAATATATTTTTATTTCTCACATTTTGTAAAAAGCCCCCTCCTGCCTCACTTCCCATTACAGCTCACCTCCTCAAAAGAACTGCTTGCCCCTCCTCCTCACTTCAATTCTTTTCCTACCATTGTCTTTTGAACCCATTCCAGTCAGTCCTTTGTCCTCCCATCTTCACACCAATTGTTCTATCAAAGCCATACCTGGGTAAAGCACTGCCTGGCAGATGACATGGCACATGCAAAGGTGAGGCTAGACTGGAGGAAGAAGTGAAGCGGCCTGTGAATGACGGCCACACCCCTAAATCCACTGGTTAATTCTTAGTTCTTATCTCACTTGACTGTCAGCAGCATTGGGCATGGTTGACAATGCCCTCCTCCATGGTAAGTTTTTTCATTTGATTTTTAAGACTTTATTCTCTCTTTGTTCTCCCATCGTACTGATTTTTTTTTCCTCAATCTTTTTTTGTTGATTCCTTCTCATTCATATGACCTCTGAATGTTGACATGTTCAGTGACTCTTTCCTTACGTCTCCTCTTTTCTCTAATCACTTACTCCTCGACAATCTCCTCTAGTTTCATGGTATTAATTGCCTTCCATTCTCTATCTCCCAAATTTACATCTCTTTGCAGACCTCTTTTTTGAATCCCAGTCTCATATCCAGCTCGCTTTTTGGTGTTCTCACTTCAAAGGCTCATAGGCATCTGGATTTAATTAACATCAAAATCCAGGCCCTGGGGTTTCCTCCTGACTTGCCAGCCCAGTAGCCTTGTACTCTAGGCTGATGGTAGCTCCATCTTTTCAGGTGCTCCAGCCAAAAACCTAAGAGCTATCTTTAACGTTCCTTTCTCTCTTACCCGAAATCCAGCTTATCTGGATGTACCCATGGTCCAGCCATTGCTCACCACCTTGCTTCCTAACCTATTTGAAGCTCCTCTCATCTCTCAGCTGAATTATTGCATTCACCTCTTCACTGGTCTTCCTGCTTCTCTTCCTGCCTCCCTTCAGCCTGTTCTCCCCTCAGCAGCCAGAGAGAACCAGGTAAAGAGTTAAGTCACATACATAAGACCACATATTTTGATTCCATTTATATGAAATGACCAGAATATGGAAACGCATAGAATCAGAAAGTAGATTCGTGGTTGCCAGGGCCTGTGGGACAGGTAGGAAAGGGAAGTGACCGCTAATTGATGTGGGTTTCTTTTGGGGATGATGAAAATGTTCCGGAATTCTAAATGGTGATGGTTATACAACCTTCTGACTATACTAAAAACCAGTGAGTTGTGAATTCACTGGTGAGGGTGAATTTTATGACATGTGAATTATATCTCAAGAAAAGTAAGCCAGATCACATTAATGCTTTAAATAAAACTCTAATGGCTTTCCATCCCCTGCATCATCTGTCCCCTGTCACTCCTCAGACCTCCTTCCTCTATTCCACTCTCCCCCTTGCTCATTCTACCCCATCCACACTGGCTTTGTACTTTCTGTTACTTCAGCAGTTTGCTGCTTCTCCCTGTGTATCTCCTAGGACTTAAATTCTGCCTCTCAAAGAGGCCTTCCCTGACCAGGCCAGTTAAAATTGCAATACACCCCCAACTTTACCTGCCTCCCTTCCTTTATTATTTTTCCTACTCTCTCCCCACCTAATAGGCTATATGTTTCATTTATTTTATTAACTACTAGAGGCCCATTGCACGAAGATTTGTGCAATAGGCCTTCCTTCCCCTGGCTGCCAGCACTGGTTTTCCTCCGGCACCCGGGACCCAGGCCTTTGCTCTGGCCGCAGCGGAGAAGCCAAGCCTCTTCAGTCTTGGCTCCGCGTCTGCATATGCAAATTAACCCACCATCTTTGTTGGGTTAAATTGCATACTCCTATAGGCTGGTGGGTGTCACGGAGGTATGGTTAATTTGCATCTTTCTCTTTTATTAGTGTAGATACTGGGTTTTCCCTTGAGAATAATTTTCTTGAAGGCTAGTATTTTTTTTATCTGCTTTGTTAACTGCTAATGTTCCCAATGCCCCAAGCTACATTCCCCATAGTAGGCACTTTATAAACACTTGTTAGAGGTAAATTCCATTTTGAAATGTACAGATATTGTATAATATTTACTTGAGAAACAGATTTGGAATATAGGATTCCATTATTTTAATAATCTCACTTTTGAGAGTACAGAATTCAAGTAGCATTTTATAAATATGGAATCTATTCACTTGACAAAGGCTATACATGAAAAAGTCCAGTTCAGCTTAGAACGTTGGCTTATAAAGGTTTCAGTGATTTCTTGTATGTGCATTTTTTTTAACTTCCATAGTATAAACAAATAACATTGAAATAGATGAAAAAAAATTTTTTTTTCCAGAATTTTCTCTTGAGTTGGAATAAATACTTAAAGGCAACATGAAAGACCTGATAAAAGCAATAGTATGTATTAAAGAGCTGTGAATGTTATGACTTTTACTATACTGTAGCAAATGTTACAAAAAACCTTCGATGCCTAGCTCCGGGGTCATCTGCCTTTGGCACAAGCAGAGTTTGGATTGAGAATGACCTGGATCGAGAATGACCTGGACTGAGAAGGACCTGGTGTTGTGACATGAGATGGCTTTCATGCAGAAGCAGAGCTGTGTAGAAATTCAGGGCAGTGTTTTTAGATTGTGTGGGGGCTGAAGAAAATAATGATTTTCCTCCTGCCTGCTAAGTTTCTCTAGCTGGGCTAATAGTGAGATTAACAGGAGAAAATGTCCCAAGTTTATTGTACGAATACACACTCAGGGGCACCATAAGAATGAGACCCGAAATATACTGGGCAGTTGAGGCTTGTGTGCCATATGGACACAAGAGAAAAGGGGGGGTAGGGCCTGAGACCTCAAAGGGGAAACAGGCAGTTTGCAGGTAGCCCAGCCTGAGACGAGCACGTGGTTAAACAAGACCCCGCTGGGCAGTCCAGAGACGGGGATGCTGGGGTCAGTCTCGCCAAGGGGCCTCTGCTTGGACCCTTCCTGGCTGATGCGAAGGTGAATGTGCTGCTTCCTCTCCCGGGGCAGGCCTCTCCATCTCACTCTCTTAGGAGGAAAGGGGGAAGGTTAAAGGCTCTTTCTCGGTCTTTCTTTTGTAATAACCAGCTTAACATCAATGTCCCAAAAGGCACATTTTGGGGAGGTAAAACTTTAGTATCCTTTAACTGAAATAATAAGCCCCTTCAGTTGTGTTTAAGTGCAGCACTACCTAACGCCTTGTATAAAATGAAAACTGATAAGGTTGGTAAGGCCTCCTAGGTGGGTGTGGGTTTTAAAAAAATCAGTTAACTTTGCAAGATGCAAAATTTGATGATATGCATTTACTTATCTTGCCTGGCTGGGATGACTGACAGATGGAAATAGATGGATTGAGTCCCCATTCCAATTGTTTCAAAGGAGGGATCCCAAGGATACAGGGAGGCAGTAGAAAAACTTGTTTTCTTTGCCTCCCAGTGAAAAAACACCCATCGGAAGTTTTCTCTGTAATAGAGACACCAGGGAGAAAGAAAACAAACTCATGTACAAAAGACAAGCAAAGTTCTGAATTCTGTTCAGACCTCGTGACACGTACCTGATATTTTTTAGTCTCTCTTGAAGTGTTAGAACTTCAGCAAAAGAAGGAACACTGTAGGTGTTTCCTAGTTGCCTGGACTGCGCACTAACTCCTACAAAGCTGCTGAGCTCCCATCAGCAATGCCCCATCCAGGGACCAGGGCTCTATAGGGAGTTAAGGGAGGACAGGATGCCGCTTGGCAGCCACCTTCCCAAGAAGTGCCTACCAACTGCTCTTTGCTCGGTTTTTATACCAGCATTTCCTGGCTTTGTATCAACAGATGTCTGTTTTTTTCCCCTTCCAGTGGAATTTAGAGCCAGATGTTGGCATTTCTGTTTCCTGAGAAGGGAACTGTTTCTGCATTCATTTGTATAATTTTCCTTTGATGGATTTGGAGCCTAGCTGACTAGTTATCACAGCACCAGGAGCTGATATGAACTACAGATGTCCTCATACAGCCTGTCAGTGGGCTTCTGACATTGTCCCTGCCCTTGATGTACTCTTTTCCTGCACGTGGACAATCCTGTTCAACACTTGCCTGCCTTTCAAGCGTCACCATAAATGCCACCTCCGTGAAGCCTTCCCTGACGCTCGCCCTCGCCAACAGATTCTGGAGAACATCTTTTCCTTGTCTTGAATGCCAGAGAGTTGTTATTTTTACCATATTTTAGTGACACCTGGCTTCATCCTGCTGTACTTCCTGGTACCTGTCTTCTCTTATGTGGAGGTCGAGGGCGCCTTTAGAGCAAGCCTGTCTTCTATTTTATTCTATTCTCTACAATTCTTGCCACACACAGGTGCTTAGTAATTATGCCCTTGCATAGTTGAATACATTTAATTCTGTTTAGCAAATTGAACACTGATAATTTGGACAATTCAATATATTGTACCCTCTCCATGATTGATTTTTTTTCCCTCTATATGCCCTTCTTTTCCTTCCTTCCTCCCTTCTCTCTTCCCCTTTCCTTTCCCTTTCCCTTTCCCTTCCCCTCTCTCTCTCTCTCTCTCCCTCCTTTCCTCCCTTCCTCCCTTCCTCCCTTCCTCCCTCTCTCCCTCCCTTCCTTCCTTTTTCCTTCCTTCCTTCCTCCCAGATTGACTTTCCACATGACTTGAATCTTGCCTCTTGGGAAGGAATTGTGGTTGGTCTAAAAGCCCCTGTCCTCTCGTACTTGCTGAGGTGACAGTGTTTGTCTCAAAGCATGGACTGTGAGGTACCTGCATCAGAAGCTCATCGTGGGCCCTTATTAAACGTGCCCATTTCTCTGCAGCCCAGAGCTGCAGAATCTGGAGTCTTGGGCATAGAGTGTGGAAATTTGTATTTTAAATACGCATCTTTGTGATTCTCATACACAATAGAATTTCTGTGACCACTTCTTTAGTGTCTACTTGCAGTAAACTTGGGAGACTTAGTTCATTTTATCATCTGTATCAACTTTCTAATTTCCTTTGGTTTTTCTGCTTTACTTGATTCTCTTCTCTCTTTCGGAGTTTATTTTAAAACTGTGCCAGTTTTTAAAATCGCATGTGTCTAAGTGGTGAAGAGGCATGGAAGAGCATCATCACTGGTATAACTTTTACCAAACTGAGCCCGTACAGTTTTTATTAGAACTACTGTTGCTGCTTAGGGTGCAGCAGACCCTGCAGGTAGCCTTAAGCATTTACATCCTATATAATAAAAAGTCTAATATGCAAATTGTCCCCTGGGTGGTCAGGAATTCGACTGCTCACTATGACATGCGCTGACCACCAGGGGGCGGCGTGGAACATGGTGGGTGTCAGCAGCGCTGGCAGCAGGCAGTAGTGGAGGCGCTGCCGGCCCTGATGGGCCCCGACGAGAACGGGACTGCGGCGAAATGGTGGAGCAGGGGAGTGGGCGGCGCTGGGCCAAGTTAGGTGCGAGTGGGGGCCCAATCGCCCCACTGATCGCTCCGCAGGCAGTGACCAGCAGTGGCGGTGGCGGTGGGGGTGGGGGGGGGGTGGGGCCACTGCCCAGCTCCCAGGTGCTGAGGGAACCGGGCAGGGGGCCTGGCCCCAATCGATTGTCCCGCCTGGTGAGGGGTTGGCGCCAGGCCAAGGCAGGGTGCCAGGCAGGGCTGTGGGGCTGTGAGCCTGGGGGCACGAGTTGGGGCATGATTCCTGAAGGCCATCCCGAGTGACCCCACCTGTGCACGAATTTATGCACCGGGCCTCAAGTTTCTGTATAACAGCAAAATGTGTTTAGGCTCCAACAACTTCTCATGTCTTCTCCGTCTTCTAATGCCAGGCATCCAAGGAGGTCCAGTCCCTGGAAGAGGGACTCGGACCCAACAGTTGTTGTAGTAGAGCAAGAATCAAGGAGTAAGTACTCCAACAAGAGGAGGAACTTACTCCCTAACACTGGGTTTAGACAGGCTCAGGATTAGTTAAATGATATCAATAAATACAGCCCAGTGATTTCTGATTAAAAGTTGTCTGTATGTTGATTTAATAGTCCAGGGAACTAGGAGCTAGAAGTGGCTTGGGAGCCCTCGACTCATTACTTTCCTTATCTATTTTTAGCAAAAATAAATATTAAACAGTTTAATAAAGCACAAGGTTACCATTTTAAAAAATGTGCCACTGCTCCTGGTTTTCCAAATATCTTTTTTTCTTTAAAAGTGTCTTTATTGAGGTATTTATTCCCTAAATAAGAAATTGTAATGTTAATTTTAATATTAAAGATTAGTATACAAAAATTACTTTTAAATATTTACAAATGATAACCTGCACTATCTATAATAATAAAGGGATAATACACAAATCGACCGAACAGCAGAACGACTGTCCGGACAACCACGCTATGACGCGCACTGGCGCCAGGCCAGCCAAGGCGGGTGCGATGCTATTGATCGGGGGGGGGGCCCCGCCATTGCCCCATGATTGCCCCACAGAAGGAGGCCCAGGCCACTCTCTGGGGGGGTGATCAATGGGAGGGCTCCATGATTGATCGCCCCAAAGAGGGAGGCCCAGGCCACCGGCTGGCGGGAGATCGATTGGGGGGCGGCTGGGGGACTCCACGATCGATCGCTCCATACAGGGAAGCCCAGGCCACCCTCTGCAAGGCGATCAATCACAGAGCCCCGGCCGGGTGGGCGGGGTCTCCCTCTGCTGGGCATTTGATTACAGAGCCCCGTGATCGATCGCCCCAAAGAGGGAGGCCCAGGCTACCCAGCCAGCGGCACTGCAGTGGGTAGGCGGGGCCTGCCTGCGATTGCCCCACAGAGGGAGGCCCAGGCCAGCCAAGCAATCGCACCCCACACCTGTTGCCTACAGAGGGAGGCAACCTGTTGCCGGCCAGGTGGAGGGGGGGCAGCGCTGCACAGATGGCAAGCAGGGGACAGGGCCAGCTGCCAGCAGCTGGGGGAGGGAAAGCCCCGATAGTCCCTGATCGCCGGCCAGGCCTAGGGACCTTACCTGAGGGGTCCCGGATTGTGAGAGGGCGCAGGCCAGGCTGAGGGACACCCCGCCCCCGTGCACAAATTTTGTGCACCAGGCCTCTATTCTAATATAAAAATGCCACACATGACTTCCACGTCTAGATGAATTAAATTGGTTGAACTCTTTGGAGAGACAGTAGAATTACACACATTGTTGCTATTTAAATAGCCAAAGAGCTGTGTGCTCTGTGGAATGCTGGGGACAAGGCCTGAATAAATGTGCATAGAGCTAGCTTGCTCTCCTAGGCGAATGTGCTCTCCCCTCTCTCTCTCTCTCTCTCTCAGCATTAAATTGAAATTAATGGTCTATGGGTTAATATATGTTTAAGTTTATTCAATTGCAACAGAAAGACAGATAGACTTGTAATCTGGGGACCATACTCCCCTGTCCCTAAATTCAAGGCAATTAAACTGAAGAAAAATTTCCTAACAAGCCATGTCAGAAGCCAAAATAAGCCGCCCACTCCTGTGACTGAATCCATGGCCAGCCACAGCCACCCCTGTGCTTACTTATCTGCCAGTTCTAATGGAAAATGATCGGCTATTCAGATAAAAGTTGACAGAATTGTTAATAAAGACATTCTGATTTCAGGGGCAGGGGAGGGGGATAATTCAAAATTACCTTTAAAAATATGGGCAAATGTTATTTCCAGGAAGTTCTAAAAAAGCATAAAATAACATCTGTAATTTCCCCAAAGATGTTCTCAGTTTCTGTTACATGATTATGAATCAGAGCTGCAGTAAACCACTCTGTAAGCCCCGGTTTTCTAATTAACTTAAGTTGGGACTTATGGATCCTCTTTCAGACATTGCTACAGCTAGACTCCAGTTTAGATCTATATTTAATTTCACTGATGTGAAACTAGAGGCAGCTAGTAGATTAGTCGTAGCTATTCACTGTCAGTAGAGTCTTGCTTTTTTTCAAGTATGTTAAATTCTTCTCTTTTAATGTGTTCATCTTTCTTTTAACTCTGGAATCAGATATGCCTTACGATTACACTCAATCTAGCCAACTTTCTGACGATAGAATTACAGTAAGCCCCAGATCACTGGTCCCTCTTTGTAACAGAGAATATCTTTCCCGTGGTAGTAAAGTAGGTTTACTCTTCTAAAGGAAACCTAGGCTTTGTGATAGTGCACATTTTTCTACCACCACCGGGTAGGGAGGATTGAAATTAAATGGCTCTTTTCCTGATAGTATTCCCCATTGGAAGACTGATCTGTCTTTGGCTACTTATAGTGCATGCTTACATGTGTGTGTGTGTGTGTGTGTGTGTTTACCCACTTTGGACATCTCTGGGCTTACATGAATTTAACTATTCCATCAATAGTACACTATTGTAGATGTAAGTAGATGTCCACTTGTGCTTATTAGTAGATTGATAGGTATAATCCCAAACCAAACCTCCCTGCCATTTGTTTTATACACGCTATTAGGAGAGAGAAAAGATAAGTCACTGCCTCCTCCTGATTTCTTATATAACGGAAAGCAGAACTCCTTGTCTACCCAATCAAAATATGTTAGAGTAAATAAAATCAGGTCAACATTTTTTATGCAATATGGGCTTATCCCTATTTTTGGCTTCATGTTTCATTATAATCTTAAATTTGATCCTATGTCTTGCATTTAGTTACCGTTTTTAAAAAACAAAGAGGACCTTTTTGCCAACCCTAAGAAAACAGTTCTAATTTTGCACTCCTTCACTTTAGCATCCCAAAAGTTATATAAGAATGCTTTCACCCCCGATTCGTTTTAAGACAAGGAGAGACCCTGAATGGTCACCCAGTTGAGAAACATGTCCCTTTAGCAGACTTACATTTTCTCCATTGTATCATCAATGTTTGTGTCCGATTTTGTTGTTGAGCTAATACATTTTCTTTTTTTTTTTAAATATATTTTATTGATTTTTTACAGAGAGGAAGAGAGAGGGATAGAGAGTTAGAAACATTGATGAGAGAGAAACATCGATCAGCTGCCTCCTGCACACCCCCTACTGGGGATGTGCCCGCAACCAAGGTACATGCCCTTGACCGGAATTGAACCTGGGACCCTTGAGTCCGCAGGCCGATGCTCTATCCACTGAGCAAAACCGGTTTCGGCTGAGCTAATATGTTTTCGAAGTACCCTCTGTACTGTGTTAAGTCAAAGCAGGCATTCCTTGAAAGCAGGTTTTCCTGGAGGATCCCATGTCTGATGAGCAGTAGAACCACCTGTAGGAATTTGCAGTCAGGAAAGCATTTGAATAGCTGTGAGTACAGACTCTTGGGCCTGGCTGCACATCCCTTCTGGCCTGAGTACACTAAGGCAGAAAGTGAAGAAAGAGAAGGAGCTGTCCATTAAACTTGGCAGGCAGATTTTTTTTTTTTTTTGGTCCAATTTTTTAATAGCAAATGCCTTAATCTTCACCGCAGGGAACTTGGTCAGCCATAAGAAGTTTGTTAGTTGAAATGAGAGTATCAGATTCAAAGTATCTTTGCAGTAATAGACCCCAGGAGGGCTAATTTATAACAGATTTTGAGACTTCTTGGCAGTTTGTGATGGTTAGCTGAGTCTTTAGAAGCTCAATGTTCTCATGACTCATTTCTTCATTGGATGGTTGGATCCCGGATCAGAATTCTACTGCGCTGTCTCGTGAGCGTGATGTGCCGGGTCAGAGGGACAGGGAAGGGCTTGCGACTTGCTGAGGCACTAGCCTTGCTGTCCTTCCCTGTGAGCTGACTATTAAATCCTCACATATCATTCTCACTGTTTTGCTTCTAATGCTTGTAGTTGTCCTTGGGACTGAGAGATAAGGTGAGAATGGCATGCACTGGATTTAACATCTAGTAGAAAGGTAGACGACAGATTAGGGGACTTGATTTGGACAGCACTACTCTTAGGAAGCATAAAAATGCTTTAGGTCATTCTAATGGGTTTCTCGGCTGCTGGCACAGTAGAATTGTTGGAGTTCTCGGGTTTTCTTTCCCAAAAAAGTTGGCTTTTATATTTAGTGCTTATGAAAATTGTAATTAGGTAAGGAATGGGTATGAGAAATTAATTTTTGTTATTTTTTTTTCAGGGTGGATTTTTTAAATGTCAAAAATACGGAACTCTGCACTTAATATAACTCTGAACAGTGGTTTTATATGCTTAATTAGCAATAGTTAAATATAACAGCTAAGGCTTTTTGACATAATCTGAAATATTCATGCAGTTCAAATGTCTGCCGACTAAATGGTTCTCAGCCAATTATAACAGCTCCTCCCCTGGGATATCACTGGGCATCCCCACAGGGATGTGTCCCAGGGGTCCTAGAGTCATTTTGTCAGTGCTGGGTACCATGCGGCGGGCTCACTGGCTCCCCTCTGCTCCCTGACCAAGAGACTGCTTGAAAAACGCTCCCCAGCATCACCAGCCAGCATGGGGGCCCGGTGCCCACACAGAGGGGCTGCCTGCAGAAGGCCCAGGATGCTTCCTATTCAGTGGGTCAGAGTGGTACTGGCTCCGTGCAGAAGCGTGGAGAGGGGACTTCAACCACACTTCGTCACCCAGGCCCTGAAGCTGCCCTGCTCCATGTATTCAGTACTGAAGCATCCAGTCTGCTCTGTGCTGGGTGCACCGGTGAACTGAGCAGACAGGGTTCTTACCTCCAGGAAGCTCCCAGTCTCGCAGGAGGGGCAGACATCAGGCAAGTTGATACATGGGTGCAAATAGTGAGCCGTGCTCTAAAGCAGCGGTCGCCAACCTTTCGGACCTCACGGACCACCAGTGGTCCACGGACCACCAGTTGGCGACCGCTGCTCTAAAGGAAAAACAAAGTGCAATAAAGAACGCCAGTAATAAACAGGGGTCCTCAGTTAGACTCAAGAGCAGGGTCACCCCTCTGAGAGAGAAGCACCTGAGTGAAGTCTTAGGTTCAGCCTGGCCATGCTGGGCAAGGCACAGCTTGTGTGAGACAGTGGACTTTGTAAAAGGTGACCAGTGTGGCCAGAACAGGTGAAGGAGGGTACCGTGAACTGAGGCCAGGCTGGACGCAGGGGCCAGAGAGTGCAGGGCCTTGTAAATAGCCATCTGCCATATTGCCTTGTGAAAACAAAATCCTAATCATCCAATGTCAATTGAGTCTCTATGTAGATAAAGCACAAATCTTGCACCTTCCCTGCCTTTTTGCAATTAAATAAGGAAGTGGGTGCTTCCCTTGGCCTCATGTATTCTGCAGAGTCTAAATACGCAGTTTATGTGAGCTCAGACTCTGCTGCTCGGGCTCCATCCTCATTTGACTGAGGGGAGCAGGACCGCAGGACAGGACAGTGGGCTGGGGGGACTTGAGAAATAAAAGCCGAAATGGTGCTTCCCCACACCAGGCTGCTTTAGCTTCGGGGGCATCGAAAGTGACTTGTAACTTAATGTTTGGGGACCAGAACTGTAGTGATTTTTGAATCCAGTTATTCTGTCAAAAGGAAATTAGGTTCCTGGAAAAGACAAGATTTGAACACTAATTGCAGGCATTTCTTTATATTAATTGGTAACCAAATGGTCTTCACAAGTATCCCCAAGGAGGGTGAAGTGTATTTTCCACTTCCTCATATTGCCTCATTCTCATACAAATTATGGTGCGGGTTCAGGTAACACTTGCCATTTCAAATCCATCAGTTGCAGTTGAATTTAGTGAATTTTCTTTCAGGGACTAAGACTCTAATTACCCAAATTGAAGTAGCCATTCAAGTGGCCTCCAGTTCCGAAACAGTTTTTCCCCAAACTTGTTTATGCAGGCTTACATCTTGTTAAAATTGTATCATTTAAATAATTGATAAAACATGAGTTCAGAAGTGAATTATTTCTTCAAAAACCTGGTGGGATGCTTTAGGAAGCCTAATGATGAAAGCAGGTTGTTAAACACACACTGTTGTTAAATTAGGAATGAGAAAGATAACCTTAAAAAACAGAGATTTTAAAGATCTAGGACTTTCTAAATGGCCTTGCCTCCTACTTCACACGATTTGTAAATGAGTGTACATTAATGTGATTTAAGTTAAAACATTAAATGGAAGGTTTATTTGTATCACAGTTTTATATTTCCTTGCTTAAACTGCCTTTTTCCATTAAACAATCAAACATCACTGCCACCTCCATCAGATAAGAGTCTTTCTTCTATGCCTGCACACAGAATCAGCTGCATGATCCACGGGCCCAGTGCAAGATGCAAGTGCAGGGTCCCTGGTGCTAAAATTAATCAGGAGTTCAAATGGTGACAGCAGGGCACTAACGCAAGTGCAGAGCCCTTCTCAGGTCCTTGCCAGCAGATGGAGGGCCTGGGAGGAGAGGTGTTTGGGGTGTGACCTAGCTCTGTTAGTGTCCAAGAGCTTCCCCTGCTCACTGCTGAGTGGCTAGCGATCCACTCTTCTGTAATACTGTCCTCTGAAACAATGCAGAATATGTCTAACCTCTGTTTTCAAATATTTACTCAAATGTGTGAAAACTGCCAGAGCTTTCCCCTATTTCCTCCTCTTAATGAACGCTCCTGGGTAGCAATATAGTTCTCTAAGCTGCCTTCATCACATCTCTCTTGGTAGTCTCTGGTTTTTCTGTGTCCTTCTGAAGGGCGTTGTACTCTTATCTGTATATGTATAGTTGAGTTTTATGACCCGAAGCACTTAATTTTGTCTAATACTATTTTTCTTTGTTTGGGTCTACACAGCATCTCGGTGGCTGTACTGGAGACTTCTTTCCAGGAAGTTTTAAAACCAATGCTCTTTCTGGCATAATTTTTAAGTTTATTGAAATTCTATGAAATGTACCTTGAAAGCATTATGCTAAGTGAAAGAATCTAGATGCAAAAGGTCACATATTGTATGATCCCACTTATATGAGATATTCAGAATAGATAAATCCATGGAGACAGAAAACAGATTAATAGTTGCTGGGAGCTGGGGAAGGCGGGATGGGAGTGCCTGCCTATGGAGATGCGGTTTTCTTTGGAGTGATGAAAACATTTTTGAACTAGACAGAGGGGGTGGTTGCACAACATTTTTAATGTACTAAATAAATGTCACTGAATTGTTAACTTTTAAAGATTTTCATCTCAAAAAACATTCTATGAAATGATATTAAAATACTAGAGGCCCAGTGCACGAAATTACTGCATGGGTAGGGTCCCTAGGCCTGGCCGGCAATCAGGGCCGATAGGGCCTTCCTTCTGGTCGGCACAAGTCATAGTGAGCGATCGAACTCCCAGTCTCCCGGTCAAACTCCTGAGGGGACACTTTGCTTATTAGCCTTTTATATATATAGATTTGAAATTTAGCTTTGTATATAAATACTGGGATCAGTAATGTTGATATTTCTTTACTAGTAACCATATATGAAGATAGGTTACTGCACACCCAACCCGAAGTACTCCTTTTTCTTGGTAGCAGGGAAGGTAGTTATTGACAATGCAGCAATTCTTGCTTACAAATAATGTTTTAAAAACAAGGGAAGTTCATGTAACACTTGAGATTGTGGTTTTATTGTGCTCACAACAGTGGAAAGTGCTATAACTTTTCAGTAAGGTTTTAGGTACGGGGATGTCCTCTCTTGCCATTCACCTAAGCTGCTGACTGGTTGGTATAAGACCGTATGCCACCATGACAGATGACACAGTCTGGGTCAATCAATCCCAGAAAGTTTTCCTTTGTGGAAACTCCAAAGGAATGTCTCTTGGAAAGAATTGTTAAACATGGCTCCATTTGTATTTAGCCTGTTCCAAATAAAGCATATTATTCTTAGCAGATTATAGTGTTTTAAGAAACTGATAAGACAAAGGGACTATTTTCTCCTGATTGTAGATGTTGTTGTATGAAAACAACCAATGCCTATCAGAAAACCACACTGGGGAAATTGGAGAATTTGAATGATTCTCTAAAAGAAAGTGCATTTTCAGTTGGAGTGATTTAAGTTACAAGGAACAGAAAACTCTGTTAGAGTAATTTAAACAAGAGGGCCTTTAGCTTACAAAACTGGAAGTGCAAAGGAAGGGACGGTTTCAGGGTTTTTTAGCATCTTAGCTGCATCAGTCCCAACCTGGGCTCTCTCCTCTCTCCGCCCAGCTGTGCACAGTGTTGGCTTTAAACCCAGGCTCATTCCCTTCATTGTCCGCACTGGCTGCCAGGGGCAAACAGCGCTACATCTTCTCTCATTTACATCTGGCGTTTCACGGTCCCTCTAAGGAGCAGGAAAGGTTCTGTCGTAGAAGCCCCCAGCAGGCCTTTCTGCCTGTGTCAGTCATTGGCCAATATTGTCGCACCACCCATCCCTAAAGAGGCCCAGTGCAGGCGGCGGGGTGGGGGGATCCCTGAGAACTCATTGTGAGGCATTGGCTGCAATATTCACTGCTGGCTCCATACTATTGAATATTCTTGTTAAATAGTCTTAGATCTGCTTTTTAAATTGTCTTCTTTTTTCTTTAATTGTCTACATTCTATTTATAGCCAGGTCTTCAGAATACTATTTTGTTTTCAGGTTATGCCATGGTAGTGTAACTTATCTTTTAAATGTGCTATTGAGATGCACTATTTGAAGCCCATTTTCAAAAGGGAGGACCATTATAAAGGAAGAGAAAACAAAATGTGCCTTCATTTGTGCTCGTATTTCCTTGGTGAGTGCCTCATACTTGACAGAAGAGCAAAATCTAGTTTGTTTTTGCACCTTTTTATGGATTTGGCATGCTATATACATTTGTTTTAATAGACAAACCTTCTTTTAAAGTTGGTATATACTTGGTGCTTCGTTGCTGACTGTACCGTTTTGTTCCATTTTCTTAACTACATTTGGGACGCACAGATTTCAACCCTAACTCTATATCTTAGGCTTCCCCCCCACTTTAAGCCATGACTCCTTTTTTTTTTTTTTAATATATATTAAAAAATAAATCCCCAACGGTGAAAAACTGATTTAAAAAATTACTTCAGCCCACATTTCCTATCTCCGTGTTAATTTAATCACAGTTCTTGAGGCAATGAGCCTAGGCAGTCTTAATTGCATGTCTCTAAGCCTGTGGAATTCTTCTCCTCTGTTGGCATACCAAAATTGAAATCTGTTGAGCTCCTCTCGTTTTTACCGCAAAGCCTGTGAACCACATTTTAATCAATAATCCATTCCACATCCTTTTGTTGTTGTTGTTGTTTTTATCGTGTTTTGTTTTTTTAATTTGTTTATTATAGTGCAGAGGTTGCAACCTAGTGTCCCAAGCTTTGGATCTTGCCTACTAATGTATTTTATTTGGCTTGCACAATATTTTTAAGTTTTGGTATTAGTTGCCAACATTTAAAAATTGCAGGAGGTGACATGGATATTCCAGTGCTGACTTGTCTTAGAAAAACCAGGAGATCAGAAAACAATTGGGCATAAAATCCCAAGTGGCACACGTTCTGCCTCCTCTTCTCTGAGTGACATGATCTCCCAGACCCCTGCAGAGAGCATTAGTGCTAACTGGTGCCATCCTGGTTTCTTTCTAAATACACAGCATGTCATCTCTGCAGACCGAGATAAAGTTAAAGAAATTTTTTCTAAGTTAAAGAATATTTTTCTCAGCAAAGCACAAGTACGACTGTTCCTCTTTGATCAAACTGTGGATGCAAGCAAGGCTCTACAGCTTCCCAGACCCCCCCCCCCCTCCCCTCATAACTCACTGGAAATCACCAGCATTCTTCAGTGTGCACCTACGTGTCCAGTTTTGGAAAAGTTTAATACCAGACTATAGAGCACCAAGTCCTAAACTGTCTCCTTTAAGGGAAGAGGGGTCATATGGACCCACGAGGACCGGTCATATATAGCCAAGGACACAGAATTCTCAGGGAGCCAGGCTCTTACTCAGACATGGCTCGGATGTCTGCAGGAGCAACGCCCTTAAGAACACCCACTATGAGGGTCTCTCCTGCTGATGCTCTGCTATACAGATTCGATTCCCTGGTCACTCATTAATACGTATTGATAGAGTTCATTAGTGCGAAACTCAATCACTATGTGCTCCCCACCTAACATATAAAACTGTGGTGTCACATAAAGGCCATATTCATACGACTAGATAGTAAAGCAGCAGCAGCAACACATGGCCTTCTTGCTCAAGGTAATTACAGTATCGTCCTAACATCCCCTTATTGCTCTTAAAGATTATAGTTTTGACCTAACTCCATGATCTCTTCCACCCGCATCAGACAAACTCATTTTAAATCTCACATCCTTTACTTTTTTTAAAGGAAGACTATCAGTCCTTAGGTCACCACACCCCTAACCACCCCTTTCTGAACACCAGGGTGATGCCCAGGGCTGAATATTCTAACACTAATGACCACCTCAGACGAGGCCCTCAAAGTAATATTCTGTTCTTGGCTTAGGTTTTTTGTTTGTTTGTTTGTTTGTTTTTTAAAAAAATCTTTATTGTTGAAGTATTACACTTGTCCCCTTTTTTCACCCATTGACCTCTCCCAGCCTGCCCCGCCCCCCACCCCAGGCCTTCACCACCCTATTGTCTGTGACCACGGGTTATGCATATATGCATACAAGTTCTTTAGTTAATCTCTTCCCCCACCCTTCCCTGTCTTCCCTCTGGGGTTTGACAATCTGTTCGATGCTTATTTGTCTCTAGATCTGTTTTTGTTCATCAGTTTGTTATTCATTAGATTCCACATATGAGTGAGATTAGATGTTTATTATGGAAAGTCCCATCATTGGGAAGAGTGTGAGCTGGAAGAAACACTTATGTTCTATCCATAGTGACTTAGTTGGACATTCTAACATTTTTGTGATAAATAGGGTTTGCAGATTAGCAAGTTTTGAATGGTGTTCATTAACATCTGCTAAGCAGTTGTTCCTTTACCCAAGGAAGCAATCTGGATTGTCCTTAAAATTGAAGGTAGTTACTCCGCACCACAGGGCATCCCTCCTTGTCCAGGTTTCTAATAGTTCATGTTACTTAGGACGCTGAGCAGTGTGGCTAGTAGTGCCTGGTAAGTGTAATTTCTGGAAAATGCTCGTTCAGTGGCTTTGTTGAAGGAGTTTACTAATGGACTAAACTGCATGCACACAGGGTTTTTTTGTCCTATCTGTAGACTGGTGTGTCCTGGAACACAGAATAGAAGACTAGAATACTATTGAGTGCTAAGTAATTACTCAATAAATATTTGTTGAATGAATGATCCAGTTAACTTAAAACATACCATTTTACATACTATAAAAATGAAGTCCTTTTTGCTATTGGATTTTGTTGGTTTTAATCAAATCACTGGCCTGTGTTCACAAAAATCGAGGGTCCGTATTTGCACTGTTCAGATTTATGGAGATTAAGCAGGATGGGCATTCCAGAGGTTTCTGTCTTCCAGAATTATGTCTCAGAAACGAGAAGCTGGAACGTAATCGTTTTTTACTACATTACCCAGGCAAGAATGAATTCATCATTTTTATCTCACCATTTCTCATTAAAAGCCTAATGCCAATATCTCATCCAGAGCAGCGCCAAATTTCGCATCCTGCTGACATAAGAAGTGAATGTACGTCTGAACAGCACACTGAGGGCCTACGGCAGATTAACTCTTTGGAAATGGAAAACATATATATTTGACTGACCTCCAGCCGGTCAGACATAAATCCTCTGCATAATTTTGCCAAAATGTCATTTGGTTGTGATCAGGGCCCCTCGTTTGTCTTATGAGCGCCTGCATCCCACGTGCCAGGCCACTGGGTCTCCGCCTCTCGTTCTGCCAGGCAGCTGCATATTTGATCAGGTGAAGACAGAGAAATGTCATCCTCACCTGGTCTTTAGTCACGTTCTCCCCTTATTGAAACATCTTCGTGGAGGCAGATTTTTGTTTTAGTTTAGTTTCTGATAATCACTTAGTTGGTTTCTAATTTGTTCTTAGACTTTCAACCTAATGCCTCTGTTCAGTGAGCCCTGGTATTACAGCTCGCATTACGGTCTAGTCTCATAACAACTGGAAATTTTAATTCACTGCGTTTAAAAATAAGTTCAATTAAGCATCTGGGTGGACAACTTTGATCATGATTTCCGGTTGCTTAACACCCTGTTTGTTTAGCTATGCTTCTCCTGGGTGATTGATGTGTTTTCTCTTTTTACTTCAGTATTTCTTGCAGTTAAAAAAAATTCTGTCTGTAATGTGTGCGCTACAAATGACATTTAATTTCACCAAGGGACTATTTCATTTTTGCTCTTCTAGAAAAACATCCCTGTTTCTGAATATATACTGAGGGATGAAATCTTACAAACAATATCCTTTTGAAATTTCTTGATTATTCTGCACCTAAAGTGCAAATCGGCCCATCAACTTCGTCACGCAGTGCTGCCTGGCCACCCTCACCGGGGACCTCTCAGGTGTCAAGTTCACCGCCTCTCTTCCAGCACTGGCTGAATATTTAGCATCTCCATTTTTACTTTCTTCTTCTTGCATAAAAATGAAATGAATTCTCTGAACCAGGTACTGTTGCATTTTTGGGGACACTGGATAGGAAAGCACTGGGTAGCAAAGGGAATTGCACCTGAGAATAGCTGTTTAGTGAGGCCCATTTACGGGTGGTTCGCTGTAAGGATCAATTCCCCGTGTTATTACCAAGCATTGGACTCTTGAAACCACGTGTATGGACCCAGGTTCACTACAGTGTTGTTATTCCTTGTTTGGGTGAATGACTAGCTTTATTGCCTAGACGGGGATGATCCAGGTGGTGGTTCCTTATGTTGAATGGAAGTGGGTTTGAAGCTCGGAAGCAGCTGATGAATGAAGGACAGGTGTAAATCACACCCCTCGAACCCCCTCTAGCCCGGTCTCAGCTGTATGAACTCACGATGTCAGTGTGGGAGAGCCCTCACCCTTGGTCTGTGAGCGCTGAGCGTGGTGGTCTGAGGATGGTCTTCAGTGCTGCTCTTAGTTAAAACCACAGGGCATCGATTGCTCCCTGTCTGTCATTGTGGCTGCCCTTCCCACAAAGCATAAAGCATCAGCTAAGCTTCCCATCTTACCCCCTCTACCGGCTAGGGGCATTTTTCTGAATATACCCACATACAATAGGGTTTGGGTTTTTTTTAGGTTTTAAACATACTCAAGATCTCTCAGAAATTTTACATGTGAATTTCTAAAATCATTTAATGTAAACTGAATCAGATCTGTCACCACCTTCTATTCTAGCGACACTTCCCCCTCCCCCCCCCTTATATTAACAAGACGAAGGCTTCACCCAAGGAAAAAGGTATTGTTGTTTTTCTTAAAGCAGGAAAAACAAACAACAACAACAAAAAAAACACGTAGAAGCATCAACAATAAAATAATCCTCAACGCGGCTTTACTTTTGTGCAGCTTTGACTTGGACTAGCTGTCAAGTTTTTGAGTGGTAGGTGTTTAAAAAATCTTGCCTGAAAGGCACTAAGTTAAAAAGACGATGGTACTTATGTGGGGAGGTATTAGCCCAAATTCTTTCTAAAATGGTCATGCCGGAGAACACGAGGGCTGTTTGATGTGAGTTTCACTTCCTCCGGGTTCATTCACTATTCAGGTCCCCACGGGGATCTTCACAGAAGCCTCCTGACTGCTTCGAAGGAGCAGGATTAGCTTTTAGATGAGATGGAGGGCCCCCTGGCACCTGCTCTTCAATGTAGGGGAGGGGACCCCAGACATGAGGGGCATCGGTACTGCCTCTTGAGTCCTGGTTATTAAGTACCTGCCTTGAAACAGTAACCATTTGTGTGAAGAGGGTAGATATCTGAGAGGCAGCGTGCACTGTGGTTATGTGTACAGCCCACCTCAGCCCCTGCCCGGCTGTGTGGCCCGGGGCAAGGTGCTTCATCTCTCTGTGCCTCGATGTCCTCCGTAAAATGGGCCACGTGCTAGTTCCAGCCTCGTAGTGTGGCTGCGGGGATTACCCGCTGATATGTATACGGCCTGTGAAGTCTCAGTCAGTGTTGTTGTTAATCATTAATAACAGTTTATGTATTCAGAACTGTTTCATTATTCCAGTTTGCAAAATCCTTCCATCAGATTGAGGAACTGTAAACTCCAGGACTTGCTCAACCAGTGGTCATTAGCAGTCAGTGAAAGTAAAATCTCATTAAAAGGAACACGGAAAGACATAATTAATTGGGGGTTCCTTGGGGGCTTCACTATTCCCGGGGTGGCTGAGTGCATGATTGGGAACACATCGGGATCTCAGCAGCTGGGGTTACCTCTGCCGCCGTTCCTAGGGTCTGATTAGGATTTCAGGGCTCATCTCCTTAATGATCTGCTTTATTAAAGGATTGGACAGACATGAATAAAATACATCAATAGAGAAATTTGTCTCTTTTGTCTCCGGATTAGCATATCTTTATTTTTCTCACAAATACTCTACAACCTTCCATAGTTAACTCTGCCTCCATAGAGGTTTTTATGAAAAGGAGAGATATTATCACCCAGTTTAAAAAGGCTGCAGAGTCTATACACCCTCGCTCTTCTCACAGTTGGCTAATCTAAATCTGTTAATCCTCTTCTTAACACCCTACTAGTATAGGATTAGGATAAGCCTGGGAAAGGGGAAATCGGGGAGGGTCTGGGTTTTACGGTGGTTTTACAATGGGGCTGGAAACTGCATTGTCTTTGCTTGTGCCTGGTCTTTTGAACCAGGAATAGGCGTTAGCTGCAACTCACAGCTTTTAATTCGATTTCTCCCAATGGGTAGGGAAAGGCGGATATGCCCAGCGTTAATGAGATCTTGCTGCCTTAAATAGCATCGGAATAAGCAGCACTGACTTGTTCTCTCCGAGGCTACTCGTACAGCCCTCAGTCTTGTTTGCCCTTCTCGTTGCTGTCAAACGTTCTTCTGGTTTTTTTCCTCAGAGCATTACTGATGATCATCCCCGAGTCAGCATCTCTCTTCTGGCTTCTCTTCTGTAGTCTGATTGCTTATGACTCCTCTCAGTCCTCGATCTCATTACTGCACGCGGCTGAGCCCCTTCTCCACGTCCTCCTACAAATGGCTCCCTTCCCTAAGATAATGGACCACTCTGTTTACTCGGATAGCAAACTACTGTGCCTCATAATGACCTCACGGCGTTCCTTTCCCATTTCTTCCCTTGCCAGAGTGCTTTGTGTTTCTCCTTCGGTTTTTTATTCCCCAAATCAATGTGACATCTATTCCACTTATTTCTTTACCTGCTACCTGTCGTAAAAAGTCGAACTCCATTTGTTGTGCTCAAGGTATCTAAGGCTGAAAGATAGCAAATTGCTATCTTCTCTATCGATTAGGGAGGGACTGGAAATCTGAAATTCACATCGTTTTATAATGTTTCATGCACTTGGGAGGAACTTGTGATATCTGACCCCTTCATAAATACATAGCATTTTTGCAAGTTTGGTAATCTTTCATTCAGAAATTCCAATATCATTGCAAGGACCAAAGCAAAAATTACAGCAGTGGTTCTCCAGATCGCTTGGGGTTGCTGTTTTTAAGCAGAAGAATGATTGGTTTTCCCACCAGTCCTTAGACCTCCTCACTGCAGGCTGTCTTACTTCCCCTGCCATTCTTTCAAATAATTTCTGATAATGGCTGACAAAAATAGAGCCAGGGGAAAAATATTTTAGAATATAATAGAAGTAATCCTATTATTTGCATATTTTTAATATTTCCTACAACTTTTGTGATATCATACTATGTTAGTACAATTTTGGTAATATTATACTTAAAATCATTTTTTTCTTGAAATTATAATGTTTATTGCATGCAATTTTATATTTAAGATCACTTTTCTTAAAAAGAAAATAAAAATGGGAAAAAACAAATAATTTCTGATAATGGGAACAAAAAAAATGTTGACTGTGTTTGGCTTTGAGGGAAGTGTTTCTCAACCATGTATTTTAGATAATCTGTTTCCCCGCCCCAAACAAGCTGGCCGAGCACATGTTGAATTCCAATCTAGAGAAATAGTAGTGGGATAAAGAGCTAGAAATGCTGTGACTACGGATGCTATGATCTAAGTATTTGGCATACTCAGTGTTTCCTTTCCTCCCAAAATGCTGTGTTTTATTTCATGAATAAGAGAGAAACACAGGCCTGTTATAACAGTGAGTCTTAGACTTAAGAGTTTTAAATATAAGGTTGTTTTGAAGCTTTTGAATTTTGGGCATGTTTATTTCCCCAAAACTACCTTTTTATGACCTGCAGTAAGGGCTGAATGAATGTCTTGATACCCGAAAGCATGTAAGTTTATGTTTAGTATTAATAATAATAGTAAATGCATACGTGGAGTCTTCAAGGCTGTGCTTTACTGTTTAGATAGCTGCTTTCCCCCCTAAGTTAATGTCACGTATCCACCAGCCTTCAGTAAGGCGAGGAGTTTCATTCAGATGCACTACCAGGTAACGAAGACGTAACCGGTGAGCAGTGGAAATGGGTAATGAAGGAAGAGTAGGGTAATGAAGCAAACTCCTACTCTTCTGGAGACAGTCTCAGATGGGATAAACAGCTTCCTCTTGGTCTTGAATGATGTAGTCTGCCTGAAAGAGAAAGGTTGGAGTCGGTGACCCCTGCAAGCCCCAGCTAACAGGACACATTATAAGCGGCTTTTCCATTGTTAACTTTATTCATACAGTGTTGGGGTGGGGGGGATGCACAAACAAAAAAATCAATTCAGAATTTCTTCCATAGAAGATTTTCTTTTTCCCCAGTGTTGTTTTTATCTTCTTGTAATAATAGCTCTTCTTTCTCCATTATCCTGGCGATAAGGGAATAATATCAGGAAAGAAAAATTAATTCCCTGATACGGTGTTTTGTTTTTCTATCTGTTCAATTAGTATAACTAATATAGTAAGATGCAGTGATTTCTCAATTCGTGAATCATCTGAGGAGAAAAACTCTTCTGCATAAAGTTAGTTATGTTGAAACCCATACCCCGTGTAGACAGGTGTCTTAGAACATGTGAGGCAGATCTACCTGCCAGCACCAGGTAGTTTAATGCCGACTTTACCTTAATCCAGGCAATGCACTTGATTCTTTTTCATAATCCACATGAGAATTCTACATTGTACATGGACAGTACATATGAATACTGGCTGTACATGCTTAACACTTTCATTTTCTAGTGTAAAAAAAGTTGACCTATTAAATATGTTCCAGTCTAATCAGCACATCGAAGCCAAATCACAAGTTTAGATTTCTTTCTTCAAAGTTTTATAAACCAGGATAATGTTTTTCAGTGTGTATCGTTAACATCATTATTAAGTGGTGTCCTATTTAAAACCCTTTTCCTACACGATAGAGTCCACACTCCGAGGTGGACAAGGCCTAGGTGATTGGCCCCTGCTGGCTTCCTCACCTGTATCTCCCATGATCCCTCAGCTCCAGTCTCGCCCCAGTGTCCAGACCCCTACAGCGCAGCTCGTAGGCATGCTCTGCTCCGGTCTTTCACATGCTCTTCCTCGAGACCTGCATGCTCCCATCCCCCCAGCAAACTCCTACTCTTTCAGGAAGTAGGTTAAGTATCGCCTCTTCCCAGAATCCCACCCAGAACTCTGCAGGCAGTTAGCCTCTGTGCATTCCCCCTGCATCAGAGAAGGGGGCGAGGGGTGCAGGAGAAGGTAGCAGAAATGGCCTTTCAGATTTAACTGTTAAAGTGAGACCTTTGTTCTGTACAGTCATGTCTCACACTTCACTGGGTAAGATCAAAGCTTCAGTTACAAAGTGAAAGTCTGCCAAACCCATCCCAACAGATCTTCATGCACTAATTAACAGTACATTGTTTAAAAAAGTAAGACTACAGGACAAATGTTAAATTGAATAAGACACTGGGACCAGACGCTTTTTTAAGAAGTATTCAATTTTTATATTCCGTAAGTTCTTCCATCTCCCATAATTTTTTCTTCATCTCTTATTCTACCACTAATTATGAAGTTCCTGCAAAAAGTTTCATTTAGATATTTTACCTTATCATTAGAGATACACAGCCAGTTTTCTTATACTTGATCCATGCCAATCCACCAAGGATGGTGGAGGTTAATATTATTTTGGAAACAGTCTAAAATAGCACTACAGAGTGTGAGCCATGCACCGTCTTATGCTGCAGTGTCAACCAACTGCATTGTTAAGCACATTGTATAGTTCAGCTGACTTTTTGTGTGTGTGTTTTTGGTAGCAGGACTTTCTCAATGAAGGAAGCAATGGTTGATTTACATTCTGGTACGTGCTCCATACCTCATGTGGATGGGTAAACGTTTTGTCAATTGGCTACTTGAATTTCACTGGTCTAAGGCACAAGGAAGGTGGTTTTCTAGTCGCATATTAATTATTACAAACAGGGTTAGATTTCCTGTCCTTTATTTTTTAGATTATGGCCCTAGCCTTCAGAAAAGTCCCACTCAATCCTTCAATTGTCTTGACTTATTATTAAAGAAGTGAATTATTCAATCTTGCTCTGTACCTTTTACTGGCTACTGACCCCTTAATTTAAATGCTTTGGAATATGTCACAAGGGGAAAAAAATAACACTAGAAATGAAGATAAAATAGATGTCCTCTGGGCACTGCCTCGCGATGTAAACAGAAGCCTCGCTCTCTCCCCTTCCACCTGGGCTGGCACATGTGCGAGAAATGCTTCTCTCCGGAAGGCCGCCATCACACGCCAGCTCAGCACCCTCCAGGCTGCTCCTCTCTTTGTGCTTATGCCAGATGGCTCTGCCCTCGTTGGCTGCGTAGACCCATAATTTAAGTAGCATTTCTCATATCAGTGTGATTACTGTCTCCTTAATTTATACTTTTCCAAAGCTTCTCCCAGTCCAGAAACCACTAGGTTAAGCTATGTCCTATTAATTGGTGACTATTAAAAAACCTCCATAAAACAGATCAGGGTAAAACAAGAGTGACAATAAGAAAAAAAGTTGGTCCTGTAAGGTTCAGTATTTCATTTCCCTTTGGCATATATTCTCTGACAGATTAGAACTTTTTCTAGAATTTGTATGATTTGACAAGGCCATAAAAACAGCTGAAAGCTGATTAAAAACAAAGTGACTTTGTTTTTAATCAAGTGATTATATGCATTGAAGGAGACACACATTGTTTTTAGTCTCATACAGAGTTTCCCTGTTGTCTTCATTTGTAGTACCTGCTGCATGGAGGTCTTCCCTCGGCAATGGTTGTGAGATTGTCAGTAGAATCCCAGAGTGTGTTTTATCTTCAGGCCATATATACTAGTACATATAGTCTTTGTTAATGTTTCCAGCATGTGCTTCTGGCTATAAGACTCCTCTTGGGATCTAGACACCGAGCATAATTAAATAGACCTTGTTGCTGTAAATGGCAAAGACCTGCAAAGGCTTTCTTTGTGCCTCTAGAAATCAAAGTTGGATGGATTTCCTGTGTCTTATCTCTTCGGCTTTCTTGATATGATCACTTTGTTTTCTTAACTCTACTCAAACTCGTGCCGTATACATTTAAAAAGCTCTAGTGGAAGAGGGTTGAGGTTTCTGAACTGTACAGGAAGCTTTAGGTGATTTTCTAAGATATGGGCAGAAGCTGTGTGTGTGATCGATCTAGAAGATCTGATAGGCACTCTCCGAACAGCTTACCTCTAGAATGCAGAAATACCTGTGGTTCCTTAACAAAGGTATTTGGGTTTTATTAGAAAAAGGCTCCTACTTAATCCAAAAAAAAAAACACTTGTATTTATGGAAATCCTTAATACTTTCATACACTCTCTTGCTTCACATTTCCAATACCCTTTTACTTTTTTTAGTCAGAAGTCAGCCATTAAAATACTCTACCAAAATATGCACATGGAAAAATGCACTACTAGGGAAATGCAATTTAAAACTATAGTGAGATACCACTACACATTAATTAGGATGGCTAAAATTTAAATGGCTGGTTATACCAAGTGTTGGCAAGTATGTAAGAAACTGAAACTCTCAGACAGTGCTGGAAGAAATAAAAAATGGTACAATAACCCTAGAAAACATTTGGGCAATTTTTTTTTAACCCTTTGCACTTGCTTGCTTTTTTCTCGATTCCTTTATTCTACTCGGGATTTGATTTTTTAAATACCCCAGATTTTACAAAGCACGGCAGTAGAATAAAAAACTGGAGTTTCATTTCATACAAACTTATTTATTTGTATTTTTTTATATTTCAAATTATTGATACATTCAAAGAGTAATTTTAATCTCTATAATTTTTCATGGCGTGATATTTTTTGAAACATTCAACATACGAGCTGCTACCGTGTCGATCACAATCGACATCCGAGTGCAAAAGGTTAAGTTAAACAAACATTCATCTACCATATGATCCAACCATTGTAATCCTAGGTATCCACCCAAGTGTACACAAAGACTTGTAAAAGCTTTATTTGTAACAGCAAACCTCAAAACAACCCAAATATCCATCAAGCGTTGACTATATAAACAAACTGAAGTACATCCATACAATGGAATGCTACTTGGCAATAAACAGGAATGAATTATTGATAAATGCTACAACATAGATGTATTTCAAAGTAATTATGATGTGTGAGAAAAGCCAGACAAAATGAGTATACATTATATATGAATCCATTTGTATAAAATTGTAGAAAAATGTGGATTAATCTATAGTGACAGCGTTATTTTCTGGAGAGAGTAGAAAGAAGGGCAGGGAGGGAAGATGGGGAGAGTAACAAAGGGCTTGAGGAAATGTTTGGATGTGATGAATATGTTTATTATCTTGCATGAGGTGTCGGTTTCACTAATGTGTGCACATATGTCAAAACTTACCAAATTGTACACTTTAGATATTTGTCAACTACAGTAAGACTGTTACAAACATAAAAAAGGCCCTGTCTCTAAGAGAAGATGTTAGTAAGCATTTGTTTGAGACAGTGATTGTTAAGATTATAAGGGACATGACCCCATTGAGAATCTGGTGAAAGCTACACAAACCCTCTCCCGAGAAATGTGCACACAGAGTTTTGCCTGCAATTTAGAGGGTTATAACACTAAAAACTCCAAATCAAGACACTATATAATTCTTTATATTTTTTGAAGAACCAAAGTACTTTTTATATATAATTCTTTATATTTTTTGAAGAACCAAAGTACTTTTTAATAGCTATATCTCCCAAGCAATAACCCTCTTATTTTTTCCAAAGCAAATAAATTAATTCTTCTATTCATCTCAGATGAATGTTGGGTATTCTTGACAGGCATGATTTTAAAGTTTAGACATTCTTCTTATAGTATTTTTTTTTTTTACTTTCTTTGTCCTCATTCTAAAGAGGATTAAACTGTACACACACTGTTTCTACCAGCTAAATGAAGCTTCAATAATTATACCATTTCATTGCTTTCAAAATGAGCAATAATAAATAGCATGATGATTATTGGACACTTCCATTAACACATTGTGGTCCAGTTCATAAAACTCTATTTTAAAGACAGTCAAGGACATTTAGCATCAGAATATCAATGTTATGATTATACTTTAAAGGACAGATTTGATTCCAGCCAGTTTAGCTGTTTTAAGCTATTTCACAATTTTTTATTATGCTAAGATAACACTAATGAACTGGAATTTACCTGAACTTTAAGGAGAATGGCAAGTGTATATCCGTTTATTTCCCATAATCCTTTCCTGTTATATGTAAATAATTACTAATATTCAAGTGTATTTGACATTTTGGTCTCAAAGCTGCTTGCTTATAGTACCTGTAACATTCCCAAAATCTCTTCTAACTACTGTTTTTTATCACCATCCAGAATTCTGAGTGAAATGCAAAGAAAATGCCATCCAATATACATATTTCCCATTTCCTCTATAATATTTCATTTATGATTTATACTGTCTTATACACTTGATAATGGAAATGGCCTTCTCAGGTGATTATCCCCAGTTCATCCTTGGACAGAGTCTTAAGGTTTTCTAGGAAAAAACCTCAGAGACATAGATTCACATGCAAGCAGTTTTTTGAGGCAAGCTTTCATAATCAACCTCTGTGAAGCAATATAGGAAGTAGAATTTGGCAGATGGAGGAATTAAATTGCTTCTGAATCACAGCAAACACCTCAGCTAAGTCCACAGGGAGCTTTGGATCTGTGATGACCCTTCGGTTTGTCCTTCCCTGAGGGAACAGGGCCCTGCCCCTCTCATTGCCAGTCTTTGGATGTGGGCTCCTTTGAGGAGAGGGCCTGACCCTAGATGAGCCAGCACTCTTTGCCTAAAGGGAATTCCCAAGGAGGAATGTGGCTGAGAGTCATTCCTGCCAGGAGACAGGGGCTGCACACCACAGTATCCCTGACAGTCCCCCCTGGTCTGCATGGATCCCCAGGGGAGAGTTTCTCCAGGAATGGCTGGTCTCTTTGCATGGGAGAGCGGTAAGAGGGGAAGTTAGGTTAGTGTGACTGCTAGTCCCCACGGCCATGTCTAGTCCTGAGGCCACACTGATGCTCATCACTTCTGTCCTCTGCTACCCATTGTAGATTCCCTTCCTCTGGGATAGCACCTATACTGATATGGGAGTGGCCTGGGGAGTGACCTAGACTGTCATCTCTGGGGGAAAAACTGAATGGTCAATCTCTAAAGTAATGGTTGCCTAGGATACCCAATATTCATTTGTGATGAACCCAGAGTTCACTTATTTGCTTTGGGAAAACTAAATGGGATTGTCGCTTAAGAGACACATTTGTAGAAATTCTTCTAAGATATGATTAATTCTGCAGGTCCTACCCTAGGGTTTTCAGAATCCTGTAAATTGACATGCACTATATGTCAAGCCTTAGGAACAGTGAACAAGGTAGATAAAAGTTCCTGTACTCATTGGAGCTTATGCTCTAGATGTGGGGGCTAAATGAAGGGCTGCATCCAAAATTGACTCATAAAGATGTAGTATGGTTGGTGCTATGAAAAGGAAACATTCTGGGGAAAGACAGAGGGAATGAGGTGATAGTGGGGATGTTACTAGGCTAACCAGGGACATTTGGGCAGAAGCTGGAAGGAAAGGAGGGAGGCGGTCATGAAGGAGGGGCCTTTACTTCCAGCTTAGGGAATGGCCGACAGAGGTTCTCAGGTAGCAGCCTGCTTTGAATGCTCGAGGGTGAGCACGGAGACCATTGTGGCTACAGCAGAGTGGTGAGGGATGAGGTCAGTTGGGGTTTGTAGACCATTGTGGAGAGACTGTGGCTTTTACCCTGAGCTGTAATGCCATCAGAGGGTTTTGAATAAAAAAGTGGCATGGTCTGATCACATGTTAGATGGCTCAGCTGACTGCTGGGGGGTGGCTGTGCCATTGAGGAACAAGAATGGAAGCTGGGAGACCACAGGCTATTGTATTAGTCCAGACGAGCAGTGATGGTGGCCGTACTTGGGTAGTAGCAGCGGGCGGAGGTGGTGAGAAGTGGTCAGTTCTGTGTATGGATGTATTTTAAAGGTTTACCTTTTGCAGAGGTGAATAAGATTTTGTCTGGGTTATAAAAGAGTTTGAATCTAGTGAGGATATCAGATCTGTACTGAGTTACCTCTTCACTTAATGGTAGAGATCCAGAGGATCGTGGGGGTTACGGAGCCCTTCCTGGGAAAATCCAGAAAATAAACTGAAGAGGTAGGTTGAGACTGGACCACAGAGGGTCTCATGGGCCAAAAAGCTTAGATTTTATCCTGAAGTTGATGTGAACAGTTAACGGTATTACCTACAGAGGCAACACATTCCAGTTGATGATTTAGATTCTCTGAGTAACTCCGGTGAGTGTGAGAAAAGGGGCTCATGAGGAGGAGTTAAGAGCTAACACAAGAAAACCAGTTAATAAATATATGCAGTAGTCCAGGGTAGAGATAATAAGCTAATATTTATTATACACTTGCTATATATTAAGCACTGTTCTAAGCCCTTTGTGTGTATTAGCTCAGTTTTTTTAATTTAAATTCTTTATTGTTAAAAGTATTACATATATCTCCTTTTCCCCCCATTGACCTCTCCCCAGCCACTCCCACACCCCAGCACATGCCCTCACCCCCCTACTGTCTGTGTCCATTGGTTATGCTTATATGCATGCATACAAGTCCTTTGATTGATCTCTCACTCCTCGTCCGCCCACCCACCCCCCACGAGCTCAGTTCTTGAAACAGTTCTACCAGGTAGGCACTATTAATACCCACATTTTAAAGATACAGAGCCCCAAGCACCAAAAGGCTAAGTAAACTTGCAAGTTTATAGGGTCACACAGCTCTAAGTACGAGGGAGGATTTGAATTCAGGTCCTCCAGCTGGAGTAGTCAGCCTCTTATGCACTATGCTCTACTCATCTCATAAATATAAGAGCCCAGGGATTTAGGGAAAATAACAGGGTAAATCTTTTATTATTGTTAGTAAGCCATAATTTTGCATCAGTGTTAAAGCAGTATCCATGAGAAACTCACCCTCATGTCGTCTCCTTACTCAGAGCTTGGATTCTCTTTTGTCACCCATTTTTCTTCCTGTGCACTCTCATGCTGCCTCTCTAAGCAATACAGTGTGCAGAGCAGATGTTCAAGGTATATCTTTGGATAAAACAATATGGTAACATCATCACCTTGTCAGGTAACCCAAGTCTAAGCTCTTGTGTTATCTCAGGAATTTCTTACGAGGGAAGTACATCAGACTCGGTGTTCACTGGTGTGCTTTTCCACACAGCTTTTGTTGGGCATATCTCAAATAAGTCAACTCACAGCCACCAGAACATCAGTACTATATGAGGTTGTTGTGAAATATACTGGTATCTGCGGAGAAAAGTGTATCTTTTGACTAATCAGAATACAGACATAGTAAAATAGTCCTTATATGGCTGTTATTTTTCTAACTGTCACGATGTGGGGAGTTGAGTAGTACCAGGGTTTTATAGAGGAAACTGTCGGGAGAATGCCTGGCACCCTTTGTCAGAGAAACACCAGCCGTGCTGCCTTGCCTGTGTTTGCATTTGGGGAGGTATTAAGCAGCAGCGTCTTTTTCATATGGCGGTTAATGATATTACTGCAGTTTCATAAAGCAGAGTACTTACCATACTTCAAACCAAATGTTATCCCAAAGAGCAAATAGAAACGTCTAGCCCTGACAGGCATTCAAGTCTAAAACATGACTCAGGAACACAAAAAAATAGCTTGCCCACAAAGGACTCCTGTAGCCCCAGTGGTGGGGCTGGAAGGCCACAATCCCTGGAGCCTTTGTGAGTGTTACCTGCGTCTCGTGTGGCCAAGAGACAGAGAAAGCCCTTGTGGCTGAAGAGAGAGGGCTGGGAGGAGGGAAGGGACCACCTCAAAGAAGATTACAGAGCCTGTTAGACACCCGGGGGATGGGTTTATTTGGGGGAAGCCGGGAGGGGTTGGAAATGAGTTGATGGCCACTGAATAAGCAGGTTCAGAAGCCCCATATTTTTTGGAAACTAGAATACCTTAAAACGCGAAGTTCGGTGCTATGAGCACATACTTGAGAAGCTCTAACAACCAGTCCTACCTACCCAGCCCTTCCTTCTCAGCTCACGTTCCAGGTAAGGAGCATTTTTATTGCTGAAACCCAGGTGCACAGTCAGGAGAAGGGAGAAAGCAGTGACACCCATCTTTTTAATGAGCATTGCTGCTGGGAGAGAAATTAGCATCACCCTGAATTTTATGTGATGTCAGTTAAATGAAGGTGTTTTATAGCACTTTACAACAAATTAGAATCAACTAAATTGAAAATACGCCTAGCAGCTGGGATAAGTAATCAGGTAAGAGGCCAGTTTTGCTATTTTTGCTTTGAGCTGAAGACAGAATTTGAATTTCTAATGTCCCCGAGGTTCACAGTTGGGGTGCGTGGTTTTTCTGGGATGATTGTTTAAGATGCTGGCCACTCATTCTTGCCCTCCAGTCTGCAGCTTGCTCAGCCACGATCCTTGGAAATGGGCCCGAGGACACACGGAGCACAGCAGAGAGGGGTGTGATGAGTGCAGGACAGCCTGCTTTGGGCGGCACTTTAGAGAACAGACTGGAAATAGATGACCCAGAACAAGGCAGTAAATCATCCACATCAACTGAGAGATTTGCACGAAAGGACTGAGATTCCCATAAAGACTTCACGGCCACTCGTGAAATCAGCCCAAACCCAAGGAGCTATTAGAACACTCTCGTGTTGTCAGGAAAAGCTGCTGCAATTCGCATACACGATGCCCTGTCACCGTCAGTCCTGGCGTTGGTGGGCCAGGCTTTCCCTCCCGGAGCTCGTGTTTCTGGCTTGGATTACCGGATGGCTTTAGTGTCTGAACTTTGTCAGGAAGCTGGTGAGGAGGCCAAAAGCAGTTTGGTGATGATAACTATCCAGATTGGTGGCCCGGGATCTACCTGATGTGTGTGTGAGTTTGTGTGGACAAAAGAAAGAGGAGAGGAAGATGAGCGGGATGTTACCATAAATGAAACTTTGCAGATGGCTCAGAATGGAAGTGTGAGGAGGGCCACGGAGGGAGGTAAAATGTTGCTTGTCATTATGGTTTAGAAAGAGAAATAGGCCATGTGGAGTACAGTAGTCCCCCTTCTCCCTGGTTTTGCTTTCTGCAGTTTCAGTTACCCATGGTCAACCATGGTCTGAAAATATTAAATGGATGATTCCAGAAATAAATAGTTACATTTTAAATTGCACTCTATTCCGAGTAGTATAAAATTTCACACCGTACAGCGCCGATCCGACCCAGATGTGAATCCTGTCCTGCTCCTCCACTCTATATACCTTCCCTGCCTGTTAGTCACTTAGTAGCCATCCTGGTTGTCATAGTGACTGTGGCAGTATCACAGTGCTTTTGTTCAGGTAACCCTTATTTTGCTTAATAATGGCCCCAAAGCATAAGAATAGTGATGCTGGCAATTCATATATGCAAAACAGAAACTGCAAAGTGCTTCCTTTAAGTGAAAAGGTATATATGTATGTCTATAGAGAGAAAAACATAGACTATATAGGGTCTGTGCTATCCACAGTTTTAGGCATCCCCTGGGGTCTTGGAACATATCCCCTGTGGACAAGGGGGGACTGCTGTATATAATTTTCAGTTTTTCCTTTTGCAGCTGATAGATTAAATCAGGAGTGCGGAACGTCCAGTCCACAGGCCGTATAAGGCCCACAAAATCATTTAGTCTGGCCCTGCCAGGGCATGAGTGGCGAGTTAATTAAATGTTTGACCAAAGATAGCAGACTAATTTTTAAGTGGCTAATTTTGTATGGCCCAGGAATTATGTTATAAATATCCAAATGGCTTAGCAGTAAAACGGTTCCCCACCCCTGGATTAAATGAAATAAATTAATTTGCATAAAATCTATGTATCTAGGTTTTCAGTTAACCTCAGTGAAAAATACAATTTGCAGACTTCTTTCTACTTGTAAGCATTGTACTTGAAACACTTTTCTCAAAACGTTTATTTATACATTTATTATGTATCTTAAATGTTTTTATCTTAAAATATTCCGATAACTTTTCAGATACCTAATTAGTGAAGCAGCAGATGATTTTGATAATGAAAAAACTCTTCCCTGATTTCTTGGATAGTAACTGCTCCTTTCCTAACCAAAAGCCCTCACCTGACTTTCAGTGCTTTACACGTTAAGTTTGGTATGGAAAGAGGAAGGCATGAAATCTCTGTCATTACCTTTGGTAATATTGTTCATAAACTGTACCCTAAGCCAGCGGAGTAAGCGGGAAGGGCTGACTCCTCTCCTAGACTATCGAATATATCATGACACCATGGAGAGTGGGGCAGGTCTCTGATGAATCCAGCTAATAGTGGAAACATATCTTCACTCTGGAGCTTCACACTGACAGCCTCGAGTGCTCCACCCTGTTCACAGGACTTGGGAAGTGTTCAAGGTGGCCCTTCTCTGGTCTGACAGATCACTGTGCTCTGAAAACATTAAAACATATGCCCAAGTCATACAGGTTATCTATCCACTGCATTTTGAGGCTTTGGTAAAAATGGGCACAGAAATGTGAGTGAATTTACAGGACCGGAGTTCAAATGTGCTGACCTATATTATTTCCAAAGAAACCGTGTTGTCTCGACTACCTCTCCTCTGTGTTCTGTGCTGCCCTCTCCTGGCTCCGACGTTTCCTAGTGATGGGCGATGAGGAAAACCAAGTGGTGGAAACACTGCTGTCATTTCTGCTTCCCATGAGAAAGTCATTTCTCATTGTATTTTCTGAAAGTGAGGTCAGTGTACAGTTAATTCTAAATCAACTGTACGTTATTAATTCTGATGTACCGAAGATATAAGTTGGTGTAGAAAATACATGAGAGTAATTTGGCCATTTATATGGATTTCACAATGTCTGTGAAAAATAATTTTGCAGCTAATTGCATCATTAGTCAAATTTTCTGAATCACTGATGTGAAAATCCAATGTTACGGGAAATAATTTGAACACTTTTCTCCATGTTTGTATTTTTCAGTGGCTGCTAATTTACAGAAGATTGTAGATGACCCCAAAGCTTTAAAAACCTTGACATTTAAGTTGGTAAGTGGAAAGTTATGGAAAGAAGGTAAATATGCTGCCATGAGGTGCCGTCAAGGAATAATAATAGAGTTTCATACCCTGCTCTGTAATTTTATTGCTGCTGATGTTTCCTTTTGGGATCCATTTTTTGCATCCATCATTTGCCTGTTCGACATTTGGGAACATTTTCTGATCATGACCAGAAATTTCCTCTTCTGTCAGCATAGCTTGTTCTTTTACCATTACATCTTTAATGAAGAGTGGCCACTTGAGAATCTTGAACACCATGCCATTTTGCTTCCAGTTTTTATGGCTACTTGACCATATAGAACAAAATTAAACTGAATTCCAAGCAACTCTTTTTTTTTTTTCAAGATTAAAACATTATTTGGATGATGTATTTCATCATTTTCAGTAATTTTTTTAAGAGTGTGTGTTTTTTTCAATCACAGTTGACATACAATATTATATTAATTTCATGTTGTACACAGCAAAGTATTGGTAGACCTTAAATTGCTTGCTGCATTCTGACTGTCCCTTGATACAATTAATTTAGGATTTTTAAAATGAATCACTTAATGTACTGTTTGCTAAAACTTTTACTAAAGCTTTCCTGAAGCTAAATGGTTCTAACTTAAAAATGAGGCTGATTATTATAGAAATGGTTTAGGTAATTGGAAACAATTGTAGAACAGTTCACTGAAGGCTAGTGAACAAAGACAACATTTTAACTCCACACTGCAAATCGCATTAACAGTTTCTCACAGAGAGAAATTCTCCAGCAGTTTCTCTGCACAAGTGGATTTTTAATGGAATAATGGGGGTGGCCACAGAGGTACGGAATACTGAGCATTTTGGAGTCATTGTGAAACCAAGCGAGGGTGGAGAGAAGTCCAAACAGACAAAAGTGACTATTTCTTGAAAGTTTTAACAAGCCTCCCATTAAGTGACCCAGTTTTAAACTATAAATTAATCGTATTAAGGGCCAGTCAGAACGCTGTGTACAACATGTATTGATGATCTGTTTCTTTTATTTCTTTGGAAATTTAATGGAAACAGTGCATGGCCAAAAATGCTAAGTGATTATTAGTTACAGTAAATGTTTGCCTGGTGCTAACTAGCTTTCTGGTCTTGCTTCTCATCTAGTTTCAGGTAGGTAGGCTATGTGTGATCAAAGATTTGCACAGAATTTATCTGACAAAATTTGTTTTGCTTTGATAATTTAAAAAAACACATTTTATTCAGACATAGTGATAAATTGACAAATTGAAAATTTCACCTTCTTGCTTAGGACTCTTCTGTCACCTCTTACGTTTCTAATTCACCTACACCTTTGTAAACCAGTTTCATTTACATGAAAATATATATTGATGATAAAATGGCACCCTGTGCCAGCATTTCAAACAATATTAACGTTTCTTTATTCATTTTTATACCATTAGAAAGCAGTTATAACATACCACCTCCAGAACATTTCCCTGTGTGAACATGTAAATAGAGAGGTGAGAGACTAAAACTCTCATGCTGGCTTATTCCCCCGTCTCTCATCCTGCTTACCTATAAAACAGGGAGAGCAACCCTGACTCTTGCCTACAACTGTAGGTTTCATATAACGGCTGCTCGAGTGTCTATGAACAGAAGGGGAATGTGTAAGTCCCTCTCATGTCCTACTCTCATCAGTTTTACTTTTCCTGGATTCTCTCTCTCGGTTCTGTCTTGGGATCCTCTTATCTTCCAAAACTGACCCTCCTGCCTACACCTCGCCAGCCTCTAGCTCTGCTTACCACACTGAGGCGATAGCCCGAGGAACTCTTCCACAGTCCCACGCTCCACTTGAGTGGTTCTTCGCTGTCCTCTTCTACAAGTCAGTCCCCTGAACATGGCTGGGGAAGCCCTCCCTGTTTCACTTTCTTAATCTGACCAGCCCCCGTTCATTTATTCTCTTTCTCTGTCCCCCTGCTCCCTCCTGTTTTCATCTGTTAGCCCTTTGTATGTACTCATCCCTCTTACTAAAATAACCTTCTTCCCCAACTTCTTCAGGCCTCTTTGTCTCACCAATGCCTAGACATGTTCCAATTTTCTGCCTATTTTTACTTTCTCTGATTTCCAATCCTGGTTTAAGTGCTCCTATAGTCTCCTCCACAAGGATTATATTGTACTGACATTTTGTAGACTCTGATTTATATCTCTAATACATCTAGAGACTTTGGGTGGATAGAGATTTCTGTCTTGTATCCCCCAGTGCCTGGGCACATAGCAGGGGCCTGATAATAATTAAAATATATCAGAGTACAAATCTCACTTAGAAAAACTTCAGCCTAATCTTCATAGGACACTAGCATCTTGGTTAAAGCCACAGAGATTCAAATTGGTTATGTTATTGAAGAATGAAAGATCAAAGTATTTCATAAGCATTTTTCCTCATAAGCCACTGCTATTTGTAGCACTTTTATCTCTCAACTGCTTATCATTTTAATCTCAGAGCTTTCTTTGCTTTCTGAAGGAGACTGCTAGGGACCTGAACTTTGTCTAAAGAACTGTGGTCTTTACATTGCTAGACAAAGGTTTCACTCAGGGTGACGGGGACACTTTAAAAAATTACTATTGCCTGGGTCCTGCACCAGAGAAACTAATTTAATTCTTCTTGGTGCAGCCTGGGAATTTCGAAAACACCCCCTGGTGCTTCCAGTGTGGAGCTGAGAAGCATTCCATGTGTAGGCTCCTCCTCTGATCTCTCTCCTCTCCCCATTCCCACTTGGCTCAAGTTTGAAAAGATGTTTGTTCTTATCTTGTCTGTCTGCTTGTATGAGAAAAACAATGCACAAGGTGAAAGGATATTGGTTACATAAACAAGTGCTGTTCTGTTTTTCTCTGCCCAATCTTTAGCTTTAGATCTTTAGATTCACTGGACAGATAGGTGAGGTGTGATTTCCATTGTTGACATGGCCAAGGATAGACAGATTAGAAACCTTTTTTAAAAAATCACTTTTAACAAAGTGGTTCAGGCATAGAGGGCATTTCAGCTCAAATATAATTTGCTTCAGGTTTGACATTTCTGTACTATTTTGTTGTTGTTTTTAAGACAAGGCTCCATAAATGTCATTTAAGTCATTTTTAAATTTGTTACCTTGCAATTTTTAAAGCAAATGAGTCTTGCTGCTTTCATGTGGAAGTTTTGAAATTGCATTTGTGCAAATATTAAGAATACAAATTGTAATTCGCACCCAATTGGTACACATTTACATGAGCATTATATATTTTAGTTATTGAAGTTGAATAACATGAATTGCAGATAGCAAATTTAATGAGTATTTTGGTAATTAATAAAAGGCCTTATTTTTAGAGGCTTTCAGCTTTGGCGTAGTTGGAGGCTACATGACTAACATTTTCCAAAGAACAACATAAAGCTGGGAAACTTTCAGTTCAGGGAGGTCCATGGAGCAGCTCTCAAACAATGGTTCTCCAAGTGTGGTCCCAAGACTGGTAGTACCAGCTCCACCTGGAAGCTGGAAACTTGATAAAAATGCAAATTCTAGGGTCCATCTCAGGCCTAAAGAATCAGAATTTCTGGGGGATGGCGGAGGGGGATCTGTGTTTTAACAACCTGTCCAGGTGATTCTGATCTAGGCTAAAGCTTGAGAACTGTTGCTTTAAAGGAAACTTGGTGGTTCACTCGGGTAGAACAGTGGTTCGCAAACTGTACCCAACCTTAGAATCTCCTGGGAGCTCAAATATCCCAGTGCCCAGGCCGTATCCCCAGACCAATCACAACCTCTGGGGTGGACACGTGCATTAGTATGTTATTAGTATGTTTTCAAGCTCTCCAGCTAGTTCCAACGTGCACCCAGGTTTGGGGTGAAGGGAATCCTTGTGGGTGACACTGGAGGATTCAGCTCCTCCACAGGCCACACCTGCTGGCCTGGCAGGAGTGCAGACAGTTGAGTGAGAGCATGCATCATTGTACTGCCATGCTAGGTTCCTGATACTGTATACATTTCCCTTTGAAGCTGAGGTTCACAAAATGTGGGCCTTGGAATTCTGGGGTTCCTTGAGACCCTTTTTAGGGTATACTGGGTGTGAAAACTCTCATAATAACACCAAGATGTTACTTGTCTTTTCCATTGTGTTGACATTGGTAGAAAAGCCCTCGTGGGTAAAACTGCTAATGTCAGCATGAATCAAGGCAGGAACTTCAAACTGTACCATAGCCATCGTGTTATTCACAGGCATGCGTGCACTCAGTCGCTTTTAAAAAATTAAATCCAAAAAAGATAGTGTCATTTAAGAATTTTCCTAATAAGGCAAGAAACAGATATTATTAAATCTGTCTACTTGCGGACACACGTTTTTAATATTGTGTGTGATGAAATGGAAGCACTTCCTCCGTTACTGAAGGGCCGTGGTTGTGCCAGGAAAAGCACGTGTGCGATTGTTTGAGTTGTGAGCTGAACCACCCATTTTTTTTTTTCTTGCAAGAATAACTGACAAACGATGGTTATTCAGACAAGGGATGTGGCAGATATTTTTTTCCAAAAGGAACCTAGTAAGCTTGGAAATTCAAGGAGAATGACTGACAGTGTTTATTGTTAATAATAAACCTTAGCTTTTGAACACAAATAGGATTTTGGAAAACTTGTATCTGCCACTCTACATTTGACAGCCCCCCAGTACTTAAAAGCCTTTTCTGATGAGATGGGTGATACTGTATGAAATATGTCAACATTGGAAAATCTGCATAGCTCAGCCATGCTGAAAAATAATGCATGGGTAAGAAGATCCATTCACACTTCCTTGCAAGATAGCAGAGTACGTAAACGCTGTGCTTGCCTCCTCCCACGACCACATCAATATTGTAGAAAATTGATGAGAACCAACCATATGAAGACTCACTGAACAGAAGTTCTATCACTAAGGATATAAGAAGCCATGACGAGACTGGTAGGAGGGACTAATACACAGAACCAGCAGGTCCTACACCCACATGTGGCAATTAAGAATCAGAAGGGATATCTTCTCTGAGCAGATTCCCCCGCCCCCCTGAGGAGGAGGGGTCCCGGTGGGGCACTAGTGCCAGGAAGGGGAGTCCCCATAACATCTGGCTGCGAAAACCAGTGAGGATTGCATCTGAGTGAAGCAGAGGGCTGCTGGAGTTCCTTTTGAAGAGCCTGCACAGGGACTTGCAAACTCACTTGATCTGGGTTCCATTGCAGGGGCATCAGCTCAAAAAGTGCCAGGGGTCAGAAGCACTGGCAGGCATCATTGCTCCTGGGTTGAGCTCCTTTCCCCACCCAGCTATGCACCAAATCTGAACTCTCCATTAAGCTGGCTAACACTGTTCCCCTCTGCACTGGTAACTCCCTGAGACCCCATCCCACCCATGTGTCAGGCCCAAGCCTTCCAGTGGCTTTTCCACACAAGCAGTATGCCTCGGCTCACATTGTGAACTCTCCAAAATCTCCCAAAGGTCTACAAACCCCAAACAAGCAGTGGCTGGCTTCAGTGTGCCTAATACTAAGCAGACCCAAGCCTGGCACAAGGGGCCCCCATGCTCAGCAATGGTGGCAGCAAGCATTAGTTCCCAGCATAGCTTCTTCCAAGCACCTTTAAGTCCAACACAGGTGGCAACCAACGGCAAATCACTTTGTAGCTCCCACCAGGTGGCCCCAAACTGGGCACAAATGGAGGCTGACCTTGGCCTACACCAGAGCACCTCCCATCGGGCTCCACAAACAAATCCAAAGGGTGGACTTGGCTGGCACGTAAACACCTGCACAATAGCGTGTCCTCTGTAGTCACGGCCAGCCCTCACAGCCAATCATCCTGAGGATCAGTGCTAACACAATCAAGGCTCAACTACAACAGTTGGGCACATAAAACCCACACCTAGGACACTCCTGGAAGACTCAACTCGGGTGGCCAAGGAAACTGCACCACTGGGCCCTACTACTTAGGGCCACTCTGCCAAGACCAGGAGATGTAGGGAATCAGCCACAACGAGGAGACAAACATGTCCCAAATGAAAGACTAGGACAAATCTCCAGAAAAGAAGAATGAAATGGAAACAAGTAATCTACCAGATATAGAGCTCAAAACACTGGCTATAAGGATTCTCAGTGAATGTAGGGGAAGAATAGATGAACTAGAGAGAATTTCAACAGAGATAGAAACCATGAAATGAAAAATAAAATATCTGAAGTTAACAAGCAAAATAGAGATTACAAAAATGTAAAAAGAAATGACCAAAACATTGACATGGTGGAGATAAGTAAAATTATAGTGATTTTAGAATGTGTTCAAATTTGTGATCATCAACTTAAAATTGACTGTTATATACATAGCTTGGCATACAAGAAGCACATGACAACTCCAAGCCATAAACTGCAAGAGATATATAAGAAATAAAGTGAAGAGAATTCGAACAACATACCATAGAAAGTAATTAACTAGCAAGAGAATAAGAAAGAAATAGATAACTACATAAATAATGAGAAAATTATTAAAATGGTAATAAGCATACCTATCAATAATTACTTTAAATGGACTAAATGCTCCAACCAAAAGACATAGGATAGCTCAGTGGATTAAAAAGAAGACCCATAAATATTCTGCTTACAAGAGATTGAAAGATACACAGACTCTAAGTAAAGGGATGGAAAAAAGATATTTCATGCAAATATAAAGGGGGAAAAAAAGCTGGGGAAGAAATATTTATATCAGACAGACAAAATAGACTTTAAAACAAAGGCTGTAACAAGAGAGAAAGAAGGACATTTCATAATGATAAAAGGATCAATCCAACAAGAGGATATAACTTGGGTACATCTATATACCCAACATAGGAGCACCTAAATATATAAAGCAAACATTGATGGACAAAGGAGAGATTGACAGTCATAGTCGGTATCTTTAGCATCCCATTGACATCAATGGATAGATCATCCAGACAAAAAATCAACAAGGAGATAGTGGCCTTAGAGCCTATGGACTTAAAAAAACACACCAACGTATCAGTTAAGTGCACATGAAACATTTTCCAGTGCACTTAAATATAGACCTCATGTTAGGCCACAGAAGTCTCAATAAATTTTTAAAAACTGATTCTTCTTCTATCACAATGCTATAAAACTAGAAATCAGTGACAATTAGGAAACTGAAAAATACAGTAAGGCTAAATAGCATGCTATTAAATAATGAATGGGTTAACAGTAATATAAAGGAAGAAATTAAAAGATACCTTGAGATAAATGAAAACACAATGACCCCAAATTTATGGTACACAGTTGAAACAAGAAAAATCTCAATATAACCTTCAACCTATAAGGAAGGAACTAGAAAAAGGGGAGCAAACAAAGCCTGAGTGAGTAGAAGGAAAGAATTAATTAAGATCGGAACGGAAATGAAGGAACTAGAGACCAACAAAATTGATAAACCTTTATTTAGCCAGATTCATCAAGAGAAAAGAGGGAGGGTCCAAATAAAATCAGAAATGAAAGAAGTTATGCTATAATTAGAAAATCCTAAAGATTCCACCAACAAACTATTAGAAGTAATAAATGAATTGGGTCAAGTAGTAGTATATAAAATATTCAGAAATTAGTTGCAATTTTATACATTAATAAAATATCAGAAAGAGATATTAAAAAGGCAATCTCATTTACAATTGTGTCAAAAACAATACCTAGGAATAAATTTAAAGGAGGTAAAAGACCTGTACTCAAAAAACTAAGAAATTGAAGAATGAAATTGAATAAGATACAAATAAATGGAAGTATATACCATGCTGTTGATAGGAAGGATTTACATGGTCAAAATATCCATACTACCCAAAGCAATCTTCAGATTTAGTGCAATCCCTATCAAAATCCCAATGGTGTGTTTCACACAACTAGAACAAATAATATTAAAACTTCTATGGAACCACAAAAGTCCCCAGCTAGTCAAAGCAATCTTATGAAAGAAAAACAAAGTGGGAGGTATCATGTTATCTGATATGAAACTATTCTACAAGGCGGTCCTAGCATAAAAACAGACACACAGATCAATGGAGCAGAATAGAGAGCCCAGAAGTAAACCCACCCTATGTGGTCAATTAATCTATGACAAAGGAGGCAAGAATATACAATGGGGAAATGACAGTAAATGGTGTTGGGAAAGCTGGACAGATACATTCAAAAGAATGAAACTGGGTCACTTTCTTACACCATATAGAAAAATAATCTTAAAATGGGTTAAAGATTTAAATGTAAGACTCACAACCATAAAACTCCTAGAAGAAAACATAGGCAGTAAACTTTTTGATATCTATATGTCTCCTGGGGCAAGGGTTTTTGCACACTGAAGGTAACCAACAAAACAAAAAGACAATCTGCTGAATGGAGAAAATATTCACCAATAATACATTCAATAAGTCAGTAATGTCAAAAATATGTAAGTAACTCATACAACTTAACACTAAGAAAACAAAGAAGCTGCTTTAAAAATGGGCAGAGGATATGTCTATTGGGTGACATATGAAAAGATGTTCAACATCATTTATCTTCTGGAAATGCAAATCAAAACCATACTGAGATATAACCTCACACCTGTCAGAATGTCTATCATCAATAAATCAACAAACAAGAATTGGCAAAGATGTGGAGAGAAAGGAATCTTATAGTGCACTGTTGATGGAATTGCATATTGATGCAGCCTTTATGGAAAACAGTATGGAGGAGATTCCTCAAAAAATTAAATATAGAACTACCATATGACCCAGCAATCTCACATCTGGGTATTTATGCCAAGAAATCCTAATCACTAATTCTAAAAGATATTTGCAGCATTATGTACAATAGCCAACCTATAGTAATAACCAAAGTGCTCCTTGGTGGTGGAATGGATAAAGAAGTGGTACATACTAGTATAGATAGTGGAATATTACCTGGCCATAAAAAAAATACACCAGTGAAATCTTGCCATTTACAACAACATGAATGGACATAAAAAGGTATTATGCTAAGTGTATGAAGTCAGACTGAGAAAGACAAATACCATTTGATTTTATGTGAGTAATCTATTAAAAAAAAAAACAACAAAACAGAAACAAAGTCATAGACATGGAATAAATTGATGGTTGCCAGGTTGTGGGAGGGGGACAGGGCAGGTAATTGAGAAAGGTAATAGGATTAAGTACAAATTGCCATTTATAAAAACAGTAACAGGGAAGGGAATATAGCCAATTATATTTTACTAGAGGCCCGGTGCACGAAATTCGTGCACGGGGGAGGGGGGTGTCCCTCAGCCCAGCCTACACCTTCTCAAATCTTGGGCCCCTTGAGGGATGTCCGACGACCCTCTCACAATCCAGGACTGCTGGCTCCCAACTGCCCTCCCCTGCAGGCAGGGGTCCCCCCCCAACTGTCCTCCCATGCAGGGCTTGTCCCCCCGCAACAGCTCTCCCCTGAAGGCCTGGCCCCCCAACTGCCCTCCACTGCAGGCCTGGTCCCACCCCCCAACTGCCCTCTGCTGATGGCCTGGTCACCCCTAACTACCCTCCCCTATAGGCCTGGTCCCCCCCAACTGCCCTCCTCTGCTGGCCTGGTCACCCCTTACTACCCTCCCTGCTGACCTGATCACCCACAACTGCCCTCCACTGAAGGCCTGGTGCCCCCCAACTGCCCTACCTGCAGGCCTGGTGCCTCCCAACTGCCCTCACCTGCAGGCCTGGGACTCCCCAACTGTCCTCCACTGCAGGCCTGGTCCACCCCAACTGCCCTCCACTGCAGGCCTGGTCCACCCCAACTGCTCTCCCCTGCAGGCCTGGTCACCCCCAACTGCCCTCCTCTGCTGGCCTGGTCACCCCTAACTTCCTACAACTGCCCTCCCCTGCAGGCCATCTTGTGTCTTGGTGTGACGGTCAATTTGCATATTACTCTTTTATTAGATAGGATAACTATGAGTGGTGTCAGAATGGTACTACACTTACTGAAGTCATCACTTTGTAAGTTATATAAATGTCTAATCACTATGTTGTACACCTGAAACTAATATAATATCTTATGTCAACTATAATGGAAATTTTTTAAAGAACCATTCAAAGTACAAGGGTGACCAATGGATTTCAGTGTAGCAGAGTATGGAAAGTTCAATGCTATGGTTTCAGATTCCACATTATATCTAAGCTTTAAGAAACTATCACTTGGCCAGTTTTGGTATTCTAATAAACAATATCCACAAAGTGTCTAGAAAGGCTATTAAAATACTCTTCCCTTTTTCAACTATAAATTGGTGTGAGCCTGGATTATCTTTATACACTATCCAAGGAAAACAAACAATAGACTGAATGCAGAAGCAGGTATGAGAATCCAGCCATCTTCTATTAAGAAAGACATTAAAAAGATTTGCAAAATATAAAGCAATGCCAATTTTCTCAAATTTATTTTGTTTTGGTATAAACTGCAGTTATTTATATTAGTTTGAAATGGGTAGATTTCATGTTTAATGAATTAGTAAATGAATATTTTAGAAATTTGTTTTAATTTCTAAGGCAGTATAATGAATATAACCTACATAAACACGGTTTTTAATGTATTTTAATAATACTTTAATATTATTTAAATGTTTAAAATAGAAATTTTTAAAAAAATTAGTATCTATATAATAAAAGCCTAAGCGACCATTATGGCAGAACGACCAGAATGACTGGTCGCTATGATGCTCACTGACCACCAGGGGGCAGACGCTCAATGCAGGAGCTGCCCCCTGGTTGTCAGTGCACTCCCACAGGGGGAGCACCACTCAGCCACAAGCCGGACTCATGGCTGGCGAGCGCAGCAGCGGTGGTGGGAGCCTCTCCCGCCTCCAAGGCAGTGCTAAGAAGCAGGGAGCTGAGGGGTAAGGAGCAGTGAGCAGGGGGGGGGGGGGACGGTAAGAAGCGAGGGGTCCCAGACTGTGAAAGGGATGTCTGACTGCCGACTTAGGCCTGACCCCCATAGGGAGCTGGCCTAAGCCTGCAGGTGGACATCCCTGAAAGGTCTCAGACTGCAGGGGGACACAGGCCTGGCTGAGGGATCCCTCCCCCCCCCCCCCCAGTGCACTAATTTCATGCACTGGACCTCTAGTAAGACTATAAAGGGATCCTGAGACCAAAAAGTTTGAGGGTCTCTGCTTCCTTTTCTCTAGATTTCAGAATCATTTGTATGTTGCCCCCATTAGTGTTTTGCAGGCTCAGCTTTGGCTAAAAGAGAATGAGCATGGTAGAGCGTGGCGAAAGGGCCGAGTGCCTTAAAGCAGAGCCAAGCAACCTGGCCTATGCCTCTTTGCCAGGAAACAAAACAGGCCAGTGTAGCTGCAGGAGGCCCCGGGGGCATGGGGAGGGATGTGCACCCCCTGAAGATTCCCTGTGAGTTGTGCCCTCAACCACCACTGGCTTGGTCACCCACTCGCACTGTAAATTCCATTCTTCTTCACAAAAAGGATTTAATATTTTTCTCTTATTCCTATTCAGTTTAACCAACACAGGACATTTTGTTTTTCTTCCTCATCATCTTAACCTCCTGTTATTCACATGATCAAATTCCTGATGTAGCTTTCAGATGCATTGATGTGCTTCACACTCGGCAGTCTGACCTTTGGCACCTGCAGCCATCATTTGTCCTCAGATGTTTGTCAGTTGCCTATTAATTATACAGATTGTCTCTGTCTGCTTTCAGTGGGTTGAGTAAATAACATTGTTTGCAGTAGCAGGAGAGAAGGGAATGTTTAGGCAGATTGATTTAACAGAAAGACAGTGAGAGTAGAATGAGAAAATTGGTAGGGGAGGTGAATATGACAGTATCAGTATAAAAAATGCCCACCAGAAAATCTCAGCTGAAAAGCCTTCTATGCCTGTAGTACTTTGTTAAAAGTGATAAGGGAAGGACTGTTTCTGATCTGCCCCTGGCAATGCAAACAATGAAAGCTGTGCTTCACTGAATATCTTATCTGTCAAGTAAAACCAGAGAAATCACTGGATAGGCACAAAGTAAATGTCTTAAATGCTAACTAATGTTCCTACTACTCTTCAGGCTACTGATTTTCATATGTAAGCATAACTACTCACACTGACTGTTATTTTAAAATATTCAAGTTATATGATATGTTCTAATTAGCTGCTTCTGTTAAAGGAAATTGCTGGGGTTGACCAAGGGCTGAGTTTATGTACTGTTTAGAGGAAGCGGGGCTAAGCAGGCTCATTGTGATGTATGGAAGGGCTTTTCTGCTTCCTCCATTGCAAACTAATTACTTTGACAATAATTCAGCAAGAATTAGGCCAACAAAAGGTTTGTACGGTCCTTTGGTAATTTGTTGCCCATTTCCAGGCATTCATCAGATGTTTTCTCTCCACTGGTGGTGCTTACATAATATCCAATAGTGATTTGAGTGTTGTGTGTGTATGAAAGAGAGGGAGGTGCAAAGGAAAATAGAAATAACTTATGAATTAGGACCAGTGAGAGGTTTGATGGGCAGTGGCTTATTTCCAGTTCCTTATTATTTTTCTTCAAAATCAAAAAGTATTTGGCACACTATAATTTGAGCCAATTTTAGGCAATTAGTATGTCCTAAAATATTAGAAACAATTCTTTGTTATAACCTATTATGGTACCTTTTCCTGTGAAAATAGCTCACTGGGACTTAACTAACTGTTATCTATGAAGAGCCATTCCACCGCCTGGTGACTACTTGTTTTTCTGGCCAGTTTTACAGAGGAGATGATTTTGATAAAAAACAAGTTATCCCTTGAGTGACTTCCTAGATCTCAGATCTCTTCTCATTATTAATGAGCTCTAATTTTGAAAGTATATTTAAAAATCACTGTAGTCGTTGAAAATTTGTGTGTGGTTTCTTGTCAGTCAGATGGTTCATTGGCAGTTCCAAAGCTGAGAGCCTGGGCACAGTGGTGTTTTAACCGGGTTACCCATCCCTTCCCGTTTTCCGCGTTTGATAGCATGGGGTTTCTCACAGCACTTAGCACCCAGTAGTCATTTTGGAGTTTGATTCTTCTGGAAGAATGGGGGGACACATGGCCCCATATTGAACATGCCTTTTCTTGGTTCTGCCACCACATGAACAAGTCTGTACAAACCAGCAGTGACGAACCAGCACTCAAGGTGTCGGTTTTTTTGTTTGTTTTCCATTTTCAGGCTTCCGGCTGTGATGGATCCGAGATTCCAGACGAAGTGAAGCTGATCGGGTTTGCTCAGTTGAGTGTCAGCTGATACATGTCCCTTGCGGTGCCCTGATCTGTCATGCCTCCCTCACCACACTCCCCCTCAACCTCTCCCTCCCCACGTCCTCCCACCCCCTCACTCCCAGTTCCCAGCAAAATCTGAAGATTGTGAAGAGGCCGGCTTCGACGAAATGGGATAAAAAAGAATTTTTTAAAACTTAACACTCCGAGTTCTGCTTTATTCTCTAGCAAGCCACAGTATCAGAACAAGCAAATGCCACAGCTGCACGACTGTTGCTCATTTTTCCAAAAGCTATTTAATATTCTTAGCAATTAATTCGGATATCCCTTAAGTGAAAAGAATCTGAACTATACTCAGGTGGTCCTATTTATTGGCAACAAAGTGAATTTTTTCTATCAGAAGCTATTTCTTCTTTCATTTTTGTTCTTTCTGTTACACTTCAACTGTATATCTGACAATGCTGCCTCTTTTATGTTGTATTTAGAAATTAATATACTTATAAAATTAAGATTTATTAGCCAAACTTGAATTCTAGTTTTAAAACTGACTGTGAATTTTATTTTTCATATATTTATGCATTACACACCTTAGCTAGGAAAAGAAAAATTTTTGATTATATGCTTCTTGTAGTAAATCTCTTGTTATTTAAACAAAAAGTTTCAGGTCTATCTTTGGAGTATTTATAACTTCTGATTTTTGAACTGACTGAATTAAGAACTAGGATGCTTATTCTTTTGGTTTGTTTGCCTAAAAACCAACCCACAATCTGATTGTCTCCTGGGAGAGGGAGGTGCCTTGCAAATTTTCATATGAAGAATGTGCCTGAGGCTGCTTTATTCTGGAATAGCCTCAGATCCAAAACATCCTCTACATACAGTGGCATCTGTAAGTTTTGCTTCATTGGAACATTTAGAAAGCTATACAAAACATTGCCATTCTGTTAGATTGCTACTTATGTACCCATCTCTGATTTGACTTCTCCTTAGATGATAGGATTCGTTGGCCCAAAGGTGATAAACTTGAAAATACCAGAATCAGAGTTTTACTTGAAATTCTGCAGAACACCCAGATGGAGTAAAACAAACAGAAACAGAAAAGGTTTTGTGCAATGACTAAAAAGGTTAAGTTTCAAGAATAAATACTGTCAGCTCAAGTAGCCCTCTGCTGGACTACATATTAATGTAATAGCAAACTTGGGATTTTCAAAATTGGAATCAAAACTTTCAGGGAGGTGGGCTCCCGGAATGGTACCATTTGCTCTTTCCTTGCTAACCCTAGACACGGCAGCTCTTCAGTGTCCTCTAAAAAGCAAATATATATTACTAAAGAAAACAAAGTTCTTTATAATTGCCTTGTCATAATTGTTAAGGTGTTCTAGAGCCATTTGCATACAATTTAATGTAACATCATTCCATTCTATTGTTTACACAAAGATTACTCAAAGATGACTGCAAAGGTAAAAGGAAAATAAAAGTGTATTGCACAAAAAACAGTGTCACATTGTTTTGTTCCTCCTTTAGGAATCATCTGCCTAGTCAGAATTAACTAGAGCAAGCATGTCAAACTCAAAGGCTAACACAGACCAAATAAACAAGGTTTAAGTTTATGTAGGCCGCAAAAACACACACACTCACACACAAAAGCTTCAATTTTCATAGAAACGTATGTTTATTTCAAGAAGTATAGTATAAAAAAAAAACAAGAACAATTGATAACTTTAATGTTTTCTTCCTGACACTTGGCATCTCTTCTCTGCTACTGTCTTTCCTACTTCGGGGGAAATCTTGTTCGCAGTGATCACTTTCAATACTGACCCAAGGTGAATGTCAGTAATTCTGGATCTGACAGGAGACTTATTTCCTTTCATAATTATAAATAACTGCTCACACCGTTATATTGGCTGGGCCACAAAAATACTCGTTGTGGGCTGCATGCGGCCTGCGGCCCGTGAGTTTGACATGCTTAAACTAGAGAAAAGTGTTCTGAAGAATAAGGCATCCATCCAGTCCGAATCAGATTTGACTAATAAATTAGCCTGAGGAGAAAATGAAAAAAACATTCACACTTCATGCTGGCTACCTTTGAATTAAAACCACAGGGCTACGAAGGTAGGATGATGACATAGGAAGACCCTGAACTCACCTCCTCTGACAAATTATCAAATCTATACCTACAGACAAAGCTGTACCCCCTGAAAAAGAACTAAGGACCAACTGAGCAGCTTCTGCACACAGGAATGGCTAGGAGAGATGGGAAACCTCCCCTCCCCCGCCCCCAGACAAATTGATCTGCAGTAGGGAGGGATTACCGAGGGCCCTGGGTACAGACTCACACACCCTGGGACACAGCAGAAAGTGGTTTAAAGGCACCTTAACAACAAGAGAAAGACATCCATTTACTAACCAAAAAGCATCTGCCAAACAGGAGGGGAACTGAGGGAACTCTGCTTTGTCAGAGGCACCAAAAAGTGCCATTTGTTGCACTTCCCTTCCACCTTGGCTGCTTGAGCAGGAGCATAATCCAGGTGCTCTAACCAGCTGGCCCAGGTTATCTCAGTGTGCGCCAGGCCCACGCACCGGCCCCTGCAGCACACACCTGCTGCTGCTGCAGCTGCACCTGCAGGCTCCAGCACAGCTTGCCCCAGGGCCCAAGCATGCCCCAAGAGCAGCTCAAGCCATCTTGCTAAGGCGACCCTGGCACAGCTTGCACCTGGTACTCCCCGTGGCCTGTTTAGGCTTTAGCTACAGGCCCTGACAGGATTTGCCTCGGGGATTTCCTGTGGCCAAAGCTCAATCCAACTCCATCTACAACCTGCTGGCCAAGGCAGCTCCCATATGTCTCTCCCCCGCCCCCCATCTCCCTGCAGCCCTTGCCCACTCCAGCTCCAACTGCAGCTAGCCTGTCACAGATATATGGCACACCCAATCTACAAAAGGGAAAGCTACATAAGGCCATTCCTTGAAGGCCTGGAGAGGCTGCTGTTTCACCTAATTCACAGAAACAGAGAGAGACAGCCAAAATGAGGATAGAGATACATTTTTCAAGTGAAAGACAAAGACAAAACCTCAGGAACAAAACTAAATGAAAGAGAGGCAAGCAATCTTCCAGATAGAGTTCAAAACAATGGTTATAAAGATGCTCAATGAACTCTGGAGAATAGATGAACTCAGTGAGAACTTCAACAAAGAGAAAATATGGAAAAGAACCAATCAGAATTGAAGAATACAATAACAAATGAAAAACACACTAGAGGAAATCAACAGATCAGATGAAGTCAGTGAGCTGGAAGACCATGGTAGTGGAAACCACTCAATGAGAACAGAAAAAAAATTTTTTAAATATGAGAATAGTGAGGGACCTCTAGGACAACATCAGGCACACTAGCATTCACATCATAGGTGCATCCCAGGAGGAGAAGAAAGAGGAATGGACAGAAACATAATTGAAAAATAATGGCTGAGACTCCCCTAACCTGGTGAAGGAAACAGACATCAAGTACAGGAAGCACAGAGAGTCCCACAAAAGGAACCCAAAAAGGTCCAAACCAAGACACATCATAATTAGAATTCCCAAAGTTAGAGAATCTTAAAAGCAGCTAGGTAAGGACAGGGGATTCTCCCATGACACTTACCAGCTGATTTTCAGCAGAAGCTTTGTAGGCCAGAAGTAATAGTACACTATATTCAAAGTGATGAAAGAGAAACTTACAACCAAAAATACTCTATCCAATAAGATTATCATTCAGAATTGAAGGAGAGATCAAGAGTTTCCTGAACAAGCAAAAGCTAAAGGAATTCATCACCACTAAAATGGCACTATAAGAAATGTTAGACTTCATTAAGAGGGAAAGTCAAAACTAAAAATGAAATGTACAAATGAAAAAAAAAACCTCACTGATAAAGGCAAAGATTTAGTAAAAGTAGTGGACTATGCAATTATAAAGTGAGTATGAAGATTAAATAACAAAAGTAGTAATATCATGTATCACTACGGTAGTACATTAAGGGATACAAACACACAAAACATGTAAAGTATATCAAAAAGAAGTAGAAAAATAAAGTCCCTAAGTTAGTAGAAGGAAGGAAATAGTAAAGATCTGTGAGGAAGTAAATAAAATAGAGCAATAAAACTAAAAGCTGTTTCTTTGAAAGATAAATAAAATAGATGAAACTTTAGCCAGACTCAACAAGGAAAAAAAAGAGGATCCAAGTAAAGTAAGAAATGAAAGAGAAGTATAAACGGACACCACGGAAATACAAAGAAATATACAAGAACGTATACAAAGAAATATACAAGAACATATAAACAATTATGTAACAATAAATTAGACGACCTAGAAGAAATGGGTAAAATACTAGAAACAAAATCTTACAAGAATGAATCAGCAAGAAATAAAATCTGAACAGACAATAACTGCAAATGAAATTAAATCAGTTATCCAAAGTCCCAACAAACAAAAGTCCAGACTAAATCACTTCATAGGTGAATTCCACCTATCCTTCTCCAGCTTATTAAAGAAAAAGACAACAATGAAGAGGAAGGAGAGCTCCCAGACTCACTCTACAAGGCCAACATTACTTTGATACCAAACCAAGACAAAAAAAATTACAGAAAAAGCAATTATAGACTAATGTTCCTGAACAACATGATACAAAAATCTTCAAGAAAATATTAGCAAACCAAATTCAGCAGTATATTTAAAAGATCAGAAACCATGATCAATTGGGATTTATTCCTGGGTTGCAAGCTTCATTCAATATCTGCAAATCAGTCAACATGATACACCACATAAATAAAATGAAGACTATATGATCATCTCAATAGATTAAGAAAAAGCATTTGACAAAATTCAACATTCATTTATGATAAAAACTCTCAAGAAAGTAAAGAGGGAACATATGTCAACATAATAAAGGCCATATATGATAAATCAACAACTAATATTCTCAATGGTAAAAAGTTGAGAGCTTTTTCTCTTAAGATGAGGAACAAGACAGCACTCTCATTCAGCGTAGTATTAGAAGTCCTAGCCACAGCATTAGACAAGAAATAAAAAGCGTCCAAATTGGAAAGAAAGAAGTAAATCTATCACTATATATAGAAAACCCTAAATACCCCACATAAAATTTAGGAATGAACTCATTCAGGCCCTGGCCATTGTGGCTGAGTTGGTTGGAGCGTAATCCCATACACCGAAAGGTGGCAGGTTCAATTCCCAATCAGGGCACATACCCAGGTTATGGATTCCATCCTTGGTTGGGACACATGTGGGAGGAGGCTGATTGATGTTTCTCTCTCTCATTGATGTTTCTATCTCTATCCTTCTCCCCCTCTCTCTCGCCCCTCTCTCTAAAAAATAAAAAAGTATATATATTTATTTTTAAATACAATTAAAAGAAAAACCATACATACAATACATACAATGTTTTGAACACTTTCCTTTTCTAGTGCATTCAATGGCGGCCCAGGAGTAGGTTACAGGATATGAAATGCCAGTCAGCAAGGAGCTGAGACACGGCCCAGTTACTCTCACTTGTGGTTTAAGAAGATACAGTAAACAAAGTTAAAGTTTAAAGGAATAACTGGACCACATATTCTTTAGCCAATCCTCCATGACTGTTTCTCTCAGCCAAGCTTTCAATTAGAGATGACATACAGCAATACAATGTTGGGGTTCTGCTCACTGGCAAAGACCTAAACTTCACTAAATACAGATATTTGGTATATATTTGAACAGATTCACATGCTTTGACAAACAGGAGTGTTTACCACCTTTTAGTAAAATCAAGGCACCCACATCTCATACATCTAAATACATGCAAGAAACGTTCTGTATCCATTGTGCCTCCACTGTGGTCAACTGGCAAAGATGTAAAATGGGACATTCCCTTTTATCTCATCTTAGCTCTCATACATTGTTCTTATATGAACAAAATGGTTTTCTGGATGAAAGGAGAGAGAGGGAGAGAGGGAAGGAGAAAGGGAGGGAGAGAGGGAGAGAGAGAGAAACATCATGTAAGAGTGAAATGCAACCCGAGTATATGCTCTGACCAGGAATTGAACCTGCAACCCCTTGGTGCAATGGTCCAACCAACTCAGCCACACCAGTCAGGGCTGTTTTTGTTTTTGGTTTTTGTTTTGTTTTGTTTTTATATTTAAAATAACTTTTAGAAAGGCCTATAAATCATGTGTGATGAAATTTTAATTTAAAAAATTATCTCTGTAAAGTTCCTTTTATCTTATATATCATGTATTTGCAAATATGTTAAGTGGCCATCTCCTCTTGTCTGATTGAGTAGGGTGAAGTACTAGTCTGTAGGGGAAGAGCTAAGAATTCCCTCAAAAAACAAATGTAGTCCTATATACAATGATCTTAACACGGAAAAATTTCACATCAGCATTTCCAATCACTCATTCCAATAATGTACCTCTGGTCTGTTTAGTGTTAAGCAATTGCCTCCCTGGTGAACCCTTCAAGTTAAAATTAAGCAGAATCTACCATTAAGTACAGTAGCGACATTAGTGATGGTGAATCTGAGACACTGACATTGGAGGGCTTCTGCCAAAAATTAGGATTTGCATTCCATGTTAAATGATCTTAGGTCTCTTTTCTTGGAAGTATATTTAATAAGTGAAGCCATTGCATACTGAGGCCTGTTTAGTTTGACAGCAAAATAATATGATTAGTTTAAAATAAAAATGTTTATCATCCCTTATAGCTGAAAGGATGCTTCTAGCTTACCCAGAAGTGGCTTTATACAATTATATATCAGCTTAAAGGAACTCAAATAAACCCGTTTTTCTGCTTCACACATTTTTTATCAAATCTGTTAGGAAATCCTACCTAACAATTCTGACTTTCACCGAGCTACTAAGGGGCAGGTAGGGTGTAAGTCCTGTGCTAGGCTACGTAGTACTAGAACATTCCCTCAGGGCCAGAATGTTCCAACTTAGAACTATGTAATACTTTCCAGGGTTCTAAGTTCTAGGTTTCAAGAGGTCTATCATTAGGTCTAATAGCCATAAACAAAAGGCTTTTTTTTTTTTGAACTCTCACCTGAGGATATGTTTTATTGATTTCATTGATTTTAGAGAGAAGGGAAGGGAGAGAGAAACATTGATGCTAGGGCAACAAATGGCTTTTAAGTGACAGTGTCCATTGTGTATTGGCATAAACTAAAAATTTAAGTGTAAAACATTTGTGAGGCCTGGCCGATGTGGCTCAATGATTGGAGCTTTGATTGATCCGCTATACTAAAGGGTCTCGGATTTGACTCCTGGTCAAATGCAGGTGCCTGGTTGTGGGTTTCATCCCCTGCCCGGTGAGGGTGTGTACAGGAGGCAACCAATCAATGTGTCTCTCTGCATCATTATTTCTCCTCCCTCCCTCTCTCTCTCTCTTTCCCCCTCCCCCCTAAAAATCAATGGAAAAAATATTCTCCAGTGAGGATTAACAATAAAGAAAGTTTGTGAGAGTGTTTCCTTTAAGCTGATGTAATAGTTCCTGGAGTTTGCTGCGTGGAATGTGTACCACTAGGAATGATTAAAATGTTAAATGCATGTAAATTGTGTGGACTGTAAGAGCATACATTTAAAATATGATAAAGTGACTAGGGACCCGTTGCAGGAATATTTCCTGCAAGACTTCTGGTGGGCTTCCCTCCACCCCCCCCCCACCTCTCCCACTGCGGCAGGCGGGGCGGGGCGGGCCGAACGGGCGGGGTGCCTCCTGCCCATCCCGCCCACCCAACCCAGCCCGCCTCGCCCCGAACTCCCAACCCTCTGCACCCGCTGACGCAGCTGCCTCTGTGGCCATGCGCTGCTGCCACCTCTGATCACCCCGACCCGCCGCACACGCTGCTGCTGCTGCTGCCTCCTTGACCCCCCGCGCTGCTGCTGCGCGCCCCACCCGCCCACCCGCCTCGCCACACCCCGCCCACAGCCACCACCGCCTCCAAGGCCACCCTTGGCCTCGCACACCGCCCGCCACGCCCCGCCTGCTGCCTCCACTGCGTGCCCCGCCCACCGCCGCCACCGCCACCGCCACCGCTGTGGCCACGTCGCCACCGCTCACACTGCCCGCCACCACCTCAGAGGCCACCATGGTCGTGTGCTCCACAGCTGTGCCGCCGCCCACCCACGCAACCGCCATGCTTTCTGCTTTCTTCACTCCTCCCTCCCTCAGCATATGCAAATTAACCGCCATCTTGTTTGCTCTGATTGGCTGTGGGCATAGTGAAGGTACGGTCAATTTGCATATTACTGTTTTATTAGATAGGATTGCCTTCCCTCAAAGTCAATATCCACACCCAAAACACCACCAAAAAACAGGGGGGCAGGGGATAGAAGGGAGGCTGGCATTCCACAGAAAGAGACAAACCATTGAAAAAATGGTCAGAAGTACTGGTTTCCAAAAGGCCCAGTGATTGCCTAGATGCTATTTTGCTATAGAGAAAATGCATGGTCAAATAAGAGTGATGTCCCTTTATCTGCCTTCTTGTGCCATGCTCACCAAACCTAGCCAGGGCTAGTTTGGGGATCTAAGAGAAGTGAAGAAAAATCTGCAAAATTAGGTCATCAGCTGCTGTGCACTTGGTGCTAACCTAGTGGATACTGTTTATATTGTGCATCCTCAGGTGAGCAAGCTAAGAAAGACATAAAACTTTCCCTACATGAGTTATAGTAGACAAAGCAAGCATCCTTAGCTGAGGAGACTTATTAAACCCATCAAATTCAGCTCATAACTCATCAAAGGGCAAGGAATGTTATTAAAAATTACAATCTTACGCTGTTATTATTTGAATTTGCTACAGAATGAAAGGTCAGTAACAGACTAATCATTCCTATAGTGTATTTATTCCTCATGTAGAATACTGGTTTGAGAAACGAAGACTTGTAATTTGTCTCAGAGGCAACTGGCTTATTGTTTAAGTAGAATGTTCAGTAAATAAATGGGTCCACACTCTGGGAGAAGATAGTGCCCTTCTTTTAAAAAAGGTGTAGAGTAGACAATGCTCTGGCCCAGCCTTCACCCAGATAAACAACTGGGCATTGAACAATTCTGGCAGAAGCACTTAGCTGTGTTAAGTAGCATTAAGTTCAAAATGAACAGGTGACCAGGTTTAGTGAATTCAGGTAGATTTTTCACATACTTAAATCTTTGGTTCTCCTCTCCCTAAATTCTATGGGATTCTAAAAAAGGAAGTGAATCGAAATGAAATGGAGGACTGAGAAAAGTACAAGTGTGTGGCTGAGATGCCAATGCTGTTCGTGCATATTATTGGGAAAGTCTGGATTCCGACCCAGCACCCTTTATCTTCTCATTGTATGAAGCACACAATGTTATCAAAGCATACATATTATCATGTTTTATATATGTTTTATAATATGTACTGTCAAATTTATATATATTTGATAATATTTGTATATATTTGAAAATATACACTAACTTGATTCACATAGTAGTCCTGTGGTAATGTGCATTTGTGCACTGAGTAACAATGCAAGCTCTATTTCTTACTGTGGGTTGTGACCAAAAAGTTTGAAAGCCACTGCTTTAAGGCAATTGGAGTGTTTTGTTGTTATTTTGCAGCCAAAAGCAGTCACTCTGCTAAGCACTTTACAGCATCTCATTTCATCTTAGACAATTCTATTGGTTAGGTTTTATTACCTAACTTTAAAGATGAGAAAACTAAAGCTTTAAAAGAGTAAGCTGCTTAAGGTGACCCTGAAAGCACTGGAATATAAATTCTGGGAAAAGCCACAACAATGTAAAAGGGGGACCTTGAAATCTAGTCTGTTTCCCAAGATATCTGGCAAACCTATAGGGAGAAAAACTATAAAACTCTTAAACTCCCACCAGGTGGGGTGCTCAGACTAGCTGAGTTTCCTGCTTGTGCTTTACGCTAAGTATATATTTTTTTTATCCTCACCTAAGGACATTTTTTAATTGATTTTTTTTTCAAAGAGAGTGGGAGGGGGAAAGAAAGACCAATGTGAGAGAGACACACTGACTGGTTGCCTCCTGTTTGCACCCCAACCCAAGCCAGGGATCGAGCCTACCACTGAGGTATGTGCCCTTGACCGGGAATCAAACCCAAGACCCCTCCATCTGAGGACCTACACTCTAATCACTGAGCAAAACCTGCCAGGGCATGCCAAGTGTATTCTTAATAAATTCTCTTGTTTTGCTTCCTTAATAAATTTGCTTGCTTTGCTTCAACACTACTTTTTATCACTCATCTGCATTCTTTCTGGAGAGTGTGACAAAGCAAAGGAGTGGGAGAACCCCCTCTGACTCTCCGGTAATATATCTGGTTCTAAAGTCTGTTCTCTTCATCACATCAGACAACCTCCCTGCATAATACAAGGCACATTTTATTGCAGGTTTGCTCTGGACCAGGCACTAAACCAAAGACTTTTCCTACCTTACCTTGCTGAGACCTCACACAACTCTATGAAATCTGTATCTTTATCTGCATTTTATAGATGAGGAAATAGACGTACAGATATCTTAAGTTCTCCAAGGCCAGCCAGCTAATAGTCAATAGAAGGAAAATGAACCCAAGTCAGTCTGACTCCAAAGCATTTGCACTATACCTCAGAGAGCTGCCAGGTTTTGTGGGGCCTGACGTTTATACAATTTGGGGTAGCTGGTCCTTTAAGTTTTGGGTACAAAATTATTCTTAGAAAATTTGATACCGAGTTTTGGAAGGGGACCTGAAGATTATTCCTGGTAACTCTGCCATCTGAGTCACAGACGCTGCACTTGTGTTTTATTTCATGAGTCGTATTACAACTAACTTTTGGGTATGTATATCAGAACCTTTTGTGATGTGGCTTCCAAATCCAGGAAGGTAAGTAATTTTTCCCAAGATCAAAGAACCAGAAATACTTGTTTGAGAAGGGACAGTGTCAATCTGATTCTTTACCTTAAATGCCTTAAAAAAAATCAAAACACTAAAAATTTAAATAAAGTACATTTTTTGGTAATAAAATTGTAATACTAAAATGGCTTCTACTTAGGCTTTGTTGCTGTGTGATCTCACCCAAGTTCTATTTTACTTCCCTAAGCCTCAGTGCACTATTTTTACATTGAAGGGGATTAATTAGTTGATTATTAACTTCCTTTCCAACATGAATTTTCTCAGGCCTAATTCAGCAAGGAACAAATAACCGGGGTTGCGACTTGACTGAGCTGGTCCATCCTTTCTGCTGTAACCGTTGAGCTGTTGCTGAATTGGGCTTTAGAAATTCCAATCAGCTCATTAGAATCCTTTGTTATACAAAGATTTGTACAGGGAGAGTCAGGACCCACCTCCAGAAAGTTAAAACGATTTATGTTAATTTGCTTGCTTGAATGTAGTAGCTATCAATCAAGCAAGCAATATCAAATGTACATCTAAACTAAGTTGTAGACCTTAAATACAAAGAAGTTTTATTTGTCAGTTATACCTGGAGTGAATAAAGCGGGGGAAATAAGAGGTGGAGGGTCATAGTCTACATGGAAGTTTCATTGCTTTCTGCTTCTTCCCCTGGACCCTCTTGAAGAGAGCTAGCTGGTGGGAGGCAGGAGGAGGTGTGGGAAGAAGAAATGGCAGAAATGGCAGTCTTCCACTGCAGGAAGCATCAGACAGTGCTGGATCCCTTCCTGACATTCACAGGTATTTTCTTTGGATGTTATATTAGCTTATGGACATGGTCTTAAAATATTTCAAATATTTCTATTTCTGGGGCTCTATTCTAACTCCACAGCACTCCATAGGGCCATTCCTCCAAGCTCTTTCTTACCCCCAATGCTCCCATCACAGGAGCCTGGCAGGAAGTGTGTTGAGGAAGGGAGAGCTCAGAAGGAAAGGTACCTGACAAATGGTCTTGCCCCACATGGATAAAAGCAGTCACAGTGTCCTTATTAACTCCGAGGATCTAGGTCAGAACCAAAGTCTTACAAATTGCATATTCCTACAATTTCCAGCATTTTTGTTTTGTGAAGCATTAACTAATTTACATTATTAAAAACCGTTAACATTACTAAAAACAGTAACCACAGAATGTCTACCTTATTCATAGGTATTTTTCATATGTATTTTATTTTAATCTTATGCAAAGTAGATATACCTGTTCAATTTACAGATAAAGAAAATGAAGTTCAGAGAAATTAGATAACTTATCCAAGGTGAACAGCTAGAAAAGAAATGGCAGGACTGTCATTTGAGCTCCTATGTGTAATGTCTTCCTACTATACTACATTGGCTCTCAATTCAATCTGCATTTTCCCTATACTTCTGATAATGTTATTTGATTGCCTTTCAACCCACCACTAAAGTATAAGGATCTGTTTCAGATGAAACTTGGTAATGTTAAATTGTCTGGTATCCGACCCTTACTCAATATATGTTGGAAAATCTAATACCATAACTGGCCCCCAAAAATGTTAGGAGAAATATATTGTTGAAAACCAATGACTGCAATTAGACCAGCAAAGAATTTAAATATAAAAATGGCAAATGGCCCTAACTGGTTTGGCTCAGTGGATAGAGCGTCGGCCTGCGGACTGAAAGGTCCCAGGTTCGATTCCGGTCAAGGGCATGTACCTTGGTTGTGGGCACATCCCCAGTAGGAGGTGTGCAGGAGGCAGCTGATCAATGTTTTCTCTCTCATCAATGTTTCTAACTCTCTATCCTCCTCCCTTCCTCTCTGTAAAAAAATCAATAAACTATTAAAAAAAAAAGAAAAGGCAAATGGCAGTTGTAAGCCAATCAAGAAAAAGTCTGGCTGTATAGTCACATTTTCAGCTGTTTCCCTGTGTTGGCAGCCTTTCAGAGCCACACGACTATTAAATGTATTAGTATAAGGAAGACTGTGATAACACCACAGTCAGCTGTGCAAAATGAATTTAAAAGTGATTGACAGATAGACTTGATGTAGTGAATTGCTAAAAAGATCAGCCCAGAACTGTGAAACACACAATGACACTTTCCTGTGGGTTAAAAGAGAAAGGGTTGACTTGTCCATCACTAGAGCCACCTTGGGGGTCAGTCAAGTATTTCTTGAACTTCTCAATACCAGCATGGTATAGAATAAGGTTAAACTTCTTGAAGTATCACTTGGACAATGCTCACTACCATAAAAACATCACTTTTGAGTCGAAATCCTTCCTGACTGACCCTAGTTTAATACTACAGCTCTTTGTTCTCCATCAGGAAGATAGGAGACTTGATTTTAAACAATGATATGCTGGGCTCTATGTGTAGAGCCCTATAAATTTCAGGGAATACTTCGATGTTACCTCCTAAAAACAGTATCATCAGTATTTATGCTCCACTTGTGCAAGGAGGCTTTGCATTTGCTTGTGGTAGACATGACTAAGTAATCACAGCCAGTATCTTAATTGAGCCTCAGAGTATTTTTCAAAACAGCAATCCAGACAACCCCAACAATTAGGCACTTGTGAAGAGAGCTCAGCCATGAAAACAAGAGCTTCAGATCTATTTTATTAGTATCCATATACTTAGGACTTAGCTTAGAATAATTATACAATATGCCCTGCCTGGGTAGTTCAGTTGGTTTGACTGTTATCCTGATATGCCACGGTTGCAGGTTCAATCTCCAATCAGGGCACATACAAGCAGCCAATGAATGCATAAATCAATCAATTTTTTAAAAAAATTATAGTTATACAATAATTGTGAATGGATATATGGCATGGCCGATTTCTACCAATTCCCTCAAAGTTAGACTCATTGAATATATTTTTTAGAAAATCCCAATATTTCAGAGATTATCTGATCTAATTTCCAGGCAATCTTCCTTGGAACCCAAGCTTTTTACTCCCCTCCTTATATTTCTTACACTCTTTATAGAAAGAAATTCTTTAAAAAAATATATATATATATATATATATATATATATACATATATTTTTTTTTTTTTTTTTTTTTTTACTGATTTTCCACAGAGAGGAAGAGAGAGGGACAGAGAGCCAGAAACATCAATGAGAGAGAAACTGGGGATGTGCCCACAACAATGGCACATGCAACCAAGGCACACGCCCCTGACTGGAATCAGTCCGCAGGCCAACGCTCTATCTACTGAGCCAAACCGGCCAGGGCAGAAAGAAATTATCTTATTGTTAAAGGAGAAATATCATATAAATCTGGGACCAGCAAGTTTTCTGAGTTAGGGCCAGGTTTGTGTTTCTGAAGTTTTTATAGAGAAAATATATTAAATGTAGGATGATCCCCAAACTTCATCACCAAAGACACCTGGTCTGGAATAAGGATAAGTAAACAAGGAAATGTTTGATATATGAACTTTAAGTTTCACCAAATCACCTTGAAGCCCTTAACTGCAGAGAAATGATTAGCCTATCAATAATGACGAGTCAGGGAACTTTTTCTATTCCCAAGTCTCTGTTGAAGAATGTTGAGGCTCTGTATTCATTCTCTGTCCTTGACTTTGCAATTGATGTCTGTGAGGCAGCCATATTTGGAAAGTCAACCTCAAACACATTCTTCAAACATGTTCTCCAAAGAGCAAGACTTTGCACACCTACCATAAAACAGGAGAGGATGGGAGCATGGGTTCAATAATATTTTCAAATTTCTTACTTGAATATGAAGCTTTGTATTACCTTGTATTGGTCTTGAGAAAAATACAATCAGTTCCTGATCTGCCAAAAAATAAAAAATCTTATGTATAAGTTGAATCCTCTGTCTCCCTTTTCCCATTGTTATCTTCTACCAAAGACACTCTTGTGTCCTGGGAACAGGAGTGGAGAGCTAAGGATCTTTACGTTGTCTGGATCTCCATCACCTCCATGATCTCATCGCCTACTACTCGCCTCAATGTTCTCCCAATTTCAGCCACACCAACCGCCTTCCTCTTCCTTTAAGACACCAGGCACTGCTTTAGCTATTCCTTTGAAGACAGGCTTCTCCCAGATCTTGACTAATTCCCTCTCCTCCAAGTTTTGCATAAATATTTCTACTTCAATGAGGCCTTCCTGAACTCTGCATTTAAAATAACAACCTTCAACCCACCTACCCACCACTCTCATACCCCCTTACTCTCCTTTCCCCCCCTCAAAGCGCTTATCACTCTCTAAGTCTCTAAAATGTACTTAATATGTCCAGTGTATAATCTCTTATTCTGCTCTCAAGGTTAGATATCTTTGTTTTCTTTATGATGTATTTAAACTTCTAGAACAGTCACAAGGATAATTTAGTCCCTTCAATGAGGTCCCTTGTTGGATTCTTAAGGGAAAACACAGGAAAAGCTGTGAAACAATGGCAACAACTCAGTGAAGCTAACCAAGAGAGCTCCCTTCTGGAGCTTTTTATTTTCCCTTTCACTTGGCCTGAAATTTCACAAATTACAGATTTGACTTAAGGGATGTTATCTTTTAAAATGCAAATACTACAGCCTGTCAGTTACTGACACATTATCATTAATGGATTTAAGCTCATCACTCTCTCCCAGTCTCTAATGGGAGAGACCAGCTTCCTGATGAGAACAGGAATGGTAGAGGAAGCTAGGACGTTTTAGAACACAGATCTCTCTGGGGAGTGTGGAAATCCTGGGTGGGAGCCAGAAAGGGGAGGCTTAAGGCAGCATAGTAGGGCTCATTCTGGAGAGGCGGAAATAGTAATACCACATTCACATATTAATGTTTAGTTCTGTGCTGATCTTTTCAAAATCCCTCCAAGAAAAGCTTGTTTAGATCAATGCCTTCCCTTAAATCGATAACATCTGTTGGCCAGGTATAGCCAGCAGGCACTTGTTTAGAGGAGTAAATGGGAACAGGAATGGGCATTTGGCTTCCTGGATCTCTCCATGTGTCTCTCTCCATGTGCTTCATCTAGAAAGAATGGTTCTATCATTTCCCCTGCAGCGCTCTTCAGGCTGGCCCAGCTGATTAGCTATCCAGATTTCACTGCCTAACATTGTGACACTTCCATCATTTATTTGGCCACCATGAATAAAACCCACACAAACCCTACTTTATAGCTATTTTATGATTGTTAGGTTGTTGACGGTCAAGCTGTTTTCAGTGTCAACCCATCATTCTTTAGTGTCCACAAATTTCAGACCCAATCAAAGACTTGAATCAAACAACTTTGGGATAATGGTTGAGGGGCTGTATGGGGTTGGCATAAATAGTAATGTATACTGAAGAGCTCAGGCTGAAAAGTTTATTGCTATTGAAGTTATTCACACTCTATAGGGACACAGAAGCTAATGAAATAATTTCCATCTCATCCTTGCTGGAAACCAAATGACTATTTGTAGAGTAATTTGAGAACTTCGAGAAAACAAGAAAAGAGAATGGGATGACACACCTATGGACTCTCAGGGGTGGGGATGTTCATCCCAAATGGAGGGATGTCTTTAAAAAAAAACCTGAAAATTCCTCTACAAACTCTTCTGGATTGAAAGTCTCTTGCAATAATAATAATAATAATAATAATAATAATAATAGCTGCCATTTACTGAATGCTCACTCCTTGCCAAACATTGTATAGGTAAGATATATAAGACTGCATTTATGATGGCCCCTAGACATGGGTGTTATCCTTGTTCTACAGTTGAAAAAAACTAAGTTCCAGCTCATTGAATATCTGTTCAAAGTGAGGAGGGGATAGAATCAAGGCCTAAACCAGTGGTTGAGCTAACACCCAGGCCCTTCTTCACTTTATTATACTGTCTCCACACAGGGAACGTGAAGAGGTATTTAGGTCTCTTGGCTCTGTCTGTAGAATGTTTCAAGAGATTTATTTTGCATCAGAAATTGCCCTCATTCGAGCTTAGTGTCAGGTTTTAGAGTGAGAATTCCCTTCATCCTTGTCTTTTCATCAAGCCCTGTGACCAAAAGAGTGTTGTGGACTCAGCCTTTTCCTCCCATCTGGGCATTCACTGCCTATAACAAGTATAGATGCTTTTCAGCTGCCCCACATGGCCAGGCTTATGGATTATATCTAGAGAGAAAGGTCACCAGGATAGCAACACAGGATGCTCCTGACTTCACTTCCCCTTAGAGAGAAAAATATCTAACAGCTATTCATGAACAGGACACCACTGAGAGAATCATAGAACAGCCCCCTGCACCAAGACAGAAACCAAGGTAGACCCCTACACCAAGACAGAGATCAAGACAGATTGCATTTAAAGCGTAAGAGAAATGGCTACACAATTGACCACATTGTCCCTCCCCAGGCCAGGGCATCACCATGCAGAAAGGTCTCCACTGAGCCTCCAGTTCCTCCAGTGGGAAAAGAGAGCCAAGGGGACAACCAGCTCCTGCAGCACTGTGGAAGCCCCTAGTCTGTAGACTGCAGGGGACTCTGTGGGGCTCAACCACTGATAATCTGACTGTGATGGACTAGTGCTGTGGTCGGCAAACTGCGACTCGCGAGCCACATGCGGCTCTTTGGCCGCTTGAGTGTGGCTCTTCCACAAAAATACCATGGCCTGGGTGAGTCTATTTTGAAGAAGTGACGTTAGAAGAAGTTTAAGTTTAAAAAATTTGGTTCTCAAAAGAAATTTCAATCATCGTACTGTTGATATTTGGCTCTGTTGACTAATGAGTTTGTCGACCACTGGACTAGTGGGAAGGAGCTTGCAGCAACCAGCACATGGATCTTGGTAGACCAAGGTAATACATGCAGTGCCCAAGTAGATATCCCAACCAGCAGCTTTGCTTATCTGCAGAACTAGGTTGCTAATGCACTTTGACCAGGGAACTTGGAGTGGGGTGTAGATTTCCCAGATTAGAATCCTCAAAGAAAGAGTTTTGTGAACCCTAAAGGCTAGTTTGCTCATTCCCAGGCATGGAGCTGAGTCACACCCCACCCACTAGGTAGAATATTTTCCCAGGCCCTTCTGGTCAGAGGGCTGATGAGAACACCTGGAAGCGACATAACCCAGAAACACTGAAGCCAAAAGGCAGGCAGGCAGAGTTCATTGTCCTTAGAGCAAAGCAGTACCAACCATGGAGTGTGCTCCTGCTATACTCAGGCAGGGGGATCAATTCATAGTTGAGGCTGAGGGTAGCTCCTGAACCCTCCTGATAGGAAAGCCTGTTAGGGAAAAATTGGGAAGCCTGGAATGGCATCTCTCCATCCTTCCCAGACAAAGGAACCTAGACAGCCCCACCTGCTGTGGAGAGTGTCTCCCAGCCCTATGTGACCAGAAAGGCTGATGAGAATATGTGGAAGCTGCATTAGACAGCAACGCTCTAGCCACGAGACAGGCAGGCACAGCAAGTAGTTTGCAGAGCAAAGCCAGTGGTCCTGTTTCACCAGGAACTTGGGGATCTGGGTTGGCTTGAGTTAAGACAACAAAGAGCGGAAGAAACCAAGATGGCGGCATAGGTAATCACCTGTACTTGCTACCTCTCACAACCACATCAAAACCACAACTAAATGGCAGAACAACTACCACCCAGAACCGTGGGAAAGCTGGATGAGTGGAAGTTCCACAACTAGAGAGGTGAAGAAAGCTCATTGAGAACAGTAAGAGGTACAGTAAGATGCTTAAAGTGCTGCACCTGGCTGGATGTGCTGCTTTTTAAACCGGGAGGGAGATACAAGCTCCCGCTTGCTCTGAACTCCAGTTCCAGGCGAGACTCTGGGAGACCCAGACACATACAGGGAGAAACTGGACTGTCTGGAGGGCAGCTTACTCTTAGAGGTGCTTGCAGTGATCATTGTTCCTGCATGGGGGTGCAGGACACAGAGAACCAGGGACTTCTCTGGTTCAAAGCAGCCATTGCTATTTGCATCACCCTGGTGATTCCCAGAGACCCCGCCCCACCCAATTTACAACCACACCCAAGCTGTGAGCAGTGGATTTTGCATATGAATGGCCTGTTCTTTGGCCTAAAACAAACTGCAGCTGAGTCAGAGAGCCCCAGAGATTCCAAAAGAAGGCCCACTACCTGGCAGCAGCAGCGGCCTTGCATCACAGATGGGCCTCATCTGGGCACTTCCAAGCCCCATAGAAAGAGGAGGAATCTGCAGATGTCTCTGTAGCTCCTGCTGGGTGGCCCCAGACAGTGGCTGACCTTGCACCTCCTTAGAGATCCAAGAGCCAGTGTCCTCAGTGGTCAGTGTGAGACCATATTGGATTACAACTCTTCACATCCATAAGAGACACACTCAAGGGGTAGACTCAGTGAGCACTAAAGCCCTACTGAAGCAAGTCCTGCCCCATAAGGGTGTCTCCTGCGCAACAGATCTTCCAGTGTAGACACAGCTGGTCACCACAGCCAATTGGCCTGGAGGTCAATTCCTCCCAGTGATACCAACAACAATCAAGGGTTAACTACAACAAGACTGTGCACACAGCCCACAAAGGGGTGCATCAAGAGTGTCCACTTCAGATGACTGGGAGGCTGAGACACTGGGCCCTATAGGACAACAACCACACAAGGCTACTCTATCAACTCAAGGAGACTTAGAGGCTACCCAGTACATAGAAACAAACACAGGGAAGCTGCCAAAATGTGAAGATAGAGAAACAAGTCACAAATGAAAGAAATGGATGAAAGCAAAATGCTGGATATAGAGTTCAAAACCATGGTTATAAGGTTACTCAAGAATCTTCTAGAAACCTCTGAGAAATTTAGTGAGACCCTCAAGGATATGAAAAAGGACCAATCAGAAATTAAGCATACACTGACTGAAATAAAGAATAATATACAGAGATCCAACAGCAGACTAGAGGATCCCAAGAATCAAGTCAAAGATTTGAAATAAGAAGAAGCAAAAAACACCCAACCAGAAAAGAAAAAAGAATCCAAAAGTATGAAGATAGTGTAAGGAGCCTCTGGGACAACTTCAAGGGTACCAACATCCAAATTATGGGGGTGCCAGAAGAAGAGAGAGAGCAAAATATTGAAAACATATTTGAAGAAATAATGACAGAAAACTTCCCCCACCTGGTGAAAGAAATAGACTTACAAGTCCAGGAAGCAGAGAGAACCCCAAACAAGAGGAATCTAAAGAGGACCACACCAAGACACATCATAATTAAAATGCCAAAAGCAAAAGACAAAGAGAGAATCTTTTTTAAAATATATTTTATTGATTTTTTACAGAGAGGAAGAGAGAGGGATAGAGAGTTAGAAACATCGATGAGAGAGAAACATCGATCAGCTGCCTCTTGCACACCCCCTACTGTGGATGTGCCTGCAACCAAGGTACATGCCCTTGACCAGAATCGAACCTGGGACCCTTGAGTCCGCAGGCCAACGCTCTATCCACTGAGCCAAACCGGTTTTAGCATAAAGAGAGAATCTTTAAAAGCAGCAAAAGAAAAACAGTTAGTTACCTACAAGAGAGTACCCATACGACTGTCAGCAGATTTCTCAACAGAAACTATGCAGGCCAGAAGGGAGTAGCAAGAAATATACAGAGTGATGAATAGCAAGAACCTACAACCAAGATTACACTTCCCAGCAAAGTTAGCATTCAGAATTGAAGGTCAGATAAAGAGCTTCACAGACAAGAAAAAAACTAAAGGAGTTCATCACCACCAAACCAGTATTATATGAAATGCTGAAGGGTATTCTCTAAGAAGAGGAAGAAAAAGGTAAAGATAAAAATTATGAACAACAAAGTGATAAATACATATCTATCAACAAGTGAATCTAAAAATCAAGTGAATAAAAAGTCTGAAGAACAGAATAAACTGGTGAATATAATAGAATCAGGGGCATAGAAAAGGAGTGGACTAACAATTCTCGGGGGGAAGGGTGTGTGGGGGTGCAGGAAGTGATTGGACAAAAATCTTATAGCTATGGAGGAGGACAATGGGGGCGGTAAGGGCATGGGGTGGGGTGCGAACTGGGTGGAGGGGAGCTATGGGGGAAAAAAAGAGGAACAACTGTAATAATCTGAATAAATATTTATTAAAGAAAAATAAAGTAAAAAAAATATGGATGCTGAAAGAAAAAAAATACGACAAAGAGCTTTACTACCTTTAGAGCTGCTTCTCCCACTGTGTTCAGGCAGGGAACTAATTCATAGCTTCACTCACTGCTGAATACAGTCTTCAGTCTGCTCAACCAGGGAACCTAACCAGAGCACATGGGAAGCAGTGTAGCCCATTCAATAGTCCTACGTATAATGGTTTGAACAGACAGGACAGCCTGTGGCTTCCTCATCTGCAGAGCAAAACCAATGACCTCACATGACCAGGGAATTCAGTGCACACTCTTCCCTGATTGGAGTCCTTCAAGCAATGAGCAACACAGGCCCTGAGTCCTGTCCTGCTGCCCTGCCAAGACAGGGAGCTAATTCATAGTCCCATATACTACCAAATATAGGATTCAGTCCCGACCATCTAGTATGCCTGGTCAGAGAATTCAGGCAACTATGGAGCCCATTCTACAGCCTCAATGGGTTGCAATCCCACCAAACTATTCTCAATCAGTTGCACACCTTGCTATCCCCAACTAAAGAGCCCAAACGGTTGCTGCACCCAATAATAGACCATGAGCAGGCCCATGTGTCCAAGGATATTATCAGGAGACATATCCAGAAACCCAAAGTGAGCAGACTAGTGAAAATCTGCCCATGACAAAGCAAATGTGTAAAGTCTGGAAGAGGAGCCTAATTACTTAAATGCTCATATACCAAGGTAAGGAATCAGGATTAAAAAAAATCAGGTCAATATGACACTACCAAAGGAAATTAATAAAGCTACAATAACTGACCTTAAGGAAATGGAGATCTATGTACTGTCAGACAATGAATTCAGAATAATCCTCTTAAAGAAATTTAGCAAACTCTGAGAGCACACAGACAGATAACTAAATGGAATTAAGAAAACAATGCATGAACAAAAAAGAAGTTTAACAAAGAAATAGAAACTGTAAAAAAAAAAAAAAAAAACAAAAACACCCACCCAAGTGGAAATCCTAGAGTTGAAATATACAATAACTGAACTAAAGAATTCAATAGCATTTCAAAAGTAGACTTGACTATGAAGAAGAAAGAATTAGCAACCTGGATGATAGATATTTGGAATTATCTAGTCATAGGAACAAAAAACTAAAAAAGAGTAAAGAAAGCCTAAGGAAATTAATGGAACACAATGAAAATAAACAATAATTGCATTATGGAAATTTCAAGAGATGAGAGAGAGAAAGAAAAAATATACATATTTAAAACAACAATGCCAAAACCTTTCCAAATGTGAGAAAAATAAAAATCTAGATTCATGAGTCCCAAAGGATCCCAAATAGGTTAAACATAAATAGGGCTATACTGAGACATTATAATTAAACTAGAGGCCCGATGCATGAAATTCACGCATGGGGGGTGGGTCCCTCAACCCAGCCTGCACCTTCTCCAATCTGGGACATCCCTCTCACAATCCAGGACTGCTGGCTCCCAACCGCTTGCCCATCTGCTTGCCTGCCTGATTGCCCCTAACCACTTCTGCCTGCCAGCCTGATCACCCTCTAACAACTCCCCTGCTTACCTGATTGATGCCTAACTGTTCCCCTGCCAGTCTGATTGCCCCTAACTGCCCTCCCCTGCATGCCTGATTGCCCCTAACTGTCCTCCCCTGCAGGCCTGGTTGCCCCCAACTGCCCTCTCCTGCTGGCCCGGTCACCTCTAACTGCCCTCCCTTGCCAGCCTGGTCACCCCCAACTGCCTTCCCCTGCTGGCATGATCACCCACAACTGCCCTCCCCTGCTGGCCATCTTGTGGTGGCCATCTTGTATCCACATGGGGGCAGCCATCTTTGACCACATGGAGGCAGCCATCTTGTGTGTTGGAGTGATGGTCAATTTGCATATTACCTCTTATTATATAGGATTAACAAAAGTTGAAGACAAAGAATTTTAAAAGCAGCAAGAGAGAAGAGAAAAGTTACATACAAGGGAGTCCCCATAAGACCATCAGCAGATTTCACAACAGAAACTTTTCAGGCCAGAGAAATGAGATGACATATTCAAAATGCTGAAAGAAAAAGAAAACTCACTACCAAGCATTATATACCTGGGAAATTTGTTTTCAAAAATGAAGATGGGATAGAGACTCCCCAAAAAATAAAACCTGAGGGATGCAGCAAAAGCAGTTCAAAGAGGAAAGTTTATATCAATAAATGTCTACATTAAGAAGCCAGGAAGATCTGATATACAACCTAACTCTACACCTTAAGACACTAGAACAAGAAGAACAAACCAAACCTGAAGTTATCATTAAAAAGGAAACAATAAAGACTAGAGCAGAAATAGAGGGGAAACCAAGATGGCGGCATGGGTAAACACCTGAAATTGCTGCCTCGCACAACCACTTCAAAACTATAGCTAAAGACAAAATGGACATCATCCAGAACCACAGCAAGGCTGGCTGAGTGGAAATTCTACAACTAGAAGGAAAGAGAAAAGCACACTGAGACTCAGAGGAGCTGTGGAAGTAAAGTGCCGAGGTACGGAGGCACGCATGTGGAAAGGGCTGGCAACTGAGTACTCGGCTGTCTTTTTCAATCTGCAGGGAGACAGAAGCTCCCGACTGTTCTGAACTCCAGTTCCGGGCAAGACTCTGGGAACCCAGACTCCTACAGGGAGAAACTGGACTATCTGGCATCAGGCGGAACTCAAGGGCAGCTTTCTCTCAGAGGTGCTTGCAGCGATTACCTAGGGACACTGAGACCCAGGGGCCTCTTAGGGCAGGGCTGACAGTCAGTCATTGCTGTTTGCTCTGCCCTGAGACCCCACCCCACCCAAGCTGTGTGCAGAGGTTTTTTCATATGAATGGCCTGGTCCTTTGAAATCTAAAATTACCTAACAAACTGCAGCTGAGTCAGAGAGACCCAGAACATCCAAAAGAAGGCCCAAGGCCCCACAGCAGCTTGCATTGCTTCACAGTTGGGCCTCATCTGGGCATCTCCAAACCCCAAACAAAGAAAAGGAATCTGCAGATCTCTCTGTAGCTCCTGCTGGGTGGCCTCAGGCAGAGGCTAAATTAGCACCTTGTTGGAGATCCATGAGCCAGTGTACCCAGTGGTCAGAGTGGGACCATCCAGATTACAACTCCTCAGATCCATAAGAGACACACTCAGGGGGCAGACTCAGTGAGCACCAAAGCCCCACTGAAGCAAGTCTTACCTCATAAGGGTGTCTCCAGCACAGAAGTTCTCCCATCATAGACACAGCTGATCCTCACAGCCAGTTGGCCTGGAGGTCAATTCCTCCCAGTGATACCAACAACAATCAAGGCTTAACTACAACAAGACAGTGCACACAGCCCACAAAGGGGTACACCAAGAATGTCCACCTCAGGTAACTGGGGAGGCTAAGCCACTGGGCCCTATAGGACACCTAGCACACAAAGCCACTCTATCAACACAGGGAAGCAGCCAAAATGCAGAGACAAAGAAACAGGCCACAAATGAAAGAAATGGAGGGAAGCAAAATACTGGATATAGAGTTTAAAACCACTGTTATAAGGTATTTTAAGAATTTTCTAGAAACCTCCGAGAAATTTAGTGAGACCCTCAAGGATATGAAAAAGGACCAACTAGAAATGAAGCATACACTGACTGAAATAAAAATTAATATACAGAGATCCAATAGCAGACTAGAGGATCTCAAGAATCAAGTCAAAGATTGAAATACAAAGAAGCAAAAAAACACCCAACCGGAAAAGAAAAAAGAATCCAAAAATATGAAGATAGTGTAAGGAGCCTCTGGGACAACTTTAAGCGTACCAACATCCAAATTATGGGGGTGCCAGAAGAGAGAGAGCAAAATATTGAAAACCTATTTAAAGAAATAATGACAGAAAACTTCCCCCAACTGGTGAAAGAAATAGACTTACAAGTCCAGGAAGCGCAGAGAACCCCAAACAAAAGGAATCCAAAGAGGACCACACCGAGACACATCATAATTAAAATGCCAAAAGCAAAAGACAAAGAGAGACTCTTAAAAGCAGCAAAAGAAAAACAGTTAGTTACCTACAAGGGAGTACCCATACGATTGCCAGCTGATTTCTCAACAGAAACTATGCAGGCCAGACGGGAGTAGCAAGAAATATTCAAACTGATGAATTGCAAGAACCTACAACCAAAATTACTCTACCCAGCAAAACTATCATTCAGAATTGAAGGGCAGATAAAGAGCTTCACAGATAAGAAAAAGCTAAAGGAGTTCATCACCACCAAACCAGTATTAAATGAAATGCTGAAAGGTATTCTTTAAGAAGAGGAAGAAGAAGAAAAAGGTAAAGATAAAAATGATGAACAACAAATACATATCTATCAACAAGTGAATCTAAAAATCAAGTGAATAAAAAATCTGATGAACAGAAAAAACTGGTGAATATAATAGAATCAGGGGCATAGAAAGGGAGTGGACTGACAATCCTTGGGGGAGGAAGAGATGTGGGGAGTGTGGGAAGAGACTGGACAAAAATCGTACACCTATGGATGAGGACAGTGCGGGGGGTAAGGTCAGAGGGTGGGGTGGGAACTGGGTGGAGGGGAGCTATGGGGGGGGGAAAAGGAGGAACAACTGAAATAATCTGAACAATAAAGATTTATTTAAAGACTAGAGCAGAAATAAATGAAATGGACTACAGAAAAACAATAGAGAAGATAAAGCAAACAGAGTTGGTTATTTGAAAAGATAAACAAATGTAAAGAACCCTTAGCTAGACTAACCAGGGAAAAAAGAGAGGGGACCCAAATCAACAAGATTATAAATGAAAAAGGGAACATTTACAACTGATACTACAGAAATGTAAAATATCACAAGATGCTACTACAAACAATTATACTCCAATGAATTGGACAACCTGGAAGAAATGGAAAAAATTTTAGAAACATACAACTTAAGAACACTAAATCAGGAATAAATAGAAACTCTGCATAGATCAATTACTAGTAAGGAAATTAAATCAGTAAGCAAAAATCTCTCAATGAAGAAAAGCCCAGACCACATGGCTTCACTGGAGAATTTTATCAAACATTTAGAAAAGAATTAACACCAATCCTTCTCAAACTCTTCTCAAACCCGTTCATCCAGCTGGAGTCTTTTCCAGTGGCTCCAGACTCTCCATACCAGCAGTGTCAAGCCTTGGCACTTACACAGCCACTCTCAAATGCCTTCAAACACCACATCAGTGGCAGCTGACCTCAGCTCACATGGTAGCTCCTTCCAAGCAACCTCAAGCCTGGCATAAGTGGCAGCCAGCTCCTGCTCACACTGTATCTCCTACTCAGAAGCATCCAGCCTGGCTGGCACAAGTAGATGCTAGACTTGGCTCTTATTGAAGTACCTGTCAGGTGTCCCCAAGCCTAGCACAAGTGACAGCCAGCTTCAGCTCACACTGTAACCTTTCTCAAGTGACTCCAAGAGGCAACCAGTTGCAGTTCACATTATAACTCCTAGCAAGTGGTCCCAAGCCAAACACAAACAGTGGCCAGCCTCAGCCTGCACCAGAGGCCCTCCAAAGAGACTCCAGAAGTGACACACCCAGTGGCCAGGCTGAAATTACACCAGCACCCCACAAAAGTGACTCCACAACTGACACACCTGAAAGGCAACCTCAGCTGGCACCAGAACCTGCTAATGTGACTCCAACTCTGTAGGGACAGCCCCCACACAAAGCTCATCCCCTATAGTCATGGCTGGTCCTCACAGCCAGCCAGCTCGAGGGCAAGCCCATCAACTGATGTGCTCACAGCAATCATAGCTCAACTGGAAAAAGAGGGCACACACAACCCTCCCCCCCCTCAGGGACACCCCTGGAGCACCCGATCTGGTGACCAGGGGGGACTACACCACTGGGTCCCACAGGACACCTTGTACATAAGATCACTATTTCAAGATGGGAAGATGTAGCAGATCTACCTAACACCCAGAAACACAGAGAGTCTATCAGAAGAGGAGACAGAAAAATACATTTCAAATGAAAGAACAGGACAAAACTCCAGAAAAAGAGTTAATTCAAATGAAGAGAAACAATCTACCAGATACAAGTTCAAAACAATGGTTATAAAGTGAGAGCTTCAACAAGGAGACAGAAAAATATAAAAAAGAACCAATCAGTACTCAAGAATACAAATGAAATAAAAAATTCATTAGAGGTTTCCAGATCATAGCTATTATAAATTGTGCTGCTATGAACATAGAGGTGGGTGCATATATTCTTTCTGATTAGTGTTTCGGAATTCTTAGGATATATGCCTGGAAGTGGTATCATTGAGTCAAATGGCAGTTCCATTTTTAATTTTGGGGGTAAATTCCCTACTGATTTCCATAGTGGCTGCACCAGTCTGTATTCCCACTAGCAGCTTAATAGGATTCCCTTTTCTCCACATCCTCACCAGCACTTGTCATTTGTTGATGGTAGCCATTCTGACAGGTATGAAATGATACTTCATTGTCATTTTAATTTGCATCTCTCTGATGATCAGTGACTTTGAGCATCCTATATAATAAAAGCATAGTATGCAAATTGTCCCCTCAACTGGGAGTTCTTCCGGGAGTTTGACCAGGGGACGGGGCCAGCTGGGGGAAGGGAGGGAGTACCTGGCCTGCCACTGCCAGCCACTAGGGACCCCACCAGTGCACTGGGCCTTTACTGTTTTCATATGTCTTGGCCATCTGTACAGCCCAAGTGCCCATCAGTAGTGGATAAAAAAGATATGGTACATTTACATTATGCAGGTGTAAAAAAAGAAGGATCTATTATCCATTGAGACAGCATGGAGGGACCTGAAAAGTATTTTGCTAAGTGAAATAAGCCAGTCAGAGAAAGACAAGTGGAATGAACAAAATAAACTGATGAATAAAATAAATCCAGAGACATGGAAGCATGGAACAGACTGACAAATTTCAAAGGGAAGGAGAGAGGGAGAGGTGGGAAGAGATTAACCAAAGAACTTATATGCATAACCCATGGACACAGACAATAGTGAAGGCCTGGGGGGGCATGTGTGGGGTGGAGGGGGGTCAATGAGGGAAAAAGGGGGACATCTGTAATATTTTCAATAAAGATAAATTTTTAAAATACACTAGAGGGAATCAAAAGCATATTGGAGATGCAGAAGAATGATTCAGTAATCTGAAAGGCAAGATAGTGGAAATCACCATCAGTAAGGCAAAAAGAAAAAAGAATTTTAGCCCGGCCAGTGTGGATCAGTGGTTGAGCATCAACCCATGAACCACAAGGTCCCGGTTTGATTCCAGGTCAGGGCACATGCCCAGGTTGTGGGCTCAATCTCCAGTAGGGGTGTGTGGGAGGCAGTCAGTTTATATTTTTATCTCTCTATTTCTCTCCCTTCCTCTCTCTCTCTCAAAAAAAAAAAATCAATAAAAACATATTTTAAAAACTAAAGAAAACCTACAGACCAATATCTCATGAACACAGACGCTGAAGTCCTCAACAAAATATTACTCAATAAAATTCATTAATACATAAAAAGACTTATATACCTCAACTAAGTAGATTTATCTCAGATATGCAAGGATGATTCAACAGATGAAAACCAACTGGCAGAAAAAATAAATTTTAAAAATGAGGATAGTTTAAGGGCTCTCTGGGACAACATCAAGAATACCAACATTTGTATCATACAGGTTTCATGAAGAGACAAGAGAAAAGTGATAGAAAAATTATTTGAAAATTAATGACTAAAAACTTCCCATTCTAGTGAAGAAAGTAGACATCAAATCTAGGAGCACGAAGAGTCTAAAAAAAGATTAACCCAAAGGAGCTCACACCAAGGCACATCATAATTAAAGATAAAGAGAGGATCTTAAAAGTAGCAAGAGAAAGGCAGGTATTTATGCACATGGAAGCTTCCATAGGATTGTCAGCTGATTTTTCAACAAACTTTGCAGGCCGGAAGGAATGACATGATATATTCAAAGTGATGAAAGAAAAAAACCTACCATCAAGAATACTCTACCAAGAAAGGTTATCATTAAAAATTGAAAACATTAAGAATTTCCCAGACAAGCAAAAGCTAAAAATACTTCATCATCACTAAATCAGCATCATAAGAAATGTTAAAGGAATTTCTTTAAGAGGAAAAGAAAATATAGGAAAGAAAAAAAAATCTCACTGATAAAGGCAAATAGTAAAAGTACTGGTTCAACCAATTATAAAGCTAGCATGAAGACTAAAAGACAAAAGGAGTAAGATCATGTGTAAATGCAATAATAGCTTAAAAGAGACACACACATAAAACATGTAAAAGATAATGACAAAACCATAAATGTGGTGATGAGTAAAAACTGTAGTGCCTTGAGAGTGTTTGAAGTTACGTGATCATTAACTTAAATCAACTGCTATATACATAGCTTGATGTACATGACTTTTATAATAACCACAAACCAAAAACATATAATAGACACACACAAAAATAAAAGAAATCCAAACAAACCACGACAGAAAGTCATCAATGCACAAGAGAAAGGAACAAGAGAAGAAAGGAACAGAGAAAAATAACAAAACAAAAAACAAGAAAACAATTGATAAAATGGCAATAACTACATACCTATCAATAATTACATTAAATGTAAATGGACTAAATGCTCTAATCCAAAGACATAGGGTGGCCCTGGCCTGTGTATCTCAGTTGGTTGGATGTCATCCCATGTATTGAAGGGTTGCTGGTTTGATTCCTGGTCAGGGCACATGTCCAGGTTGAGGGCTTAATACCTGGTAGGGAATGTGTAGGGGGAAGCCAATTGATGTTCCTCTCTCTCCCTCTCCCTTCCTCTCTCTATAAAAATCAATAAAAATTATTTTAAAAAAAGATATAAGGTAGGCTGAATGAATAATAAAACAACACCTGTACATATGCTGTTTATAAGATACTCCAGATTAAAGGACACACACAGACTAAAAGTGAAGGGATTAAAAAAAATATTTCATGTAAATGGAAACAAAAAAATGCTGGGGTAGCAATACTTATATCATACAAAATAAACTTTAAAACAAAGACTGTAAGAGGAAACAAAGAAGGGCGTTATATAATGATAAAAGTTTCAGTCCAACAACAGGATATATCTTATAAATATCTATGCACTCAATGTAGGAACACCTAAATACATAAAGCAAATATTACAAAAATAAAGGTAGTGATTAATAGTTACACAATAATAATAGGGGGCTTTACCCCCATACACATCAATGGATAGATCATCCAGATGGAAAAATCAACAAGGAAACATTGGCTTTTTATGACGTATTAGACCACGTGAACTTAATAAACATTTACAGAATATTCCATTCCAAAACAACAGAATGCACATTCTTTTCAAGTACATATGGAATGTTTTTTCATGACAGACTACATGTTAGGACACAAAAAACATTTCAATAAATTTAAGATCTAAATCATACCAAGCATCTTTTTCTATCAAAATAGTGTGAAACTAAAAATTACTAGAAGAAAGCTGAAAAAAACACAAACATGTGGAGGCTAAACAACATGCTACTAAACAATAAATGGGTCAATAAAGACTTCATGGAGGAAATAAAAACATATCTTTAAAAACATATCTTTAAACAAATGAAAATAGAAACACAATGACCAACATCTATGGGAAACAGCGGAAGCAGTACTAAGAGGGAAATTCATAGTGATGCAGGCCTACATAAAGAAACAAGAAAAATCTCAAACAAAAAAATATAACCTTACATCTAAAGGAACTAGAAAAAGAAGAAAAAACTATGCCCAAAGTGAACAAGAAATAATAAAGATAACAGCTGAAATAAATAAAATAAAATATAAATTTAAAAAAACAATAGAAAGCCTGGGGTGAGAGCAGGAGCTGGGTGGAGGGGGCTGGGAATGGGGGGTTAGATGGGGGACATTTATAATACTGTCAGTAGTAATATATATATATATATATGTATATGTATATATATATGTATATATATATATATACATATACATATATATATTTAATTAAAATAAAACAATAGAAAATATCATAATAGATAAACTATGAGTCACATATTAAGAAAAAGAGAGCCCAAATAAATAGAATCTTAAATGAAAGAGAAGTAACAACTGACATCACAGAAATATAAAGGTTAAAGGGAATACAGTGAACAATTATATGGAAACAAATTGGACAACATAGAAGAAATGGATAAATTCCTAGAAACATACAATCTTCCAAGACTGAATCAGGAAGAAATAGAAAATCTAAACAGAATGATTACTAACAATAAAATTGAACCAGTAATCAAAAAGCTCCCAACAAACAAAAGTCCTGGACCAGACAGTTGCACAGTTGCACAGGTATCACACATTCAAAGAAGCATTAATACTTATTCTTCTCAAAATATCCCCCCAAAAATGAAGAGGAAAGCTCTCAAAGTCATTCTACCAGGCCAGTATTATCCTGATACAAAAACCAAGAAAACGCACTACAAAGAAAGTAATTAGTGACCAAAATCCATGATGAACATGATATAAAATTCCACAACGAAATTTTGGCAAAACAAATTCAACAATACATTTAAAGGCTCATATACCATAATCAAGTGGGATTTATTCCAGGGATGTGAAGTGATTCAATCAATGTGATACACCATATAAACAAAATAAAGGATAAAAATCATATGATCATCTCAATAGATGCAGAAAAAGCATTTGACAAAATTCAACATCCATTTATGATAGAAACATTCAATAACGTGGTTATAGAGGGAACATAGACCATTTATATAACAAACCCACAGTTAACATAGTCAATGGTGAAAAGCTGAAATATTTTTCTCTAAGATCAGTAAGAAGACAAGAAGCCCATTCTCACTTTTTTAAAAATTATGTTTTTATTGATTTTAGAGAGAGGAAGAGAGAGGGAGAGAAACATTGATTATGAAAAACATCAATTGACTATCTCCTGCATGCCCTCTACTGGGGTTTGAGTCCCAGACCTACACATGTGCCCTGACAGGAATCAAACTGTGACCTCCTGGTTCTTGGGTTGACACTCAACCACTAAGCCACACAAGCTGGGCAGTTCTCACACAGTAATAATTCAAGAAAAAGAAATAAAATGTATCCAAATTGAAAAGGTAGAAGTAAAACTCACTATTTGCAGTTGACATACTACTATATATAGAAAACTCTAAATATTCCACCAATAAACTATTAAAACTATTAAATTAATTCAGGAAAATTTCAGAATACAAAATATTCATAAATCTGTTGGATTTTTTACCCTAATAAACTATCAGAAAAAGAAATTAAGAAAATAATTCCATTTACAATCACATCAAAAAGAATAAAATACTTACAAATAAATTTAACCAAGAACATAAAAGTCCTGTACTCTGAAAACTATATGATACTGATGAAAGAATTAAAGAATACACAAACAAATGGAAGGATATACTGAGATCATAGATTTAAAATTAATATCTTTTAAATGTCTATATTATCTAAAGCAATCTAATGATTCAATGCAATCCTTATTAAAATACAAATGGCATTTTTTCACAGAACTAGAACAAATAATCCTAAAAATTACATGGAACCACAATAGATTGTATAGCCAAATCGATCTTGAGAAAGAACAAAGTTGGAAGTATCACACTACCTGATTTTAAACTATACTACAAAATTATAGTAATCAAAACTACATGCTACTAGCTCAAAAACAGACACAGAGATCAATGGACCAGAATAGAAAACCCAGCAAGCAACCCACATCTGCATGGTCACTTAATCTGTAACAAAGGAGGCAAAGATATACAGTGGGGTAAGCACAGTCTCTTCGAAATACATACACACACACAAAAAAAACTAAAAATAAATTAAAGACTTAAATGTAAGACCTGAAACCTTATATTCCTAGAATATAACATAGGCAATAGACTGACATTGGTCTTAGCAATATCTTTTTGGAAACGACTTAAAGATAATAGCAGTGATGGACAAATAAGACTAAATTAAACTAAAAAGCTTTTGCACTGTGAGAGAAACCATCAACAGATGGCAACCTACTGAATCGGAGAAGATAGTTGCAAATGATATATGTGATAAGGAGTTAACATTCAAAATATATAAAGAACTCATAAAACTCAACATTGAACAAACAATATGATTAAAAAATGAACAGAGGTCCTAAGTAGACATTTCTCCAAAGACGACATATAGATGGCCACCAGATACATGAAAAGATGTGCAAGATCACTAACCATCAGGGAAATTAAAAACCGTGTCATCTCACATAACCATTTTGACTCAGTCGAGATTATTGGCCTGCGGACTGAAGGGTCCCAGGTTCGATTCTGGTCAAGGGCATATACCTTGGTTGCAGGCACATACCCAGTAGGGAGTGTGCAGGAGGCAGCTGATTGATGTTTCTCTCTCATCGATGTTTCTAACTCTCTATCCCTCTCCCTTCCTCTCTGTAAAAAAATCAATAATAATAATAATGATAATAATAATAATAATAATAATAAATGATGTAAAACAAAAGTCCTGGACCATCATTTAATAATAAATGATGTAAAACAAAAATACCTGGACCAGATGTTTATTTAAAAAAAGACAACAATAAATAGGTATTGGTGAGGATATCTAGGGAAAAAACCCTCATGCACTCTTGGTGGGATTAAAAACTGCTGCAGCCACTATGGAGAATAGTATGAAGATTCCTCAAAAAGTTAAAAATAGAACTAACCACATTATGACCCAGCAACCCCACTTCTGGGTATTTATTAGAAAAAATAAAAACACTAATTGGAAAAGACATATGCACCTATATTTTCACTGTAGCATTATTTATAATAGCCAAGATATGGAAACAATATAGGTGTCTATTGATAGACTAATGGAGAAAGAGGATGTTATTATATATATATTAGAGGCCTGGTGCATGAAATTCATGCACGGGGGTGGGGTGGAGAGTCCCTCAGCCCAGCCTGTGCCCTCTCGCAGTCTGGGACCCCTCGGGGGATGTCCGACTGCCGGCTTAGCACTGCCGTTGAGGTAGGAGAGGCTCCCACCACAGACGCTTTGCTGCTGGGGTCCGGCCGATAGGGACTGAGACGGGCCAGACATACCCTAGAGCCCTCCCGCAGTCCCTCTCTGGCCCCTATCGTGCACCAGTGGGGTCCCTCCTCCTGGCCTGTGGTCTCTTGCAATCCAGGACCCCTCGAGGAATGCCGGAGAGCTGATTTTGGCCCGATCCCCACAGGCCAGGTGGAGGGACCCCACCGGTGCATGAATCCATGCACCAGGCCTCTAGTTTGTGAAGAAAGGAATGAACAAACACAGTGATAGTCACACTAAGCTTTAAAAAATGCATCTTTTGCCATTTCTTGTCTTTGAATGGCATATAATACCTGAGAGCTTAGACTCAGGAGACTATTCGACAGAAGTCATGAATTCGAGAAATTCTACACTCCAGTCATATCTGAAGAAAGCTGGGCGCAGAGAGATGAAGTTCATTGCCCTGTTTCACACAGTTCAGGAGTGGCAGACCCAAGACTAGAACTCAGGCTCATGCTTGTCCTCTGCCAGCTGCCTCCTCCTCACTGCAGCCAGTGTGGCAGCCTTAATTACATTATCCCTCCCATACTATTCCATTGACTTGCTGGGCTTTCTATGAATGCTAACTTGTCTGAGGTTATTTGTAAAGGGAATACCTCAATTATACATTGAGGCCATGTATTGCTTAATTCTTTTCGAATCCTGAATTTTGGGCAGGCCATTGAACGGGCCCACCAAGTTGAACACGAACATGATCTGTTTTGTTCAGTAATTTGACCTTTTTGTAGCTGACTACATGGTGAAATTGTTTTCTTTTTCTCTTCTAGTTTTAATGGGGATATAATTGACAAAAATTGTATGTATTTCAGGTGTGCAACTTGATGTTTTGATATATATATATATATCCACTATAAAATAATCAACATGGTAAACATTCTTATGTTTGTTTATATATAACAATAACAATAAACATTCTTATTGTGGTGGCTTACAATTTCACAAGGTTCAACCCCCAAAGAAAATGCCTTGTGAAGTAGTAGTATTGATTCCAAAATGATAGTGCTAAAGTAGCAAAAGAAAGCAGCATTTTACCAGGCACGTTTTGATGTGGAGAAAGAGTTGATTTTTCCTTTGAAAGCTCAGTTATGCTTGTTTAGCCGGGCATGTTTATGGTGAGGCAGCAGTTAATGTATTAGCATGTGTCAGCCATTATATTCCTGACAGCACACTGAGCACAGATAAATGGGGCCTCAAGGAAACGTCTGATTCCTGAATTTACGCTTCGTCTGGGAGACAGAGAAAAGGCGAAGCAAAGCACATAAATATAAATATGCCCGACTGGCAGTGGACCGATGCACAGCTGCCTTTTTGGCACCAACAAAGCTGGCTGAACAAATGTACACGTTACACACAGAACTTGCTTTTTTACGGTGGAAGTTATCTTTTTCGCCCAGTGCATTTCTGCCACATACGGTCATTTTCATTATTTAAGTGGGTAGTTTTCTGAAGCTGCTTTACCTTCTGCATTAGTTTGCTGGGGCTGCCGTAAAGCACCACAAATTGGTGGCGTAGACAACAGAAATTTATTGTCTCCTGGTCCTGGAGACCAGAAGTCCTAGATCAAGGGGTCAGCAGGGTTGTGTCTTCTGAGGGCCTTGAGGGAGAATCTGTTCCTTGCCTCGCTCTGCCTCCTCGTACCTTGCTGGCAGCTTTTGCCATTCTTCCTTGCAGGGCCTGGCCATGTAGTGATGCACTGGCCAGTGAGAGCAGGTTCTGGGCAACATCCTTAATGAAAGCTGTTTGCCCTCCACTTCCTGTGCCCCTATCGCTCCGCCTGGAACATGGACATGGCGTGAGCTGGCTTCAACCCAACAGAGGAAGGCAACATCCTCTGACAGTGGTTCCCAAACTTTGTTTTCTGGACTCCTTTGTACTCTTAAAACTTGAGGACCCCAAAGAGCTTTTATTTATGCAGGTCATATCTATTGATATTTGTCATATTTGAAATTACAAGTGAGAACATTTAAAAATATTTATTTCAAAGTAGCAATGAACCCATCACATGATAATGTACTTAACACATTTTTAGATAAAAATAATGCTTTGTAAAAATTCCGTGAAAAATGTCATTGTTTTGCATTTTTGCAAATCTCTTTGAAGTCTGATAATAGAAGACAGCTAGATTCTCATATCTACCTTTGCATTTAATTTGTTGTAATAACACATGTCATGTGACCTGTAGAATACAACACTGTATATTCATGAGAAAATAAAAACAAAAAAGGCAAAAATGCCTCGGTATTCTTATGAAAATATTTTTGATCTTGTAAACCCTTGAAGGGATCTCAGGGACTCCCCAGGAGTTTCTACACAAGACGTTGAGAACTGTGGCTGAGGACAAGACAGAAGAGGCCACAGTTCCTAGGGGACTGAATGGAACAAAACCCTCTAATCTCAGGCCCCAGACCACCTACCGACAGGGACCTTCATGTGAATGAATCTTGTCTTATGTGAGCCACTGTACTTTGATCTCTGTGCAAGCAGTCAAACTAACATCCTAACTAAGAATCCTTTCAGTGGCAGGGTGTTTTCCTTAAAACAGAGTTTGGTAATATTTCTTGTACCAAGTCTAAACTAAAAGTAGGAAACAAACCCATCTAGAAAGCTTCTGTTTTCAAGGTAAGTGGGAGGAAGTGCATCTCCTTATGGAAGTTATGAATGTTTCCAGGCTTTCAGATCCAGAGTGTGCCTGTTTCACTTTGTCCCGCCCACTTCGCTCATTTATGACACGGGCACACCTCAGAGGTCTAGCAGGGTCATCTCCATCCAGTTCACTGCAATAATGTGAGTATTGCAATAAACCAAATCTCTTTTTTGCAGGTGGAGGGTATGACCTTCAATTTGTAAAAAAACCGAAACATCTGTGAAGCTCACTTAAGTGAAACACAATAAAACAAAGAAGGCCCCAGTAGAGAAATTAACCAGTGGAGACTATGGGAGGAAAGTGACATGATCAGCACCATGCTTCAGGAAGATCAATCTGACAGCTCTGGGGAAAGTGGACACTGGAAAGGCGAGAGCCAAGCAGTGATAGCTACCATAAGATTCTGGAAGAATTAATGAGGAGTGAGGGTTAGGTCAGTGGAGGGGGTGGGAGGAGCAGAGTGGATTAAAACTATTCATGCCTGAGTCTTGGTTACCAACACTGTCGTAGTTACAGAGAACCATGGCACAGACCCCTGCCCCTGTCTGCACGCAGAATATTCTTTATTATGGCTTGTTTTCAAAATCTTGACTACTGGCCTAAACCATGAAGGAACGTCAAATAGCCCTTTAAGTCTCTTACAAAACTGCCAATAACAAGACCTCAGGTTCCTCTTCCCGGAGCCTAATTACCTCCCACGCCCAACCCACACCCCATGCTGAAGACCTGAAATAGGAGGCCCCTGGCCACATTCATCACTAAGTAGGCCGTAGGAGAGAGCTACCCCCTCCTGGTGGTCTGCATTGTACTCCACCAAAAGGTCCTGTTCCCAGTCTTGGGACAGGTATAAAGGGGTCATTGGCCAGGGTGCGGGCCCCTACCTGTGTCCAGAATATCTTGATGTTCTTGGAATTTATCATAGCTCCTCCTTCTTGAAAGCTGCAATGAAATATGAGAATCGATGGTAATAATAGCGAACATGTGTAGGTAGTTTATAATATGCCAGATACACCTTTAGGTGCTTTCTATACATTAAATTATTTAGTCCTCATACTACTTAGAACAGATAGTAATATCATCCCCATGTTACAATGAGGGAACTTAGGGAGAGGGTGTTAAGTAACTTGCCAAAGTCACATGTCTAGTACCTGGAGGAACTTGGATTTAAACTAGGACATCTGTCTTCAAACGCCTGCAGTCTTAACCACGGCATTCTACCCTCTCATGTAGGTACCAAGGGTTTGAGCCTGGGTTCTGGAGGATAGCTGTCCCCAAGAATGTGAGCAAAACAGAAGGCAGGGAGCCCTTGCCGGATGGCTCAGGTGTCCTCCCATACACCAAAAGGTTGCAGGTTCAAGTTCTGGCAAGTTTAATTCCTGGTCAGGGCACACACCTCGGTTGTGGGTGAATAAGGGAGACAACCAATTGATGTTTCTCACATCCATGTTTTTTTCTGTCTCTCCTTTCCTCTCTAAAAAAAAAAAAATCAATAAAAACATATCCTCTGGTGAGGATGAGAGAGAGAGAGAGAGAGAGAGAGAGAGAGAGAGAGAGAAAGAGAGAGAGAGCACGCAGGCAGGGAGAGTTTGATATCATGTACCTATCCCCAGCACCTGACACCCAAGCAAAGAGAACCGGAGACAAATCTAATCGATTTTCTGTACCGTTACACCACATGCCCAAATTCATCAAGATCTCATGTGCCAGACACAGAATGGAATCGAATATAAGACTAACCTGATGTGTCTGGAGAGCTGGACTCTTGGTTTTGAATCCAATCGGGAGCTTTCATTTATAAGCTGCTGAACAGTAGGGAGATTGTCCTGGTTCTCGGTTGCAACTGGCTTCTAATTACACATCACCCAAAGGAGATTCGTCACCAGGTCAACACCTCAGCGCAGCGGCAGTCTTACCTGTGTGCTCCGAGGAAGCTAGCATGCTCTCCACGCGGGAGCTGCCTGACCACCAGCGTCCTAGGATCTCCAGCTTTGACCACGAGATGGGAAAGAATTTGGCACAGCTGATCAAAAGCCATCCATGTGTTTTTCTTCTGGAATGATTATGAGTTCTCGTTTGCTGAATCCATATTCATGCCCTTTGCAACCAGGCCAATTTTCTACTTATTTTTAAAATAGTAACTCAAACCTTACAAACTCTCTAATACACTTTTTCTCCAGCAACAGGCAGAATCCCTGTCCTGAAATTTTCACAGCAGCCTGACCATAATTTTCCTGCTGCGCTGACTAACCTGCATTGTAATTAATTGGTTACATACTTGTTCTTTCACTAGCTTATGAGCCTAAGACTAGGACTGTGCCTCATCTATCTTTGGGCCTCTGCACTGAGCACAATGGCCTTACACATAGCAGGTTCTGTGGTTAATGAAGGAAAAAGAAAAGAATGGAAAGTAAGAATGAGAGTCAGATAATGGCACTAACACCTTTATGATATGATTCAAGATGTCCTGAGAATAACCCTCCTGTCCCCAAAAACCTTCTTCCTGACCCTGCGTCTGTATGTGATATGCTACCATAATCAAGGAGTTGTCAAAATGCAAATAGCATTCAGAAAATACATAATTTTTTATCAGCCCATAGCTATTAGATAGGGAATGATTTTTTAACAGGTGAGTTTCAGGGAAGAAAGACTGAGATGTGATGGCACCCACGACAGGTTGAGGCACAAGGGAAAAAGCCAGAAACATTGAGTTTCTCAGCAGATGGAGGAGGCAAGGGTAAAGGAAGGGGATGGGGAATTTCAGACAAATTTCCTTACATCACAATTGTCTCTACAACTAGCCCAGAAGAAAAAAAAAATTTTGTATATCCCATTGACACGTTTTTGGAATCCTGGTGCTTAGTTATAGCACCTAGTCTAATTCTCTTGGCAATGTGGGGCCCGATGAACCAAACTGTTGAAGTGTATAATTCAGTGCTTTCAAGGCCAAAGCAAATGCTGCATGTTTAGCCTTCCCTTTTCTGAATAAATGAACGAATCAACCCACTGGATGAACCCACATTTCCTTTTCACAGCCAAATCCCACATAACATGATAATGATTCTCCAGCCCCCAAAGGTAGTTTAGCTTGGAATTGGTTGTGCTATACCATTTGGTGGCTTATTAAGCACTTCAAGAGACCTCCACGACTGCATTAGACCTGGCAAAACAAATCACACTGAGTTGCTGTGAACTGTGGATATGAGGTTTATTTCTGCAGGGACTCCAGTCTTCCTGCTCCCTAACCACTACCCCCCCCCACTGTCATTTACTTCTCTCATCTCCCCTGGGCTGCCTACCTTCAGGGTGGTTTACTCTTCCAAAGCCACCTGCTCTTCCTTGTCTTTTAGTTCCCAGGTGCCAGGTCTTTAAGATTTGACCTTGGGAACTGCCAGCTCAGAGCTAGGATGGCTTTTTCCATCTGCAGCAAAAGTCATTTCAAAAAGCAGGGAGAGAACTGGGCTTCTCAGACTTTCCTTGCTGGATGTGTTTGTGGCTGCAAAAACCAATTACTGAAGTTCAGCTGTAAGAAATGAAATGTATTTAGTCCCAGGTAAAGTTCATGAACCGGTATTAGCTGCAGAATGTGTGTCATGGTATCTTTTTACAAATGAATGCATACCCTAGATCCTGCTCCTTTTACAAATAAGCCATCTCCAGAGCAATATTGATGGCAAAAACAGAAGCAAGTCTAATGGCCTGGCAGCCTCAAAACGGCTCAGAATAACGAGCTATGACACAGAGCACTTTATCTTCATCAGATTTTTCCCTTTGCTTGTTTAAAGGATCTGAAATGCCCATGTTCCCTTGGGATCAAACAGGCTTATGACCCCCACCAGACAAACTCTTCCCTCCACACTTTCAGGGTTAATATTTGAGGTTGTTGCACCAAGAGAAATAGTTGTATAGAGAGAATTCAGAGGGCAGATGAATGCGCATATGGATGGCATTTTGGCTCTACCAGCACCATTCCGAGAATGACTCTCTGCTCCCTTCCAATTGGCCAAAAACCATTTGGGAAACAAAGGAATAAGCCACCAGATTTAGCTGGCCTGTGCACACTAGATACGAACTTCGGTGAAAATGATTTTTTAATTGAGAGGGCATCTTGCTTTTGATGAGTTGTGGTTCCAAAGAGAAATTAAACCTGGAAGACCACCCACCATCAAATATTATTCTAGGTTTAAAGGGAAAGTTTTCTAAAAACACAAATCTAAGAGGACCTTGAAGAGGCCTTGAGAAGTCAGATTTTCCAGGCTGTTGGCTTATTGTTCGAACCATTAGATGAAAGGCATTTGTGTGGTTGACTTCAGTCGTTGAGCCGTGACCTCTGCCCTAGTTTGTTCTCCCTGGTTTTCCTCCCAACAGGAGGCAAGCAGGCCTCTCAGGTGGGGTGCTGGTTTCCACTGTCAGCTTCCTTATCCATACTGCTGAGTGGCACTAGGTAATTCCTACAATGTCTCATAATTGCTTTTAACTCTTTAGTTCTTTACTTTTCTACTTGGAACCATCATGGGGTTAAAAAAGTCTGAAGAAAGTTTAAACTTAAAAGAAAGTAAAATATGCTATGAATTGCTTGATAAGAGATCTTCATCCCACTCAACTCTTCTCACCTTTGGCCAATGGCCTCATTGCTTCTTTACTAGGCAGAAAAAAGTCCTCAGGTGTGCTTTCTTGTTCTCCCTCTGGTTCTTTAGAATTCCATCGCCATACAGATCCTTGTCTCCTTTTTCATGATCTCAGATGGTGTCTGGCCCTTCTTTCCCAGGCTAATTAGTCAACCTGAATTCTTAAACCCACACTCTCCTCTTCATTCCCTGAGTGACTTCGCTCCTTTACATTTCCTCTTCCCCTGGCACCTTCAGTTTCTATTATTGCCCTGGCTCCCCCTCCTGATTGCCTGCACATATACACACACCTGTCCCTGTAGTGTGTAGTCTGATCTCTGAGCCCACAGTTTACACCACTATCTTGCACTACTGTCCTCTCTCCTGCCGTCAGCCCTTCCAACACTCCAAATCCATATGCAGGAAGAGGGCTGAACTTAATCCATTGACATGATCAATTTTTCATTTTCATTGGCCTTTTCTGCAGTATCTATCTGATAGGGCTGGTTTCTGTCCCCATCTTTCCTTTTACCTCACTCTCCTTTGTCTCTCATGTCATTTCACTATTGTAGTTCTTATCCATTCTCTCAGACCTTTCTTTCTCTGTCTCCCTCACTAACTCTATTTCCTTCTCTTAATAAATGTGAGCATGGCCCATGAAGAGATTGTCACCCTCCATATGCAGTTTCTCACCCATGCCTTCAATTGTGTCATATCAGGTGCCAATGGATCTTACTTCTTCAGCTCCAACCCTGTGGTCTGTCCTGGCACCAGGCTTGGATCCCCACTGCATGGTGGGCTTTTCCACTAGATTATCTCACCTTCACTTCAAATTCAGTGTGAATTAACGTAAGTGAATCATACTTTTCCCAAATTGCTAGGACATTGTTCTCCTCTGCACTCCATCTCTGAAGACACCCTCATCATCACCATTCAAAACTTTTTTCTTTCATGATTTTCACAATTTTCTACCCAATTCCATTCTCTTTCCACCGCCAGAACCCAGTAGATGGCCTTATTAGCTAGTGCTTCATCTAAAGCTCAAGTCAGTCTCTGACCTTCTTGCCTCTCTTGCTGACCCCAATCTATATGGCTGGCTGCCAAAATGTCATCAATCTAAAACACTACTTCCATCACGCTATTACCCTGCCCATAAATCTAAAGAGGCTTCCTATGAGCAAACCCCAAACTCATTAGCCTGGCATTTAATTCCCTCCCTAATATAACCACAATTTATCTTTCCAGCTCTCTGTTCTCTCCTCCAGGTGGGTTCTTGCCTACATCTAAATATTTTTAGTTCACTCTTTAGTCCACACCATTGCTTTTTTTCCCCTGGGATGATACAGCTTCAGTTCTTATTTATTCAATCAATATGTTATGACCACATTCCCGGAGAAATTATCTCCTTACTCTGAACTTTATGGTAATGATCGTCTATGCTATCAATTTGGCACTGAGCATTTCCTATCTATATTTTCATGTGATATTTATTTCCTCCCCAAGTATTTTTTTTAAAAAAATACATCAAGCAGTTGTTAGAGTCTGGACATTGATATTAGGTGTTTCAAAATCACCATATTTTAGCAATAATCATGAGAAGCAGGTATTTTATCTGCATTTTATAGGTAAGGCAATTGAGTCTCTGAGTGAGTAAGTAAACTGGCTAAAGATGCTGCTAACATGAATCCAGCAGAGATTTTCCCAGGGAATTTGACCTTAGGGCACATGGTACCACATCATGTTCTTTCAGTGGCCTGGAGGGCACCAATACAATGTTACACCTTCCTGTACACTCCATGATCCCAGCACAGCTCTGAAACATCGTGCTCAAAATGTTGCTGTTTGAAAAATGTGCTGCCAAATTAAAAAATTTCCTAACATAAAAAACCATAAATAAAATTAGAAGACAAATGGTAAAATGGGAGCTTTATTATCATACGGAAAAGAACAAGAGTTAATAGCAGTAATATAGGGGGAAAAAACTTAAATTAAAATGTAGCTATTAACTCATTTATATAAATGGCCCCCAAAATTCACAATTCAAAGGTTCAGAAGAATATTTTCTTAGGTCGGGTTCCATGGGGAAATAGACTCTTCGGTGGAAATTTGCTTGTAGGAGTTTATTGCGGAAATACCTGGGTATCTACATCAGGGTGGGAGTGAAGGAAATGGGGTTGGGCAGAGGAAAAAGCTGAACAGTGATGCAGTTAAAAACAAAGGCCTCAGCGGTAACACATCCCATGACCCATGAGGAATCCTGAGATGTTGCTGCAGATTTGTCCTGCCTTGAGGTGAGGGTGCAAGCTTTTATAACTCCCTCTCCCCATCGACTTCATTAAGCTAGGCTGACCTGCTCAGCTGAGGGCTATTCCCAGAGAGGGACCCAACTGAGAACCAGACACTTCCGGCAGCTGGGAAATGAGTGATCTGAAGAGGGCTCTGTGGCACACCACAGCACCCACTACAGATATATAAAGACTGGTGTATTTAAATAGCTTGCACATGGTCACATAACTGATAAGAGTTAGAACCAGGATTAGAAGTTTGGCTCCAGAGTCCACGCTCTCATGATGAGTGAGATTAAACATCTTTTCAGATGTTTGATTTGGATTTTTTCCTGTGAATTCTTTGATATCCTTGTTATATCTTTTAAATAATGGATTTGTGAGCTTTTTATTTATTAGGGAAGCTATTTCTTCTGCCTGGTTTTCCAAGTTTATCTTTTGACTTTTTTTTTTTTATAATACTTCATTTTCCATATAGACATTTGTGATTTTTATGTGCTCAAATTTATCAGTATTTTTTTAATTTCTGAATTTTGAAAGGCCTTCCCACTCTAAAATTATTTCTTCTAAAAGTCCTACAGTTTATTGTAGTGAATTTATAGCTTCATTAAAAAAAAACATTTATACATATGTTCAGTGCTTTTTAAACTTATCCTAGTGTAAATGATTTTAGGTCTACTGTTTTTCAGATGAATTACACAAATAGCTTTCCTAATACTGACATGTCTTTCATTACTGGAAAAAAATCTTACTTGTTTAGTAGTAATGCGATACTTAAGTCTTCTGTTATTTTATTTAGAAGTATTATGCATTGATAATCATAAGAGAGATTGACTTATAAGATTTTTTTTGGAAATTTTTGTTGAAAGTTGGTATTAATTCTTGCTTCACAAAATAAAAAATTGATTTATTTCTTCTTTTTCCTATAGTGCAGAATTGTTTGTTCTTTGAAGATATGCAAGAAATCCACCACAAGCATTTCATCTTTGTGTTTTTTGGGGAGTGCTACCCCACCCAATCACAGATTCTGGCATGTAATATTTTTATTGTTGTTGTTTTTTGAAAAATTCTAAAATTTGTTTTGGAGTTTCCCTTTTCCCTATAGTTGGTTAAAATAATGTGTTTAAATTTCCATGTAGTTTTCTTGTTTGTTATTAATTTCATAAAGTTTTAATACATTATGGTCAGTGATTATACTACCCTGTCTTAGGAACATAAAGAGTTTTTCTTCTCGACTTCATCAGTTTTATGGCCACTCTATACACTCTTGAAAAGTAAAAATGGTTTCTGTTTCCAGTATAGTGTTTGATACCCATATTTATTGTTTTATCCAGTTGCTCAGTCGTTGCCTGAGAGAAATGAATTAAAGTTCTCTTTTTAATGTATTTGTTTTTTTCTCCTTTCATTCCTGAAGTTTACGATTTATGAATGTTGTTGCCAAGTTACTTGCTTCATAGTCATATTTATTACCACTTTATTAGGCACCTTTAATATTATCAAGTAGCCATCTGTGTCTTGACTATTGCTTTTGGTCCTGGATTATATCTTTTCTGATATTACAATTGTGACATCTGTTTTCTTTTTGCTTGCACCCCTCTGTAGCCTAAGCAATTCTTTCATTTTCAATTCAGGAGAACTATTTCTTGAATCTTCAGAATAGATTTTGGTTTAGCAATTACAATTTAAATGACTTAGCCAATAAAAAAAAAAAACAGATGTATTTACAGTCATGCATTGCTTAATGATGGGGATAAGTTCAGAGAAACACATCATTAGGCGGTTTGATTTCATCATTGTGTGAGCATCATAGAGTGTACCTACACAAACTGAGATGATACAGCCTACTACACTTTTAGTCTAGATCAGTGGTCAGCAAACTCATTAGTCAACAGAGCCAAATATCAACAGTACAGTGATTGAAATTTCTTTTGAGAGCCAAATTTTTAAAACTTAAACTTCTTCTAATGCCACTTCTTCAAAATAGACTCGCCCAGGCCATGGTATTTTGTGGAAAGGGGCCAAAGAGCCACATGTGGCTCGCGAGCCGCAGTTGGCCAACCACGGGTCTAGACTATATAGCCTATTGCTCCTAAGTTACAAACCTGTATATGTTATTAATTGTATCATAATGGCAAGTATTTGTGTATCTAAACATAGAAAAGATACAGTAAAAATATGGTATAAAAGATAAAGAATGGCACACCTGTATTAGGCACTTACCAGGAATGGTACTTGTTGGAGTAAAAGTTGCTCTGCGCTAGTTGGTGAGTGGTGAGTTAATGTGAAGGCTTAAGACATTGCTGTACATCTCTGTGGACTATGATGTCTGTCACAAGCCTCCCCCTGCTTCCATCCAACAGGATCATAAATAGATCATCGACGCTGTCAATGATGCTTCATGAGCAGGAATGTGAGCTGGGTTGACTGGAAATATCGAGGATAAATTGGCTGGGTAAGACAGATCAGGATAACAGTGACTGTCAGGAGGGACTGAAAGGTGGCCTCAGGCTCATGCGGAATGAGAAATCAAGATGGAGAGATAAAGGAACGTAAGTGGTTGTCATGGCAATGCAGTTTTGGCTATTGCATATTGGAACTGTGGTCAGATTAAGGAAATTTGTGGTATTCATTAAAAAAGAGGGTGTTTAACATGGTGAGGGTATAGAACTGCGGACTCAATATTTTGACTTTGGAAATTTGGTATTGGTTCCACTGACCCTATCTGGCACAAAGGGCTCTCTCTGGCATTGAACTGATAGAAGAAATAAAAGTTATCTGTGATTTACAACATGAGAACCTGAAAACATTTCAAAAGTACAGGGGCAGGCTGGCTCCAGCCCACAGGAAGCTTTTACGAAAATGGCAGTGGCACTTCCTGCTTAAGGTGGCTCCTATGGATCCTTGCACGGGATCGCAGGTCCTCAACAAAGAACCTACAGCAATGAAGACCACCGGCTGGATCTGGAGGCTGCGGTGCCCTCTGACTATACAGTGAGGAGGACAGGCTCCTCTGTGCTGAAACACGTCAGTGGCTGATGGACTGGGATGTAATCTGTGCCCTCCAAATTCAGATGCTGTAAATGAGAGAGGATCTGTTATCGAGCCCCAGAGACACCGCTCCCATTAGAGAGAAAAAAAAAGTTCCTCCTGAATCACACATATCCTTTCATTTCTTTCGTTCTTTTTAAAATCTTCATCCGAGGATATGTTTTTATTGATTTTAGAAGGAGAGGAAGGGAGAGAGAGAAACATCGATGTGAGAGAGAAACATCGATCAGTTGTCTCCCATACACAGCCTGGACCAGGGATCAAACCCTCAATCTTTTTGGTGTATGGGATGATGCTCCAACTTTATGACACAAGGTATCATTATAAAGCTCCTTCCATTTCTTTCTGAAAATTCAGCTCTGTTGTAATCTTATGGGACCACTGTCATATATTTGTTTCCTAGTTGACTGAAATGTCATTATGCAGCACATGACTGTACAAACACTCATCAAAATAGGGAGTTGATTTAATAAATTATTCTATACTCAAAATAGGTGATAAGATATAAACATTAAAATCAGAATGAATAAAAATACTTAATGACTTCAAATGTTTAAAATTTCATATGCCATATAAGATATATTCTGATAAAGCCATGTGACAAATAGATTGTGTAGTTTGAGCCCAACATTGATATTATTTTCCATATATTTACACCTAGATACCTATATAATGTAGCTATATAAAGACTGGAAGACGTGTGTAAAATATTAACTGTTGTTGCACCTAAATAGTGGTATTAAAGTTGGTTTTAATTTTCTTCTTTGTGCATTTCTATATTTTCTGAAGTTTTAATATTTACATACCTTATTTTTATAATCTCTGAAATGTGTTTTTTTTTTTCTAAAAATGAAATAAGAAAAAAAATCTCAATTTTAAATTATTTGACACTAAAACCCTGGCAGCAGTTTACAATATGCCTCCTTATTACCTGCTCTCTGCCCCAGCATCCTGCAGAAATCTAGAAATTAAATGGCTTTCCTGTTGTAGAGTCCTCAAGACCTGGGTACCTGAAGGAAACACAAGCTCTGTCCTCACTCTCTCCAGAAGCTTCCTCTGATGGCCTGGAACGGGGTGGCGCAGCTTCGTCCTCTCCTAGGCCCCCTTTTCCTTCAGGCCCTGCCCATGTAGCCTCACTGTGCCCACAGGTCTCAAGCTCCTCTTTCCCCAGAATCCCTCACAGAATAGTCCCCAGAAGAGCAGGATGTTCTTTTTTCCTCCTCTTATTTGCTCACTAGCCTTTGTTTACTTGGGAGACATGATCATGCCTTTGACTAAAAACCTGTCAATTTTGCTTTTCAGCTCCTTCAATGGGTAATTTAACTGTCTCATTAGTGTTTTTATGTGTGGATTTTACAAGAATCCCTTTGAGTTTTTGTTGTCCTTTTACCAGTTGATGTGGAGACACAAGCTATCATTATAAAGCCTCTTGAGAAATTAGCACCGTTTCTCTGAAACAATCTCCATAAAGGACTGTCAAGATGTGTGCTTTGTCTCTTAGGCAGGACTTCTCTGAAGGCTTCCTTTGTCAGCTTCGAGGCTGACAGGCAGTTTGCTGGTGCTTTGGTTGTATCCTAAGTTTGAAGGGAGTGTCATGAAAACAGTGTATTCTTCTGTTTCGATTTTTGCTCTTGCTTTGTTTTTAAAGATGTGGCTATTTCCATATCTAGGTTTGGGCAATTACATAACCACTATAGGAAAAGAACCATCTAAAAACAAAGCTAGACAAAACAAAATGCAATCCTTCAAACCATTAATTTCTACTTCTCTCGATATAATTTGATGATGAGATAATAGGCAGAGTAAAAACCTATAATTTTGTCGTAAGTGTATTATACTCCTCCCTCCTGTTAAATTTCTATATCCAGTTTCCCAGGGAGTTCTTAAAGCAAGCACTGTATTGATTATATTTTATATCAAATCTCCTGCTAGACTGAGATAAATCTGACCTAGCTGATAAAACCAAATACGTTCCTCTTTTTGTCCCAACCAGGGCCAATTCTAGAAAAAAAATATCAAGTAGGCACAGAGCGTTATTGTCTCTCCTCCTAATTTGTTTCTTGCGTGGGTCCCCAGCAATAAACTCCCAAGCATCTGCGTTGCCTTGAAAGACGCTTAAAGCAAACACTCTCCACAGGCTGCGTGTGCTTGGCAGATATATTTTGTGAGGCTTGTACACTGTCAACAATTGGTAAATGTCACATCAAAACTCAAGTATCAGAATCTCTTGGAACTTAAAAAATTTGGCCTACAGAACTTAGAGTGCTATAGAATAGCAGCTCACCACTCCCTTTTGAATGTTTTATTTTTATTTATTTATTTATACTTGACAAATAAAATTGTATATATTTAAAGTATACAGTGTGATATCTGGATACATGTATATATCCTAAAATGATTGCTATAATGAACTTTATTAACATATCCATCATCTCCCACAGTTACTTATTTTTGTGTATGGTGAGAATACTTGAGATCTACTCTCTTAGCAAATTTCAAGTTATTGTCACTATTATTAATCATAGATACTCTGTTGTACATTAGGTCTCCAGAATTTATTAGTCTAACTGAAAGTTTGTACCCTTGGACCAATATCATTTTTTCCCATTCTCCTCTCTGTTAGTATGAGTTCAGCTTTTTTTAACTTTAGATTCCACATATAAGTGAGATCGTGAGATATTTATTTTTCTGTGTCTGACTTGTTATTTCATTTAGAACCTGTCCTCCTGGTCCATCTATGTTGTTGTGAATGGCAGGATTTCTTTGCTTTAAAAGGTTGAATTATATTCCATTGCATATTTTCTCTATCTAGTCATCTGTTGAGGGACACAGGTTGTTTCCATACCTTGGTTACTGAGAATAACGTTTCAACGAACATGGGAATGCAGATAGCTCTTCAAGATAGGAATTTCATTTCCTTCAGATATATACACAGAAGTGAGATTGCTGGATCATATAGTATTTCAGTGTTTCATAATATTTTCCATAATGGCTGCACCAATTTACATTTCTACCAACAGTGCACAAGGGTTCCCTTTTCTCCATATTCTCTCCAACACTTGTTGTTTTTTTGTTTGTTTTACTTCTTAATAATAGGCGTCCTAACAGGTGTACAGTGATACCTCTTTGTGGTTTGGGTTTGCATTTCCTTGATGATTAGTGATCAACCTTTTATAAGCCTGTTAACCATTTGCAGGACTTCTTTGGAAATGTGTTTATTCGAGTCCCTTGCCTATTTTTAAATCTGGTTATTTGTTTCTGTGCTATCTAATCTAATAATAGACAAATATGCAAATTGACCGCACCTTCGCTACACCTAAGCCACGCCCACCAGCCAAGCCACGCCCACCAACCAATCAGGATGAGTATGCAAATTGCCCCAACAAAGATGGCGGCTAATTTGCATATCAAGACAGTGTCAAAAGAAGCCAAGAGCTGCAAAGGGGAGTAAAGCTTCGAAGAAGCAAGCAAGCCAGGGGAGCGGGGGGAGGAGAAGGGAGGAGCGAAGTCAGGGCCGTAGGCGAAGGGAAACTCCGGCGGGCTGGAGAAGGCGGGGCCGGCGGCAAGGGCGGAGCGGAGGCGGGGCCGGGGCCGAAGGGAAACGAAGGCGGGCTGGAGGAGAAGGCGGGGCCGGTGACAAGGGCGGGGCGGGGGCGGAGGCGGGGCCGGGGGCGAAGGGAAACGCGGGCGGGCTGGAGGAGAAGGCGAGGCGGGCGGCAAGGGAGGAACGGAGGCGGGGTAGAGTGCAGCAGGAAATCCCATTGCAGGAATTTTCCTGCAACGGGAAAGCTAGTAGAGTTCTATAAATTGCTTATATGTTTTGGATATTAAGCCCTTATGAGATATATGGTTTGCAAATCCTTTCTCTCATTTCAGGTTTCTTTTTCATTTTGCTGACTGTTTCCTTTGCTGTGCAGAAACGTAGTCCTTTGATGTAGCCTCACTTGTTTATTTTTGGTTTTGTTGCCTATACTTCGGTTGTCAATTTAAAAAACAAAATCATTGCCAAGACCAATGTCAAAGTGCTTCGCCCCTACATTTTTCTTCTAATAATATTATGGTTTCAGGTGTATGTTTAAGTGCTGAACCCATTTTGAATTGATTTTTGTGTATGGAGCAAGATCAGGGTTCAGTTTTCACATCAGTGACAAGAGGCGGGACCTGCTTTGGGCTCCAGAGCAGGTGTGTGGTCCTGGGCTGGGGTTGAGCACGCACAAGCTGCAAGTGCTGGGGCTAGCTGAGGTCGGGCGGCCGTGCTGGGTCCAGGACTAGGCTGTCCGTCCAGGACTAGGCTGTCTGTCCAGGACTAGGCTGTCCACAGCAGTATTGGCTGGGGTGACTCCGATGGCGGTGGGGGGCAGGGAGGGACTGAGGCAGCTGGAGTCTGTGAAGACAAAGATCGCGTGGGGCCTTCAGCAGTGAAGGCTGCAGGTGGTCTGCAGCTGTGCTGGCTGCTGGTTTCCTCTGGCCCCGAGCCGCCCGCTGAGGTCCCTGACAGGATCCTCAGGGATGAAAGCCCAGGAGGCCACAGCGCCCCCGGACTGTGAGAGTCTCAGGGTGAAGAAGGCTGCTAGCGTCCTCTGCAGAGCAGGCCGCTGGGAGCTGAGGTCGCTCCCGCCAGTGGCTGATACTGGTAGCCTCCTCCCTTTGTTCACAAGCATCTCTAGATGTCTTAGCTGTGCTGGACTGGGTGGGGGGAACCAGAGCGGGTCCTTCATGTAGCGCCCCAAAGTGCTGGAGAGCTGGGGTCCACCCTGCTTCCCTTTTCCTGGTGAGAGGCGTTCCCTCTTGGTGCTGAGCTGTGCCTGCCTGGGGGATGGACTGATGCAGGAAAATGAACCGGTTCCTCCTACCTCGTGGTGTGGTTATTCTCTGTGTTGTTGAAGTTTCTTAAGTGACTTCGAGCTCTCCCAGAGCTGTTTCCATGTATGGAGAGCTAATTGCTGTTCTTTGTGAGGGGACCTGGGGTGTGGCCTCCTGCTCTGCCATCCCGGCGATGTCACTGGCAGCCCACTCTTTAGGCTGGGCATATGTTCTTGCTCTGTTTTGCTATGGTCCCCACCACTCATTGTTCTTTTATGCCTTGTTCCCTTTATGCCACTCATTTATGCAGCTTTCTTCTTCTATTTTTAAAATATATTTTTATTGATTTCAGAGAGGAAGGGAGAGGGAGAGAGAGATAGAAACATCAATGATGAGAGAGAATCATTGATTGGCTGCCTCCTGCATGCCCCTACTGGGAATCGAGCTGCAACCCAGGCATGTGCCCTTGACTGGAATCGAACCCGGGACCCTTCAGTCTGCAGGCTGACGCTCTATCCATTGAGCCAAACCAGCTAGGGCTATGCAGCTTTCTTTATTCCTGAAGGCCTTTGAGTTTGTGTTTCCTCTCCTAAAGTAGAAACTGATTAAGACTTAACTTTAAGGGTGTGGTTCTTAAACTTTAGCACATATCAAATCACACAAAGAGTTTCTTCAGGCACGATTACTAAGCTCAAGCCCCATTCAGTGGGTCTCAGGTGGGGCCTGAGACATTGCATGCTAACACATTCTTAGGTGATGCAGACACTGCTGTAGCAAGGAGAACCACTGCTTTAATGTATGGCTCCTCTATGGCATATCTATAGTTTCATTCATTCAGCCAACATTTATTACAGAGGGCTTTGCTCCTTATTGAAGATTCATTAGTGATCGCATACACCGAGTGGCCAGATTATTATGATCTCTGAACGCATAATAATCTGGCCACTCAGTGAATATATATATATATATGATTCATGCACCGGGATATATATATATTCACTGAGTGGCCATATTATTATGCGTTCAGAGATCATATATATATATATCCCGGTGCATGAATTAGTGCATGGGTGGGGTCCGGCCAGCCTGGCCAGGGGGAGGGGACATAGGCAGTTGGCTGGCCTGCCTGCTGGCCGAACTCCTGGTCCAGGGGACAATTTGCATATTAGACTTTTATTATGTAGGATATACACTGAGTGGCCAGATTATTATGCGTTCAGAGACCATAATAATCTGGCCACTCAGTGTATGTGTGATTCTTGTCTTGATAAATGGGCAACTTTTTTCCACTTTGCTCACAGATGTGTAATTATAGTTGTGACAGCACTGTGAACAGTATCCAGGTAGGGCCTCCTTGAGGAATGACATTAAACTAATCTGTGGAGGATAAGGAGGGTTTGGGTGGAGGATAAGGAGGGCTTGGTCGGATGGGTTAGGGAGGAGAGGAAGTTTCCTAGGCCATAGAAGAGCATGTGTGAAGGTAAGCAGAGCAGTCTCCTAAACCTAAATAATGAATCTCGGATGGGAGAGATTTCAGGCTGGACTAGTTCCCAGGCATCATTACAAGGAGCCAGGTGCCTATTCTGATGACTTCTGAAGCTGGTTGTTTCCAAAACTGCAGGGTATGGAGCCAGGAGAGAAGGAACTGTCAGCCCTGGCAATCTGGTCCATCAGTCCTAATGAAGTGGGCTGCCTCAGGGAGCCGAAGCAAACGCTATTTTGAAATCCTCCTGTTCTGGAGGAGATCCCAGTGGCGTATTGGCAACTCAACCCAATTTCTCTCTACTCCAGTTTCTGGGCCTCTGAGCATTGCTAGGGAAAGAGAAAGGTAGCAAACAGCAAGATCAGCTCATTAAATTCCAGGCTCAGTTGACCTGTGCTTCCGGCCAGGCTCATCAGCCCTTTCATTCCTTGTCGCATCTGCCGTCCACACCACAGCTGCCCCTCACATCTCCAGGCTCACTCCCCAGTCTCACCTGAGGCGGGTGACCTCCCACCTCTTCTGCGGACTCTCCGTCTGCGCATCTGAGAGCATTTATTTTTCATTCCTGGGCTCAGAGCTCTTCTTATTCTAAGATGTTTAAATGTAGAAGCGTTTGTTTTTGTTTGCCTTCTGTTTTTCTTGTATCTTTTTGTCACAATCTGTAAACAAGTAGACCTCCTATTTTAAAACTGTCCTTCTCTTCACCCTGGCCAGGTAGCTCCAGTACACCAAAAGGTTACAGGTTCGATTCCTGGTCAGGGCACATACATATGGGAGGCAACTGATCAATGTTTCTCTCTCATTGATGTTTCTTTTTCTTTCTCTAAAATCAATAAAACCAAACCAACCAAACAAAAAACACATAACCTCGGGTGAGGATAAAAAAATGTTCTATTTGTTCTTGAACTTCATCTGTTTTTTCTATTTATACACATTAAATTTATTCATAACCAAGAATATCTAATTCAGATCTCCAAGCATTTGCTTTAACTCTTTCCTTTGAGAAAATGAGATGTTTAGACATTGCCAAACACTGCCTGCTCTTTTCAAGGCTGCTTTGTTTTCTGCCCCTTCATTACTCCTCACAGATTGTCTTCTGTCTTCATTTTCTACTACTGTAATAATATAGAATATTCTTGAAGGTCCCATTTAGTTCTGAAATATTATGATCACAAGGAACTTGCTTCTCTTCCGTCTGCATTTTGATTGAAGTCCCAGCTTCTAATAAATTAATTTTGATTATTTTCATAGCATCATCAAAACAAAAACATGCCTTTAACTACATTTAACTTCTCTCTTACCTTGCAAATTAATTGCATCTATACTACTAGCCAACTTCTTTTTAAGAGCTTTTTTTTCTAAACCCTTAAAGTGGATACCTAAAAATGTGTCTTTTCCTAAAAGTGTGTCTTACACACTGATTTGAAATATTTAACTTTGTAGGTTACCTTCGTTCCCATCCAGATTTTTCTCAGGCAGTGGAATCCTTATGCCATTTTCCTGTATGCAGAAAGCAGAGCGGAGCCTTAAATCACTTTCTTCTCACATTTCTTTTGGGAGCACAGGCGTTTCACAAATTTGATCTTGTGCCCATCCAATGCATATCCATGCTTTCTCTTTCCAATACAGATTTCATGGATCTTCCAGGAGCTGACTGATAATCCAAACTTCACAAAGAAATAAGGCCCCCCAGTTCCTCGTTTTAATTACGCTTTTGGAGGAGGTGCCAATACTAGTCCCTAGTTCCCTTATATCCTTCTCAAATATGACATCTGCCACTTTCTTTTCTCATGGTCTGATAGCGTTGGCAGTTTTCAGCTCCCTCACCCTGTTTGTACTATTTTTCCAGTTTAGATGAGTTTTATTTATTTGGTTAATATTTCCTTTGCCCTCGTTCTTTCCTTTTGACTCCTTGAGTTCTGTCAGCCTTATTGAGGGTGCAGTATAATTCCCTTCTCCTGTATTTGAATTTTTATAGTTGGCCTTATTATTTTCAGTTTCTTTGACATTTTCCCCACTGTTCTTGCCTTTTCTACCTCCCCTCAGGATTTCAAATGGAGATACGTCATAATCCTTGGATAATTTGTGATATGTTCATGTCATTTTGAATTCTTAGTATTTTTGTTGTTTTAATGAACCACTATATAGCTAACTAACCCCATGTTGATGAACATCTATTACTGGTAGTCTTTATGTTGAACATATTTTGATTAATATTTCTTTAATTGCCCAAAACATAAAGACTTTTACTCTCATCTATATAGGCTATGGAATTTAGTGAATTTTTATTTCCCTTCATCTTTTTAAAAATACATTCTAATGTTTGTTATAATATCAAAACTCATTCATATTATTTTCATTTTATTATTAATTTAGTATGTGTGTCTTCTTTTAATTTTAAAAATATGTATTTAGTTATAGCCATATTATAACAATTACTTTATTTAATCCTTTATTTAAATACTTTCAAAGGGTGACTTCTCTCAAGAAAGACAACTTGAATATGAATAGATTTTTGGTAATAAAAATTTTTCACTTTGACAAATCTACTAAGTGGAGAGAGTACATATGTTCACCAACATGGGGTTAGTTATCTATATAGTGGTTCATCAATACAACAAAAATACTATGATGTTATTTTTTAAAAGAAAGAAACAAAAATCTCTCTCTACATAGTATGAAAATATCTCCAAGTGATAACTGATGAAATAAAAACATCTTGGTACCTTGCACATCCATGTTCATAGCAGCACTATTCCTAATAGCTAAGCAGTGAAAGCAACTCAAGTGTATATCCATGGATAGATGGAAAAATAAAATGTGACACACACACACATACACACGCACACACACACGCACACACAATGGAATTACTCAGCTTTAAAAGGAAGGAAAATCTGACACAGGCTACAACATGAACCTTGAGAACATTATGAAATAAGTTAGTCCCCAAAAGACTCATACTGTATGATTCTACTTATATGAGGCATCTAAAGTAGTCAGATTCATAGGAACAGAAAGTAAAAAGGTAGTTGCCATGGTGTGCTGTTGTTTAATGGGCATAGAGTTTCAGTTTTGCAAGATGAAAAAATTCTGGAGCTTGGTTACTCAATAATGTGAATGTACTAGTATGTAACACTACTGAACTGTACACTTAGATATGGTTAAGATCATAAACGCGTGTCAAGCAATTTTTATCACAATAAAAAAATCATGGTACAGCATATGAAAATGTGTAAGTAAAAAAAAAGAGTTAAAATACATATGTATTTGTAATTACTTGAATATGCACAAACAGAATAGCATACACAAGAGTATATCAATATCACTTATAAGTTGTAAGTGGGCAGAAGTTTGGAACATGTAGATGTGTGAATCAGCATTGGGAGGAGGATTGTTCACTGGAATATTGTTCTTATATTTTATTTTCAACCATGAGAACATAGTACTAATTCTTTAAAAACAAAATGAATAAACCTAAACAGTGAGGAGGTGGGGTTGGTGTTTACTAGTATGCCCCCTAACCCCCCTGAAATCAATCTCTCATTTTTCAGTAACAGGTTGTGCGCCCGATAGGAAGGGAATGCTTCTTGAAGGCCCCATTCCCAGAGTCCCAAATGTTTCTTTTTACTGACAAAACCTCTTTAGTGACTGTGGTAGGCACAATAATAGCCCCCAAAGATATCCTTATCCTAATAGCTGGGACCTGTGAACATGTTACTTTACATGGCAGATGGGATTAAGGTTACTAATCAGCTGACTTTAAATAGGGAGGTTATTCTGGATTATCTGGTAGGCTCAAGTATCATCACAGGGCTCTGTAAAGGGGGAAAGAGAGGCAGGAGAGGAAGTCAGAGTAAAGTGATGTGAGAAAGACTGTACCTGCTGTTGTTGGCTTTGAAAACAGAGGAAGGAGGCCATAATCCAAGGAATGTGGGGGCCTCTGGAAGCTGGAAAAGGCCAGAAAACAGGTTCTTCTCCAGAGCCTCCAGAAGGAATGCAGACCTGCCAACACCTTGATTTTAGCCCGAGGAGACCTGGAGAGGACCTCTGACCTACAAAACAGTAAGATGGTAAGTTTGTATTGTTCTAGCCCACTAAATTGTGGTCATTTGTTGTAACACTAATAAAATACAGTGATGATGGACTGGGCTGAGGAGATGACTGGGAACAAAATAATCAAACTCCAACTAGTCTCTCTAAACACTTAATTGTTTATTCACTTCCTGAATTAAATTTGGACAAAGTTGAAAAATAAACGAACCCCCAAGAATACTGGCATATCATCCTCTCTTCTTTAATATAGAAAAGAAAACTGAAATCAGAGTGATTCTCTTCCTTTGAAAGTAACACATTTTTCCATTTTCCTAATTGTGTAAGTTCCCTTCTCTTTTCATCCTTGAAATAAAAATAAAAAAATCTGCCAATACCCAATCAGAAAATAAATACAAAGGAACAAGAATCACTCTTGCAATATGTGTTGTAATTCTATCAACAATAAAAAGTATATTAAAATAAAAAGAAACAAAGAAACAAATCAGTACATGTCTAGGTAGGGATTTTTCCCTCCTACAAATGTCGTTATTTTGGAGTTCTTCCTTGGTGTCAGGCATAGTGCTTTAATTCTGAAAACAACCACATCAGGTAGAAATGACTCGTAGCTCCATTTTACAGGTGATAAACCCAAAGCTTTGAGAAGAGGAGTCTGCTGACTCAGGGCCCACATTCTTCACCACCTAGATTCTCTGCTCTCGCACTTGGCTGGTGTCTGCCCAGCTGCTCTTCAGGTGCACTGCCCTCCATGAGCCTCTGGCCTCACACCACATAGAATTTCTTGCCTGTAGATTTCATTATATTACCTTTTCCCTCACATCCTGTCATTCACACTATTAATCCCCATTTTCCTAATATCATCTCTGCTCTTCGCTACTTTCAATGTAGATTTTAATATACTATTGCACTTTCAGTGTCCCTGTGTGTGTTTTTTTTTTAATTTGGCCTTTATAAAAACCCGATGATATCAAATAATTCTTTGAGCTTATTTTCTCTTTCATCTCTTGATTTAGAAACACGGGAAGACACAAGTAAGTGCTGTCTAACTTGTTCTTCTGTTTCCTATTACAGATCCCCTCTGCCCCTTTCAAACCCATGGCACCCTCTCACTTCCCTCGGGTTTTGCATGCTACAGAAGGTCGCTCTATCCGCGCAGCACATTAGGTGCTCATGGCTCCCTTACCTTCCACGTGGGCACTGGTGCTGTCTCCCTCGAGGGTCTTGACTCCAGGGACTCTGCAGTGCTGATTCTGACAACATGCTCTGCTGCAGCTCCTGAGCTGAGGAAAGACTGCCTACTGCTTCCTGCTCTTCTGATTCACTGGAAAGAAATCTGTCCTTTCATATTAGATGTTTTCTGAGCATTTTCTCTGGAATTTCTCACAGAAGCATGAAAAAACACAGTCCCCAGAGAGTGTGAATCCCTGAAGCTTCCTGTTTATATTCCTCCTGAGGGCTGTTCCATGTGTGACTGTCACCCACCATCTGCCTGCCTTTAGTGTTGACCCATTGCACAATAGGGCATCTCTCAGTATGTGGAAAAAGAGGGATTCATGGGATGAAGTTTCTAGAAATGCCCGCGTGTGTATGCATGCTGTACTCTCAGTCTCAGGTCTTAGACCTTGGAGGTAAGGGTCCATATAGGACAAAGGGGATAGGTAAGAGTCCCTCTCTCCCTCCCTCTCGTCACTGCACCTCTCTCTCCTACAGGGACCTGGCGTTCTGTCTCACAGGGTGAAGCATTTACTTGCTACTGTTATTTTTACCATGGACCTCACCTGGGCTTTGTTTAGTGAATATTCCTTTCAGAGTGTCAAATTATTAATATTGATTTCTTATTTTCAATGCTGCCACAACTTTGTGACTCATCGTAACCTTACATTGTTATTGCAATAGGAAAGATAAGAAGGTGAGCCTTTAACACCACCACTACCCAGAGGTCAGCACCACAAAGCTGTCTTTGCTGCAAAGGGCTCCTTATCCTCGTCCTCAGCTGGGATCATCACTCTGCATACCGTGTTCCCAGCCCTAGCTGCTTGCTCTATTTGCCTTTACTTCCCCTTCTTCACTCTTCCAAGCCCACCCAGGCCATGAGCTCTTCCAGCACCAAGGCCTCCTGTGTTCAGTGGAGCAAGTGTGTTCTGTTACCACTTGTCATCTTCAAGGGTGGGACCTGACCACTTTGCTTCTATGTAGCCCCCTTCCATCCTAAAGGCTGCACACGATGTTCTTTCCATGAGACCCTGCTGGGCCCTTTCTCCATCCTCACATGCTTCCCTCTCGGTGAGTTACACTCAGATGATTTATTGAGCCTCATCTGTAATGTCTTTGCTTCCCTTACACTCACTGAGAACCTTCTGTGTCCCTAAATGAAAAGCCCTTGGCAGGGAGGTAACCTTCTCTTCCTTTGCCACAGTTCTATTTCATGCTTGTTTCAATGAAATGCCTAAACTGTCTGCTATTTTTACTGAAAACATCCATATGCCATAAACTCTGCTTAACAAGTCATAGAATCGTTGATTCTTAGATTTGAGAGAGGCCTTCGAAGTAGATTAGTTATATGTGATATGAGGATAGCATGATATAAAATTAAACAAAGTCATGATGTGAAACTGTATATAAAATATGGCCCTCTGTGTGTGTGTGTGTGTGTGTGTGTGTGTGTCCTGGAAAGTGGAAAGGTATACATCACAATGTTAACAGGTGTGTGTGTGTCTGGGTATGATTACTGAAGCTTTTAATCTTCTTTCATATATTTACCCACATTTTCCAACTTTGCTTTAATAAGCAATATCAGATTATAGAAAACATTGGAGAATTGCTTTTAAAATTCTGAATGAAAAATTTTTCAGCCTAGAATTTTATGCCAATCTAATTAATTATCAATAGCAGGCTAGAATAAAGACATGTTAAACATGAAAGTATTAAAAACACGTAGCTTCAATTTTTTAGGACGCTCAGTGAAAATGATTTATTACAAAACAAGGGAATAAACCAGTGAAGCAGAACATAGGATGCAGGAAACAAAATACCTAAACCAAAGAAAATATTTGAAGAAATTCCTCAGACAACAGACATGCAAGTAGTCATGGGAAATAATCACCTCATAAGGAACAGAGGCTGAGAGGGAGCTCACCCCACACCCCCTTGGGAGAAATAATTAAGAAATTAGCTTCGATGTGTCCCTAAATGTCAGTTTCAATGGGTAAGGTTATTCACACATTCATTATTCAGCATCTATTTATTAAGCACCTACTATGTGCCACTGTTTAGCTAAGTGCTGCAAACATAATAGTGAACCAAAAAATGTATTGTTTTTATGTAACCTAAGAAGATAATGGCCATTATCTCTTTTCATTTCCCCACAGCTCCCCCCTCCTGCCCCCCGCTTTTTATAAATGAAGGCCTCCCTCTGTTATAAATAAGGACGTCCATTGCAGAGGATTTATATAACCTGCTCGAGGTTGCCAATTAGTAAGTGTCAAGGCTGGGATTCAAACAAGGACCTGCAGCCTGTGCTTTCTTGGCTCTGTTCAAAGTAAAGTTTTTTTCTTCAGGGGGGAAAAGGGTCTTCGCTAAGAAATCTGCTTTCTTAGAATTGCATACTTAGTAACAATGGTGAGGAAAAAAAATTTGAAAGCTCTCCTGGCTGGCCATTTTGCAGGTGAAGTGTCTGGAGAAGTCTGTGACAAACACCTCTGTGTGGATGGACGCTGGGCAGATGCTGCTGCGGAGCCGTCCGAATTCCTGCTGCACTCCCCAGATGTCTGCTCAGTGTAACCGCAAATTGAAAATAAACTTCTAAACCATTGTCAGTGATGTAGTTCAAGGCGTTGTGTGCTGAAGGGTCTTTAAAGTTGTTTTTCATTACAGCCTGGTCTTTCCCAATGGGCAGGATTCATTTTCTTTGCTTTAAGTGTGCTCAGCGAGAGGAAAAAGGATCTTGAAAGGAAGACATAGGTCTTCTTTCCTACAGCCCTGTGTGAATTGCATCCAATTCTTCACTGCTGGTATCGTTGTCTTCCTTCCTCTCCCAACCCACAATCTCCTTCTCCAACAGCCTGTCACTCTCAGGCAAGCTGCTGCAAGGTACCCATACTCTGTATGCAGCCCAGTACTTGCTGGACATGGGCAGGTGTCTGCGCAGTCCATAGCTTCTATGAAATTAGGTTTGATATAAGCCCCTAAGCCAACCTCAGGCTTGGTTAGCACAATGGCTTGACGTTTTGACCCTTGAAACCAGACTGCCTGGGTTCCAATCCTACCTCCATCTCTAACTAGCTTTGTGACCTTGGACAAGCTACATAGTTTTTCCGGGCCTTTGCTTTCTGTAAATAGGAATGACACTAGCCCTTTCTTTGTAGGACTTTGATGGGAACTAAGTGAGGTAACGTGTGGAATGCACTGTAACCATGGCTGGCAAAGGGGATGAGTGACTTTGGATTTCCCAGAATTATTTTACAGTAGCCTCACCAACACTCTTTCACCAATGCCTTCCGACCCTCAAAATAATTTGCCCCCGGGGTTTTTAAGCAAAAGATTCCCAATGAATAGCATAATCTACTTATATGGAAAAGCAATGTTTTTATTCCCAATCTGTTCTCCCTGATCCTTAGGAAAAAGGAGTTAGCTCAGGTGCCTTGCGCCTGGTAGGTCCCTTCTCCCTGAGAGCATTGAGTTCTTGTTACAGAAAACCGGAGAAGAACCAAGCAATACTTGGAGAGATGGAGTTACATTTATTTCGCGCAGGTCCAGAGGAAAATGTCTCTCAAATTCTGGGCCCCAACATGGAGGAATTTTCCCTATTTATATGTTTTTACCTTCTTTGTCTCCCAAATATGGGGTGTTTCCCGTCCCCTTTGCAAGTTCTTAAAGAGCCCCTATGTGCTGGGGCCTTGAGACCTCAACCAAGGCCTGGCCTGGCGCCAGCACTGATAATTTCGTCCGGGGAAGGTTTAATGGCCTCTCCAAAGTGGGAGTAGTCTTATTTTCCTTATTATTTAAGCAAGCAAGCATTTACAGAAGCCAATTAGCAGGGTTAAAATTTCAAACAGCAGTTTTTATATAAGATGGATGCTTCATCCTAAGGTTCCCACATTTCTTCCTCTTCTCCAGCTGCTCTTCCCCCAGCGCCTCACAAAGCCTGCTGACCTGGGAAACCTGTGTCACAATTCTGGAGAGAATTTAATTAGTAACTTTCTCAAAAGTGATATGTTATTACCAGGTTTTTAATGGTCAAACCTGATTTCAAAAAGGAAAATACTTCCTCTCAAACCCAGAAAGTGTGACTAGTGTTCCATATTAGCCGCATGGGCTATTGTGTCCTCAGTCTCGAGCACTTAAGGCGAGTCACCTGTTTGCCAAACCTCCTCCGCATGCTTCCTGGGCAAACTTGAGTCCCTGGGAGGTCACTATCAGAAATTAGGGAGACCAGCCTATGTCCAACCTGCTAGTAACTTTCAAAGACTCTGCAAACTAGAGCCAACAAAACCGGTGAAGGAAAAGAAGCCCACCCTTTCCTTAAAGATTGGGGCTCCCTCAGGATTTGTCCTAGGCCCATCTCTATCTCCCTTCATTTCTCTTTCCTCCACTCCCCTTTCCTGGCTTTACATTCTTTTAAGAATCATAGTCACATCCAATGCTTCAAAAACTCTCTGTACATTTGTAGAGGCCTGGGAGAAAGTTAGTATCCACCTTCTCCATATTCTCCAAGGAGAGGAACACTCCTCTGATAATGGCCTCGTTCAAAAGCAGGCAGAATCACTGCTATTTGGGTTCTTGGTTGGGTTCCCCCCCACCCCCCGCACCAAGCAATTCTCCATCGCCAACTGGTGTCCCACAGTATAACTCAATGCTGGCACTATCTGCCCGGAGATCCCCTCAGATCCCCAGGTTAAGGGTTCAGTACCACAAGACTGTCCCCTCTCCCCCCCTCCAATCAGATGCCAACCCCAAGTCCAGGTTGTCACCTGTGCTCTGACCACTTGGCTATAAATCAGAGGTTCTCATGACCTCCCCGCTGTTTGGATTTGATTAATTTGCTTAGAGAAGCTCACAGAACTCAGGGAAATACGTGCTTATGGATCTCAGCTTATTAAAGGACATGATAAAGGATACAGGTGAAGAGCCAGGTGAAGAGATGCATAGGGCAAGGTCTGGGAGGGTCCTGAGCACGGAAGCTTCTGTCCCCAAGGAGATGGGGTGTGTCACCCTTCCTGTGTGGATGTGTTCATCCCCCTGAAAGATCTCCATACCCCTTACCTTTGGAATTTTATGGAGGAATTTCCAGCCCCTTTCCCTCCCTGGAGAAGTGGGGCTGGGGCTGAAAATTCCAAGCTTCTGATTGTGGCTTGGTCTTTCTGGTGACCCTCCCCCCACATCCAGGATCCATCCAAGAGCCCACCCAGGGTCACCTCATTAGAACAAAAGATGCTCCTTGTATTACTTCAGAAATTACAAGAGTTTTAGGAGTTCTGTACCAGGAACTGGGCTGAGACCAATACGTATGTTTTCTGTTATCTCACAACTGCATATTGAAAGATCACTTCATGGGTGTGCCTCTTTCATCTGTCTCTTCTTTCTTCTCCTGGTTGGAATATTAAAGACCGATTTTCGATCATCCATGAGAGAAGGCTCTGTCTCTTCTCTTGGAGCAGCTGCCCTGGTTGGCTACTCTGGGCTCTGCTGCGTCCAAGTAGACCTGGTGGCCATCTGCTGTTGGTTTTTCCTGGACTGCCTTCTTTCTCTTCACCATGGCAGGTGTGATAGGGCCAGGGCACACAAGGCAAAGGTCCACTTGTACATCTTTCTCAACTTCTCCCTTTCCTTTTTCTTTTCCTCTCACGTAGCAGCTGAGCTGTGGCAGCTGCTGTGGTTGGGGTCTTGTCTGATTAAGTAACAGGATTTGAGAAACAAATGTCCTATATACAATTTTTCTTTTTCCTTATTTATTTATTTATTTATTTATTTTTCATTCATTCATTCATTCATTCATTTAAATATTTTATTTCAAATGAACTTTTTACTCCTGACTCTCTCTTCCTCTAGATATGCTGGGTAGTTTTTAGCTGTATTTTGCAATGTGAGATTTATTAGCTTAAAAGCCTAAGGGTGTAATGGATCGCTGCTGTTTTCACCTCTTCTCCTGGAAACAGTTATCCAGTTTACCTCTGGGAAGCTATCTTCTTGCCTCAATTCATATTTCCCTCTCCTAGAAACTCAAACTTCACCTTAATGCTTAATACCTTCCAACAATTTCTGAAGGTTGAAAGAGCGGTGCATACAAAAGCCTTTGGTATGGTCCATGATAGGTACTTAACACATGCTAGCAGCTCTGTCTAGAATGTAGCCTAGAATACTGGATTCTTGTTACTATGGGCAGTCCATCAGTACTGTTTGAGAGCTTATAAGAAAATCAGAACCTTGGGTTGTATTGGACTACCAATCTGCACTTTCACAAGACTTCCAGGTAATTCCAAGGCACACTACAATCTGAGAAGCATTGCTGTAGAGTGTGTGTGCCCCTCAGCTATCTTTCCTGCTCCCACAGCCATGTGTGTATAGCTTAGATTGCCTCTAGGACTGAGGAGCATATTGTTACAAATGACATGCTTTCCAAGTTAACTCAGATATGTCTGTCAATAAAGTTTGAAGAGAAGCTTGTAGTTGTGGATTTATCTTTTCCTAAAGGAAATGTGAACCAGCCTATGTTGAAGGAACCAATAGAAAGGACCCACAGGCAGGTAACAGAAGGAGAGCTCCTCTGAGTGTGGCGTGAGGCAGGTGTGGACACAAATCCCCGAGTGCAGAGCGCGCTTGCCTTTTTAACGAGCTAGCAGGTGATGGATGCCTCTCCAGAGGATCCTTTGCTTCCAAGAGGGAAAAAAGTATAATTGAGCTTATAGATTGTTCTTTGTACTCAACAGCAATGTGTGTGTGAGCTCCGAAGGACAGAGGCTGTGAAGGTTCTAGTGGGCGGGCTAGACTCTCAGTGAACTGGGGTTATAGGTTTTTGACTTGTACCTTCTTATTAATATTCATTAGATTTGGATATTACTAAATCAATGGTGTTATATTTTTAAACTATATTTTTACTTGTAGTTTTATGTTGTTTAATTATTTTCTTAAGATTTTTTTGTCTTTTCTATTTTCTCCCTTTTCCTTGTACTAAGTTGTCATAATGGGTTATCCAAAGAACCTTTTTCTAAATATTAAACATTATATATGATTACTACTGAATAAAATACAAATATCATGTAGAGTAAATGTTTGAAAAGAGATCAGTGAATACCAGAGACTGCAAGTGGTGGTGGGGAGGGGCAGCTGAGTACAAAGGGGCATGAGAGAATCTGGGGAGTGGGGTGGGGGTGATAGAACTGTTCCATATCTTGATTATGGTGGTGGTTGCCCAAATTTATGCATTTGTCAAAACTCATAGAACTGTACACTTAAAAATTGTAAATTTTAAAGTTTGTAAGTTATAACTCAATAAGAAAGATAAGGGGTGGGAAGTTCCAATCTGAAAACAAATTAAAATAATTACACTGAGTCCCATAGGAATGGAATGGTGGTGGAGTAGGGGTATGTTCTTACCTTTTAGAGGCCACATGCTCTTTTGGTTATGAATATAGTCTTTAGAACCAGTGGGACTGAGTTCACCCTGTAAGTTACAGAATTCTCTGTTGCCTCAGTTTCCTGGTCTGTCAGTTGAGTTAACAGCAGCATCTACTTAATGGAGCTACTCTTAGGATTAAACAATGACGACAAAACAGAGGAAAGGGCACTGAAAATTTAAGGCTTTGTAATGGGAGAAAGTATCTGATTTTTCCCCCTCATCTCACTCTTGGTGAGGTCATCCTTGTCTCTGCTGAAAAAATAGTCTTCATCATGAATCTCCACACGTAACTCTGCCCAACCTGCCATGTCAGGCAGCCACTGCTGAGTAAACACCCTGGAATGAACCTTAGAGAGAGAATAAATCACCTCTCATGCCATGCTCCCTCCAGGTGAGTACTGAGGTCATTGTAAGAGGCATAACAAATAGTCGACATAATGTACTAAACTAATAGATTCTATAAGGAAAACTAAATGGAAAATTTTTCTTGAGTACCAGGCACCTCTGGCTGAAGAGATAGTAGAGCCAGTGTTATTATAGATGTAGTTGAATCAATAATACTTTTTCATTCATTTCACAAAAATGCCTATTTTAACCAGCAGAGAGGTAAGGAGATATTAGATATTGTCAAGGGCAATTTTTCATTCTCACATGGATTATATTCTGGGACATTGTTCTTCAAAATAGCTCCATTTCTGTTTTTTATTTTTTCTCTCAGAAATGTACTCAATTTTCTTCCAGCAGCGTGAATCCATCTGGAAAGCTATGACAATCAATTAAGTAAATGGGAAAATAGAATGTTTGTAATTATGATAATCAAGCTATATGAAACCCACTGTCTTAGGTCTAATATCCACACATCTTTAAGCAATATATTAATTAAGCTTTGGCTAATGGTTACAATTAGAATCAAGCTTTTATAATTTTTAAAAATCACTCAGAGAGAAAAAGAAAATATTTGAGAAATAATATGCAGCTGTTGGTTTTCAAAACAATTCATCATCATGACTATGTTGTCATTTCCCTGGATCATGGAGACAATCCCAGTATGCTTTATTGATGTGACTCCTCATATACAATTGGAGGAATTTTGTAGGTAGCAAAATTTTTTAGAAGTTTCCCTGTTCCTGTAAGTAAGAGGTTACCAAACTTTTCCTGCAAAGGAACAGATAATAAATATTTTAAGCTTTGAACAAGAGTGAAAGTTGAAGCTATGTGAATGTACTTAGATAATAAATTTCTACAGTTTCTGCATTGATGGAATTAAAAACATAATAAAAAAACGATAATTGAGTACATTTTTTTTTGGCAATACACATCTACTAATAAGAAGGGTGAACTTCTTTCTATTGAGATAGTATTTTGCTTAGTTTGGGTTCAACGTTAGTGTCCCCTATCACCAAGTCATTGCAAATGTTCATCCTGAAACCATGCTTAGCTCCTAGGCAGCAGGCTAGATGTGGTTTAGAGTGCAGTTTGCTAATCCCTGCTCTTGATTAGTGTTCTCCACTTCAATGTGCATCAGAATCACCCTCAGGGCTTGTTAGAACAGACTGGGTAGCCACCCCCCATGTTTCTGGTGGGGTGTTTCTAAAAAATCCCACTTAACACTGATGCTCCTAGCCTGAGACAATACTGTAGAACACTGCTCTTGATGCCGGGCCTTTTAAAAAGTCACATGGAACACAAATCTATCTATTTTACATTTTCATCATTTACATATTTCAGCTCCCCTGTTAGATTTTACCTTTTTGAACTCCAAGGTACAGGGGTAGTAAATCCAAAGTTAAATTTCCATTAAAAAGTAAAGAAGACCTATTTAGTTAGATTGGGATTGATAATAAAAAGAACTTGTCTCTTAAATAGCTATTAGTCTCTTGCTTATGGTTTCAGGCATCAGTAATCAGCATCTACTTGTTTGCCTCAAAGAATACCTGAATACCATTTTCTTGCCTATCAAACTTTTAAAATAGTATGCAACATTCCAAAGGAAATATGTGGGTGAAACATAAGAATGACAGTTTGCCTTAGATTCAACGTGTACTAACTCACCAAGCACATTAACAATATAAAGCTCTCTGGATAGAATTTGTTGGCATGTTCAACTCATAGAATTTAACACAAAAACTTTCCTGAAGCCACCAAGAGGCAAGGGAGATATCAGCTTCCTAAATCTGGGAGTTGCCCCTGGCCTACTAAACCAAGTCATCTCTGAGTTGACTGTTATGTTGCACTGGGCTGTCAGGGATGAACTCTGAATGGCTTGAACTATGACCTAGATTGAGGTTGTGGAGAAGGTTAATGATGCCAAGGCATCAGCGAATGGTAATGATCACATCTCACCAAAAAAATTCTTTCAGAAAAGAAGCAAAGTGGAAAATATGTTCTCCTTCTGTTTATTTATCCCAATGGTTTAAAAAATCATCTTTACGGAACCATAATCTTCCCCAGGACAGATGGGCTTACACATCAGCATCGTGCTTTCAATCAACAGTTTACATTTCAAGAGGAAGGTGAAGAAACTGAATGTAAAGACATCTTCAGCATCTATGTCACTTTCAGTTTTATAACATTGATACAAAAAATAGTATTCTGATTAGCAGCTTGATTGGCAACCCATGTAACCCTAAACAGTACTACAAACCTGGAGAGTGCACTTTTACAGACAATTACATTTGGCGAAATAGTATGTACAATTTTGACAAATAAATACATAAATACAGTCATTCATATATAACGATATACCTAAATGTCAATTATCATCAACAAGTGTTTCTAGTAAATTACTTCTTTCATTCACAAGTTACGTTGTTGCTTATAAAAACTATCTTCACCTTTACCGAAGAAATCACATCATCAATTCCCCCACTAACCCACATATTAGGAAAGGTAGAAAATGAATCCCAGGCGTTTTATGTAAATGTTCCATTGTCTTTTGATAGAAGAGATCTGATTGAAAAACTCCTTCCTTAGCTTCTTTGTAAAGAGTTTGTTGTCCCTATATCATATCACACAAAGAGGCTTTGTTTTTCTGAATTTAATCCAAATAAAAAATGATCTTCATTTTTATTCTAGTATTTAAAAATACAATATTGAAACTGGCATTTGAGTCAATGTAAGAAGACACAAAGCCACACAATCTAGTCACCAAAGATAAAATTTTTCCCCGAAATAAATTTACGAAAGAAAATGTAAGAATATAGACACTAATTATTAATACCTTTTGTTATACAATGTAAAATGAAAAAAAAAAGTATGGGGACAGTCAGAAGGTTTTTGTAAAAACTGAATGACTCCAAGTACAATACTGTCTAAAATATTATTTTATACCAGAGAAATGATAATAATTTTTTTTAAAATGGCATCACAAATAATCGAAACCATAATTTGGCCAGTGTCAAAATTAACAAAAGTAGAAAATTAGAGCATTTTCTGATCACTTGACTTAAACATTTTTTGAACATTCAAAAAACAAAGGGCAAACATGCTTTACGCTATTGCAACTGGACAAATGGCCTTGCCTCACCAAGCTCCATGCAGAAGAAAGTGTACCCAGCAAGCACATTCTAGCTATGCGTAACAGTGGGGAGAAGAAAAAAAATGCCTTCAAAATATATACATATGGTCTTTGATGAATATTTACATGTTTGTCACATGGGCACTACTTAGCATAAAAAAGTTAGGAAATAGTTCTTTAAGACATGATTTTCTGATTTTTGCTCCTTTTAAAGATGAGGGCTCTATTCGTAACACACACACACACACACACACACACACACACACACACACACACACCCCAATTGATAGATGTACATATATGATGCTTATAGCACATAATTCCTTGACACCAATGGTGACTTGAGTCAGCATAAGGTGAATGCAAGACGGTAGTATGAGACAGAGGCTTGACTCAGCCACACGACTGAAAGGCGAACCAAGTACAAAGTCATGAGACCTCTGCAGTGACTGGAACTCACAGCAGTTAAAGGGTGGGGTTGGAGGGTGGCTCACCTGTGCTAATCCATCTCTCCCCAGTTCTTATAGCTCTGTTGACTGTAAGATGAAGATGTAGTAAGGGACTGGGAGGCCTGTCTCACATTGGGTTCTTCTGGGGCTGGGGATGAGACATCCAGTGTTTTCAGTAAATAGGCCATGACTTCCATTTATTCATTTTGTCTACCTGTTTGCTATCAACTTCTAGGGGAGCTTCCAAAAGTCATATTAAAAAAAAAAGGTATACTCTTTCAGTTGTGGGCCTTCCTTTGAATGGAAACCAAGTTTTCTAATGAATGATAGAAGTTGTGGAATGTGTGGTTTGCTGAGGGCCTATTCTTCCGATAGAAGTGGACTAGCTCCACTGATCCTCAGTTCTGACTGAGACTTCAGATCACGTCTCACGTTTCCTGAGATCTACATTGATGTGATACATTTTGCAAAGCATGTGCTTCAATTGCTCTAATATACCCCTCGCCAGAGGCTCTTCCCCAAAGAAAGCCAGCTGCCTTCCCTTTCAGCATCCTGGGAGATCAGGGCAATGCCCTGAAATAATAACTTATTCCTTGAAACCAGAATAAATGACAGAGAAATTGAAGCTTCCCCAAACAATTAACATCTCCAAGGAAAAGCCTTAGAAGAATCAGGTGCAGTAACAGTTCATATTTGATCTTTATTTTGGCAGATTTTATATTAAAATGATGTGACTACTACGTCCGACCACTGTAATTACATAACTATTTTAGCATTTAGCATAATGCATGATACATTGCATTATGTAGCACCTTTTAAACCAAGGATCTCAAAATACTTAGCAAATGAGATTTGCTCTCACAGCACCTGTGAGGTAGGTGTTTTTCCGGCCATTTTATAAATGAGCGTATTTGAAGCACAGTAAGGTAAACATACCTGCTTACACGACCCAACAAGTACTATGGCATCAGTAGAACCTGAACTCAAGCTTCCCCCTCTTCTTTCCCATGAACCCCAATTACAGAGCCGTCAGAACACTCCTATCAGCCAGGCTGATAGAGGTACTTAGATGTTTCGAATATTAGAGAGTGTTCCATCTCTTAGCTGTAGGGCTAAATCATTCAATAACGTTGGTACCTGTTAAACAATTTTTCTCATGTACTTTGCAAATGTGTGGGAAGGACATCTAGTACTCTTGCTAAGCTTATGTGAACTATAATGCATATATAAATTTGTATTTTCTCTGTGCGATTTATTGTTCTTCTGGCCTCCCACCAACTTATTTCTACACATGTGCCTGCCTGAGACAGAAACTGTAAAATGCACTTAGCTACATGATGTGGAGGGCAGCAGAAACGATGACATCTGGCAAAATCCCCTTGGAGGCACCAGGTCATGCGTGTTCAATGAGCAAGCAGAATCGTCTTCCAAACATACAAAGTATTTGATTCTTAAGTTTAAGCTTCCATGTATTTAACTGCAGCCTCCCTGCCAGTGCTACTAGTAAGTTCATTTCTTATTGGAACCACAGATACTGTACACATGATGTGGCAATGTATGTAAAAATTCAATGTAACAGCACACACAATACTAATCATTCGCATCCAGTGTGTCTTCCTGACTGTGCATTACTTCTGAGTTGTTTTTGAAAAGGAGTTATTTCTTTCCTTCTGCAGAGATGCTATGAAGACATGACTGTGAGTTTCAGTTTCCCAGAACCAGATTTGTATCTCAGACGCACAGTATGCAAATCCTAGCAGTTGATAGGAAGTTGCTTTGTGAGATTAATGCAAGGCCTTAGGACCTGAGAATAAAATCTGGCCCTTCTCACGTATGCATTGTTTCTACGATTGGAGCCTAAAGCTTGTAAATTGGCAATCCAAGAAAGGAACTAGGAGCGGGAAGAAAACGCTTTTTACAAAACCCCTTCACCAGTTCACTTCTCCTGGTGACACCTGTAAAATACCAACACCCTAAGCCCCGTTTCTTAAAAAAGAAAAGAAATGTATTTACACTGGTAAAAAGCCTAACATCTGAGATGCTTCTTGCTTGACATGTCATTCCAGATCCTGTGCATCTCTTCCGGCGAGATCTGATGCACAGTGATAACTCGGCGGTATCTACACAAACTGTAGGCCATTTTCCAGTGATTGAAGCCACTGTTCTGAAAAGGATGAATGCCCAGCTTGCGAAGACACAGTCCTACATAGACGTCTTCAAGGTGAAGCAGCCTTGTGTGGAGTGAGGTCTTGTAAATGAGTTCAGCCACATCGGCTGAGAAGATATAGCCAGTCCCCGAACAGAACGGCGGGTAGTTACTGTCGGGGTACAAATCCCTGGGCATGTACCACTTACTGCGGACGTCCCGGATGGGCCCTCCATTGATGACATAGCCAGTAAAATACCTCCTTCTTGGTTTGGTGGAGGGCTTTAGTAGTTTATAAATGAGGTTGTCCATGTTTACAAAAATGTCACTGTCTGTTTTCATGACATACTTGGCTTTTGAACAAAAAGTGGCCACCCATCTCATCCCCATTAATGTTTTGAGGGTAAGGTTATGGTAGGAGTCGATGAAGTCCTCCACGATAATGTCGTGGAAGATTTGGCTCTCTTGCTCCACCATCTGATTCAGAACAGGATCGGCGTTCTTGCCCAGGAGAAACAGAGTGGCGATCTTGATCCCTTTAAAGCTGTTCTCGTCCCCCCATGTCTCTCGGATGGCCTGGCGGGCATCGAATTCTTTGTGGGTGGTGCTGATGAGGATAACAAGGAAAGGAATGTTTTTCTCACATTTGTTGGGCTCATTTATAAGAAATTCAAAAGAATGTGGGTTTATAGGTCGAGTTCTTATGTTGCCAAATGTGAAGTTTTTCCTGGCAACGGTTAGGTGGCTGAATGGCTTGGAGCCAGTGTAGGAAGAAGTAGGACGTGTTACGCTCAAGTACCAGAGAGCGCTGGCCCAGCACACAACTGTCAAAACATACAGACAGGACACTTTTGAAGCCATGGTCTTGAGAGCAGGTCTACTCCAAATATTGAAGAATATGCCTTCTTGGCATTAGTTTCTTTTCATCTCGCAAAGGTAGCATATTACTAATTAATATTAAAGTTCGACAGAGAAGTGTGAGTGTAGCATTGTCCATGGGTCTTAGTGGCAGTCTAAGTCTGTCACTGCATTCATTTTACTTTCTTCCAAACCTGATCGAAGGCTTCATGCCTCATAGATCTTCCTCTTAACTCTGCAAAATCAATAAAGTAAAGTTGTTCAGATTTATGAAGTCATTTCATAGTCTCACATAAACATAGTATGGGTATAAGAATTGCCCAGGATGACTGAAATAAAGATAACCATTCATTTCCTCAGTACTGAAAACTTCCTGACACAACCATCCTCCCTTTTTTCCCTTGATGGAAGTGGTTTATGGATAATCACACCCAATAACAAATATATGGATTATGAACTCTAGATGAATATGCAACGAATGGAACATCAGTACTAAAACAAGTTTCCTTCTCTTCAGAGGTGGCCTTCTTTGCAGTTAAACACCTTCTGACACTAAAGTCTTCTTTCATGCAGGAAAGTCGCACACAGCCTTGTATCTCTTCCATTTTTCCAACTCTGAGTTTTCGTTTGCTTGGCTGCGGTGAAGGCATCAGTTGTGAACATCTGTTTGCTTTCTCTAGCCCTGCATGTGAAAATGTGTTGATCACCACTGGAAAATCTCTGCTAAAATGGTCTCCTTTGGTTCAGATTTAGAAGCAATTCCCAAATTTTCCTCACTTTTTCTTTACCTTGGCTCTCACAAATGTTAGTTCCTACTTCTCAGTTTTCTGTGATGCTCCACATGGAGAATATCTTTACTCCTCATGCATAAAGACCACCACACAAGTGTCTTTTCAGACAGTGGGCATTATTCATTTTGGAGTTGATCTAAATGGTACCCATTTTTTGTGGTTTTCAACAATTCACCTTGACGAAATTATACTGCCTCTTTTAATTTTTTTTTTTACTTAGTTATACTTAACCTGCAAACATATCAGAAATATAATAAGAGAGACAATTGAGTTTGGGGGCTGTGACACAACCCTTTAATTGGTGTTCAAACAAAAAAGTTGTCCTTTGCCTGGCTGGTATGGCTCAGTGGTTGAGCATCATCCCTTGCACCAGGAGGTCATGGTTTGATTCCTGGTCAGGGCACATGCACAGGGTTTTGGGCTTGATCCCCAGCAGGAGGCATGCAGGAGGCAGCCAGATCAATGATGTTTCTCTCTCACATCCGTGTTTCTATCTCTCTCTCTCCATCTCCCTTCCTTTCTCTCTAAAATCAATAAAAACATATATATATTTTTAAAAGTTGTCCTTTGGAACTCAGATCTTTTCTAGAACTTCAGCTGCTATCATGCCAGGTAATATGTGCCAAGTTGCAAAGTCCATTCATGTAAAAAATTGTCCCTTCCTAGCTAGAGCAAAATGTGGTAGTCCTGGAAGACAGAGATAACAGATAATGGATATCCATTTCAACAGAGTCTGCTTCAAAGAAGACTGTGCACTTAAATGTATAGACTATGTTGAAAATATTTAACGGGGATTATAGACTGAAAATCATTCTTCTAAGCACAATAATCATAATGAAATGAAAATACATTTTGAGCAACAGCAGAGATAATACACATCTTCTTGTCTAAGCCAATAACTGACTGTGAATATATGATCCATATGAGGCCAGCAATGCCCAGTGTGGTTATGGTTCTAACTAAATAAATATTAGAATGGCTTCAAGCAGCATGACTCTAGGCATAGTCAGCCTTCTCGCCTTGGGAATACAGATATCACCTCCATTTGAAATCCAAAGGGATGTGAGTGAGTCTCAAGAGGGTACTAGAAACCAAATTTTCTCCACCATTATTCTAGTCTACTTCGCTGATTCTTGTTAGCTTATCTTTATCCACAAATAGCCCTTGTTGCCTTTCATACTTTCCTACAAAATTCCTTACTAAGCTGTTAAGGTATTCACAGAGTCTCATCTGGAAATGGCTCTTCCCTACTGGAAATTAACAAGGCTACTGATGGAGGATTAATAGTGAATGCGAGGTATTGGGAAAACTGAAATAGAACCCATATTCCTCCTCAAGGAACTCATAGTCTATGTATAAAAACTTCAAAGTAATGGTGAAAACAGTGGAATAGACATTTTTATCATGAAGCTACTGGGGTACACAGGAGAGGTGGGCTGGTGGACAGGATGTGAGAGAACCAGGAACAGTCCTGCAGACTGTGCACAGTACAATCCAGAGCCCAGCATCCTCACAGACTGCAATGGGAATCCTCGCTCCTCCATCATCCTGGAGTCAAATGATGATTAGCACTGGGGAGGGTACCATGGATAGTTCAGAATAGTTATCTGAGCTGCATCTTCAAGGACAACTAGGAGTTATCTGGATGAGAGCTGGGCATTCTAGGTAAAGGGAACAGTACACCCAAAGGCATAACATGAGAGAAGTGTGTGCCAGGAGTACAGACAGTGAAGTGAAGGACGAGGACAGGTGATGTGCATGAGGGTGGGAATGGTGAGCTTTGGAGCTACTGAGATAAGCAGAGGTCAGATGGTGAGTGGCACTCAGAAATTGTTCTGAGCCGAGTAGCTGGTTACCCATCTTTGCAATCTAAAGGGGGAAAGGGAGGGTTTTACTTTACCCAAATCCTATCCACTGATTTCAATAGCAATTCATTTTTCCACATTAAGGGTTTCTCTCTCCCACAGTTCTATGCCCCAGAAGGATGAGTGACAGTTTGTTTTATCCGATACCTTTCTGTGTGACTTTCTGGTGGGGGAGGGACTCCATAAACCCAGGTACCAGGATATTTAGAAAGAGCTAAAAAAAAAGGGAGAAATAGAAGAGAAATAGGTGAGATCATGAACAAGTTTATATATTTATAAACACTTTTCATTGAAGAATAAGCAATTTTCCCTAGACAGCTAACAAACATGATACTTCATGCCATTGCTATTGTAGGCCTCATTTTAAAATGTGGATGTATACCAGGCACTGTGCGGTATTCTATGCCACACGTTTTATAGAGCTTCATTCCCTACAGTGAATTGAGAGGTATTTTCTCAATTTCCCAGATGACAGAAGTGAAACTGAGAGAGATGAAGTAGCTTGCTCAAGATCAGTCAGCTAATGAGTGAGTGGTTCGTGGTCATTTCAAGCTTCCTAAGGCCTGTTAGGACCTTAGGCGAAATCTTAGATGGGGAAGCCCAGGGTGGCAGGGAGCGGCTCAGGCTGCTGGTCTCCCGGGGATCCATATGTTCATTTTCTTAGATGTGTGTTCACTGCTTGGGTTTTTTCCTAGTTCATTTTGGTTTGCTACGCACACACTACAGCAATTCTGTAGGGGATTCTTCATCATGAAAAAATGATGACTTGCAAAGAGCACTTTAAATCTTAAAGATGCTGGGGGTGGTGAGAGAGCTGCAACTGTGGAAGAGGTTCAGAAACACTCTGCAGTTCCCTTTCTCTGAACTCCTGAAACACACACACACACACACACACACACACACACACACACTGAAAGCATCATTCTTTCTATTGACTTTATTTTTCAAACATGAGAAATAAAGTAGGCACAGTATTATATTTTGGTCACTAGTTAACACAATTATCACCTATAAAAAGAGAGGATTTGAAATAGGACAAAGAACCAGGCTAGAAACTGAAGAGCAGCCCAGGATAAGGATAAAAGGCTGCTAAAAATGCCCCTTTTGCCTACAACAGAACAGATTTTTCCGGTACCCAAACAAGTACGAATACAGGGTGTCCCCCAAAAACGTATACACATTTTAACAGTTGCTAGCTCAATTTTGAAAATGAAATGTATTTTAATTAAACACTGCCTTTATAGTTATTTAAAGTGTGTGTATACATTTTTGGGGATCCCCTATATATGCCTCTTGACCAGAACCAGTAATATAAGTAAAGAGACAAGAGAGTAGCATGGTGCATTTAACTCTAAAGAGTAATTGCATATCTGTTAGGATGAAGTAGTTGGTAATGGGCCAGATGTCCGCGTTTTACTCTGTGAGCAATCCTAAATTGTTATGTGGCTTTCTGTGCCTCTGTAGCCTTAGGAATAAACTAAGGGCAAAAATAACATCTGCTTAATCTCCAAACGCATTAGAGGCATTAATGACCATTGCCGATTGCTTGAGTTTCTGGGGGAAGACAGATGGTATTATGATATAAAGAGCAGGATCTGCTCTGGCCAGGTCACTCACTTGGTTGGAGTGTTGTCCTGTACACCCAAAGGTGGTGGGTTCAATTCTGGTCAGGGCACATACCGAGGTTGTGGGTTTAATCCTGGGTTGGGGCACATACAAGAGGAAACCAACCAATAGATGTTTCTCTCTCACATTGATGTTTTTTCCCCTCTCTTTCTCTCCCTTCCTCTCTCTCTGAAAATCAATAAAAAAACCAAAAAACAAAAACATATCCTTGCTTGGGTGAGGATTTAAAAAGACAGAGAGAGAGAGAGAGAGCGCAGGATCTAATGGGGATGAGGGGATTATGTCAGGTCACCAGGTCATGATTTGGGATCTAAAGCACATATATCAATAGATTCTTCTAAATATATAGGATTGGTATCAGTTTCTTGGTTTCTTTGCCTAAGGTTAGTGACCACACTGTATAGATTTTCCTGCTAGAGAATTCTATTTTCTTTCTGGAAAACTCCAAGCCAAAGGTCCACTGAAAAGTTCTGGGGAAGGAGCTGAGTATCTGTCACAAAGTTCACTTCTCTGGAGGGTTCTTTCAGTTTTACAAGATTTAAAATCTTGTTTAACCGACATGTTAATGTATCAGAAAAATAGCAAGTTGCACATACATTTGTCATTCCTTTTAGCAGCTCTTCCACAACCAAGACACTGACGACACATTAACTTGTCATCCGTTAAATACAAACTCCTCCAAACAGAAACATTCACTAGAACACTTGAAAGATTTCCCCCCGGGCTTTACTGTACCGCAGATTACCACATTAGCAGAACTCCCCAGTAACTCTCCACCTCCACCTTTCAGGAAGTTAATGGGGCAGAAATTTCAATTTAAGGAGCACATGTTTCTCCTAGAAACTGCATGGTGGGTAGTCTGTTATCTTGAGTAAATTAGTCCCTGAGTTTGCTCAGGTTCTTCTGTTGTATGGCCAGAGGTAAGTCCTGGAAGCAGGCAGGTAGTGTCTCTTGAGTGGCCGGTGCTTAGCTTGGGGTGCCACGTTCTTGTCTTTTCCCATGAGGGCTCCGGCAGGTATAAATCAACACTGGTTTCCTATGCCTCAGTTACCTCTGAGTTGGCTCGGCAAAGGTTCCATCTTCCGTTCTCTCAAGGACAAGGACACAGGACCCCACCTAATAGCCTGCTTGCACTGTCTGGTGCCTCAAAGCAAAAGGGTTTTCCCCTGGGTTTTCAAATCTACTTCATTTGTTCATCAAAGATGTGTGGAACACCTGTAATATACCAGGCACTGTTCTACAATACAGATGGGGAGCTTACTTTGTAGGAGAGGAAGAAAAAAAAATAAAACACTTGATAAATAAATGTAAAGATAATTTCAGGTAGCAATTAGTACTGTGATTCAGATGAAGTGAGGGTAACGGGATAGAGACTGATCAGAGGTAGGAGGGAAGAGGGGGGCTACTTATATGAATTGGTCACTCTCTGAGGAGGAGACATTTGGGGGGAGAACAGAATGCCTTGCAAACTCTGGTTCAGTCTTTGAGTCTGTAACTAAGGTTTGTTTGCTTGGCTCCTTAGAATTTATGCCGTGTTAGGAACATCTTTTTGGTTTTGACCCTTCCCTAGTCTTCTGGATCTTTTTGGCTCCCTGTTTTCCAGTTGTGGCCATTCCACTCCTGCAGATGCCCTCGACTTCTGGAAATGCAAGTTCTGCACTGTATTAGTTTTGGTACTTTGCTGTAACAAAGTACCGCAAACTGGGTCGCTTAAACCACACAGGTGTGTCGTCCTGAAGGCGAGAAGTCACAGACGGTTTGGCACGGTTGGTTTTGTTCTGAGGGCTGAGAGGGAGGATCTGTTCCATGGTGGATTTCTGGTAATCTCTGGCACTCTGGCTCATAGATGCATCACCCAGATCTCCAGCTCATCTTTACTTGGCATCATCCTCCCTGTGTGTCTGCGTCCAAACGTCCCCATTTTATAAGGACACTGGTCATATTAGATTAGGGTCCACCCTGGTGACCTCGTTTTAACTTGATTATCTCTAGAAGGACCCTGTTTCCAAATAGGATCACATTCTGAATTACTGGCAGTTAGGATTTCGATATATCTTTTGGGGAGACACAAGTCCACCCAAAACACCTACTTTCTTGGGTGGCAAAAAAATAAAATACTTTGCTCTCCAAAGACTTCACATTTTATTTTCTTGATGTGAACAGGTACAATCCTGGGTTTTGATAAACCAACTTTTAAAGGGTGAAAAATTTGCAATTAGCATTTGAAGAAGAATGAAACGCGAGTGTGAAAAGGAGCACCAATTCTGATTTACTGTTACATTTTTTAAAAGGTAGTTCAGATTACTTTTTAAGATCACGTGGAGAAGATGGCATAGTTTTAAGCAGTCCTTTGCTCCTGCCATTTTCTCTTTGCTCGTAAAAACACAAATTAGTTGAGAAATTAATGTGCCAGGCACGTTTTCCAAAAGGATGAGTCCAACAGTTCCTGGGATACCAGGTGTCTGGGGGATACCACCGATGCAGATGTGAAACCCTACCAGCACTTCTATTATCCGAGCCAGTTTTGAATATTCAGACCACATGACATTACAAAAGTGGTTTTACCATTAAAACCCACATATTCACTTTAAAAACATGGTGCAGAAACATAAGCCAGTTGGGGGGAAAAACAATTTTAACAGTTAAAAGAGAGAAAAGAAAGGAAAACAGAAACTCAGAAAAAGGAGAGAGATAACTACTAGTCCTTATGAAATGCTCTTGAAATGGATGAGAAGCTGGCTGGGTAGTACATGATATTAAGCAGAGTAAAAGAGATTCTTTCTGAAAAATGTTTAGATCTCAACTGACTTTTCTCAGAGCTGGTATATGAGTGAAAAAAAAAAAAAAAACCCAACAAAAACCAATTTCATTCCATGGGGAAATACAGGAACTCAGATAGCAATAGAACTAATTGATAAACAAGCCCCAAAGGCCAGGAATTCCACTTGACTGCATTAATTTGGCAAATGATTATCTTGATACCCAACTCCCTTCCCTCCTCTTGCTCTTGTAATTATACTCTAAACAAGCACAAGAAAGGAAGAAATAAAGCACTATTAGCCCTAGATAATGGTCCTTGAAGGAAGAATTTCATAAACCATTATGTTATATAGCTTGCTAAATTATTATCTCTCCAAATCACAGAGGGCTGGCCTTCTCTCCAAGCCTTTCTTCAGAATAAGACTCCTTGGCTGAGGAAAGCATCATAACCATAGAAGTCAACATCCCCGAATGCTCAGAGAAACAAGTGTTCTGACTCCTCTGCCTCAGAAAGACAAAGAGCTAATTTGTTCCTTTTAAAAATCTAATTATGAATCATTTCAGAGCGACCCCATAATTGAACTTGCCCAACAGATCATTTGCAATGAGGAACTGGCGGAAAGCAAGAGGTGCTAGTCATCATGTCTTGGCAGTTTGAAATCATTTCTCTCCTAAATCTGGAAGAAACTATTGGAACCTTTCTCCTTTTAGTTCAATATGCTTTGAAATTTATTGAAAAGGTCTTCATAAGTCCCTTGCATTCAGAAGGGCCAGCTTGAAAGAGAAGGAATTTGGACGAGGATGTCTTTGTTTGGGTTTAGGGCTCTTGCTATTCTGATTCACTTCGGAAACAGTGCACTTCAAATTACGAGGGAAGATTATAGCTTTCTTCAAATCAATAGGTTGCCCTAGTTCTAGACAGAAATCAGAGAATTTTTAAACATCGCTACAATCCTCTCAGGGAAAAGTGAAAATGAGGCTATCTTATTATTTTACATAAATGCTTGGCTTCATTTGCAGTAATGGATATTGTATCTTGACTGCCTTATATGAGACACATTTTTAAAGATGGGCAGAGCAATCACTTATTTAACATAGGAATCTGGGAGCCTGGCAATGCGTCTGGGTAGAGCTTCTTGGGAAGGAAATGCCAGAATTTTTTATTACAGCTGTGGAAGAGGATGAAAGGAAAGGCATTTTACTAATATAATCAGCAGCTGGGAGAATTTAAAAACGATGAGCTATGTGATACTAAAAAGAGTACTTATTTGGCACATTATTTGGAGGGGGTGATATAAATAGATATTTTTAGAAACCACAAAGATGTTAGTGTATTTGCTATCTGAAATTTACAAAGTCTAAGGTGAAATGTTTTATAAAGCTCATCATAGAGAGGTAATTTTATTCTAGGTCATATTTAAAAGAATGCTATTAGTACTATGCAGCAACTGATGATATCATAAGGAAGAGAATTAACAAATTCTTTTCCTTTTCTAATTCAACAGCTCCTTTATAGAATATCAACTTATTGGAATACATAATAACCCAAAATGATTTTATGTACATGCTGTCAATGAAAGTTATTCTGTAGGCAGTCAATCTTATGGCACTGGGTTTTTACTTCCTTGGTTAAATTTATTCTTAGGTATTTTATTCTTTTAGATTCAATTGTAAATGGGATTAACATTTTTTTTTCTTTCTGATAGTTCATTATTAGTGTTTAGAAATGCATATATTTGCATATTGATATTGTATCCTGCAACTCTACTGGATGTGTTTATTTGCTTTATATATTTAGGTGCTCCTATGTTGGGTGCATAATTATTTATAAACTAGAGACCCAGTGCACAAAATTTGTGTACAGGTGGGGGTCCCCTCAGCCCAGCCTGCACCCTCTCCAGTCCAGCACCCCTTGGATCCCGGGGATCGGGCCTAAACCGGCAGTTGGACATCCCTCTCACAATCCTGGACCGCTGGCTCATAACCGCTCACCTGCCTGCCGGCCTGATCACCCCTCACTGCCCCCCCTGCTGGCCTGATCGCCCCTAACTGCCCCCCCCCCGCCAGGGCGCAGTGGCAGAAGGGAGCTCTGAGCCCCTGGCTGGGGTGCAGTGGCGACAGGGAGCTCTGGGCCCCGGGTTTGAAGGCCAGTCATGTCCCACGCCCCCAATCACGGGAGACTCAGAGTTCCGCTGTGCCCCAGCCAGAGCCCAGAGCTCCCTTCCGCTGCCACGCCCCAGCCGGGGCCCAGGGCCCAGTCGTTTGGTTGTCCCTCACTGCCCCCCCTGCTGGTCTGGTCGCCCCATGCAGCCTCCTATTCAGTCGCCTGTTCGGTCGTTTAGGTTGTGATGGCCCCTGGCTTTTTATATATTAGGATGTTATATCTTCTTGCTGGATTGATCCCTTTATGATTATGTAATGCTCTTCTTTGTCTCTTATTATAGTCTTTGTTCTAAAGTTTACTTGACTGATGTATTATAGCTGCTCCAACTTTCTTTGATTTCCATTTGCATGGAATATCATTTTCTATCCCTTCACTTTCAGGCTACATGTGTAATTACACCCAAAGTGAGTCTCTTCTAGGCAGCATATATGGTAGATGGGTCTTTTAAAAAAAAGTCAATTCAGTACTCTTTTTCTTTTGATTGGATAATTTAGTCCATCTACATTTAAAGTGATTATTGCCATTCTCTTAATTGTTTTCTGGTTGTTTTTGTACTTTCTATTCCTTTCTTCTCCTCTTGCTCTCTTCCTTTGTGGTTTGATAACTTTTTTTTTTTTTTAGCAGTACGCCTATATTCCTTTTTCTTTATATTTTGTGTATTTACTATAGGTTTTTGCTTTGTAATTACCATGAGGTTTACATATAACAATGCATATCTCTAACAGTCTACTTTAAGTTGATAAACTGATCCATTGTAAAGCTCAACACTATTACTCTCCCTCATGTTTTACATTGCTGATGTCACACTTTACACTGTTTTTAAAATCTTGTGTATTCCTTAACTAATAATAATTGTAATCATAGTTACTTTTACTACCTCTATCTTTTAATCTTCATACTAGCTATATAAGTGATTAATTCTCTGCCTTTACTATATATTTACCTTTCAGTGAAATTAAGTCTTTCATATGTGTTCTTGTTAGTAATTAGTGCCCTTTTTTCAGCTTAAAGAAGTTCATTTCTTATAAGGCCGGTTTAGTGGTAAGGAACTCCTTTAGCTGTGATGGTTTGGAAAACTCTTTCCTTCACTACTGAATGATAACTTTGCTGGGTGAAGTATTTCTGGTTGGAATTTCTCTTTCAACACTTTGAATATATTGTGCCATTTCCTTTTGGCCTGCAAAGTTTCTGCTAATTGTCTTATGGAGGTTCCCTATATGTAATAAGTTATTTCATCTTGCTGTCTTTAATATTTTCTCCTTGTCTTAACTTTTGACATTTTAATTATAATATGACTTGGTGTGGGTCTCTTTGGGTTCCCTTTATTTGGAACACTCTGGGATTTCTGGATCTGGATGTCTGTTTCCTTCCCTAGGTTAGGAAAGTTTTCAGCTATTATTCCTTCAAATAAAATGTCTGCCCCTTTCTGTACTCCTTCTGGGTGTCTTATGATACAAATGATAGTGTTTTATTAAATAAATAATATATATATATATTGATTTCAGAGAAGAAAGGAGAGGGAAAAAGAGATCGAAACATCAATGATAAGAGAGAATCATTGATCGGCTGACTCCTGCACAGCCACTACTGGGGATTGAGCCCACAACCTAGGTATGTGCCCTGACCGGGAATTGAATCATGACCTCCTGGCTCATGGGTCAATGCTCAACCACTGAGCAACACCAGTCTAGCACAAATGGTAGTCTTTTGATGTCCCACAGTCCATTAAGCTATTTTCACTTTTTTTTATTTATTTGCTGCTCTGTTATGTGAATTCCACTGCCTTGTCTTCAGGTTGACTTATCCTTTCTTTTCTTTGTTGAAGATCTCACTGTGTTCATCCATTCTTCTTCCAGTTCAGTGAGCATCTTTATGACCATCAATTTAAACTCTTTATCAGGAAAACTACTTATCTACATTTTATAAAGCTTATTTTTCTGAAGTTTTATCTTGTTTTTGTTTTCATTTGGACCATATTTTTTGTTTCATTTTGCTGACTCTCTGTGTTGTTTCCATACAGCAGATGAAACAACTATCTCAGCCTTCAAGCAGTGGCCTCCTGTAGGACTTGAATTTTATCATTCAGCCCTGCCTCAGTTCTTGGTTGTCTCTCAAATCTTTGTACTTGTGCTTTAAAATAATATTTTTAAACAGCAGTTTCTATTTAATCAAAACTTATTCTTTGCTAGGATTATATAAGTGCTTTAGAAATAACTATTCATAATATGATTTACATATATAGAGGACACATTATTGCTTCAACTGCCTCTACTCACATATATTGTTCTCTATAATTTACACTTAATCTTACCAACAATTATAAGAATTAGGCTTCCTTGTTTCCATTTTATAGAAGAGGAAACTGAGGCCCAAAGAGATTAAGCAACTTTCCCTCAAGTTGTCAAACTTGAACTTGAACACAAGTCTGTTAAACTGTAATGTGTGGGTCCATACACTATATTCTGTATTTCACTTTTTATATAGTAGTCAGATTAAATTTTTTTCTCTTATTTCTTTTAATTTTCTGTGATGTAATATGAGAGGTAGGAAAAATGGACTCATAACTCCCATGGATATTACCATGGCTCAAGGGTCTTTTTGACCCTGGGATCCTTAGATTCATAACTTAGATGTGTCAGTCATTATATTTTAATGAGAACTGGAGAAAGGATGAAGGAGTCGTCTCCATTCACAAGACTATTCCCTTCACAATATTAAGATATCTAAAAAAACAATAATAATGATGCTTGGAGTTCATACAATTACAAGTCAAAAGGAAATAGTTGCTCTTAAGTAATATTTTAATTAAACTCTGAAGGTCAGAGGAACTACTCATCTTTATCATAATGAAGCAGTCATTTTATCTGGGAAAGAGTGTAGGATCTGATAACTTTGGCTCTGCCACTTACTAGCTATGAGACTCTAGTCAAGTAAATTCTCCATTTATGGCAGACTTGGTAGTTTAGGTAACTGATTTCCCAATCCAATCCCCCTTTGGCTTTTCTTCAAGGAAACTGGTCAGTTGTGAAAGAGGCTGGAATCCAAAACTAAAATTTCCAGGTCCCTTTACAACTAGGAAATAGACATATGATGTAGCTTCCACCAATAAGATGCCTCTGGGCAAGATTTAGACACAGGACTGAGCAACATAAGATGGCAGTGACTTTCTGGTGATTTGGATTGATTGCAAAGCATATAGAGTGAGACAAAGTTGTCTGGTTCTTGTGGAACCACTGTGATGGAATTTCCAGCTTCTAAACATGAACATCATAGGTGTGAGTAGAGGCAGTAGAAGCAATGATGTGTCCTCTAAAACACCTCCAAATAATTGTCAGGCACTGTTTGGGCTGTATTGTTCATGGCTGTGCTGTTCTAGCTGGTTAGTAACCAAAGCTGGGTCTTGTCCTCTCAGAGATTTCATGCACTGCAAAAACTCTTTCAACAAATTCCTTTCTTCTTAACTTGGTAAAGTACATTCTGTTGTTAAGAACCTCAAGCCACACAACACTCTCTCTACTTTTTAAAGTATAAAATGAAATGATGGTAATCTAGTTTTCAGGCTGTTTGTGAGGTACACGGTAAACTTTACAATGGCATATAGAATTTAATATTTGTTATTATTAATTGCTGGCCATTTCAGTATTGCTTGAGAGAATACCAACTATCATTAAGTAAATAAATAAACCCATGCTGCCCATGTGAATATCAGCCTATTGAATTGAGGATTACATTTAAAAACTCTATTTTCTCTCTCTATGCTCTTTAAAATGTAAGGCATGTGTCTTTTGACTAAATGTCACATGGCCTCTTCTCTTTAGCTTGCTTTGGGCCCTTTCTTATGTAGATGAACTCCCTGAAAATGAGGCTGCTTCATTTAAAAATAAGCCATCATAAATATACTCTCAAAAATTTCTGAGCCCTGGCCAGGTAGCTCAGTTAGTTGGAGCATCATCCTGATATTCCAAGGTTGCAGGTTCAGTCCCTGGTCAGTGTATGCATAAATGGGTGGAACAGCAAATCTCTCTCTCTCTCTTTCTCTTCTCTCTCTCTCTCTCTCTCTCTCTCTCTCTCTCTCTCTCTCTCTCTCTCAAATCAATCAATAAAAAAATTATTTAGGTTCTAGCTGGTTTGGCTCAGTGGATAGAGTGTTGGTCTGTGGACTAAAGGGCCTCAGGTTCGATTCCAGCCAAGGACACATGCCTGGGTTGTGGGATCGATTCCCCACCCCACCCCCCCGCCCCGCCACCACCCCAGTAGGGAGCAAGCAGGAGGAGGCAGCCAATCAATGATTCTCTCTCATCACTGATGTTTCTATCTCTCTATCCCTCTTCCTTCCTCTCTGAAATCAATAAAAATATTTTAAAAATAAAAAAAAATAATTTAAAAATTGCTGAAAAGTCATTGGTTCTTTTTCCATGATATCTTCATTTTACCTATAATATTCCACATGTCATCATACCTGTGCCTATTCTTGAGTCTGGAGACATGCTGATAACTTATTATTCTCTGTCCTTTTTGTTGTACTGAAAAAGAAATACTATGCTTTTATTTTAATTTATTCATTCATTATATTTGACAGCCCCACAATTGAAACTCATAAATGTTACATATTATATATATAAACTAAAATGCAAATTCCTTATGTTTAAGGAACTTATAGCTATATATACTATAATCTATGTGGGAATAAATAAAGAATAATTAGAGGTATGCTATTATAACTGAAATAGTTCTTAATGGTGATGGTTGGGCTAGATTCATGGAAAAGACAAAATTGACTGTGACCTCAAATTTAAAAGAATAAATAGAGAAATCTCAATAGCAAAAAATTAATTGTGGGGAGAGACATGCAGTGGTAAGATAAAAGCATTTGCAAAGAAACAAAGGTGTTCTTTGATTGATTTGGAGTACAGGGAACTGTTCAGTTTGGCAGATGGTTGGGTTCATCGTAGAGTACAGTTGAAATTGAGAATGTAAAGGGTGCCATTGCTCATAAGTACAATTTTTTTCTCTACCATACCTGTATCATTTCTTCATCTTCTATATACTTCCACAACTTTACTTTCATATTTGTCTTATAGGTTGATTGTTTCCTTATGTCATATGGAAAGACCCCTCAATCAAGAGGCTAGTTTCCTCAACTGCTTTTAACTGTGTATCTTTGATAAACTGTAACCTCTGTAAAGGACAAGATTTTATCTGGCTTTAGCACAATTTCATTACTCTCATTACTATGTCTACCTTTAGCACTATGCCCAAACATAATAGCATAGTGCAAGAAATATGGTAGTTGATGAAAACATAATTGTTGAGTAAATGTCCTCCAGGTAGTCATAAACAGAAATCTGTCATCCAAGAGTAGCATCAACGTGAGCCCTTTGTGGAGATATCATAGAGAAATGGACCCTATTCTAGAGCAATTATTGATGTGAGGTGCTAGAAAGATTCACTGAAAGGTGTTTTGTAGTTTGAGTATATGATATCTTCTTCCATGCCTGGCCCTTTTCACTATGCCATTCAAAGCAAATTTTAGCCTCTATTTTAATTCCTGATCTCATGACTTTGTTATAATGTTTCTAATTAAAAATAATTTTTCTGAATAAAAGACAAAGTTTCTGTCAAAGACAATAAACGTGTACACACACACACACACACACACACACACACACACACACAGCACTAATGAAAGAGAAATTCAGGAAATGTAATGTAGAATCTGAACTATTTCTGGGATTAATATTTTTCAAAGTTTTTCACAAGTTGTCAACTGTCGAAACCTTGACTTATTCTTTCCCAAATGTCTTTCTGAACTGGATTTTTAATAAATTATCTGACTTGCTGTTGTGGTGGGTCATTTGTAATTACATCCATCTTGTCCAGTTACAGCAGTAACACGTGTAAATTGGATCTTCAAGGAGTGATAAAGTGATGCAAATAGTGCTTTTCACCTTGGGTTACCATAGCTACTGTCATTATTTACAATAGCTACTGTGCTGTTTTCTTCTATGAAATCCCCTAATAACATGCTTCACCTTATGTCACATACAAGCTACAGAGAAGGGTGTCCACATTGAAAAGTATGGAACCAATGAAACTTCACAGCCAAAATTGTTCATCCAGGAAGTTATCTTCAGAACTATTTTGGGCTGATTTTAATATGCTTGGAAATTCTTTAGAAACCATATGTTGCCATATTCAAGAGGATAATTTGCATTTTGGGATAACAGGAATGGGATGAAGAATAATCCTCTAATAACTGGAAAGGTTTCAAGGCATGAAGCACAACAGTAATAATGGGTTCCATGGCTCCCTGGGCATGTGTCAGTCCCAAAGACTAACAGAGAAGTGTAGATGCTCCTGGGCCCGGAGGAGCTTAAGGGCAACTGTCAGAAATCAGGATTATAATTTATCTTCCACTTGGGTCAGAGAGTTAAGCAAATAAGTAAATGTCCAATAGGAGTAAAGTATTCATGTGGTCTGAAAGAAGTTTTTCAAAGCACTGTCTTACAGGTGGAGTATATTTGCATATCCTTATTACTTGGGTTGTGAGATGTGAATGGGTGAAAACACTGGGTTAACCAAAGTTCTTGAGATTTGTTTACTACAGGAATGCTCAGAGCCTTTAATATGACCTATTCCTTTGAGAATATCAAAACAGAAATATAACATGGCTTACATAATTTTGTTATTAGTAGGTGCTTCTTAGGAACACAGTTTGGGCAGCCATGCCCTATTGGACAGTTATGCTCCATTACTCCCCTTTTGAAATTATAAATTATTATCATTGCTGTTATTGGTATTGTATTTTTTGTTTCTTAAAGAAAGTGAACTAAAAATGCAGATTGGTCACAGCCTTTTGGTTACTTTATGGGGTAAACATAGTCCTATGACAGTATCTTTTTTTAAAAATTCTTGTAAGTCTAGTATATTATTATTCCCAATTTTCTTTTTTTCTGACTATATTTTAAGAATTTATTGCTTTAAAGAAAGCTTTTGTTTTAGTAGTACAAAAACAATGCACACTTAAGACAAAATTTAGAGAATTAACAAGCAAAAGAAAGAAAATAAAAATCAAGCAGACATAAGCACTGTTGACAAGTAGATGTAGACTTTTTCATACTTGCATTTTACATATTTTAATTTATAAATACAGGTCATGTTTATGGGCAATTTCATGTACTTTTTTTTCCACTTAGCAAGCATCATCAACACCTTTGCATGCTATTATCTACTCTCCTATCACTTTGTTTTCAATCAATGCCGTATTTCTTTTATGTAACCTTCCTTCCAATGTTGGATATTTAGTCTAACAGGCTTCCTGCTCTTCCCAAGTTTACAGTTAGCATTCTCAGAAAGTAAAGTGATGTGAATATTAGAACAGATGACAGTATTCTTGGTTCTACAATGCCTTATCCTAGAAACTTCACGTCTCATTTGTAGTGTCAGAAAGTAAAGGCCCCAGCAATGATCTGCTGCCTGAAGTCACTGAAATTATACTCATGGTGCTACCATAACTTTCCTGGCTCATCAATCTGCAACTACAAATTATTCACAGTCCTCTAATATTTCAAAGAAGCAATACAAGCAATCAAACCCTGCAATTTATGGGTCAAATCCATAGAATGGGACTAAGTCAACCTTTCTGGGTCTTGGGATGGGAATAGTATGGATTCTGGGGGCCTTTAGGATGAGACAGCTCCCTGTTTTGTATGAAAGGTTCCAGGGGATGTATCTCAGAGCTGGTGCTGGAATGATGCCCACATCATTTACACCATAGATACTATCTTCAGCAGCACAGGGGAAATTATTAAGAGGATGAATAATACTCTTAATACTCTTAATACTCTTAATGTACTACAGAACATCCTAGTAGTTGGTTTGATGAGTCACCTCCAATAAAGACTTGAGTCGGACATTCCCTGTACTTGTTACATTACAGCGTGTGCCCTGGGCTTAAAATAGTCAAATAAAGACTGACTTAGTAAAGGGACAGCTGTATCCACTAAGTGATTTACAGTTTACCAGTTGCATTCTTTTGATTCACCCCTCTTGTGAAGACCAGACTGGATATAAAACTAAAGTGGGGAACATACACCCAGAATTACCAACTGAGGTCCAGCTGAGGAGGAGACCTATGTCAAAGAAGGACAGAAAACACCTGGAGGAGTCCTATATCAAGGAAAGACAGTAAACACAGGCATAAGGAATAAAAATGGCAACAAATAAGTACCTGTCAAAAATAACCTTAAATGTAAATGGTTTAAATGCTCCAATCAAAAGACACGGGGTAGCCAAATGGATAAGAAAAGATGACCCCCATATATATGCTGCCTACAAGAAACCACCCTCAAAACAAAAGAGAGTGAAGTGGTGAAAAATTTTTTTTCAGGTAAATGAAAATGAAAAAAACAACCACAAAAAACTGGAGTAGCAACACTCATATCTAACAAAATAGACTTCAAAGTGAAGGATATAACAAGAGAAAATGAAGGCCACTTCACAATATTAAAGGGATCAATTCAACAAGAGGATGTAACTCTGGTAAACATATATGCATCCAATACAGGAGCATTCAAATATATAAAAAAGACTTCTGGAGGATTTTAAGGGAGAGATGGACAGCATTACAATCATGGTAGGGGACTTTAACACCCTACTGACATCAATGGATAGATCTTCTAGACAAAAAATCAACAGGGAAACAGCAATCCTAAACGACACACTAGATCAGATGGAATTATTTTGCATTTTGAGAACATTTCACCCCGAAGCTACAGAATATACATTCTTCTCAAGTGCACATGGAACATTTTCAAAGTTAGACCACATGTTAGGACACAAACTGAGTCTCTACAAGTTCAAGTTTCTATAAGATTGAAATCATATCAAGCATCTTCTCAGATCACAGTGGCATGAAATTAGAAATCAACTACAATTCAAACACATGGAGGCCAAAATAGCATGTTATTAAACAATGAATAGGTTACCAAATAGATCAAAGAAGAAATAAAAAACATCCTGGAAACTTACGTATGGGTTCCTCTATCTATGGACATAGTGAAAGCAGTCCTGAGAGGGAAGTTCATAACACTACAGGCCTCCTCAAAAAAACATGAAAAACTTTTCGTAAGTTATCTAATTCTACAACTTAAAGTACTAGAAAGAGAACAACAAGAAAAGCCCAGAGTAAGTAGAAGGAGGGAAATAATAACGATCAGAGCAGAAATAAATTACATAGAGACTAAAAAAGCAATGCAAAAGATTAATAAAACCATGAGCTGGTTCTTTGAAAAGATAAACAAGATTGATGAACCTGTAGCCAGACTCACCAAGAAGCAGAGAGAGGACCCAAATAAACAAAATCAGAAACAAAAGAGATGAAGTAACAACTAACCCCACAGAAATACAAAAGATTATTTAAAAAAATACTATGAACTACTATATTCCAACAAACTGGACAAGCTGGACAAAATGGACATATTCCTAGAAAAATACATATTCCTTCAAAAACTCAATCAGGAAGAATCAGAAAACCTGACTAGGCTGATAACTACTGATGAAATTGAAGCAGTAATTAAAAAAACCAAAAAACTCCCAGCAAACAACAGCCCTGGTCTGGTCCATTTCACAGGGGAGTTTTACCAAACAGTCAAAGGAGAACTAACACTAATCCTCCTTAAGCTATTCCAAAAAATTCAAGAGGAACACTTCCAAATTCGTTCTATGGGGACAGCATTTCCCTAATTCCAAAATCAGATAAAAATGCTATAAAGAAAGAGAATTACAGGCCAATATTCCTGATGAACATAGATGCTAAAATCCTCAACAAAATATTAGCAAATCGGATCCAGCAATACATTAAAAAAGATCATACACCATGACCAAGTGGGATTTATTCCAGGGATGCAAGGCTGGCACAATATTTGCAAATCAATAAATGTGATACAGCACATAAACAGATTGAAAGACAAAATTCACATGATCATATCAATGGATGCAGAAAAAGCATTCGACAAAATCCAACACACTTTTTTTTGATAAAAAATTTCAGCAAAGTGGGAATAGAGGAAACATACCTCCACATAATAAAAGCCCTATATGACAAACCTACAGCCAACATCAGACTCAATAGGCAAAAACTTAAACCATGTCCCCTAAGAACAGGAACAAGATAGGGATGCCCACTTCCATCACTCTTGTTCACCATAGTACTGGAAGTCCTAGCTATAGCAATAGACAAGAAGAAAAAATAAAAGGCATCCAATTGAAAAGGAGGGAGTAAAGTTGTCATTATTCGCAGATGACATGATATTGTACATAGAAAACCCTAAAGACTCCATCAAAAAACTACTAGATTTAATAAATGAATTCGGCAATGTAGCAGGATACAAAACTAACATCCAGAAATCTATGGCATCTTCATACACCAATAATGAACTCTCAGAAAGATAAATTTTTAAAAAAAAAAATCCCATTTACCATTGCAACAAAAAATTTAAGATACTTAGGAATAAACTTAACCAAAGAGGTAAAAAGACCTGTACTCGGAAAATGACAGGATGTTGAAAAAAAGAGATATAGGAAGATATAAACAAGTGGAAGAATATACTGTATTCATGGATCAGTAGAATCAACATTAAAATATCCATACTACCCAAAGCAATCTATAGATTCAATGCAATCCCTATTAAAATACCAATGGCATATTTCACAGACCTAGAACAAACACTCCAAAAATTTATATAGAACCCTCCCCCCCCAAAAAAAAAAAAAAACCACCCTGAATAGCTGCAGCAATCTTGGGAAAGAAGAACAAAGTTGGAGGAATCACAATACCAGATATCAAACTATACTGCAAGGCCACTGTACTCAAAACAGCCTGGTACTGGCACGAGAACAGGCATGCTGTCTTGTGAGGATAAGATATTATTGCCTTTCATTCTAGTTTCCCTAACTGTAAAGTACCCTGAAGTAATACTTTATCCAAAGGAAGTCAAATTAACCTAGAAATACCTTGACAATCTCTATGAGTCAAATGTTTATGAAAATGTGCAGCTACAAACTTTTATTTTTTAATTCCAGGATTTTGGAGTTTGTCAGTAATGTTGAAAAGCCCTTGTTCACCATAGTACTGAGGCAGTATTGTGAAGTGTCAGACAACTTGAGTCCAAACTCTGCCATTTACTAGCTGTGTCACCGTTCTGCAGTCATTTCCTCCGCTGGAAGACAGAAAGAGTGCCAACTTCAGACTCATGAAAACGACATGAAAGAAATGTTGGGAAAGTAGTCTTGCTTTCATTAGTGATTAATAAATACTATTCTTACAACTTTTAATAATTAAATAAAATTATAAATGCATTTAAACATTTTCATGCAATATATTATCAATAAGGATGCTATTAGTGTCTCTACTACATGCAGGTGCCCTGTTAGTTCCTGGGGGTAGAATGTTGAATAACATACTGTTTCTAAGGAGCTAAAGTTTAGAGAGTAGCCACCTTCGGTTTGATTCAATTCAGTGTTGTAAGGAATGAGAAGAATGGCATAAAAGGATGGAAGAGGCATCGTGAAGATGCATTGCTCAGTGTAGACAGGTGTTGGGAAGACATGCTGGGGTTACATGGCATGGGCAGTGGAGTCTTACTGGCTGGGCATCAGCATGGGTTAGTGCAGTGGTCGGCAAACTGTGGCTTGCGAGCCACATGCGGCTCTTTGGCCCCTTGAGTGTGGCTCTTCCACAAAATACCACGTGCGGGCGCGCACGTACAGTGTGATTGAAACTTCGTGGCCCATGCGCAGAAGTCGGTTTTCGGCTCTCAAAAGAAATTTCATTCGTTGTACTGTTGACATTTGGCTCTGTTGACTAATGAGTTTGCTGACCACTGATAGTGAAATGTGGCTAGGCCTTCCCTCTGGAGCTTTCAATTCAGGCTTAAATGGAAAGAACTGGGGAGATCTCAAGTGTTTTTATTTTGTTTTGACAGCTGGCTTTAAAAAAAAATCTGGCTTCTTTTTTTCCAATATATATATTTTTTTAATTGACTTCAGAGAGCAAGGGAGAGGGAGAGATAGGAACATCAAAGAGGAGAGAGAATCATTGAGGGCTACTTCCAGCATGCCCCTATTGGGGATCGAAACTGCAACCAAAACCCGGGCATGTGCCCTGATCAGGAATCGAACCGTGACCTTCTGGTTCACAGGTCGATGTTCAACCACTGAGCCACACAGGCCAGGCTGACCATTGGCTTTTATTGTCTTAAAGAAGATGTGATAAAACAAGTCCCTACTATTCTCTGTACAGTGTAACTTTTGTAATAATATGCATATTTATAATAGCCTAGTTCTGGGAATAAATTTTAATGTGTTTGTGGATTTTTTTTTCAGGTTCTTTAAAACTTAACACCAAACCCCATACTATTCAAGTGCTTAAAAACCTGGACCAAGTCAATGTAACAGTTTCTGGTATTTAATTAAGCAACAACAAGCACACAAAAAAGACAATTATATTTGAAAGGAAACATTATAGTAAGGAAAATTACTTAAATAAACTATCCTTCCATTCTTATTTCCTGCAGTTTACCATATTTTTCCTTCTCCCTGGGTATTCTCTTGGCAGCAGATACAGAATCTCAAAATCTGTACTCATTGTAATCACTTGGATTTCTTGTCTTTGTTTGGGGCATTTTACTTGCCTAATTAGGGAGCATGGCTTAAGTGGCTGCCAGCTAAAAAATAGCCTGGCATTGCTTTCCACCCCATTTGGAAAAATGCAAGCCTGGACTGGACCTTTGATCCTCCTTAGATGGCAGATATGTTTCATTTGCACATTTAAAAAATAAATATTTTTATTGATTTCAGAGAGAAAGGGAGATTGAATGAGAGATAGAAACGTCAATGATGAGAGAGAATCATTGATCAGCTGCCTCCTGCAGGCCCCCTGCTGGGAATGGAGCCCTCAACCCAGGCATGTGCCCTGACCAGGAATCGAACCATGACCTCCTGGTCCATAGGTCGATGTTCAACCACTGAGCAACACGGGCCGGGCTCACCTGCACATTTTGCAGAAGCTTCAAGTGTGGCAATGCCACTGTGGCCAGGTTTGCCAATTGGAGGATGTGAAAAAGTATTCATATTAATCTCCATGTCTCTGGGGAATTTGCCAAATTGGAGATTTAACCCCATTGTCTTCCTTATCCTAAAAGCATAGAAAGGAACTATCTCAAATATTGTGTTTCCATTCAGACAAGTGGCTCCCAGTGATCAATGGCAGCTGTGAATGAACCACACCAGCCAACCTTCTTGTCTGAAGGGGGAAGACCTTGAGCAGATCCACACGGTGTTGTAGCTGGAGTAGCTGTTTAGAAAAGCTGTTCAAGGAGTTAGTATCACATGGGTTTGTTTATCGAGCTGACATTCTCAGGGAAAGGAATGGCAGTTTGTGAGGCAGTGGCAGAGTTTCTTAGCTTGCATAAACAAGATTTCAATGTGTTTATAAGCGTGATTAGTTGAGAGCACTTCATTACTATAGTTTATAGGGAGAAAGTCTATAGAGAGATTAACCATTTATAACCAAAGTAAAAGAACCAGTGGAATCTAGAGCTAGAACTTGGGTCTCTGATTATGGTAAGAGACTTGTTATCCTCTGGAAAACAGTGCCTTGCAAGGATGGACAAGCCGGTGGAAGCTGGTCTTTCTCCATATTCCCACATTATGCCTTCACGAAGGATGCACACCAAGAAGATCATTACTCAGGCTGGGCTGACTTTTAAACACACACACACACACACACACACACACACACACACACACACACACACAGTATTGATTTTAGAGAGGAAGGAATAGAGAGAAAAAGATAGAAACTTCAATGATGAGAGAGAATCATTGATCGGTTGCCTCCTGCACACCCTACCAAGGATCGAGCCGTGACCTCCTGGTTCCTAGGTCAATGCTCAACCACTGAGTGACACCAGCTGGTCCAGGGCTGACTTTTTTTATAAAGAAAAATCTAGGCTCCATTTGGGTCCCATCTATTCATTGAATTCAAGCTTCAGTTTTCTACATTGGGCACAAGTGTTTAAGCAGAAAACAGCTACAGCCACTAAGTCGCCAGGATACAGAATGGAGGCTCCTCTTAGTCCGAGTAGGTCTAAGGATCCTATGACTCACAAGAATACCACCTTCCTGACCTGATTCTCTTTATTTCGGAGTCCTGACCTGCATTACAGAGTGTGTTGTTGTTGTTGTTTGTGTGTGTGTGTGTGTGTGTGTGTGTGTGTGTGTGTTTAATGGAGACCAACACACCCGATTTTGTCCAGCAAAGTTTTCTTTTTAGGTAATAATCCACTCTACAATAGAGTTCATTTCTTCATTGATACGTAAGTCCAGCACTGAGTTTGTTCATATTAAAAACTCTGATTTCATCCTTAGAGTCTAGATTTCAATGCTGGAAGTAGTTTTAAGAGACAGTTTAAGACAATCGTCTGCCCCAGGGATAAAGCGCATCTTAAACAGGAATGTATCTTAGGAGCTATAGAAAGAGCGTTCCCAGAATTTCCTTTGGGAATTTGTACTGGGATCTGATCATGTTCACTTTCAGATGTCATTTTTTCATCTACAGACTAGCTGCATTCTTAAAATTTCCGCACCTATCTTCCAGTTTTACCCTGGGACTTGTGGGAACCCTACCAATTCTGTCTCCTAGTAAATATGGGAGGACGGATCATTAACTTTCAGCTCTCCTTTCCCCAGATTAGACCTGCCCATTTCTATGGTAGAAGAGTTTACGCCACACATAGCTGTTCCTAGGTTGTCCAGGATCACTGTTCAATGAGCAAGCCAGGAAAGAGCTTCTTTTGGACAGTGGTGTTCATCTGACTCACCCGCATGAAACATCTTCAGGATCTTTCTGAATTTCATTGACGGCACTGAATTTCCTTGAGGTCCTCCCTGTATGATTTGTAAGTCATTGGTGTCACTATTTTTTGTTTTTGTTAATTTCCTCGTCTGGGAGTTTTGAGCTCATAACCTCTGTAAGGAGCCACACAACCATCTGCCATGTAGCTTAACCTCTGAGCTGTGGGTTTGGAGAACATACATTTCAAGGACGAGGAAGCCAAGGAGGGGAAGGAGGGCAGTTAATTTTTCAGTTTTCACAAACAGTGGGAGAGAATCTAAATTCTGGCAGGAGACTGCATTAGGTGCCAAACTGCCACTGTCATTTGGAAAATGCATAATCTACAGTGTTGATTCATCTCTGATAGACAGGCATGTTTGGTGAGGGGAGGGGAAATTATGCATTACCCCTCTGCCTGCCCCTTAAACCCCTCACATTCTCCACAGAGACAGGGACCTTCTGCCCCACTGAACTTGCTTCTTGACTCCACCTAGCAAACTGACTAATGGTGCTGGCTCTTCCCTGTTGCTGCCTCCGATGCTGCTGAGTGCAGCTGCTTCTCTCCCCAAAGAAAGGAATGCTCCTCTCTCCAAAGAAAGGAACCCACGTAAATGTTTCCAGCAGGTTTGGATACATTTTTAAACATTGCATCCCACCCCTAAATAGGACTTACCTTTCGAAACTGTTGCAGAACATATATGTTGGAAAAGGGCTGTGATGTTAAAACTGATCCATTTGGCCCTAACTGGTTTGGCTCTGTGGATAGAGCATAGGCCTGTGGACTAAAGGGTCCTGGATTTGATTCCAGTCAAGGGCATGTAACTTGGTCGCGGGCTCAATCCCCAATAGGGGTTGTGCAAGAGGCAGCTGATCGATGTTTCTCTCTCACTGATGTTTTTAACTCTCTAGCCTTCTCCCTTCCTCTCTGTAAAAACCAATAAAATATATTTTAAAACATTTGAACCATTTGATGTTAATGTAATTGCAGGATAACTGATTTTAATAGGCGGATTGTAGAATTTTTGATTTAGAGACTTGTCATATATCTGTTGGAATGTTTATGCAGCAGCAGATGCCTTTGTTTTAACAACTGGTTCCTCTCGTTTTAATAAAATTCCTAATGTTAACTATTTAGTGAAATTTGTATTCTTAAAAAATACATTTTTATTGATTTGAGAGAGAGAGGAAGGGAGAGGGAGAGAGAGACACCGATGTGAGAGGGAAGCATTGATCTGCTGCCTCTTGCACATCCCCTGCCAGGGATTGTGCCCTTACTGTGAATGAAACTGGCAACTTTTTGGTGCATGGGACGACCCTCAGCTAACTGAACCACACAGGCCAGGGCTGAAACTTGTATTTTTTATAATACAATAGACAGCTTTGACTTTTACCCCATTGTCTTAACTTTGTCCCCATTCCCATCTGTAAAGTAATGGTGTTGTTCAGCATTGTCTGGGAGGACCCAGGGTAGGAGGTTTCTATATCCCTTCTACCAGAATAAGTATGTATATAAACATTACAAACATTTCCTCTAATTCTCAAATATTCATCCTCCTTTTTAGCAACGAGGAAGCTGAGGCCCAGAGTATTAAAGAGACTTTCCCAAATTCGTTTTCACTGAACAACATGAAATTGCCATTTATGTAGCTTAAATATGGTTGAATATCAGCAGCTTTATTGGCTCAATCCAACAGCTATTCAGCAGAGCAAGGATTCAAACACAGGTCAACCAGGATCAAAGTCAGCCTTCCTTCCACTGCCCCATGCTGCCTTATTTATTTATATTCCTGTGTTGCTCCACATATCTAGCCTTGTATGCATTACACACCATATAATATGTGGCTGACAAATATTTGTTGATTAGCTTTTTAAAAATGAATTTAGAGGAAACAACACAGCTATGTTTTGTAACCACACAGCAAAATATTAGATATCTCGGTTTTTAACGCTATAAATCTATGCGGTCATAAGGTACTATTGGATACAATCTCTTGAATTATTAATTACTTTGCTTTCTACACATGGTACCATTTCCCAATGTCCAAATATCACGAATGAGGGGCTCTTTTTGGAACAGGTGAAATCCCCATCACTGAGCCCTCTTCCTCCTGTTATTTCTCCTGCCAGCCAGGTTTAGCAATTTCACCGGTTTGATGAAATGACTGAGAATCCGTATTTAAAATATCCCTCCTTTTTCTCTCTCACTCAGTTAATATCTCCATTCCACACTCTCATTCCTTCCTTTCTTTAATATTTTCTCTCTTCTAGAGAGAATACTCTAATTTGTTGGCAACAGGTGTTTAGGTCAAGTCTTTATATCGATCATTTGAAGAACATACATACATTTTGGAAGAACCAGGTGGTTTTCATATTTAGTGTGTCCAAAAGATATGAATTTTGAGAGCAAATCAATAACTGCACAATTTATAGTGTAATTACCTAGTAATTACTCAATTTGCTTGTGAACACTGAATCCTCTCCATGGGTTTTAAACAGATGTCACAGCAGATGCACCTCATTTAAGGGAGAATGTGTATTAACCATAGCAGTCGTTGGCTTATTATCTTTAGTGAAGCTGAATTAAATTGATAATAGAGGACTATTAGGAAGTATCATGCAGACAGGAGAGGGACTGAAGTTTTCAAACAACAGAAAGTTCCCATTCCCACAACTCAGTGTATCCAATATAGTGTCAGAATTTCAAAGGGTTGGTGAATATTTGGCCTTGGGGTTATGTGACAGTTGTCAATAGTAATAACTGAATTTTGTAGAGAACTTTTCAATGTATACTCTTATTTCCATGTTATTTCATTTGATTATCACTGGAATCTAGGACAGGGGTATCATGTCCTGAGTCTAAAGTCACCCAGGTTCATTTTTGTTTTTTAATATGTTTTATTGATTTCAGAGAGGAAGGGAGAGGGAGAGATAAAAACATCAATGATGAGAGAGAATCATTGATTGGCTGCCTCCTGCACGCCCCCTTCTGGGGATTGAGCCTGCAACCTGGACTTGTGCCCTGACCCAGAATAGAACCATGACCTCCTGGTTCATGGGTTGATGCTCAACCACGGAGCCACACCGGCAGGGCATTACCCAGGTTCTTAAAGGGGTGGTGGAGTGAAGCCCAAACCAGAGCCCAGGCTGCCTGACTCCCGAGCCACTTACCACCCCATGCTGCTTCTCCCAGCAAATGCTTTAGTCAACAAATCAATTAGACTGTGCATGTTTTTTTTAAAACAAATTGACTGACCTTTCGATTCGTTAATTTAAAGTCAAAGTGATTGAATCACTTGTTTGTGAAAACACAGATTAAGAAGCTCTTGTTTGTTTTTACATCAGGCTCTCGGTTTTGTTAGGATGTATTTTAAAACAGCTGTAGTTTGAAATCAGTTCTTTGTGCAACATAGGAGACTGCCAGACATGCCCCAGTCTCTTCAACTAAATCTATATACATCCAGGTTCATCATCACTAGTACCATCATCTCCAAATATGCAGAACTATGTGCCCATATTGCTATTGATGGTTAAAATGATAAAAGATGGCACGACTTCCTCAGTTGAAGTCTTGACAGCATTTTACTGAAGACTTGGGAAAAACTTGTACATGTCCTTGATATTCCTTTCTGACTTTCTTTCCGATACCTTATTATTTTTTAATTTTTAGCATGAATTGATCCCTACTCGGCCCGATTCGAGCTTAATGTTTTTTTTTTTGTCATTCAAATCTGGACTATGGTATGTTTACCTACCAGCCTGCCCGCTGCTGAGCCCTCTCCCTGGTCTGTGAGAACAGGCCTGGCCTCAGTGAGGCTTGTCATTCAGGGGGCTGCTCAAGTGGCAAGGGCTCCAGAGAATTCACTTTTGCTAAGTCCTGGGAGGCATTTACGTGGGGCATGACTTCCCGAAGCAGGTGGTGATTGGGGAGAACAACAGAGAGAAGCGATCTGGTTGTCTGTCAGTAGGACTCCCACACAAACGCCAGCGCTCAGCTGGGAAAAGCTGCTTTTTCTCTTTCTGTGTGGCTCTCTTTCTTAGTAAAAAAAAAAAAAAAAAAAAAAAAAAAAAAAATATATATATATATATATAAAAAAAAAATCAACAGAGCTCTCTAGGGATTTCTTTCCCTTTCCTTCCCTCCCTAAAGACTATGTGGTTGCTTGTCACCCCTTCTTCTGTTTTTATTTTCCATTTTCTCAGCTGAAAGACCAGCTGCCCCACTATGCACTGTCCCTTCCTCCCAGCCCACTTTCCTGTCTCCTTTGTTTATGCTCCTTGAGGTTTGTCCTGCTCTGTGGAATCCTTATCCTCCTACAGCTTGCCTTGCTAACATTTTCTGTCCTGTTCTCGTACCTTCCTCCTACACGGCAGAGAACTGCTTTCCCCGACTGTCTCATCAGGCTCCCTTACTTAATTAGCCAACACGTTAGTCTCAGCTGAAGGGGAAGTGGAGGTGAGGCTGATGAAGGACCCCAGCAGAGGGGGAGGAAGGACATCAAACGAGACTTGCAAAATACGGGAAAAGGGGAAACTAGAGGCCCCTGGAGCCTAAAAATAAAACCAATGTGTGGGACAAGCCTGGCTTTACTAGTATATATAACAGTCTGTATATCTGTTAATTATAAATATGTCAATTAATGTAAAAACTAATTAAAATGTTAGAACTAATGAAGAATAGTAATATATTACTATATTAGAAATGATTTTTGTAAAATGTCTGACATAGTGAGTAGAACATAATATATACTCAATAAAAGATGGTGGTTGCCTTATTGCCTTCTTAAGATTCAAAGCGACTGAAATAAATGTGAACTGTGTTCAAACCATGGAGCAAAGTCTAGTTTTAAAATAGCAGCGCTGTTTTTGTTTGTTTTGTTTTTTAGTTCTCTATGTTATAATATGTAGACTGTCAGTCAGTTGTGAGGGATATCGGGAGATTTATAATAACAGTCACCAAGTACTGACATTTGAGAATAATGATTTTGGAGACAGGAGAGCATAACTGTAAAGACCTGGGCTACAGTCCTGGACATGTGTTAGTTTTGGAAATGTTGTAACCTCTACAGGCTTTTGTTGCCTAATCTGTGTAATGAAGATCCTCTATAACCAACTGCACAGGGTTGTTCTCACTCAAATAGATTCATCTGTGCAAAGCTCATGGCATAGGCTTAGCACATAGTGAGCAGTCAGCAAAGGCTGTCCATTGCTGGGCTGCAATTTTTAAAATTAGATCAGATTCTAATTTTCTTTATAAAAACACTGATTTTACTCAGTTGCCTTCGGATTTACTTTCTTTAAAAAATATATTTTTAAATTGAGTTTTAGAGAGAGAGGAAGGGAGAGGGAGAGAGAGAGAAACAACGATGTGACAGCAAAACATCGATTGATCGCCTCCTGCAGGCCCCCTACCAGGGATGGAGCCCGAAACCCGGGCATGTGCCTCAATTGGGAATGGAATCAGCAACCTTTCCATGCCAGGTATGACGCCCAACCAACAACACCCAACCAGGGCTGATTTACTTTCTTGAGAGACATAGAGAGGGGGGTTGTTAAGCTAACCTGCATGAAGTCTGTGACTCATGAGAAATTAATCTTGTATGCAGACTATGGAAGAAAAACTACCACTCTGTGCCACCTGCCCATCGTATTTCTGACCATTTCAAATGCCCATGGAATGTTTATCAACAGGGTGTTGTTCATTAACTCATAAGGGACTTCGTCATATGCTAGACTTACTTCAGTAGGGTCTAAGTGATATTTTGTGCTATTAGGAAAGATAGGAGAAGCCATTTGTGGGATGGCAGGTAGACTTTATTGGTGAAGGAGGACTTGTTGACCATTCCATACGACATGGCATTTTCCAAATCCTAAAACTATTTGGCTTTTGCTAATTCTTTTGACCAATACTTATAGAGCACCTGCTACTTTCCAGCTGGCAGAGAGTCGAAGATGCGTTACACATGTCAAGCCTGTCGGAGAGCATGGGGCCTTGCACACAGCTGCATAAATATGCTGTCTGTTACAGAGCTAAGAACAAACTACCCGAGGTGGGCAGGAGAGGGACTACCTGCTAAGGGTCATGGCAGATTTGGTGCCTGGAAAGTCCTCACTGCACTTCAGCATGCCCCTATGCTGTCTCACCAGGCTCAGTGAAATCCGCTGAAAATTCCTGCCACCAAGTCCCAGAACAAAGCACTGATGTGGCCAACCCCAAACCCAATTCCCAGCCGTGGGGACTTTTTCTTTCTTTTTTTAACCTAGGAATTGTGTACTGCGTTAGTTTCCATTTCAGCCTGTTTGGTGGCTGAGGCACAGCTGGGGAAGGACTTAGGTTATAGAGCATCTGAGGCCTTAAGCAAACAGCATCAGACAAGCAAACTCCTGGGCAGCAGCCATGATGGGGGGACTGCCATGTCCATGGCCAGAGACAGTGACGGGGGGGACTGCCATGTCCATGGCCAGAGACAGCAGGGCTGAGAAGGTGCCTGGCTCCTGGCTCCTCAGCCCTCCACTGCCCACAGCTGGAGCTGCTTAGCTTCATCTTGCCCATTCAGTCTCACACTGGTACCAGTCTAGGCCACTGGTCGGCGAACTCATTAGTAAACAGAGCCAAATATCAACAGTACAATGATTGAAATTTCTTTTGAGAGCCAAATTTTTTAAGCTTAAACTTCTTCTAACTCCACTTCTTCAAAATAGACTCGCCCAGGCCGTGGTATTTTGTGGAAGAGCCACACTCAAGGAGCCAAAGAGCTGCATGTGGCTTGTGAGCCGCAGTTTGCCGACCACGGGTCTAGGCCAATCCAGTTCCCTGGTCAGGAGAACTGAGGGGACCTATGGCCAGGGACCTGTTGGGAATCTCCTGAGATTCCCAACTGACCACATGCTCCACCTTTGGGAGTGGAACCAACCGCGTTTTGTTTTGTTCTTTGTGACTAACTGGTCCACTGTAACTGTAACTGGCACGTGTCTTGTTCTGGGTACCTCACTCTCTGGAGGTCTGTCTCCTCAACTCTCAGGAGCATGTGAAAACACCCATGTGCAGGGCTGTTTTTAGCAACGAATGAGATGACCCGTGAGGCATCTGGCTCGGGGAAGGTGCACAGCTTGTGTTGGTGTCTGAGTCTGACCTTTGTATGTGTTGTCACATTGGTGCTGGACTGGTCAGGCCTGAACAATTGTGAGCTACTCCTTAAAATAAAATGCCTCTTATATATGCACATCCTGTCGGTTCTGTTTGTCTTGAGAACCCTGACGAATATAGTCCTTTGCTAACGAGTTCCTCCGAGTTAGGTCCTAGGCCCTTTTTTCTTCTCAGTCTAAATTTTGCTTGTGTTCTATGCAAATCTTTCCTGCCCATGGCCTCAGTAACTGTCCATATGCCAATAATTTCTAAATTTATACTCCAGCTCAGATGTATGTCGGGAGCTCTATCTACCTGTGTACTGCACATGTGCTCTTCGATATCTGAGGGGCACCTGAATGCAGCATGTACAAAAGTAAATTCATGATCCTGAAACCCTGATTCTTTTTCAGGGTTTTCTCTCTGTGATATGTACCTGTGTCTATCTAAAAGACCAACAACCATTGCTAACAGATCTCTCTACCTTAACTCCCCACTTAACCCATCACCATGTCCTGCCAATGCCACTGCAGAAATTCCTTGGATCTTTTTATTCTCTCCATCTCCACTACCACCACCTTATTCAACCTACAAGTGCATCTTATATTGACTTCTATGGTAACTTTTAAAGTGGACTGGTTGCCCATTCTGTTTCCCCTTCAATCTTTTTCCTTCACACTCCAGCCACAGCAATCTTACAAAAAAAAAAAGCAAAAAAGGCTGATCCTATCATTCTGTGTCACTACCTGTTTGAAATGATTCAATGACTTTCTATTGTGCTCAGGAAGAAGGCTAAATTCTTAGCATGTCTGCATGGTGGTTCCCAAGGCCCTGCATGGTCTCATTCAGTAGCAATTTAAAAAAAAATTTTTTTTTTTTTGCTTTCTATAATCCACCTAACTTTCATTTTCAGTTTCTTGAAAATGCTTCCCCAAATCCCTGGTCCTTTGCACATACTGTACTTTTTTTTAATATAGAGACTTATTCTCAACATCTCAACTCTCATATCATGAGTCACTTCAAGGAGGAAACTGTTGTGTTCCACACATCCCTCTCTCAGTCTAGTCAGATTCCTTTGTTATACAATCCCATAGTATTTTCCTAAATGAATATGAATCAGAGATACAATTTATTGAGTGCTTATGAAGTTCAAGTATCAAGCACAGTGCTAAATATTTTACAATCATTATATAGATACTAGAGGCCCAGTGCACGAAATCTGTGCATGGGTAGTGTCCCTAGTGGCTGCCGGCTGCCAGCCAGGGCCTCTCTTCCCTGGCTGCTGGCCAGGGCCTTTCTTTGTTCCGTGCCGCCCCCTGGTGGTCAACGCACATCATAGCAAGCAATCGAACTCCAGGTCAGTCGAACTCCTGTGAGGACACTTTGCATGTTAGGCTTTTATATATATAGATTATCTAACTAAAACGAAAAACGAATCTGAGAAGTTGGTAATATCGTTATTCTCTTTTACAGGTGAGGAACCTGAGAACCTGGGTGGGAAGGTCAGTGCACATGCAGTAATGTGATGACTCGGTAGCTGGAATGTGTATTTGGAGTGAGCTGGGCCAGGTAGGTTACTGGTCAGCACTGTTCGAGGCGCTGTAGAGTGTGCTCAAAACCTACTTGTTGATTGAAACAATGATGAAAATTTGAATGAGTAATGAACTAGAACACATTTTAATATTGAAAATAACTGGGTACCCCTTTCATTTCCTACTCTAAATTAGTCGCCTATGAGATTATTTACAAATTCTGGACAGTTACTTGCAAATGAGAAAATGGCATTTCCTGTACCAAAGATGTTAGAGTACCCTCCACTCTTCGTTTTGATGACCATCTGCTCTATTTCTAAATGAAGCAGCAATTTAGTTTAATTTTGCTCACAGTGAAGGATAATATTTTTTGTACCAGTTCTTCTGAGACTTCTAAAATAGGAGTCACACTCACACAGACACACACTTACAAACATGCACGTGCTGTGGTAGATAAATCCACACTAGCAGCTGTAAGGAATAAACCCTAAATTTCCGAGCTTAACAAAACAGACAGTTATTTCTTATTTGTGTGACAACCTAATGGTGGCATTCCTGCTCTGCCAGGAGCCCAGACTCCCTCCATCCCTAGGGCCTCAGGGTTCTCTCACAGAGAAGGCAGCAGAGGACAGCAAGTATGGAGAAGGGAATCCTACTTCCTAAAAATCCTGGCCCCAAAATGAAGCAGGTCATGTCCACTCATATTCCATTGCCAGAAATCATGTGGTCACAACCAACTCAAAGGAAGAAAGTAAATGCTGTCTAGTCATATGCTCAGAAAGAAAAGAGAGAAAACATATGTGAGCCACTCACCAGGCATCTCTGCCCCAACTCTCATCCCTGTAATGCAAAGCAGGGAGATGCTTTAAGATTAGCCCACAGTGCCCTGGAGCATGGAAAGATGGAGCTTAATTTTAACGGTGGCCATTTGGAAAGGCCTGGAGAGGAACGGGTTTCCGGGGTCCTTGAAGGATAGTTAAGTCCTTGATAGAAACAGATCCGAACAGGCATCACTAAGACCAGGGTCAAAAATACTGAGGTCCAAAGTCAGGAGGGAGTGAGGGTGTGAGAAAAATGTATGCTTGTGCCTTGGTCCGTAGTTACAAATCTTAGCATCAAGTTCAAATTATTTTAATCATCTCTCTTCCTGAACTCCTTCTATAAGTAATTAAATAACAAATAGAATTACCCCCTCCCCTGAGTATCTTAGTCCCTAATGTGGAAATATGAAATAATTAGAGGGTGTGCTGTGTAAGAATTTTAATGTCATGGAAAACTTCTGCTTTCAAGACTGTGCTAATTATACAGGATGAGGCTGAACAAAGGGAAGATGTACAATTAGCAAAGCACAGTTATTACAACAAGCCCTGTTTAGAGGCTCTTTTGAATCTAGATACGTAATAAATCAAGAGTGGCCCAGTGTTTATCTTTTAGAGGACAACTCTGGCGGTTTTAGAATTGCAGGTCTTGGCCACTTTGGATTTGGCTGTGGCGATGGTATAGGAAACACTTACACTCTAGTCTAAGCGGCATAGAGGAAAGAGCAGGAGCTTCTACAGGGAGGAGGCCTCGGTCCCTTCTTGGCTCTGCTACTTATTGCCTGGGAGATCACAACCTCTCTGGGCTGCTTCCTCCTCTGCAGGGGATAATGACACCTATGAAGAAGCTAGGGCAATTCCTTGACAAGTGGAAGGAGGGAAATGGAGACAAAATAGTTAAACAAATGCCCGAGCAATTAGTAGCCAGCTAATAAGTCACAAAACACTGTCCTCCCTAACCGAGGACACAGGACATCTCTCCTCCCCAACCAGAGAGCAGGGAGCGTAAGTCACCCTAGTCTGGGAGATGGATAACAGAGGCCCAGTGGGTGCCATTAGTGCCAGCTAAACCCAGGAATGGATAAAGGCAGGGGAATCAATAACAAAAGCACCCATTTTAGCCAGACAAATCCAAGATGGAGGTGAAGCTGACCAGAAATGATCCCAAACTCAGCCACATGCTCATTTTGATGCATCACGCCTGGAAAGCGGATGAATATTCTGTTGTGATCCTCCCCTAAAATTCCCGCCTTTAGAAAACAGATAAAAGCCCTCAAGACAAAGCACCCAGTGAGCACTCTCCCTTGAGCATATCTGTGCCTCCCTTTCCTCAGGCGTGAACTTTTACTTTCTTTCCCGTAAGCTCCAAGAGCCCTTCTCTTGCCTAACTTCTCAGTAAACCAGAAGCAGCTCCGCCTCAGCTCACTTCTGTCTATAGCCCAGCCTAGCTCGCCTCTGTTGGTGTGAGCTTGCTTCTTCTATCTCAGCCCTTCCTTCGTTTCACTGTCCTCAGCTTTAATAAACATACTCTCAAAATTACCTGAACTCCTGTCTTAAATTCTTTTTTGCATGAATTTCAAGAACTCACACATTCCAAGCCGTGCTGGGACAGATCCACCTCGGCCCCGTCCCTTTCCAGTGACAAAAGCACTTAGCACTGAACCTGAACTATATTAAAGAGCCATTTTTAAATCTTAGACCCATTTCCCTCTCCTACTTTATTTTTCTTAAGCAGGATTTCGTTCACCTCAATAAAAGTCCTTAAGACTTTAAGAACGGTATAAGAATGACTGTAATATCAAATGGATGTACTTCCTCTAAGTCTACCAAACTTCAATAAAGGCAGTTATAATATCAGTGGCTCTCTCTGAGTGGTGTGGGGATAAAGAAATACCTTAGTTGTCAAATCCAAGGAGGACTGACTCAGCTCTTCTTTTCTTCCAAAGAAGATAAACTGCATCTCCAGCAATTTGCTTTTTTGCTAGGGGGTTTTTGTTTTGTTTTCAAAGAAGACCTCCAGTGCAAAAGGCAAACACTCCTACATATACATTCAAAGGGGCTATGATGAGTCCCATAAAGGTTTGGGCTTTTCCCTACATTCTGTTGCCAGAATATTGGAAATTGATATGAAAACCTGAGAGCTTAAAAATTGCACAATAGTACATATTATTCAATTGCAAAACGCAAAACTGCAGCCCATCCCAAGCCTCAGCTCAGCTATGAATAGTCATACACTCAAGTGCGTCTCAGTATTGACTGAAAGGATAGAGGCCCTCGGCTTCTGAGGAGGCATAAAGATTTCATTATCATATCAATGCTCCCCATGCAAAGTTCTTGATAAAAATAAAAAACGATCATAATCCAGAGGCAGGAGATAAAATGTGAGAGTTTGATGTATGTAAACAAATCAAAGGTATTTAGAGTCAAGCTACTTAATCTGTGTAAAAGCATTGCCAAGAATATAAACATCAGAACAGCCTCGGAGCCAGAACAGGAAAGACATGAGAGGGTAGAAGGAACTCTAAAGATTATTTGCTGCTTTTCCCTGATTTACTGTAATCCAGCCATGTTGGCCTTCTTTCAGTTCTGTGAAGCAGTCAAGCTCAAAGCCTCTTGTCTTCAAGTCTCTATAAATCATCCCTCTGCCTCTTCACTGAGGCCTCTGGTAATAGTCAGGATTATCTCCATTAAGCTGCATTAACAAATAGCTTCCATATCTCAGTGGCTCGAGGCATTTAAAGTCTGTTGTTGTTTTCTCATGCTACATGTTTAAAGTTGGTTGGCTGAGGGGTCTCTGTTCTTTGAAGCCACACCAAGTTCTAGGCTAAGGGAGCAACCATGTCTTGACCACACCCCCAGTCAGAATGCCACAGGGAGCTGGAGCAACAATTAAGTGCTCCATCAAGGAAATGGCACAAGTCGTTTTGAAGCACAACACATTGGCCAGACCACATCCCAAGGCCCTGTGAAAACTCAGGGAGACCAAGGCAATGCAATCCTATCATGTGCTTGGAAAGGGAGGGGAATAGAAATACCTCTCTTGACTCTCACAGCTACTCTGACCAACCTTTTGGAAGTAGCTCTTCACTGCCTTAGCTCCCCTTTTGTATTTTTCATAGTGCTTATCACAATTCGTAATTGCATTATTTACTTAATAAATAATGTTTTGTTTTCAGTCTGTTTCCACTAATTTATATAATAAAAGCCTAATATGCTAAGTGTCCTGTCCTCCAGTCATCCATTCAACCAATCAAAGTGTAATATGCTAATGATATGCTAAGGCCACTCAACCGCTCGCTATGATGTGCGCTGACCACTAGGGGGCAGACACTCTGACCCGTAGCCAACACAGCCAATGCAAATTGCTGTACAAATTGTAGGTTAGCTTGCTGCTGGGGTCTGGCCGATCGGGATTGAGAGAGATGGGCTGGACATGCCCTGAAGCCCTCCCGCAGTCTCGCTTCAGCTGATCAATCTCCCGCATCCCTCAGTGTAGGGTGAGAGGTAATCAACCAAAGACCATCCTATATAATAAAAGGCTAATATTCAAATTGACCAAACAGTGGAACAACTGGTTGCTATGATGTCCACTGACCACCAGGGGGCCAACGCTCAATGCAGGAGCTGCCCCCTGGTGGTCAGTGTGCTCCCACAGGGAAAGCACCTCTCAGCCAGAAGCCTAGCTCACAGCTGGCGAGGGCAGCCACAGTGGCGGGAGCCTCTCCCACCTCCACAGCAGCGCTAAGGATGTCCGACTGACAGCTTAGGCCCACTCCCGGACTGTGAGACAGTGCAGGCCAAACTGAGGGACCCCCCCACCCCAAGTGCATGAATTTTGTACATGGGGCCTCTAGTTGAACCAGAAGATCCCTAAGAGGAAGGACCATGCCAGCACACTAATTCTATGACACAGTTATCAAAACTGATCAGTCTGCCTAATATATTTAAGTAGTGATATATTTGTCTTGAATTTGGAAATTCTTCCTAGTGATAGTCTCACATCCTTTCTGGCTGTGTGGTGCCACCTCTCCATGGCTCCTTATCAGAAGACCCTACACACAATGGCAGGGACTAAAGCTAAGACAGGCTGGGCATTCCTTCAAATGCTGCTCTGAAGCAAATTGGAAAACTATCAACTAAAACCTCACAGAAATCTCCAAAGGCAGTGAAAGCCAACACAGCCAAGGCAAATCGCTGTACACATTGTAAATAATGAACAGAATAAGCAAATTTGGTGAATTGGCATTTTCCTGAATTTACTTTCAGCAAATTAGCTTATAGGGAATTAGCTTAGAGCTACCCTCTCACCCACCACTAACAGATGTACTTCATTGTCAAACTGAGCCTGGTATTTAGAAGGGCACTCTGAAATAACTGTCCCCTTGTATGGGCAAAAACTGAAGTTTAAAGAGATTAAGTTACTGGCCCAAATCACAGAGGTGATGATGATAGGAGATAAAAAATGATATTCAAGTCTCTTCTTGCCCATTTGGTACTTCTTTTCTTGAGTCACAAAATGAGAAATCTGCGATCATTTTTACAAAGTTATGATGCTATTTAGGGCAATCCTACCTAATAATAGAGTAATATGCAAATTGACCGCACCTTCACTATGCCTAAGCCATGCCCACCAGCCAATCAGGAGCAAATATGCAAATAACCCAACCAAGATGGCTACAGCCACTGAGAGCGGGAGGGTTTCCGCAGTAACAAAAGAAGCCAAGTTTTCCTCACCTCCTGTTGCCGGCCTAAGCCTCCACTCAAGGTTACAAAGTTTCAATTATAGAAGGTGAATTAACTCCAACAGAAATCGCTGCTGGCCACGGAGCGAGCAGCAGGCTTGGCTTTGCTCCAGGCTACAAACTTTCAATTGTAGAAGGTAAATAAATTCCAGATACCAGGGCCTCCTCTTGGGTTTCCAGGGGGCATGGCCGGCCTGCAAAATACCACAGGCCCCTTGCTCAGGCCGCCCCACACCCCAAGGGAACCCCCACCCTTCAGGGCAAACCAGTCAGCCCCCACCCATGCACCAGGCCTCTATCCTATCTAATAAAAGAGTATTATGCAGATTGGCCATCACTGCAACACACAATATAGCTGCCCCCATGTGGTCAAAGATCCTGCCCCCATGTGGACACAAGATGGTCACCACAAGATGGCCAGCAGGGGAGGGCAGTTGGGAGGCAACAGGCCTGCAAGGGAGGGCAGTTGGAGGTGATCAACCCTGCAGGGGAGGGCAGTTAGGGGTGACCAGGTCGGCAGAGGAGGGAAGTTGGGGGCAAACAGGCTGGCTGGGGAGCAGTTAGGCATCAATCAGGCTGGCAGTAGAATGGTTAGGGGGTGATCAGGCTGGCAGGCAGAAGCAATTAGGGGCAATCAGGAAGGCAGGCAGGTGATCAGTTGGGAGCCAGCAGTCCTGGATTGTGAGAGGGATGGCCGACTGCCCGTTTGGCCCGATCTGGGATCGGGCCTAAATGGGCAGTCCCAGATCGGGCCTAAACGGGCAGTCAGATCGGGCCTAAAAGGGCAGTCGGCCATCCCTCGAGGGGTCCCAGATCGGGCCTAAACGGGCAGTCAGACATCCCTCGAGGGGTCCCAGATTGGAGAGGGTGCAGGCTGGGCTGAGGGACACACAACCACCCTCCATGCACGAATTTCGTGCACCGGGCCTCTAGTCAGTTTATAAAGGAATATTCTGAGTATTTCTCTTGCTTTTAAAAATCAGTTTAAAAACATTTTAAATGATTGCTTGTTATTTTAGAGACTTCTCTATAACTCTACCACCATTTTCTATATAAAGCACTATTATTTTCCAGTGAAATAAGAAATAATTGAAGTACAATTGCCCATGAGACAAGGTTATTTCAGCAAAGAAGTTTCAAGAATCAATTAACTGTGGCCTTGGAGAAATGGGTTTTTAAATAGATGATGTCTCAGGTCACTTAAGGCATGTGTTTAGTTCCCTAATATTTAATCTTAAAAGAGGCCACCACTAAAGGTTCATAGATATAAATATGAGTTTTGAATATTAAAATATAAATTTTAAAAAAGGACTTTTTTTTGCTATTTTTTTCCTCCTATGGCAAGGGCGCTTGTACATATTATAGCAGGTAAACATTCATAAAAGAAAAACACTAAACTTTTCTCTCTTCTCATTAGTGCTTAGATGCTGATTTCTGATTTTATAGAACTGCTGTTAATTTTCCACAGTGATGGCCTACATAATGGAACAGTGTGTCCTTCTCCTACCTGTTGGGCCAAGCGTGCTGTGTTCTTCTTACCATAGGTGCAGGGCACAAAGCATGGTCTCCACCTGTGATGAGGACATCTGTAATGGCCGTGCCAGGAGAAGCTGCTGCTTAAAAACTGCAGAATCCTATGCGGATAACAAGAAAAGGAAGAACTTTATAAACAAGAAAATTAATCAGGCTCTGAGAAATCAAGACTGAATAATCTGTCATTTTTTTAAAAAATAGACACATTTAGTCTGTAAATACAGTACACAGAATGGCATGTGGGTAAACACTGAACAGAGGTTGGTCAAATGAAAAAGAATAAATAAATGAACAAATGAGGGTCAGAGCTGGTCCTAGAATTGCAAACCCATATGCCTACAAGACCAGACAAGTAGGTTAAATGAGGGAGTGGACGGAGTGTGAGACAATAGGGGAGAGTAGGCCTGTGGTGAACTAGTGAGTTCATGTCCCACCTGAAGGGGGCAGCACTGCTCATGTCTAGCTGATGGTTTTTATTGATGCCACAAGGAAAAACAAGCTCAATAATGCCACTACTGCACACTTTCAAGGAAGAGAGAAATACAGATTTTTATGTGAAACCTCTTGAATTTATATTTAGAATTCAATTAAACAAAACGAAACGTTGTGTGGGTCAAACAAGGGTAAAGTGAAAGCATACCTGAGGGTCAGGATTAGCTCCTGGGTAGCCAGTTGTGACCTAAGATCTAGGGCAATGTCTTTAATTTCAAAATGATGAAAGGGGTCCGGAGGGCTGAAGCCACTTGGGCAAAGACACTTAGCTAATCTGTGGTAGAACTGGGTATTTTAGACATGAGTATCTTCCCTTTAACTTAAGACCTTCACTTTTACTTATGACCACTCTCAGACTGTCTGGATTTGGTCAGGTTAGAAGCCAACTGGATCTTTAAATGGGGAGAGAATCAACTTTGGTCAAACAACAAATACTTATCAAGTCAAACACTAAAAAGAGTCCCAAAGCCAATAATCAAAGACACTGCATGCTTGAGAATCTTCTGCTTATGGAAAAAAATTTACTGTTCTAGAATGGGAGTGTGCCACATGACTAAGAATAAGACAGGAGAGCATGTGGTCAATTTTTAGTCGGCATAAGTCCTCATTCTTTAAAATGCAATGGCACTTAATAAATTATTTGCTTAATATTGATCAATCAATTTCTATAGAGGTAGCTTTTAGAATTGAAATGTATTGAATGTTGACACAGGCAAAATAACACCAGGAATATATTACTCTAGCATATATATATATATTTATATATATTATTTAAGTTTTTTAAAAAAATATGTATTTTTATTGATTTCAGAAAGGAAGGGAGAGAGAGAGAAAGATAGAAACATCAGTGATGGGAGAGAATCATTGACCAGTTGCCTCCTGCATGCCCCACACTGGGGATCGAGCCCACAACCCGGGCATGTGCCCTGACCGGGAATCAAACCATGACCTCCTGGTTCATACGTTGAAGCTCAACCACTGAGCTATGCTGGTTGGGCTAAGTTTTTGCTTTTATAAAATTTTCTATACAAAGAAAGGGTGGGATAAAATGTAGACATTTAGTAAAGTGTATGAAGCATTAATGTGAACCATTTTATACAAAACTATTGAATGAAGGAAAGGAAGGATGCAAGTAATGAAGGAAATAAGCAGTTACTGATTACTAACATGAGCCAGGCCCTATGCCAGGTGTTGTTATAACATGTTATACATATTAGCATTTACTGAATGAAAATAACCAAACCAGGGCCAAAATACATGTGGAAAATGTTTACAAATGTAAATATAGACAACTCAATTTTCCATGGGCAGATATTTCATTTTAAACATCTCATATCTTACTTAGACATAACTCTTTACCTTGACCACTCATTTAAAATTTTTTTTTGACACAAAGTATTTTAAAAATTAACTTTAACCAGGCAAAGTGATGGAAGCAGGGTATCCTTTCAACCAAATAAGTATTTACTTATCATCAGTGCTAGGAAAATATAAACTAGAAAACATATAGATACAAATTTCCCCTACTTTAGGATGAATTTAACATTATCCTAAGATGTTATGATACCTCAGCAGTAATATAGACAGCAGGAATCCTATCTAAGAAAAGAGTAATATGCAAATTAACCATCACTCTGCAACAAGATGGTGGCGCCCAGTCCTCTCAGCCCCGCTGGAGTTCCCCAGTCTCAGGGAGGGCTGCCGCTGAGAGCCTGCAGAGTAAGCGGCCTGGCAGAATGCTTCCCAGAGGCCCTCCTGACCCCTTATAAAAACAAAAACAAATTCACTCCCCACAGTGCAATCCCTTGCCAGCGCTGGCAGCCTGGGCTGGGGTCTCAGCCTGGCAGGAGCACCACACCCCCAAGGTGCAATCTCCTGCCAGTGGCAGCAGCCTGGGCTGGGGTCTCAGCCACCCCCAAGGTGCGATCCCCTCCCAGCTGCAGCAGCCTGGGGTCTCAACCACTGAGTCACACCAGCCAGGCAGATATGGAGGAATCTTAAATGTTTCTTTTTTTAAAAAAAATATATTTTATTGATTTTTTTACAGAGAGGAAGGGACAGGGATAGAGAGCTAGAAACATCTATGAGAGAGAAACATCGATCAGCTGCCTCCTGCACACTCTCCACTGGGTATGTCAGGGTACATGCCCTTGACTGGAATCAAACTTGTGACCCTTGAGTCTGCAGGCCGATGCTCCATCCACTGAGCCAAACCAGTTAGGGCCGTCCAATATGTTAAAGAAAAAGCCCTATCTAATAAAGAGGGAATATGCAGGGGAGGGCATTTGGGGGAGTCTGGGTTGTCAGGGGAGGGCAGTTGGGGACAATTGGGCTGGCATGGGAGCAGTTAGGTGTCGATCAGGCTGGCAGGGGAGTGGTTAGGGGGTGATCAGGCTGGCAGGCAGAAGCGGTTAGGGGCAATCAGGTAGGCAGGTGAGCAGTTGGGAGCCAGCAGTCCTGGATTGTGAAAGGGATGTCTGACTGCCTATTTAGTGGGATCAGGCCTAAACAGGCAGTTGGACATCCCCTGAGGGGTCCCAGATTGGAGAGGGTGCAGGTTGGGCTGAGGGACAACCCCCCTCCAGTGCACGAATTTCGTGCACTGGGCCTCCAGTGTATTATATGAACAAAGATGAAACATGTAAGCCACTGTCTTCAGTCTGATTCTAAAGTGTAACTCCAGGATTTAAGTTAGAGGCATTTCAACGTTCCAAAATATAAAATACATCCACATTAGAATATAAAACAATATTTCAAAGTCAACTAGAAATGAATTTGTTCACAATCCACTCTTTTGGATAATTGCCATTATTGCTATTTTTTTCTTAGGCAGATAATTGAAAATTGACTATATAAATTGTTATGTTTTTCTGGGAAAATAGCCTAGACACAAAATTTGTCTCTTACATTTTTATCTAAGTTACCATTTTACCAGGCCTACAAATTATAGCTCCTCTACTACTTTATCCTATTCCATCCCATTAATATCTTCTCTTCTGTTTAGCTTCATGCAGCAGAAAGGAACTTTGCCAGCACCATTTACCTCTAAGGAATCAATTCATTTTGTGTGCCTCCAGACCAGAGTTAGCTCTGAAGTATTTTAGTGACAGAATAGGACCAATAAGATAGCAATAATATTTGAACATGTGATTTAGTCTTCCTAGTCTTGCAATAACCCTCTTTGTAACAACAAAGAAATTGCACTGTGAATCTCAAATGTCAGCACCTGGCCACATTTGCCCCAGTTTGCGTGCAGTCTGTCTGCAACCAAAGACTTGAATAAAGACTGACAGAACTGAATGGGAAGCACCAATGAGTAGCCTATTTATTAATTTGTCAGGCTAAATTCAAGGGTTCATTAGGAAACCAGGTTGAAGTAATAGTTGATATAATTAGTTAATGGATTTAGTAGACAGAACAGAGGGTTTTCACTCTCTTAAGTGTAAATAATAATACACTTAACTTTCACTTGACTGGTGTAGCTCATGATTGAGCATCAAACTATGAACTGGGAGTTAATGGCTTGATTCCGGTCAAGGGCACCATGCCCTGGTTATGGGCTTGATCCCCAGTAGGGGGTGTGCAGGAGGCATCCGATCAATAATTCTCTCTCATCACTGATGTTTTTATCTCTCTCTCTTTCCCTTCCTCTCCCTGAAATTAATATATAAATAAAATAGACTTAACTTTCTATTTCTCCCATTTCTCCTTATCATAGGTCAGGGCCCCTGGGAAAGTGACTTTGAGACTCATACAAATGCAGGAAGCTTATGGGAGCATGTTCTCAGGAGCATCACCTGTGCAGAGAGGAGAAGGAGGAAGGGGAGGGAGATATTAAAATGTGATGCAGTCACAGCAGAGGCCTGGGCTGACCCCTCAGGGAGCTCTGGAGCTGGGATGGGCCTGCAGAGGCCCCGTGTGTGCTGGAGCCGGAGCGCCTGGGCTTGGGCAGAGCTGACTGTGCACCTCTTCCCGACTTCCCAGTGACATCATGTTCATACCTTGAATTGGGAGGCATGCGTGTTGGGTATTTACAACACAGTGATTGGCAAATTCTAAAAATCAGAGCTTCTGTCACTCCCTCTGGAGAACTGGTTTCCCAGCAACCCCCAGTTAAGAAAGTTTGATTTGCACATCTCTCTGCCCAAATCCATGTGATAAGTACTTAACTGCACACAGTGCTACAGAGAGGGAATGAGATAATACACTTATAGGTCTTGTATTGCTGTAACTTCTCCAGGCAAGGTGCCCTCCATTCTACACAGGCTATTATTCTAATCCCAGGATTTCCAGTCCTGCTGTGCTGTCAGCGATCTTTATTGTTGCCTTTCTGAAGGAAGCAACCAAGCTCCCACGGAAATGAAACCATCCCTGTAAGATACAACTTGGGGATATGACCACCAAAGCCTAAGTGACAGAGTTATCAGAGGAGTAAGTACTGGCAATAACTGAACAACGTCCTGGATAAAATAGTTAGAGAAAGCCAACTGACATGATTTTTTAAAGCAATGCCATTTCTTCACTTGTAAACATGGTCATTCATACCAATAAAGTAGAGTGGTAATACTAGCAGCTAGTCTTTGTTTAATGAAATCATAAACTATGTCTGGAGTCAGTTTAGAATGTGTGCCATAGGTGGGAAATGGTTTTAAATATATTAGTGAAGGCACATGAAGAATTTGGGTTAACATCATTCCAGCTTTTAAAAAAGGTAATTCCTAAGGAGATGAACTAAACCAATTTCTGTTTGGAAATATCAATATCTTTAGGAAACTCAGGGAGGAGAGACCAGAAACTTTTAGGGGGATCATTCTGAACAAGGCTGTCCATCTCTCTAAGTTCTTTCTTCTGAATCCTTTATTTCATAGAAAAAGAAAATCAGGGAATCCCAAGATTTGACAAACAGAGATTATACACAAACTCTTCTCAGCTTTGCCCCTTACATCCCACACCCACATTAAATCTCAGCATGGCAGCAAAAGTAAAAATATCAGGCATCCAATTTAGGAAAAAGCAGTAGACATCAACAGGAAGAGAACTTATGATTTTAGTATATGAGGCTAGAATTAGGAAACACAGTAAGGAAAGTGTGGATGATTCTGAAATTCAATTATTAAAAAGTGACTTAGTATTGGCCATGTCTATTCTATCATCTATCACATTTCTGTAACAGGCATCAAAGCAGATAGGAAGTGAGGTTTCCAACAAATACTCTTTCATGACATAAATATCATTGGATGCAAACTCTTTCTGATACATCACATTTTAGCACAGAGCCTTGCATATGGTAGGAACTCAGTCTCTCTCAATATCTTGCTCTTAGATACACTGCTGCAATATAGCTATGGCCACATTTGGATTCTATAACCAGCTTCTTAATTCCTCTCCTGTAATATCCATTATTTCATTCAACAAAACTATGTTGAGTATTTTCTATAGTGTGGTATTTTATAGGAGCTGGAAATACAGAGGAACTTATGTCCTTCTTGAGACATATAAAATTCAGAAAATTAAGTACAGTAATGGAGATATTGAAGCACCGAGGAGACACCCTGAATCCTGTGTGTGTATCTTTGTATGTAATCAAATGCATTATTCTCTTGAATGAAGTGTTCAGAATATTTATAATGAAGAGCAATAGCTTCTCTTGTACTGGCTGTAAAATATGAATGCAGCTAATGTTTCTGTTAATCCAACAGAGGATGTTGTGAGGATGAAGAAATGTAGCATGGTGTCCTAAGAATAATCTTGCTCATTTTTCCTGACCTTAAGCTGAATACATCTGAGCTAGTCTTTCAACAGGGATATAGCTATGGCCACATGCGGATTCTGTAATCAGCTTCTTAATTCCTCTCCTATAATATCCATTGTTTCATTCAACAATGGTATTAGTGTATGAAGCTAGAATTAGGAAACTCAGTAAGAAAAGAAAATGAAATATTTTTATTTTCCCTTTAAGTACAATTCACATAGGAGCTCCTGGGGTTTTATAGAAGAATGAAGAAAATTCAAATTGCTTTCAAAGTCTTGCTAAGCAAGAAATTCCAAACATCTGATATGCTATGAGCCTTTTAAAAGTTTGATATCACTTTAGGTACTTTTCAGGAATAAAAATGTTCTGGTTTATGCCCTTATAAAATTTTAGCCTGTATAAATGAGTTGTCTCACAAACAATTTCGGTAGAACATGAGTTTACCTTTATAATAGGCAAACAGGAATCAACAGAATAGATCCTTGTTTGTGTCAGCTGTCAAACTTTTTACCTACAACTTTAGGTCTCTGCCTTTAGAGATGGCAGAAGCTGGTTTAGAAAATTAAGACCATTCTAGGGCACAAGTACAAAGGAATTTTGCAAAGCTTGCATATTGATTGAATCAACTACTGCCTTGCTGCATTTTTCAGATCATGCTTACCTTATCTTGCAAATATTGTTATAGTAAATCATGCCACGTAAACTCACGGAATTTGAACATGACTTTTGATTTTGACATAGATTGTCTCCAACCAGTTAGGTCCAATGAAAAGTGAGTATGACCCATGGTTGCTTTGCTTTTTTCCCCTTTTTCTACAGGCATTTCATTCTAGATCAGTTTTTTCCCCCAAAATGGATATGGCATCTGTCACTGGAGACAATGGGTGACAGAATAGGCTAGTGCCTGAACGGGTGTTTTTCCACCATTAAAAAACAACAAAACAAAATCAACAGCCTAAAGTGCATGCCCTACAGGTGACTGAAGCAGCAATAGCACCTCTTAATTTAAAGGGTAGCATCGTGGCCTGCCATATCTCTGGACAACGATCCTCCTCCTGTCTTGGGAGTTACCCAGGCATAATTGGTGCAGATGTCAGCAGTCATCCTGAGCAGAGGGAGGAATGACAGAGAACCTCTGCAGCTCCTGCACGGAGTGTGGGGTTAGGAGGCAGGCTTACAGGAGGTCTCTTTGCTCCTGATGGGTCATACTAAATGGGGATTTCTGTATTCCAAGATCAATGAGACTTGTTGAAGTTCTGACATGGCAAGCAATAGGCTCAGTATGGGAGGAGTGATCTTTTACTCTGAAACATAAAGCTCTTCTCTCGCCTTAGGTTTTTATTGATGGGGACTTAGATGTAAAAAGAAAATGCACATCTGTTATTTCCAAATGGGGCACATTTTCCTTAGTAGACCTTGCAAAAGAATGGGGAGTTAAACCTGCCACTGGGAAAGTGCTTTCCATGCCTTGGCTAAGTTGTGAGAGAAATCAGTTTAGAGATGACATGGGTGAACAGGAATATGGTTAGAACTTAAAAACACAAGTATTTTTGTTTGGACAACAAAGATAACTGAAGCCTATAAGACTAATGCTCTCATAGGACTAAATCTGAATATCAGATACTTAAGAACTATCTTCTGAAGAGAAGGCTTATAATTTTCACTGCAACTATGCTATTCTAGTTATTCTACTACTTTGATTAATGCTATTTGCCCCTCAAATTCACCTGCTCACTAAGGGTTCTGTAATCTACTTACACATCACCCCCTTGACAGAAAAATCACCTGGGCTGGTTATCATTCTTGTTGCCTTGAACTTCTTTGATGTGTAGGCACCCCGCTCTGGCACTGACAATAGGGTGAGTGGGCTGCATCCTCATGTTTTCTCACTGTGTTATTATTTTTGCATGGTTTCTTCCCAAGAGGAGGTTGTACATTTTTACTAGGCAGATATGAGGAAAAAAATACGATTTTTCTCCCGAGATAACATGTGATGACCTTGGTCAATATGTGCAGAGTTTTCTGAAATTTTATCTAAAAAGTTATCTGATAAGCTACCTTTGAGTCTATGTTGTTCTCTTTGTGTGGGGCAAGAAGTGGGACCTACTAAGCTTAGTAAGCCTAGCTGGATGTTACTTAAACTTTAGGCCGTGAATAAAGACATACTCTGTAGTGCACAGATGACTGGAATGATCAAATTTAGAGTTGAAAGTTACAGTAGTCTCCCATTATTTGGGGGGATATGTTCTAAGACCCTGAGTGGATGTTTGAAACTGTGGATAGTACTGAACCCCACGTATATAGCAGCTCCTCAAATAACAACATTTGCTCAGTGTTGTTTTGTTGCAACATTGATGAGATTACAGAAGAACTTAATTCTTGTTTATATCAATTAGATTACGGTAAAAATGGTTTTGTTATATGTCCTTTTGCTTAAAGTTGTAGAACCTACAGATGACGTTGAGGACTTACTTTTCAATGTTTTTTCCTATGCATGCATATAAATTAGGCACAGTAAGAGAACAACAACAATAACTACCAATAAAATAGAACAAGTAAAACTATAGATTGCAATAATTACATAAATGGCTTTGAGATCAGCCATCTCTCTCTCTCTATATATATAAAAGCCAAGCCACTGGACCGCTTGAATGACTGGAATGACTGGTTGCTATGATGTGCACTTCAGCCCCGATCGGCCCCGCAACCCCGATCAGGGGGCGGGGTCAGCTGGCCAACCGCCTGTGGTCCCTCCCCCTAGCCAGCCCCGCCCCAATTGGTCCCAATCAGGGCGGGCCAGGTGGATCCTACCTGTGCATGAATTCATGCACCAGGCCTCTAGTTTTTAAATAAAATAACAGTTACTTGAACACAAGCATTGCAGTATCACAACAGTCATCTAATAACTGAGACAGCTACTAAGTGACTAAGGGGCAGGTAGTTTATATAGCATGGGTAGGATGGATGGGGCTGGATGATATGAAATTTTGTCATGCTACTCTGAATGGCACTCAATTTAAAATTTATGAATTATTTCTGAAATTTTCCATTTAATGTTTTTGGACTACAGTTGACCTCGGGTAACTGAAACATGGAAAGTGAAAGAGCGAATAAGAGTGAGACTACTGTACATTAAGAATGATCTGGTCCTGCCTATAGTCATTAAATTTAATGCAATAGCAGCCCCAAAGAGTTGGTACCTGAAGCAGTCCATCTGTTCCCTCTATTAAAAGCTTTTTGGTCTGGGTCCTAAAAACCAATCCGTTCATTTTTCTCTTTTAGTGAAAAATAAAAAAGAAATTTAGAGAGAAGTTACAATTCAGGGCAACTATGTATGTATTCCTTATAATACATTTTCCCCTGGGAAAAAATGGTAATAAATACAAAGGACCTGTGAAATATGCCTCCATTATAGTGCATTGCTTTCACGGGGCTAAATGCATGCCCAGAACTGCTTGCTACTCCACAGGTTTGTGATACATATGATAGGACAAGTGTGAAATGGGTCACTCAGAGTGCACTTTATTTTTAAAAAAAGTATTCCTTGGGAAAATTTTGGATAAATGGACTGAATGTTCTTTCATGTCTGACTGAGGCCTTTGCCAATGAATTAAAGTACTCAGCAAAACCTTTGATAAAGGTTGTGGAGATGGGTGACCAGCCCATTCTCTCCTCGTCCTTCCCTGGAAGATGCAGAGACCCAAGACCATGCAGAAGAAAGCACGTATTTTCCAAAATCAATAAAGCTGGGCACATTGTGATATCGCTACATTGACAGAAAACACCACATTTACCAACACTATACCACCACCACAGCAGCAGTTTTTATTTTTGTAAAGCAATTATCAACTTATGTATAAATGATTACAGTATTTGAGAGCCAAGATTCTTGAAAAATCTGATGTTGCAATCAAAACATAATTGAGCTATTTTGGAATAGAAAGCCCATTTGCTCTTCATAACACATAAATATCTAAAAACTAAATGATGACCCATTTAGAACAGCATTGCTTCACTGTAATTTTTAAAGGGTTTACTTTAGGTGAACTTCCCTGCTTGATGCAAAATTTCTATAGTCTAATACTGATATTCTGAACATGGTGTGTGTGTGTGTGTGTGTGTGTGTGTGTGTGTGTGTGTGATTGTCTGTGTCTGTGTTGGGGTTGGGTGGACATGATCAGCAGTGATGATTAATTTCTTCAAGTGATCAACAAATCCATCTGCACAGCAATCATTATTTGCAAGCTAAATAAATAAGCTTGCGCATGTAGGCATTATTTTTTAAAATGTGTATATAATTGTGCTAAGAAAAATGTGAAATAATTTCAAAGTATTGTAGACTTCACTGTAGATTTTTGTTATTACTGTTTTCCAATCCAAGGATTATAAAAACATAGCAATTACCTATGGAGGCAACCACAACATATTAAGAAGTCCTCCTTCTTGAATTAAATGTACTGTGGTAATGTACTTCAAGAGTTACTGATAAAATAGTTGTAATAGGGACTTACTGGAGATACATGATATAATGGGGGATATGATAGATATAATGGGATTTTCAATTATAAATGAGACCCATGATAAGAATCATTAAGCCATTTGCTTATAGTAAGTTTAAATATTTAGTTCTAGCCCCAAAATAAAACACTGAGAAAACAATTACCATCCATTACCTCTGGAAATAGGAGTGGAATAGTGTGAGCAGCCAGTGCAAGGCACTTATTTCTGTTCTCTATGCCTCAATATTGTTGGAATTGTTTACCACAAACATAAATGTAAGCATTACTTCTGTATTTAAAGAGATTTTAAAATAAAAACGAGCTCAGTGAGGTGCTGGCTGCGAGGCGCCTCTCTCACATCCATTCTCTCCCAGTAGGCTTGCTTTGGGAGACTGGGAATGACTTCTCATTCACTCTGAGGGCTGCGGGCAACTTGACACTCATGTTCACCACATGTGGACACCCTCTCCGGGGCCCTGGGCCGCACACTTCACATGCGGTCGGAGCTCACAGGGAGGACTACAGTGCAAGCTGCCACACCTACATGTCCATGTGTTTGGTGGCTAGAGGACTACAATAAATTCCTACCCATCTGTGTCTTGAAGTTCAGCTGTTTGTGGGTGCAGAGAAAAAAAAAATGTTTCTTGCCTTCTGCCATCAAACATACTGGGATGCCCAGGAGCATTTATGAAATCCTGTTCTGTCCTACACCAGGAGAAGATTACAGCTGTCCGATCCGTGTGTCTTCTTCCCACAGTAACTCCAGGAGAGCTGGTAGTTGGTGTTAGGGATGCACAGGGATCATCTGATATCTAATGTGTTTGGGATCAAAAAGCTGTAGCAAATCCTGTGCAACACTCACTAATATGTTAACTTCATCTAAAATACTTCAAATTCTGCCCCCAAATAATGCTGCCATGCCGAATTACCCCAGCTTACGTTTTGTCATGTTGTATTATGGCATGACATTCAGGTAGCTCATTGTAGCAAATAACATCAGTATCCTTTAGGGAGATTTCATGGAGAGCAGATGCACTGTTATTTTTTTTTCTAAGAAATTTTATCCAATTTTAGCAATGCATATGTGAAGCGGATAAAACATCACAAATGTAAGGCTCCAGATTTTATTTTATGCGTAAACTAGACCTTTAAATTTTATGTATAGTCTGAGGAAAAAGTTATTTAAATCCAAGGTTCACATTTTCTCTTCTGTCTCCCATATCAACAATGATTTTCCTTATTCAAAGGGAGGATAAACAAGATGGGGTGATTTTCCTAATTGAAGATTTTTTTTTTAAATTTAGGACTAATATACACAAATTGCTTTGTTTTCACTATTACCCTTAAGGTTCTAATCAGAACCTCAGGCCTCAATCTTAGCAGTACCACTCTTAAAAATATATATTTATATATAGTATATACTAGGTATACAGTATATGAAAACTATATACAGGGTTGAGCAGAAGTGGGTTTACAGTTGTGAGTACATGAAACATAGTTTATTCTTGCATTATTATTTATTACTAGAGGCCCAGTGCATGGATTTGTGCACCAGTGAGGTCCCTCAGCCTGGCCTGCGGGGATCGGCCAAAACCGGCTCTTCGATATTCCCCAAAGGGTCCCTGATTGCGAGAGGGCGGTTCTCAGGTGATACACACCAGAATTGGGCTTCCTCCTCTCTGGTTCCGGGTGCATCACCTGTGAACCACAGCTGCCAAGACACCGCAGCTCAGCAACTCCTGCATTGAGTGTCTGCTCCCTGGTGGTCAGTGCACGTCATAGCGACTGGTCAGAGGGACACTTAGCATGTTAGCCTTTTATATAGAGAGATTGTATTATTTTCAATGTACAATTGTAAACCTACTTTTGCCTCACCCTGTATATAGTTTTAAATATTCCACTCTTTCAATTCCCTCCTTCCAACCATATATATATTTTAAATTTATTCAGAGTATGATTATATGATCTAGCTGAAGCATGCATTGTCAAATAGCCAGAGCAATCACTCATTATTCACCTCACACCCTGATGAATTTCTGTCACATAAAAACAACACTCAATGAATATATTCAGTAAATGGCTCTTTTGAAATAGTTTTTCATGCATAGTTTCTAAATTCAGGTCCAGAGACTGTTTCTTTTCTGCTCAAACTTCCTCCAGATTCCACTCTTTAAAAGTGAGTGGAGGGCGCCTATGTTAGGGTATAAATGCTGTGCATCTTAGCTCTATGTGGTCTATGAGGACTCATTAAGGACAGGTGTCATTCGCACCCTTTTCCATTCCCATGCTCAGACAAAGACAAGGATTAAAAGACTCCTTTTGGTTCCCCAATAAAACCTATCTTTTGTGAGGGTGGAAAGATAAGTTTAAATACAGTGTGTGGCTTTGATTCCAGAGGACTTTCAATACTAAATAATAATTCCAAAGCCCCAAAGATCTCTGCTTAGGTAGGAAGGCCGAGTTACAGATAATACTTTTAGTGTATTTACTATTTTCATTTTAATTTGGGGCTTGTATTTGCATACCGTTATTTGTGTTTTGATTTTGCTCTATTGAGGAAGAGGATTTAAGGAGAGGGCTGTGAATAGGATGGCGTGAGAACGGGGCTGTGGAGAGAATGATATTGAAAGGAATTTTAGGTATAAAATAGGCAGGTTTAGGAAGGTTTAGGAATAAAGAGGGTCCATGGGGGAGGAAGGCACAGGTGAGGGCTTGGAGCTGCCAGAAGGCACACATTCACGGAGGAAAAGAAAAAAAAAGAGGTGCCGCAGGATAAGGGGAGAGGAAGGCATCCATTCACAGAAGACAGGGAAAAGCCACAGGGTGTGGGGAGAAAGAGGAAACAGACTTTCACAGAGGATAGAGAAATGCCGACAAATGGGAGGACGGGGAAAACAGATTTTCACAGGAGATAGAGAATTCTACCACTGAAGGGGGAGAGAAAGAGGTGGGCACCACATGGGGTTTGGGCTTTGAAGCTGATATTCTGCAAAAGAGTGACCAGTTAGAATGCAGTATGAAGAGACAGAGAACTACAACCTTTATAAACCTTAGAATAAAGGAGTTTGGTGGTTACCCCCTGGGAACCCCTTCCCTACATGGAAGTCTGTATTTGCTTCCAATAAATTTCCACCCTTTTCATCTACTACCTTTTGTCCACGGCTTCATTCTTCCAATCCATCTGGACAAGAACCTGGGAAAGAAATTGCATCCTGCTCAGGAAAACAACCCGAATCAGTATGGTGGCAATTTTCCCTTCTTAAGCACTTGATTTAATGGTAAGAAAAGACTACAGAGGTTGTTTAATCATGGGAATAAATAATCTCGAGGTTCCAAATTTTAGAAGGCATTCCACAAGGATGCTCAGTGCTGCCTATCCTGGAAGCTGCTTATGTGGTCCATGGTTTTCCCCCTGGGCTGCCTCTCTCAATGATTTTATGTTTCTGAAAAAAAAAAAATAAATAAATGGAAAAAATTTGAACTGAAATAGAGCTAATAACCTGTGCCAGTGTGGCTCAGTGGTTCGAGTGTCAGCCTTTGCACCAAAGGGTGGTGGGTTCAATTCCCAGTCAAGTGCATGTACCTGGATGCAGGTTCTTTTCCCAACCCTGGTTGGGGAACATGCAATGCAGGAGGCAACCAACTGATGGGTCTCTCTCACATTGATATTTCTCTCTCTTCTTGCCCCTTCCTCCCTCCCTTCCACTCTTTCTAAAAATCAATGGGAAAATATCTTCGGGTGAGGATTAACACACACAGGAAAAAAAGAAAGAAAAAGAAATAGAGCTAATAATATAATGCTATCATTTATCATTCACTCAGCATGAACTTTTCATATTCATTCAACAAATGTCTAAGGAGAAGATTTGCATTGGGCATTATTCTAGGCACTTGGGAACACAGCAGTGCACAAAACATTAAAATCCCTGTTCTGGCAAAGTTTACATTTGAGGTGGAGAAAATAGATGTATACGTACCTAGTGTATATACATAATTCATTAACAGAAATTTTATTGAAGTCAGACAAATTTTGTTAAAACTAAGAACTTTTGCCTATGAGTTTTGTACACATTCCAGATTTCATAAAATAATGAGGTTGCCCTTTAACATTTGCTTTAAAGGTTTCCCTTCATTTCTAAATAAGATTACGATTTCTTCACAAGAGCAGGCACCAGCCACAAGGAATAAAACCACAGAGCCATTTAGAGTGTTCTAGAAAGCATGACTTCTCAACACGTAAGGAATGGTGGTTCAAGATGTTGGCAGAGAAAGATCCTGAATTCACCTCCTCCCAGGGACACATGGACTCTGCCGCTACACGTGGAACAATTTCCTATGAAAAAGATTGAAAACTAGCTGAATAGCTCCTTCACAACAAATAATAAAAGGACCACATTGAGATGGATGGGAGAGGCTGAAACATGTTCTTGCTAAAAGCCCTACCTCCTGACGTGACAAACTATAATTGGGAGAATTCTCACAACTCCAGAGCTTCTCCCTGAGGAATGAGGGGTGTGCGTGCCACATCAGGCACTCCAACCCTTAGGGCCTGCACCAGAGAGATGAGCCCCCAAAATGTCTGACTTTGGTGGGCACCATTTCTGCGCTCTTCCTCTACTTGAGTGTTGGTGGGCACACACCAATCTATCACACAGTGTTATAATAATTGCATATTTAAGGTGTTGTGAAAGAATTGCCAAAATTTACTTCATTTCATGGCTTCTCAAATATATTTCTGCAATCTCCCCCATCAACCTAGCTCAATAGATAAAAATCTTTATTTTTACTAATTGCTGCTTAATGTGTTGTGCAATCCATTATGTTCACTTATGTTTAACCTTGTTATCAGAGAAAAAGATAAAATATCTGATTACCATTTCTTTATAAAATCCTTCATATGGTTTAAAATCTGAAAATTATTATACTAGAATAAGAATATTTTCAATTGTTAAATTTACTTGTACACCACCTCTTTTGAACAAATAATTCAAGGGCATAAAGAAGAATATATGCTTGGCTGGAGTGGCTCAGTGGTTGAGCATTGGCCTATGAACCAGGAGGTCACAGTTCAATTCCCGGGCAGGGCATGTGCCTGGGTTGTGGGCTCAATTCCCAGTAGGCGGTGTGCGGGAGGCAGCTGATCAATAGTTCTCTCTCATCACTGATGTTTCTCTCTCTCTCTCTCCCTCCCTTTTCCTCTCTGAAAAAATTAAAAAAAAGTATTAAAAAAAGAAGATCCTATAAAATAAAAGGCTAATATGCAAATTGTCCCCATAGGCGGGAGTTCAACCAACTGGGAGTTAGATGTGCGCTGACCACCAGGGGGTGGCATGGAACATGGTGGGCATCGGCGATGCAGCACTGGCAGTGGGCAGCAGTGGAGGCGCTGCCGGGCTGGGCGAGAGCAGGACCGCAGTGAGATGGTGGAGCAGGTGAATGGGCAGTGCCAGGCCATGTAGGTGCAAGCGGTGGCCCTGATCACCCTGCCCGTTGCCCCACAGATCAGCCCTGGTAGCCAGTCAGGCCTAGGGACCCTACCCATGCACAAATTTTGTGCACTGGCCTCTGGTATAAATATAAGGCAAATAAAAAAGGAATGAAAAAATAGACCCAAATTATAAACAACCAGATAAGTTAAACTATAAGAGTTATTTTTACTAATAGCTGGAGGCCTTATTTATATTTGCATTTGAGCTTCATGGCAGCCAGTGCAAAAATGAGAAACATGACTAGTTACATAATTTTTTAAACATGAAAAGGATAAACATGCCAGTTTCTCAAGGGAGATCAAGTTATATTTACAGAATAACTACAGAATAACTTTTACATGGAGAGGGGAGATTAAATTATATAATGGCCACTATCCAAATGTTGAAGCACAATTCATACAACCAATTACTAAATCAAGTCCAATAAAAGCCAAAGCCAAATACTAAAGCACAATTTAGTGAAGGCCATTCCAGAAGGAAGCAGATCATCCATACTAATAAATCCCTAGGTCAGTGGTCGGCAAACCGTGGCTCTTGAGCCATATGGCTCTTTGGCCCCTTGAGTGTGGCTCTTCCACAAAATACCACGTGCAGGTGCGCACGTACAGTGCGATTGAAACTTCGTAGCCCATGCACAGAAGTCGGTTTTCAGCCTGGGAGAGTCTATTTTGAAAAAGTGGTGTTAGAACACTCAAGGGGCCAGAGAGCCGCATGTGGCTCGCGAGCCGCAGTTTGCCAACCACTAGCCTAGATGGTCCTCATGCCCTCATGCAACGTCCTAATGTCATCACAAGATGGCCGCCACAAGATGGCCACCCTCACGCTGTCACAAGATGGCTGCCCCAAGATGGATGGCAGGGGAGGGCAGTTAGGGGAGTGATCAGGCTGGCAGGGGAGGGCAGTTGGGGGCAATCGGGCTGTCAGGGGAACAGTTAAGTGTACATCAGGCCAGCAGGGGAGTGGTTAGGGGGCGATCAGGCTGGCAGGCAGAAGTGGTTAGGAGCCAGCAGTCCCGGATTGTGAATTGGATATCCCCCGAGGGCTTCAGATTGGAGAGGGTACAGGCTGGGCTAAGAAACACCACCTCCCCCCGCTCCCCTCCGGGCCTCTAGTCTATATATATAAAACTCTAATATGCAAATAGACTGAACAGCAGAACAAACAAACAACCGGTGGCTATCACATGTGCTAACTACCAGGGGTGTGCGCGGAACATGGCGGGCATCAGCAGCAGGCGGCAGAGTGCAGAACATGGCAGGTGTTGGCTGTGGTGGGATGGTGGAACAGGTGAGCGGGGGTGCCAGACCAAAGCTGGGTGCCAGTCGCTGTCATCGGGGAGAGCCACTGGTGATTACTGAAAATTCTTTGCTCCTGAACACTGCAGTCACGCCTGGTGCTCACTCCTGCTGCCAGCACCAGCCCTGCTTGCACCCATTGCTGATGCCCAGTGCTGGCCCCGACTGCTTGGCACCGTCAGTAGGTATGAGTGGTGGCTGCTGGCCCCAATCACCCCTCAGGGCTTCTCCACCTCTCCTTGCTCCTGAGGGGCAATTGGGGCTGGCAGCCACTGCTTGCACCCGCAGCCAGCACTGGAGCCACTGGTCACACCCGCTGCTGGTGCCCAGGGCTGGCCCCGATCGGTTGGCGCAGTCAGCAGGTGCAAGCAGTGGCTGCCAGCCCTGATCGCCCCTGATGGCTTCTCTACCTTCCCCTGCTCCTGAGGGGCAATCAGGGCAGCAGCTGGCAGACAGGGGCACGGAGGATGGGCCGAGACCTGTCCCTGTGCCCACTGCAGCCTCGCGGCCCACAGTTCCTTTGAAGGTGCACGAATTTGTGCACTGGGCCCCTAGTTATGATATAAACAAGTGGACCAGGATATGAATACATGGACAGATAAACTGCCTTCCATTTTATTTCTTATCATTCTTTCATCTAGTATTAGACATATCTACATCACTGACAATTCAAGGTTAATGCTGGAAAAATCCTTGGAGAGCTGGCTTTCTATAATGCTAATTGAGACTGATGGATGGTCTATAAACTTAGAAATTTAAATCAACCAATGGTAGGATCAACTTTAAATATCTGGGTTTACCATGAGAAATGAGGAAGATAAACCAGCATGATCTTTGCTTTTATTGGATGTGGGGACACTCTGGCTTAGCATAGATAGGGCTGACGGAATTAGGCCTTTCCTCAGATACCGCATAAGAATGGTTGTAAGATTTGAATATATATCCCCAAAAGTACCATAGTCCAGGGAAAAAATGGTTTTATGCGAGAGTTATTTTTAAGACAGATATGAAACAACCAATTATTTTAGTTAAATCATGCAAATAAAATGGCAATTCTGCCAAAGAAGCAATGATGACTCTAACGAGGGCAAAAAGAAAGCAACCCAGCCCTAGCCGGTTTGGCTCAGTGGATAGAGCCTGGGCCTGAGGACTTGTGGGGAAGCATGGGATTTCGTTGGAAGGTCTGTAAGGAGGAATCTCTGAAAGGTCGGGGGCCTCTGGGAGACCTTGCCGAAGGCGGCAGACCCTACCTTGACTTTTCCAAACAAGTCTGACCCCCCAGGTGTTTTATTAGAATCTTTATGTTTAGACTTCAAAATGTCCTTGTTTGAAAGACACTTACAGATTCAGGTGCTTTCTCAAAGATACTTACCCTGCTGATTGTATCTAGAGGTTAATTTTAGATTAAGCTGTTGTGACAATAAAAGCCTAAGGAGGCAGGTGAACAGGGCTTTTTTGGCTCCTTATGCCAACTAGCCCCTTAGCTTCTCTTTCACAGAAATGTGTGTCAGAGTAATCATTATCCATCGTTCAGGATCTATTGGCAAGGACTGAAGGGTCCTGGGTTCAATTCCAGCCAAGGGCACATGCCCAAGTTGTGGGCTCGATCCCCAGTGTGGGGCATGCAGGAGGCTGATCAATGATCCCCTCTCATCATTGATGTTTCTATCTCTCTCTCCCTCTCCCTTCCTCCCTGAAATCAATTAAAAAAATATGTATATATGTATTTTAAAGGAAGCAACCCAAATGCAAAAGAGTTCTTCAGAGGTTTTTTGTTTGCTTGCTTGTTTTTTTATCTTTCCTAATTAAAATATTCAGTAGGAAGCAGCCGTGTCATGGCTCCAAAATATTCTTCCCCATTGATTTCTGCTCTGGGGCAATCCTATATAATAAAAGGCTAACATGCAAATAGACCGAACAGCGGAACAACCGAACAACTGGTCACTATAACGTGCACTGACCACTAGGGGGCGTGTGTGGAACATGGCGGGCGTTTGCCATGGCAGGAAGGTGGAGCAGGTGAGCAGGGGCACCAGACCAAGGCGGGGCACCAGTCACTGTCATCGGGACTGAAAATTCTTTGCTCCTGCATGCCGTGGTCCTGCCTGGAGCTTGCATCTGCTGCCGGCACCAGAGCTGCCGCTCGCACCCACTGCCAGTGCCCTGTGCCGGTCCCAATCACTAGGCACCATCAGCAGGTACAAGCAGCAGCTGCCGGCCCTGATCGCCCCTGAGGGCTTCTCTACCTCCCCATTCTCCTAAGGGGCGATCGGGGCAGCAGCCACCACTCGCACACGCTGAAGGCGCCGGCCCCAAGCACTGCCTGTATTCTGTACCCGCTGCTGGCGCCAGCCCCAATCACTCTGCACTGTCAATGGGTGCGAGCGGGGCCGGCCCAGTCAGTGCATGGAGGCAGCGAGGACGGGGCTGCCAGGAGACAGGGAACCGGGGGCCACGGCGGGAGGGGCTGGACGGGGGCACAGAGGATGGGCCGAGACTCACCCCTGTGCCTACCGCAGCCTTGCGGCCCACAGTTCCTTTCAAGGTGCACGAATTCGTTCACTGGGCCGCTAGTATAATATCAAATTGTTCCCACCTTTCCTTATAATTTGGATCTATTTTAGTAGTTAATTTTCTTAACCATATATCTGCTACATAGGTTCTTGGGAATATACAAATAATAGTTTGCTAATAGAATTTTAATCTAAATAATCAAAAAGCAAAGGAAATCAGGCTTTGATAGTGGACACCTGTCTTTGCTTTCATGGCACCCACTGAGACTGCCCAGGAACCCGATGACCTCTCCTCCTTCACCCATTTATTTTTTCTTACTCAGAGCACTCTTTGCAATCAGAAAGCAAGTGAGTACTTGAGGCTCTGAAATTTGTTTTACATCAATCCATTTTTAATTTCAAAGGCGGAAAAGGAAAGCCATTTCTTTTTTATCTTGATATTGGTAATTGGAGCTCAGTGTGACTGTTTACTTCCATCTTCTGTGGAAGCAGTGAGATTAAAGCAGAGTGAGAAATGGCTTAGTCTTTGATCATTTTGACTTTGTGGAGTTGGGTGACCAGGATGAAAGTCAATAGTTTATCGCATTAGTGCATTCCAACTTAAACTTTCTAGAAAGGGGGAAATAAAAAAGATTTGTTCAACAAATAGCATGTTAGAAAAACAGTGACAATGAAGTTGACCTTTCTGTTACAACAGAAGGACCTCACTAAGTGCCTGATGGATACATTTCAAGGTTGAGGGAAATAACAGATATGCAGCAAAACTTTCTGTTTGTTTGTTTGTTTTTTAGATTTATTGGCTTACCTAGAGAAGGGTCAAAATCTTACACTATCAATTAAATTGGGTGCCTGCTACCTGAGGGCATTATCAACTTAGGGTTTGTTTATTAAACGCTCTGCTTAATGATATGCAAAGTACAACAAAGGAACAGGCACTCCTACTGTGGTTTCTTACTTAATGGTGAACCAGCAGAAAGAATTGTATTTTCGCTTTCTAATCAAAGGCAAGATGTTCCAGACTGTGTGCTTCTTTATTAAAACATGAAACTCAACTAGACCTATTTGCATGAAACATATATTCACTAGGCTCACTTAAAGGTTTTAGTTTATTTAGCGATAATAAAGCTGAAAAATAACTGAGTCAGACTAATGTTAAACACAGAGGAACAAATTTATGTTTCAAGAAACAATAGAAATATTTCTAAGTAGTTAAGAGACAGAACTCCAGGATACGATAACTCTGAGGACTGGGGCTTTAAGCAGCAAAAAGTGCGTAATGTGCTCACTGAGGCTCTTCCTTCCCACTCAACTATCTGGTGGTGCAGAATCTTCAAAATCCCCTCCCCGCCTTTTGGAAAACCTCATTTGAAAAATGGGCTGGTTTGGAAGTAAAAAGTAAATGAGAGGTAAAGGCTCAGTTGTGATTTCTTTATCTATCCCCTTAGGGGAGGGAATGAAGGAACTAAGTTTAAAAGGAAAGGAATTCAGGGAGTTTAGAGACCATGTGTTACCTGTAAAATCCTAGTATTTGAAAAAAATATCATTCAGACGTTTACTAAATATTTTGGGCTACATGCCATGTGGGTCAGGTTGGGAGCTGAATTTTTCATTTCTAAAAAAAAAAAAAGGCCTGGCCAGAGTGGCTCAGTTGGCTGGGCATTGTCCAATGCACCGAAAAGTTGCCCTTTGGATTCCAGGTCAGGATATATGCCCACACTGTGGCTCAATCTCCAGTAAGGGGCATGAGGGGGGCAGCAGATCCATGTTTCACTCTCATACCGATGTTTCTCTTTCTCCCTTTCCCCTCCTCTCTCAATAAAATGTTATTTTTTCAATAAAAAAATATTTTTAAAAATGATGAAAGATGTTTGCTTTATCCTCCGAGTCTCCAAAATAGTGACAATTTGGGTTATTTATACTTGGGAAATTTTACTTACCATTTTACTTTTATAGTTTGTCTTTTCCCTACATGCCTTGCCTACACACCTAGACTGTGGGAGAAAACCCAAACTCAACTTCTATGCAGTAGATAAGGTTAGTTCCCATTTAGTCCCCATTCTTCTCTGACTCATCCCTGTTTCAGCAGCCATAATGGCAACAGGGTTAAAGTATCTGTACCAAGATAAGAAATTCTTTCATGGAGACATAAAGTCTTCAAATGTTGTATTTAAAGGTGATTTCTTTTCTTTTAAAAATATATTTTACTGATTTTTAGAGAGAGAGGAAGGGAGAGGAATAGGGAGATAGAAACATTGATGAGAGAGAAACATCATCAATCAGCTGCCTCCTGCAGGGTATTGAGCCCACAACCCTGGACATATGCCCTGATTAAAGGTGATTTTGAAACAAGTAAAATCTATGATGTGGGCGTCTCTCTACCATCGGATATGACTGGGACTGACCCTGAGGCCTACTGTATTGGCATTGAGCCTTGGAAACCCAAGGAAGCTTTGGAGAATGGTATTATGACTGGCAAGGCCTTATTCTGTGGGAAATGACTTTGTCTATTTCACACACTACTCTTTCAGATGTCGATGATGAAGTTAAAACTTTTGAGAAAGTGACTTTGATGATGAAACATACTATGCAGCTTTAGGAAGTAGGCCACCTATTAATATGGAAGAACCGGATGAAATGTACCAGAATGTAATTGAATTCTTCTCTGTGTGCACTAATGAAAACCCTAAAGAGCATCCTTCTGCACACATTGCTGAAGCTTTGAAATAGAGTCCAGTGATCTCTTCAGGTTCACAACTACCTGAGCTTCAAGTGTAGCTCATGTATATAACTGTTCTGTTTACTATAACACATTTATATAATTACTATGATAATCCATAATTATTAGAGTCTTTGAAAGTGGCCTATTTTAGGACCATAGTACCTTGTTAACATCTGAATAACTATTTCTATTATAAAGGTATTTCATGTATACTTGTGATGATCAGCATTTGATATTGTAGTGGGTTTTCCACAAAGTGTTAAGAAACTATTTTATATTTAAGAAACAGGTATTAGAATTTGTTCATAGAGATTTAAAACACTTGCAATAAAATGCTGTAAACTTTTATGTGTAACAATTTGGGCAGAGTGGCCAATACTTTTATTAATGATCTTCCTCAAATATCCTCTATTTTAATGGGTCTATTGAAATTAGCACTCCGTGCAGTACTAAATAAGTCTCCATTTGCTTATCTTTTAAAACATTTTTTCTGGTCTTTCCTGGCTGACATGCTTATTAAATATGGTCACTGGGAGCTGAAAGAATATTCTCAAAAGAGTAGCTCCTTGAATATTTCCAAACATTTTTGGTTAAGGCTTGTCTTGCCCTCTTGGCTTTCCCCAGATCTTGGGTTTGGGTTTTCATTTATTAAACATATTTTCTGTACTGAGATACCCTTTTTTTAATTATTACTAATCTATATCTTAAGCATTTCATGATTCTGATATAAAAATAATAAAACTCTAATAGGATAATATAGAATAAAGGAAACTTTAGTTATAGAAAAAACAAATTAGAGCTATTGATAAGTGTCCTCTGAGGAGTCACAAATTACAATAAAAATGATCAAAATATGGATTGCTCAATTCGTAAAGAAGTACTTGCTGCATGTCTATTGCATGTCCAATAATTTTTCTTTTTTATATTTTTGCTTTCTAAGAGCAGATTAAATGGCTGTTGATTTCTATAAATTTTTTGAGAAATATATAAAACTAGAGGCCCGGTGCACAAATTTGTGCATGGGTGTGGTCTGGCTGGCCCGCCCCGATTGGGGACCATTGGGCTGGGCTGGCCGGGGGAGGGGCCATGAGTGGTTGGAGGGCTGGCCCCGCCCTTTGGTAGAACTCCTGATTGAAGGGACAATTTGCATATTAGGCTTTTATTATATAGGATAAATATAAGATCCAATGATTCCAAGGTCAAAACAATGTAATGTTTATCCCTCTCTTCAGGGAGAAAATACAATTCTGGTTAAGGTGTCTCACAATGTTCACAGAAATTTGGCAGCCTTGTCTGTGCTCACTTTATGTAGATATAATTTAGGGCTTTTTCTGTAATTTACAAAGTTTGTTCATTTTAGGCACATGTGCTCTACATTAGAGACCTGATCAAATGATTATATTGACAGCAAAATCAGTGAGGAAATAAAATGCTATAGCAAAAATTCCTTCATATTCATCCTTCAGAGATAAGAAGACACAAATAGACCCAGGCAGGCAGAAGGAAGATTATAGCCAGATTTTGGATCTAGAAGACTACTCTAAATGTGACATCTGTCTAATTGTGACTTGGAGAAGCCACTCACTTACTTAGAACCCAGTTCCTTCCAGATCTAAAAATGATAATAAAATCACCTAGGGCAGGAATATCTTTTCAGTGAGATAAAGCATGAGAAAATGGCTTGTATGACACAATCAGGCAGTATGGTATATTGGTTAGAGCACGGTCCCCAGGCATAAATCCTACTCCTCACTAGCTGTGTGTCCTTGATTGAGTTACCTACCCTCTCTGTGCTGCATTTTGCAGCAAGTGGAAGTGATAATAATGCCTAAATATAGGGTTGTCATGAGAATTAAAAGTACTTATGCTTTGAACATGTTTTCATTTGTCTCTCGGCCTTCTGTATGTTCTCTTTCGAAAAGTGTCTATTTAGTTCCTTTGCCCATTTTTTGACTGGATTGTTATCTTCCTTTTGTTAAGTTGTATGAGTTCTCTGTAAATTTTGGAGATTAAACCCTTATCTGCAGTGGGCTTTCTTGTTGTTTTGTTGATGGTTTCTTTTGCTGTGCAGAAGCTTTTTATTTTTATTCAAAGTCACTAATCATCTGAGAGATGCAAATCAAAACAACAATGAGATACCAACTCACACTTGTCAGAATGGCGATCATCAACAAATCTACAAAAGACAGATGCTGGAGAGGGAGGATGTGGAGAAAAAGGAACCCTCTGCACTGCTGGTGGGAATGCAGACTGGTGTAGCCACTGTGGAAGACAGTATGGAGTTTCCTCAAAAAGTTAAAAATGGAACTCCCATTTGACCCAGTAATCCCACTTCTAGGACTATATCCCAAGAAAACAGAAACACCAATCAGAAAGGAAATATGCACCCCTATGTTTATAGCAGCACAATTTACAATAGCTAAGATTTGGAGACAGCCCAGGTGCCCATCAGCAGATGAGTGGATTAAAAAACTGTGGTACAATCTACACAATGGAATACTAAGCTGCTATAAAAAAGAAGGAACTTTTACCATTTGCAACAGCATAGATGGAACTGGAGAACATTATACTAAGCGAAATAAGCCAGTCAGAGAAAGATAAACATTATATAATCTCACTCATATGTGGGATATAATGATCAACATAAACTGATGAACAAAAATAGATCCAGAGACAAATGACAGAGGAGGTGGTGGTGGTGGTGGTGGGGGGGGGGGGGGCGGTTAGAGAGCAACCAAAGGACTTGTATGCATGCATATTAGCATAACCAATGGACACAGACACTGGGGCAGTGGGGGCTTGCCCTGGGGGGTGGGAGTGGCGGGAGGGGTCAATTGGGAAAAAGGAGACATATGTAAAACTTTAGATAATAAAAAAATAATAATAATAAAAAAAGAAAAAGAAAAAAAAGTGCTTATGCTTGTAAAACCCTTAGAACACTGGCTGGCACATAGGAAGTGCTATGTAAGTGTTTGTTGGATAAACAGTAATTTGTATTCATCTCCTGATATATTTCCAGCAAATAAAAATCTAAAATGGAGATCTTTGCATTCATGCCACATCTTTATAGAAAGGCAACCAGAAAACAATGTAATAATGTAACTAGAAGAAAAGGGAAGCATCTTGTTTAAGAACTTAATTAGCTCTATACAAATACTCATTTCAAAACTTTGGCTGGGCATTTTTGTTGGTAAGGGAATAGCCACTAAAGGTTAGAAAAATTGCTATTTGAAGCAGTTTATGATGGTACAAGGATTGACACAATTAGACAGGAAAAAGAGGAACAGAGGGTTGATGCAAGGAGCTAACCAGGCTTTGCATAAGAATGTGGGTGCTGACCCCATTTGGGGGAGGGTGTGAGGGAGATGGAGTCTTTCCAGTAGAAAAATGCTGCTCATCCTTAGTGTCAGTTTCAAAGCCCTGCCTTGGAGTTTGTGCTTGGGAAGTGTGTAGTTGTATGGGTCAGGGATGAGGTGGGCTGCGTGGTCCAACAGCTACCTGTTCGATACACAGAAGAATAGGAAGGCTTGGCTACAGCTTGCCCAGGGGGAGAGATCTCAGATGGAACCAGACTCACAGTACTTATCCTGGCCTAGAAGGACGGATAATACCCAGGTCCACTCTGATTGCCCTAGCTGAGCCCCAGTGGAGTGTTAGTCTAAACCATTGGTCGGCAAACCGCGGCTCGCGAGCCACATGCGGCTCTTTGGCCCCTTGAGGGTGGCTCTTGCACAAAATACCACGGCCTGGGTGAGTCTATTCTGAAGAAGTGGCGTTAGAAGAAGTTTAAGTGTAAAAAATTTGGCTCTCAAAAGAAATTTCAATCGTCGTACTGTTGATATTTGGCTCTGTTGACTAATGAGTTTGCTGACCACTGGTCTAAACTGAGCAACTCAACCTTGGGGAAATATTCCTTTAGAGAAAGGTGCTAAAATCTCAGTTGAGACCAACTCACTGGGTAGAATTAGATTCCCCAAAGTGTGGGTTGAAATGTTCTCAGGAGATGTGCAAAAAAGTGGTGGGAAAACCCGAGTTCAGGGAGTAAGGCTGGGAACTTGAGTGTGACTTCCAGAAGGTAGGAGTGAAAGGATTGATTTCTTTTGGACCTTTTATTGTAGGGGATAGTCTGATGAAGGATATAATTAAAAAGCAATCCATGCCTCTTTCGTAATTCTCTTTAGTCATTGCTAACCCCCAGGGAAGTCTGAGCCACTTGTCCATTCTTGCATAATGGGGGCTGTGAGGAAAATAGAGGGGTAAGGCAAAGGGGAAGTGGGCCTGTCCCACATTCACCCTTCTGGTTGCATTTGTGCATATTTGGTGATATTGTTCCAAGAGGCCTATGTCTATAGTTTCTGCACTGTAACCACTGGGCACAGAGGGGTTGTTGATACATGGTGGAGTGGGGAGCTGTGGGAAGAGTAAAAAATGCAGAGAAGCAGTGGAGAGAAATGGAAAACTCTGGATGGCTCTAAGACAACATTCTTCTTCCCAATATATATGAGGGAAAAGTTTCCTTTTTGTGTTGGGGTAATAATAATTTATCACCCAATAATAAATATAACAGTTTGCTTTGAAAAGATCTTTCGGTATAATGGATATTAATGGAATCATCACCACCATTATTATGTTGCAATCTATAATTATTGAGAATGTATGTGGTAGGCACTGTGCCAAAAGCTTCATTTATACTCTTTCATTTAATCCTTTAAAAATCCTGTTAAGTGGATAATATGCTCATTTTGCAGAGAAAACCAAGGCCCGAGAGACTGAGAAACACACCAGTGTTAGGGCATTACTGACAGGACCAGGATTAAAATTCAGGTCAGTCGAACCCTCGAGCCTATGCTCCTAAAATTCTCTTCATCCCTATATATATTAGGGGATCAGTACCAACAGGAGAAATGCATAACACAACAAAACCACAGGCTGCAGGAAGGAGTAGAAGTGATCCTATGGCCTGTCTCCCGATGTGTCATAAGAACTGAATAAGTTGCGTGACATGCGATCTAATGGTTGGTACCAATTTTAAAAATGTCAGGAGCACTTTAGCTTGAAGGAAATAGAGAGAGCTGTTACAGAATGAGGATGATCTGTGTCAGAAGAGCTCTGTCGCCATTTGAAGTCCTCTGTGCATTTTGATTCTGGCACTGGCAGGGAGCACTGGACCCTGCGCGTGGGAGGAATTATACACAAGAATACCATATGAGCTGGTCTGGGTAGGAGGCAGTCATGAAGTATCACTAATTTTTTCTAAATTCATTTCCTTAAGTCTGTTCTGCTGGTTCTCTCTTCCCCTCCCTTGATCGTTATCTTGCATTCATCCCATAGATTTTCTATTTCATCCCATAGATTCCACTCATCTCATAGAATAGTTTGGGGCAGTAGAAGAATTTCATCTTCTAGTTATTGAAAAAGTCAAGTGTCATCTAAATCAAAACTCCAATCTTTTATCCAATTTAGAGAAACTACTTCCCAGCTCAGACCTGGAAGGCCGTCACATAGGGGTGGGGGCACTGTCTTTGCTTCACTTTCTTCCTCTACTACTTTCCTCTCCTCTGCACTCCAGGCACTGTGCTGCCCATGGCTCAGCCCAGATCAGGAAGAAGGGGAAGGGTGAGAGAAAGACAGAAAGGTCTCACCTGAATGGGGCTACTGTAATCTGGCCTCAATATTCTTTGTAATGGCAGATGCCCATATGCCGGCTCTCTGGCTCATGGGACAGGTTCATGATTTCTTCATGTCTCTAACCTCATTCCTCACCATCAGGAACCTCTGGCACAGCACTCATCATTGACATTGGTGGTTCACTCTCCAGCTGACCTCCGTTCAGATCCTGATCTTCGGGGTAAGGCTGCCCTGCCCTCAAGAGAACCTTTGAGGGAAGACCCTTTAAAGATAACTCTAGCTCAGCAGCATTTAGCATCATGTCGTGTTCTGGAGTTGGAGATGGGGTGAGGGGTTATAGAACCAAGTTTGCTACACTCCGCATGTCTTGCATGAATGGGGATGCACCTCTCTTTGAAATGTGATGATATATGATTCCTAATTGGTTGGCTCTGAGCTCCAGCAGAAACTTAATATAATGAGAAAAGCTCCATTTAATCTCTTATTTCAAGAGGAATATGATCGGCTACCACAGAACCAGAAAATTTGCATTTGATTTAGCTGGTGGACCTTACTCCCCAGTTTTAGCTTCAAGGTAATTGTTCTGACCTTCTTGAGTCCGCAGGCCGACGCTCTATCCACTGAGCCAAACCGGTGAGGGCTGTTCTGACCTTCTTTATTCAGTTTGTTTACTTCTAATGAGGAAATTAGGTTCTCTTTTTGTTGCATTAATTACCGATAGAGCTATCATTTTTGAGTAAGTATACTTCCTGATGTAAACCTCACATCAGCCCTGTATGATAAGGTGCTGGTTCCAAAGTCTGTGCTTATTGCATGTCCACAGCACAGTTTAGGTAGCAGCTATGATGGCCTTCTAGTTGGTCTAAATATAGACTGGCCAGATCATAATCATGGCTCAAGGATTCCTTACTTCTAATTAATCAGAGTGTAAAGCGGTGATTCCAGCCTTGATCGTAAACTGGAGTCATGGGGGGAACTTAAAAAATAAAGAGTCCTGCCTGAGACTAACCCACAACCAATAAAATCAGAATCTCTGGGTCTGCGAATGGGCTTAGTTATATATTGTGTCCAAGCTCTCGAGGTTTTTCTAATTGCAACCAGGGGTTGAGAACCACTCATTTACACAAAGAGGTAATTCTTATTTTAAGTTCTTGTCTGGGTTATAGGTGAGAATCATTCTATGAAAACAGACAAAAGGTTTGAAAAATAAAGACTAGTAGACAATTCTATATAATCAAAAGTGAAGTTACAAAACAGCACATCCTTGATATTTCAGTTGTAAATATTCCATGCTCCTAATTGCCACTCTATGTTAACATATGTGATAAAGCAATGAAGATACACTTATTACATTTATTTAGTGCCTGCCATTTAACTTACTTGGAGATATCCTTTAACTTACTAAAATACTTAAAAGAAAGAGAGAAGAATAAAAGCAGAAGCAAGAGTTTTCTGGCAATAACTTGAGGTCACATTATTAAATAAGCTCTGAATGTGGGTAGTAAGAATGCTGCATCATTCCTTTAAAGGGAATAAAATAATGCTGCAGAGCTTAATTACCATTTCCCCATTAACAAGCACTCCATTTGATCTTCATAACATCCCCGGAAGGCAAGTAAAGCTATTACTCCTGTGTAACAGGGGAGGATCCCGAGATTCTGTGTGTGAACAACGTACCCAAGTTGGAACTAAAACCCACGTTGCCTGGCTGAAAATTGGCCTCTTTTCACTACTTTGCACTAACAGGAATGATCTGGATGCAGCAGATCTTTAGTGACGTCAAAGTCAATCCAAATGCACCGAGTGAGAGGCAGACCTGCCACTTGCATATGTGTTCATTTAATAGCTATAGTGATTCAGAATAGCTGACTAGTGGGAATGACTGGAAATGAGCAGTGGAAATTGCTTTCAGTGTAGCACCCATGAATCAATGGTTCTTGCTGATTTGAACAGTTGGAAAAAGTTTACTGATTCGAAATCAGAAAAGCGGTTGTAGAGAAGCCCTAAGGGTGAACAGAGCTTTGTCAACCTTCACAGAGGGCTTTTCGCCTTCTCATTTGACCTGATGAACTGTGCGTGGAATGAAGACAGATGCCTCTCCCTTAACGAGAACCCCGCAGCAAGAACGAATGTGGTGTTTGGCCGCTAAATTAATAAAGAAATCCTTACATGAATAATTCTATAGCCAAGCACTCCTGTTAAATGCTTAGCAAAGCATGACATTCAAGGATTTTATGCCTTTTGTTCCAATTAACTACTTGATTTATTCCAGCAATAGGAAATATTTCCACTAATGTGACCTAGCCCAGGGCATTGTGGTGTTCATCATTCAAAATTATATTGTTTATTTCAAACTGCGAATTTACATGACTTAACTGCATAACAACCTGATTGGAAAGGTACATGAGCTCTTTCTAGAAAAGCTAAGATGGGTCCCATCCAAGGGGTTCCTGTATTGTCACAGCATCTAAAATCTGAAAGCAAGGACTAACGAGAATAAAAGCTGCCTCTGAGATGATTAACCTGTTACCAAGGCCTTTCTGGGACCTGCTTCTCAGTAAATTCCTTATTCCAGTCCGTGTGTCTGGCTGCTCTCCCTTTAATCTTCACTCCTATGATCCTGGCATCTTCCCGCACGACCCTCACTTGTGCTTCCCACTCAGCTCTGGTCATCTGGCTCAGATTCCCCCTGATTATTCAGCTGTGCAATTCTTGACCTTGACTTATATCTTGATTCAAATTGTGACCATTACTGAAAGCAAGGTTAGCACTTACTTTTAGGTAAGGCCAATTATATATTGTTTTAACGCACTGACTTCTCCAGGGCCACTGATTTGTGTTGATCTTGTGGTATAAATCAAGAAGTATACATCAAATGATGGGCAGACTACTGTATGCGGATGGCTTCGATGCTTTTTACACCACAGTCCCAAATACGATCTTTAAGCATTGTATTTTAAAATTGCTTTCTAGTTTTATGTTAAAAACAACCAACCTTAAGCTACCATAAAAATAATACAAGGTTCTCATTCACTCTGAGCACTCATTATATAGAGGAGGGTGGCCTCTTCTATTGTTATCCTTCTTCAGATGTGGTTTTCACATTGCCTTAACATTGTATGGTATTGTGCTTGGAATACTGTGTGTTCTCCTTTTTAAATATAGCATTGTTTTATGTAGGCTTTGTAAACATGTACGGAGTCCAGATATTCCTCATTTTCATTGCCACTGATTTTATCACCATATTAAAGTTCTAAAGTTTGTTTAATCACTCCCTAATTGTTAACTATTTGGGTTGTTTCCAGTTAGGTGCTATTACAATTAAGGTGGCTATAGACATCTTTGTACAAATAGGCTTCAAAGCTATTTTCTTTAGATATTTCCCCAAGGTAGGGATAGTATCTCAAAAGGCATGTCAACTTACTTAACTCCTGCAGTGCCAGAATGCTCTCTACAAATAACACTGGATTAGCAGGGCCACTGTCCATGAAAGAGGGCACCTGGGCATCTCTGTTCTCTTTTACCTCCATGAATGTTTATACTGTCATTGCAAATAGAAACTGGCCTGGCTACAGATCTCTACAAAGTAATAGGCTGTAAAGATTTTCTGCAGCCAAGTGTGCCCTCAGGACTCCTCAGAGGCACACATGTATCCTGGTGGCTGGGCACCAACCTGTCAGCCCAGTGATGGGCCGCTCTGTGTGCTAATCACTCAGCCTCACGTCCTTGATGCATTTGGCTGGGTTGCTGGAATTCAATATCCCGGGGACAGAACCAAGGAGCAATGGTTCAGAGTTTGAGAAGGAAACAGGCTAGGTAAGATGCCTGGAATTCTCCCAGTACTCCCAGCTTCAAATTCCTATGTAACGAATTTTCATATACATTTACAGCTACCATTGTTGGCTCCTCCCCAGACCAGTCCTCCCACTACTGCCATTGCAAATGGTGGTGCTTATTTCGGCTCTGTGCAGTCATTGGCCCTGGCTTCTGCCAGAGATTACTTGGAAAAACGGCCTTTAAGTCTAATGAGATGGGTGTTGTACTCAAGACAGAGGAAGTTAATGACCACAGCAACTTTGCTGACTTCCATTTCACCTGACTGCAGCAGCTGGCATTTGAAACCAAGATTAGATAGAAGGGCACACTGTCTCTTTGACTCCTATTCCTTGCCTCCCTAGAGTTGCCCGGACCATAGAGTTTCTTCCCCCTCCGCTCTACCCCACACTAACTAGTCACTTTATCCTTCTTTATTATTTGCTTTTAAAGGCATCAACTCTGTTGGGGATATGAAAATAAATTCCCAATTAGCTTCACTGTAAGAAAATGTGTGGAAAGTGACTATACTTTTTTTTCTTCTTTCAGATTCCAGAAAAATCTGCTGCTCTCCTGATAGAAGCATCACATAGTGACTCAGGGTCAGGTGTCAGGTGGAGGTGGGAAGGGAAAGGACCTACACCTCACTTGGCTCAAAGAAAAAATAATTGCATGGACCCTCAGATTTCATCAGCTTCCCCCTCACAATCATCAGTTGTAGCTGACATGAAGATAAATAGAAAACTGTCCTCTTGTGGGCCACAAATGCTGGATATTTTTCCTCTACTAGTATGTACTCCTGTTGAGTTCAATGATTAAACCTAATTGAAAGAAGTATTACATTTCTGTACCTTCTTTATTCTTTCTAATCTCTTTTCCTTTTCTTTCAAACTTCACTTGTTTGGTATGAGACTAGGGGCATACCAGAAGGCAGAAGTAGTACATTTTAAGTTGTCTACCTTATTCCCCCCCGAGTATAAAACTGCAGCAGGCAGCCTGCTTTCTTGTTCTTTGCCAAACACCATAAATTAGACATCCCACCAGACTCTGTGCCCACACATGTGGAAGGAGTCTCCAGCAATCAAATGAATCATACACTCAGAAGCTGTCTCGTATTTAACCTAAAGTGTCCATTTCCTTAATAAAGTCTTATTATTCTCTTTATTCTTACTATTAATTTCATGACCATATAAACATAGCTTTTCAAAAAGGCTTTGGAAGATAATATGATTCTACTCCCATTTTTAGGAAGGCCTCACAAACGATTCCAGGTTTTTAGAAATTATATTTAGGAAAAATAACTCTCCCTGCAGGCATTCAGAAGGATGTATTATGACCTACTTTATTTATGGGATAATTGAGATAACATCACATTCATTTGGATGAGCAGATCTCTTCAGTGTGTTGTATTTAAAAGCCTAGATTTGATTTTGTTTGGAAAGGGTATTTGTAAGATGGGATTTATATTACGAAAACACATGAACTATTTGCTTAGAATATCAACAGTTGTACCCTATCTTATCTGACGTTTCTTGGTGTCTGGCTTCTTTCACTTAGCATAATATTTTTGAAGTTCGTCCATGTTGCAGCACGTATCAGTAATTCATTTCTACATGTGTTTTTAATAGCATAAGAAAGATTCTTTCTAGACACAGGTTGATAAGTACATGCAATAGACAACAAATTTAAGGTGCCACATTTCACATTTAACTTCTAGAAAAAACAAAGTTCTGTTCACACAAGAGCTGAAAGCATACTCCCTCCATCACATGGCATCCCCATTCATTGGGCCTTCCCTAGTGCTACTCAAAGAAATGACTAGCCTACAGCCTACTGGAGACCTTCAATGTTGAAATTCTCCTTTTTTTTTTTAAAGAACTTTCTTCAATGGTCTTGGGCCCCGGGATATACATATAAGAATAGAGCAGCTTTCTAGGTAGTCCTTTTGCATTCTGTCTATGACCATACAATGACACCATCCCCATTTCCTCAGGAGGCCTATCAGATACAATAACAACTGCAGAGCAAAATCAAGTTGAAGTCCATCACTGATATTTTAGTATGGATCCCTTCTCTGGTTTCAGAAAAGTAGCCTTTTGATAGTGTCAGGGAAAATTCTAGGGGAGCGCTGTGCTTCCAAATTACAGCAATCTTGCCAATAAGTAGGGCTTATGAAAAAAGTGTGCATCCGTAGAGCATGTCAAGATGTACTAACAACAACAACAACAACAAAAGTGAAAGAGTCCCTAGAAGTCTTATGAACAGAGTTCTGTGGTTGGAATTGACTGCCTACTTAAAAGTGTTTGGAGATGAGCAGCTGTAGATAGATGTCTACAATAGTTGCCTCTCTTTGTTAGTGAGTTCTTACAATTTTAGTGGGCCCTGAAGAGTATAAAATGCCTTTCTCAGAGCATGATTATCAGGGTTGACTGTTGAAAGCAGTGACTTCAATATTTTCTATACTAATAAACACACAGAAAATTTTATTAGAATACCACACTGGTGTCCATGGTCAAGTTGGTCATGCCTGGAGATGACCGGAGCAGGGGATCTGGCTACTCTGGTCACCATAAGCCACTCTTAAGGCTCAGAATTCAATATCTCAACACACCAGCTTGTAGATTTTGGTCTAAAACATTGTGTGCAATTCAATAACATCCATAAGTATTTGTTACTAAAGATACTCTTGGAAGACATATAGATGGCCAATGTGTACATGAAAAGATGCTGATTATCACTAATCATCAGGGAAATGTAAAGCAAAGCCACAAATAGATATAACCTAGCACCTGTTTGCAAAGGATGTGGAGAAAAGGGAACCCTTGTGCTCTGTTGGTGGGAATGTAAATTGGTACAGACACTATGGAAAACAGTATGAAGGTTCCTCAAAACAATTAAAAATCACCATATGATCCAGCAATTCCACATCTGGGTATTAAAAACACCACTAAAGAGATATATGCACACCCATATTCATCACAGCATTTACAACAGTTAAGATATGGAAATAACCTAGCTGTCCACTGGTGAATGAATGGATAAAGAAGATTTGGTGTGTATATACAAAGAAATACTGCTCATCCATAAAAAAGAATGAATTCTTGCCATTCGCGACAACATGAATAGACCTCAAGGGCATCATGTAAGTGAAATAAGTCAGACAGAGAAAGACAAATCCTGTATGATCTCTCCTATATGTGGAATCTGAAAAAAAACAAAACAAAACAAAAAAGCTCAAACTCATAAATACAGAGAATTTTTGGTTGCCAGAGGCAGGGAGTGAGAGGTGAGAGAAATGGGTGAAGAAGGTCAACCAATTCAAAACAAAAGAGAATAACAAAATATTTTTAAAAAGATTCTTTGTCAGAGAAAGTCTGTGTTTGCAAAAACCGCTTTGAAACCTTGATCCACTATCTTGAATATGGTGGAGCTAACACGGCAAAATAAAAAATAAATTCTTGTATTTTATTTTCTTGAGTTTCCTTGAAACTTGACTGAGATTTTTGATCCGTGCAGTGAGATAAACCTTGGCAGTTAGCAAACAAATACTTTTTCTAATGTTCACATTGACATTTTGATTTAAACCTATAAAATGTGGAATGTTTTTAGGAGAGTAAGTGTAAGGAACTACATATGTGGCAAGTCTTTTAATAGATGTCCACAATTCTCAGAACAGATGGGTAGAATTCTATCATCCAATGATTACTCTGAAATTAATACAGTTACAGGTTTGAATGGCACTGTTGAATAATGCAATATGTGATGCTCCAGTTCTCACTGTTTTCTTGATGGTTGTTTTTATAAACAAACATTCAGATTTGGCCCTGCCTGCTAAGCACTGAACCACAGAGTTCCTACACACATGAAATGACTAGTCCCTATACATTACTGAGAGGCAGTAATAGCCCCTCAAAGCATGCATACCAAAAGGTTTGCATTTCAACAGTCATTCTCAGTGAAGTAGCTATGATCAATAAATCCCAAACAATGAAAAAATGCTTATTGATCAGGGCTAACTGCATCAGAAAAACAGTAAATCATCGTTCATTATGCATGTCAGAGCCTTTCCACACCAAAAGAAAATGCAGCTTTCACAGCAGGTAACTGAAAGAAACCTGTTGCTCTTAAAATATTTACCAGCCTGAAACATTTGCACTACCTTCCCAATGAGTCTGCCATTCCCTTCCCATCATGTAGATCATTAAATTCAGATTATCAACACATGACAAGCAATTCCACGTGTCTCTCATGTCTTTCTTCTGCTACCTGGCTTGTTTAAAAAGCATGAAAAAAAAATGTGTGGCGAGAGGGAAAAAATAACCTGGACATGCTATCTAAATATTTCACTTATATCTGGCATATAGTAACATTCAACGAATGGATGAAAAGTGTGAGTGAAAGAAATTTGCATTTCTGCTTGGTAAACCCCTCATAATGCTTGTCTGAACTTACAGGTGATAGTACAACTGTATAGATTTATCCTCCTCCCAATTCTGTGACCAAAATCTTTGCAGTTGATATAGTTGCAAGAATCAGCCCATGTATCCTGTCTTTCCAAGGAGGTACCAGAGAGCTGCTCTGCTCTGACTGGGCCCACCCCTCTATCCAGCAGAATGGGATAGACTAGAGAAAATGATTTGCTTTAACACTTTTATCAGTTCCTAGAGAATTTCACACTAAAGGATTGGCTACATACCCCCATTTGTTCAGGTTGATACTATTTTATCAGTTCTCTTTTTCCTTGTGAAAGTGTGGTCTAAAAGAAACACAAGATTCTAAGTATTGAAAGAACATAAGGACATAAGTTACTTATAAACCCATAGGTTTCTCATAATCTTGAGATAAGCAGAGAACAAGCAAAATATTGAAACAGATATTGGTCTCTGTTTTACGTGCTGATGGAAGAGGCATACAGTCTCTTCTGGTATCCATACAAATAAAATTTAGTTCGGTGTTTCTACACAGTTTGTGCATTGAAAGGGAATAATATTTAAACACTTCCATCTTAGAGGGAAAAAAAATCAAACAAACACAGGACAGGAAGATAAAATGGATAGGTGAGAAAAGGTAGAGTGGGTAGTAGGAAAACAAAAGAAAGTAAGAAAAAGGACCTGGAGGAGTTGATGAAAGAAAGAAGTAGGGGAAGAAATAGGAGAAAATAAAATACAGAGGTGACAGTAGAGAGAAATAAAGTAGAACACAGAGAGAAAAAGCAAGTAAAATAGTGAACTAATCCTGTGTTAAGGAGAAAGAACTGTTTACAGTTTTATTATTCAACCGCAAATGCTCATCTACTAAATGTCTACTTGTCGTACCTTGCATTGGTATTCAATGTATGTGGATTAAATGAATGAATATGTCACAGATCATCCCTGAATTCATTCCTGTTCAAGGCAAGTGTTTTTAAACCTTGGAACTATTGATATTTTGGGACAGATAATTCTGTTGTGGGGACCAACTTATGCATTGTAGGATACTTAGCAGTATCTCTGGCCTTTACCTACTAGAATCAGTAGCATCCTGCCCCCTGGACAGTTGTGACAAACAAAATGTCTCCAGACATTGCCAAGTGTCTCCTGAGGGCATAACCATCCTGGTTTATAACCACTGTTGTAGGCATATGGACACATTGGAATATAACTACTCAGTGATATGAAATGTACTTGGTAATTAACGACAATAAACTGTATAGACATCAAGATAATGATATGTTACATTGTTTGTAGTTAGGAAATTGTCTATACTAATAAAAGCCTAGGTGGTCCTTGCGCCCTCGCGTGCGATGTGTTCACAAGATGGCTGCCACAAGATGGCCATGCACACAGCAGAGGTGGGGCCCAGCGGCCGCTCCGCAGTGAGGCCTGGGGGTCCTACAGCTCCTGGTGGCATGGAGGAGGCCAGTCCCAGCATCTCCGCCACCTTGTGTGGAAGAGGCGGGTCCTGGGAGGGGTGGGCAGTTGTGGGCGATCAGGCCAGCAGGATAAGGCAGTTGGGGGAGATCAGGATGGTAGGGGAGCAGTTAGGCGTCAATTAGGCTGGCAGGGGAGCAGTTAGGGGGCAAACAGGCTGGTAGGCAGAAGTGGTTAGGGGCAATCAGGCAGGCAGGCAAGCAGTTAGGAGCCAGCGGTCCCGGATTGTGAGAGGGATATCTGACTGCCAGCAGTCGGACATCCCCCAAGGGGTCCCAGATTGGAGAGAGTGCAGGCCAGGCTGAGGGACACCCCCCACCTCTGTGCACAAATTTCATTCACCGGGCCTCTAGTAGTGTTCATATTGTTTTCAGGGATTGTCAAAGTCTTCCTTTGGAGGAATGTTATAACAATACCATAGCAGGGTGTGTTTGCTTGTTTTTTAAATAGAAAATCATTTTTTGGAAGATATGATGATTCATCATGATCATTTGTACGTGGTAACTGATAAATGTTATCAAGTGTTTCCATATTACATAGGTGGCTTGTTTAATTTTTAATATATTTGTTATTATAAAAACTCTGTTATAAACTGTTTTCTGTAAACTCTATTAAACAATGGGGCTGTATATTTTAGTTCCAAGTTAAATCTGGTATATGCCTGATACTCAGAAAAATTAAATGATTTTAATGGTCTCTTACTCTTCTCTCCAATAGCCATTAGGAATTTACTGTGACCTACTTTCACTCTGTGTTTGTAGATCATTGCTTGACTTTCAACAAACAAACAAAAAACCTCAATCAGTGCATACACAGAGACGTAAGATATAGACGTGAAGACCAAAACCAAGACAGGATTTTAAGTGGGAGGCTTTTGTGTTTTTTGTCGAAGACACAACAAAGCCAAATAACACCAAATTCAAGGTATACAAATGTAGAAATAATTCAGAAAGTTTTTTTAAATGTTCCTCCCACTTCTCTTATGATCGAACTAATATTTTTAACTATAGTCTCTCAGATGTTTAAAAAGCAGAACTTGAAATTATATAATGTTCCCATTTACTAGACCAGGAAAAGAATTCAGGGGGCAGATGAAAATAAATTCATGTTCCTCAAGAAGTATATCAGATACAGAGAAGCAATGACAGTGGAGTTCTTGGCCTGCCATACTGTTGGTTAATCCACACTCAGGCTCTGCATCCAATTTCAACTACACTTGTGGGCTACCTATGACAGGTCAGCGCTGCACCCAGCTCATTCCCCAGTGTTCTCTAATTTACTGCTCAGAAAACCTTGTGTCATCAGTTCTGTCTTTCATATAGAGAGGAGGAGACAGGTTTAATAAGGTGAAATGATTTTCCCATGTTCAAAAACTCAGTGGCAGAACTGAGATGTGGACAGGGGTCTTCTAATTCTAAGGTCGAAGTGTCTCTTCTTTACCATGTTAATTTCCATGATGGGCTTCATGAGCTAATTAAAAATAATTATTTTCTAATTATAATGTGTTACAAGTATATTGCAGGAAATCCTGAAACGACAGAAAAGCGTAAGAAAGAAAAGGCTAACACCTATAGCCCAGGGATAACCACTATTATTGTTTTGGGTGGTTTTCCTTAGAGTCTGACATCCATATGCAGATGCACATAAAACCTCTCTCTCCCTCCCTTTTTCTCTTCCCCTCTCGCTGTGTACACTATCAAAAATAAATTGGAATTATACTCTTTACAGTTCGTATTTTTATAACACATCATGAGCATTTTACTATTTCTGTAAATGCACCTTTTACTGGATAAAAAAATACCATCACTTGTGTGTTACTATAATTTAACTACATATTGTGAACATTTAATTGGCTTAAAATTTTTTGTCTCAAATAACAGTGTAAAGAATTTTCTTAATCACAAATATTTTGTTGGCGTCTATATTTATCTTTCTTCTTATAGAATTTATAGCTCAGGTTATTTGGTTAAAAGGCAGAAAGGCTCTAAGGTTTTCCAGGAAGGTTAAATATACTACTACAAATTACATAGAGAATAAATAATTATTTAAAGTAACCTCATCAGCATTAAACATTATCATTTAAAATTAGTGCTCTTGCTCTAAGAAGCAAATGGTAATGTCCTATTGCTACTTTAATTTGCATTTCTTTGATTGTTAGTGAGTTTGATTTTTTAATAAGTGTATTAATGTAATTAAGAACACCCAGTTCATTAACTTAAGTTCAAATTCTAAGAATAAACACATGAAAGCTACAGAAGCACATATCCAAAGATTATGGTTTCTCCAGGTTCACACAGAAAGGTTAAAAAACTCTTAGAATGACAAATTACATGTTTTTGATAATATTCTCATCTTGATATGGTGCTTACCTGGGTAAAGTTATAAGAGAGGTAGGGAACTTTGGCTCTTTAATTCATATTTATTCTAATGCTGACTAACAGTAAATATCCAAATGATGATGATTATAGAATTTGAACATAGTGGGTCACATACTTGGTTTATTTTAACATGGGATTTTTGAATCAAATAGAAATTACTTTCTAAGTGATTGTATTATCACCTCTTAACAGCCACATGATGGGTCAACAAATAAACAAGTGAATATTAGGTTACGAAAAAAGGTCATGTAAGTTTAGGCATAAAAAATAGTCTTTTTCAATTGGAATATCTAAAGCGTAGATCTTCAAATTGAGCACTTAAAATAGCTAGTTATCAATTTAACCTTTCAAGTAGCTCATCACCAATACACTGAGTGGCCAGATTATTATGATCTCTGAATGCATAATAATCTGGCCACTCAGTGTATATCCTATATAATAAAAGGCTAATATGCAAATTGTCCCCTCGACCAGGAGTTCGACCAGCAGGCAGGCCGGCCAACCGCCCATGTCCCCTCCCCCTGGCCAGGCTGGCCGGACCCCACCCATGCACGAATTCATGCACCGGGCCTCTAATATATGTCTTAGAGGCCCGGTGCATGAATATATATATACTGAGTAGTGAGATTATTATGCATTCAGAGATCATAATAATCTGGCCACTCAGTGTATATCTAAGGCATGGGGCTGACTTCTTTTAGGTCAGAAGAAGAAGGCTCCTCCAGATTAGTAAACTGGCAAGAATGAGTGACCACTGGGACTTGGTTATGGTTGCTCCTGTGTTGTTTTAGTTTGGAACATGCTAACAGGTAAGCAGAAGAGAGATCAAAATACATGTGACTGGATGTGGCTGGCACTGCCTTTGGAATTCTTTCCAGAAACACTGAAGTATCATAGCTGAGCAGCCTATGTGGACCGAGGAATCTCCCAAAGGAGCCTGGAATTATGAGCTCACTGATTTTTGTAACTTTAGCTTGGGGAGGGTTGTGTAGAATTGAAGAGTCTGATCAGGCCTATTCAAGGCCCCAAATCTCAATTTTGTCTACTGCATTTGACTTCCATTATTTCAGGCATTTTTATGCAGTTCTTTGCAGGGGTGATCTAGTTTATATAATAAACCATTAAAAAGGAGGGCAGTCATGAAGACATATCCATGAGCTATAAATTTAAAATCGTGAAAATGTATAGTAAGGTAGGGAAAAGTAAATCTGATACTATTTTCCTTAAAGAAAATAAAAAAATATATAAAATACAGTTGTGTTTATACCTTCATATCAAACGTTTCTACTAAATTATCTAGTTCTAAAATTCATTCTAAGTGGGCAAAACTATATCTCTATGAGCTAAAATTTATAAATAGATTAATTCATTAATTAATTCAGCCATCCTAAAACATTTATTGAATTGAAATTTACTGACAGACTCACTCACTCATTCATTCATTCATTCATCAATCCAATAAACATTTATTAATTCTGTCCTCAAAATAATGCACTGTGCCATTGTAAATAGAATACATCCCTCTCCCTAAGAAGCTGGTAGAAATCCTATCTAATAAAAGAGTAATATGCAAATTGATCATACCTCCGCTACACCAACAAGCCATGCCCACCAGCCAATCAGGAGTGAGTATGCAAATTAACCCAACCAAGATGGTTGCAGTCACGGAGCCAGCAAGAGGCTTGGGTTTCCCAGGCAATGGAGGAAGCCACGCTTTCCACACACTCTGGCCAGCCCAGGCCTCCGCTTAAGGCTACAAAGTTTCAATTATAGAAGATAAATAAATCCCAACAAAAATGGCTGTGGCCACGGAGCAAGCAGGAGGCTTGGCTCTGCTCAAGGCTACAAAGTTTCAATTATAGAAGATAAATAAATCCCAGATACCAGGGCCTCCACTTGGGTCACCGGGGGGCATGGCCGGCCTGCAAACCACCACAGGCCCCTCGCCCAGGCTGCCCCATGCCTCAAGGGAACCCCCACCCTGATTCGGGACACCCTTCAGGGCAAACCAGCCGGTCCCCACCCGTGCACCAGGCCTCTATCCTAATAAAAGAGTAATATGCAAACTGACCATCACTCTAACACACAAGATGGCTGCCCCCAGGTGGTCAAAGATGACTGCCCCCATGTGGACACAAGATAGCTGCCACAAGATGGCCAGCAGGGGAGGGCAGTTGGGAGGGAACAGGTCTGCAAGGGAGGGCAGTTAGGGGTGATCAAACCTGCAGGGGAGGTCAGTTAGGGGTGACCAGGCCAGCAGAGGAGGGAAGTTGGGAGCGACCGGGCCTGCAGGGGAGGGCAGTTTGGGTGACCAGGCCTGTAGGGGAGGGCAGTTAGGGGCAAACACACTGGCAGGGGAGCAGTTAGGCATCAATCAGGCTGGCAGGGGTGTGGTTAGGGGGTGATCAGGCTGGGAGGCAGAAGTGGTTAGGGGCAATCAGGAAGGAAGGCAGGCAAGCAGTTGGGAGCCAGCAATCCTGGATTGTGAGAGGGATGTCCCTTGGGCCTAAATGGGCAGTCAGACATCCCTTGAGGGGTCCCAGATTGGAGAAGGTGCAGGCTGGGCTGAGGGACACACTCCCGTGCATGAATTTTGTGCACCGGGCCTCTAGTTTTTTATAAAAGTGATATTAGAGGCTCACAGATCTCCCCTGCCTAAGGGGTTAAGAAAATGTTTTCTTTTGGCTGGGAAATTCTGCATTTAGGGAATTAGGAAACATTTAGGTAGCTCTGTTAAATGAAAATTACCTCTTGAGAGTTATCAATAAAGTTTAATCAGTAACACTGCATACATTTAGATGAGCTTGAGAAGAGTAACATACTTTGTATGTTATGCATTTTAAAATGCTAGAATGTTTAGGAGATTAAAAAGAACACAGAAGAGTGACCTTTACTTTTATAATTGCAAATTGAGAGATATATGCACCTAATCAAAAGGCTCTGTTCTGCATATGTAAAAGTTAGGAATATTACTGATTCACTGGGTCTCCGAAATTGAGCCTGCATGTTTTAGAGAGCATTTCTACAAGTTGTAAGGAGGTAATGTATAGCAGTTAAAAACAGGGCTTTACAATTGCGCAGACTTGAGTTCAAATTCTGAATTAGGCATTGGTTTGTAAGAAGTGTGACCTGGGGGCAGATATTTAACCTAAATCTGAAGTTTCCTTGTTCATAAAATGAGGAGGATAAACTCCCCACATCACAGGGTTGTTATGAGAATTAAATTAGATAATGTACAAAAAGTCTCAATGACACTGCCTGGCACTGAGCAAGTGTTTAATTAACAGCACTGTTATTAGAAAGAATATAATCAGCCCTAGCCAGTTTGGCTCAGTGAATAGAGCGTTGGCCTGCAGACTGAAGGGTCCAGGGTTCCATTCTGGTCAAGGGCACATGCCTGGGTTGCAGGCTCGATTCCCAGTAGGGGGCATGCAGGAGGCAGACAATCAATGATTCTCTATCATCATTGATGTTTCTATCTCTCTCCCTCTCCCTTTCTCTCTCTGAAATTAATAAAAATATATTTAAAAAAATAAAGTAGATAATAAAAAATTTTATTTTAGGTCAATACTCAAAATAACCAATTTTAGGAGCACTTAAACATATTCTATTTGTTAGTGCTTCTAAACTAATTTTGGGGTTTACCTTATGGCTTGTCAATCAGGTAACATGATTAACCACTTTATCAACCAACCTAATGTCTGGGACTAGAAACTCTGCCAGCCTTTTTGGTTCCCTTGGTCAGTCATTAATGAGCTATTCTAAATAGAAAAATCCTTTGACTTCAATACAAATTTGAGATAGTAATAAAATGCAGCTTAGCTTACATTTGATAAGGTACTGGTAATGATCTGGTAAGCAGATTCTGAGCAGCACCATTTCCTCCAGTTTGCATTTAATTATTATTCAGCTTATCAATTGCCAGGTTCTGATGAACACTGCCAGGTCAAATTCCAACATGTGCGAGGGAACTCTGCCATGAACACTCCACTCCAGGGTCTTCCCTGTGCCCACGCCTGATCCCATTCCATCCTCTCTGCTCTGTGGTGTGCAGAAGAGCAGTTCTAGGAAGAGAATCTGTTGAAAATAGCCACGTGGAACCATTTTAGTTATCTTTGTTAAAAATTCTTGTATACAAGAAAGAATTCGTTCAAACATGGGATATGGAATATATTGATTCCCAGCATGATAGAGGCTTCAGTTCCTCAGAGCCAGAGCCACTTGGCTGTTAAACACATGCATATTTAGGACTGGATAGAAAAAGAAAAAGATAAGAAAATAACTGTTCACAGAGTTTCCAATATGTGTCAGGCACCACGAAGACATTTCTCACATTACACACTTAATCCTCACAAAAATCTTAGAAGGTATTGTTAGTCCATATTTTTAAGTCAGGAAGCACTATTCCAAAGAATTTAAGTACAATGCCCACCCGCAGCTGACTACAAAGCCTATCCTACTGTACTACACAATGCTGAAGTAATAAGTTCCCTATTCCAAGAGGAGTTATCAATTCTTAATAAGTGCTCATTGAACACTTAGCTGCTAACAAGAATGGGGCTAGGGGGAGCACAGTGATATCACTGTGAGATGTAGCCTTTGACCTCAAGGAGCCAAAACTCTAAGTGGGCATTTAAAAATTTATCTGAGATCTTAAATTTTCTATGTCCATTTATAGTACTCAGAATTCTCAGAGTACTTAACGACCGCATTAAAAGGAGTGCCAATACAAAAAACTATAAACCTTTTAGAGAAAAACTTTGTGACCTTGGGTTAGGCAAAGGTTTCTTAGATTTAGCATCAAACAGCGTAATCCATGAGATAAAATAGTCGATAATTTTGACTTTATCAAGATGAAAATTTTGCTGTGAGAAAGACACCAAGAGAATGAGAGGACCAGCCACACACTGGGAGAAAATATCTCCAAACCACGTATCTGACAAACAACTTGCATCCAGAATATCTAATGAACTCAAAAACTCAACAACAAACAACCCACTTAAAAAATGAACAAAAGACTTGAATGGACAATTTGCCAAAGAGGGCATATTATTGGAAAATAAGTACATGAAGGAATACCCAATTCTCATTAGTCTTCAGGGAAATGCAAATTAAACCCGAAACAAGATACCAGTATATCCCTATTAGAATAGCTAAAATAAAAACTAAACAAAACAACTGACACTACCAAATGCCAAGGAGCATGTAGACTGACTGGAACTTTCATGCAAATGGCACAGCTACTCTGGAAAATAGTTTGGCAGTTTGTACCAAAGTTAAACATACACTTACCATAGTATCCAGAAATACCACTCCTAGCTATTGCAGATTAAATAAACCCTGAATGTATTGTTCATATTTACCCAAATTTGGCAACAACCCAATATCCCTCAGCTGAGAAATAAACAAATTGTTGTCTGTCATTATAATAAACAAATTGTTGTCTGTCACTACTACTCAGCAGTAAAAAGGAATGAACTATTGATCTATGCAAGAACATCTATCTATCTATCTATCTATCTATCTATCTATCCATCCATCCATCCATATACACATATAAAACTTATAATGCATTTGGAGACTTTCAACTGCATTAAACTAAGCAAAAGAAGTTAGACTCAAAAGGCTATATACTGAATGATTCCATTCATATGCTATTCTGGAAATGAAACTATGGAGACAGAATAGTTCTGTTCCCTGTTAAGGGTGGGGGAAAGTTTGGTTACAAAGGAGTGGCATAATGAATTTTTTTTTTTGTGGAATAGGATAATGGAACCATTCTGATTCTTAACCATGGTGATGGTTATATTTGTCAAAACTCATAAAAAGATACAACAGATAATGAATCATATTGTACATATATTTTTATTTCTTTAGTTTATTAATTTATTTGAGAGAGAGAGAGAGAGAGAGAGAGAGAGAGAGAGAGACATTGGTCTGTTGTTTCACACATTGATGTATTGACTCTTGTGTGTGCCCTGACTGGGGATTGAACCCACAATCTTGGCATACCAGGACTACATTCTAACCAACTGAACTACTTGGCTAGACCCTACATTTTTAAAAGATGAAAATGAAAATTCAAAACAAAAAATATATTAGGAACCGAGATGTAGGAAATTCAGCAAAAGATTCTATTCTTCCCTAGCCTTGGAGGAGAGTGGGAGGCACCCTGAGGAGCTGGGATTGGGCTCCAGGCCTGTTTCTTGCAGCACAGCACAGCACATCTTGCATTCTTCAGGATCTGTGCAGGCTGCGGCTATAGCTACAAGGTCTCAGCACTCAGGACCTCTCGGGCCCTAACGGGGCTGGCCCACGTCTTCAGAGCTGCTGGCCTGCCTGTCCATGGACACAGGGTACCTCCAGGAGAATCCAACTAATTCAGAATAATTTCAAATACATTTTTTTCCTGTTTCCTACGGCCACCTAGCTTTTTAAAGACAGATATAATAGAAACAATTCTTATATTAGTTCATCCTTTAAAGGTGAGAAAATGAGGCAATTCTGGAAATATATTACCTTTCTAAAATGACTATGGTACTGTTAAGCAACAATTTCCTAAATGTGATACCAAAGGTAACAGGATTCTAATTTACGATGAAGGCATTAGTTAAAGCAAATAGGATTCAAAGGCATCTTGGCTATTGTTAGAATCATCCCACAATATCAAGCACTGTCAAACCGTGCAATTTCCAAATGTCTCTCATATACTTCAGTCAAACTTAAATGCATTTTTAAACATTTGGGGAATTTTAGGTATCTGAGTAAGTTGCTGGTGACAACACAAAAAACAACAACAATGCATTTTATGAACTTGTCAGAGGCAAATGTCTACTTGACACACTGGGGATAAACTTTGTTTTTCCAGATGTCAGTTTAAGTATCTAACATTTTCATTAATGTTCTGATATCTTTGAGAATAAGTGAGTTCCTGTCATCAAAATAATTGCCTCTGCTCTGAGTGGGATCTGTAACTGCATCTTTATTCCACGTCCCAAACCTAGAGTGAATGTGTCGCACAAGTTAACAAGCTTCCACCAGAAGGTAACGCCATAAACACTGAGGGGGGAGGTCTTTTTGTCCACCATTTCCCAAACCATGATGACCTTATTTTCTTTAAGGGAAAAAATTAAAAAAAGGGACCCCAGCCAGATGCAAATAAACCCAGTCCTGCTATAGAGAAAAACTTTGCTTGCAGGGAGGCATTGAGTGAATATATTACTACCGTGTTTAGAAGTTTCTTAACATAGTTAACAAATGCCTTCCTAGCTAAAACTGTAAAGACTTATACACTCTTATTTTCCCTCTATAATTCTTCTTTGGAGAAGATACTTTATAATAAAATTTACCTAATTAAGGCTGAGTTTAAATTGCTCGCTTCTCTCTTCAACTTGGCAAGTTAACACATACACGTAATTTTGCTGCATGGCTGAGGTTTCTGTAAAAAGTGTAATTTCCCTGAGTTTTACCGCATTTCCTAGGAATCTATAATAATAAAAAGGTAATATGCTAATTAGACCGGACATCCTTCTGGACGTCCTTCCTGACGACCTTCCGGATGAACCTGGGGCTGCGAGGGAAGCCTGGGTCCTAGGTGCTGGAGGGAAGCCAGTGCCAGTAGCTGGGAAAGGAAGGCCTACTCTTGCACGAATTTCATGCATCGGGCCTTTAGTAACAAATAAAAGTAATGATCAGAGACTCCTGTGCTGTTGAAGTGTTCAGATCACTGAATTTTAAATAATACCCTGCCAGTCACAAACCTCTTCTTTGACACTAGTTCCAACTTTGATTTCTCAGTGATAGGTTTGTCAGATGTATCTTCCTTCTTTGGATACAAAACCAAGTAGGTAGAAAAATCTTTGAGCAACAGTAACCTCAGGGAATCAAATTACTTTTCATGGAGCCCGTGTGTGTGTGTGTGTGTGTGTGTGTGTGTGTGTGTGTGTGTGTGTGTGTGTGTGTGTGTGTGTGTGTGTGTGTGTGTTGGGGTGGGAAGTGAAGGTCATTTAAAATACCATGGAATGTGAGGGAGAGTCCAATTAGTAACCCCTCTTCACCCCACTGAACGGAGGGTAAGCAAACTAGTCGGCAGATTAGTAAAGGAAGTGTGCTTCCACCTGGTCTCAAAGGTGCCATTCACTTCTCAAGTAAGGTGTTAAGAGATGGCAACAGAGTTTACATGTTTCTGGAAGATCCTTAGCCAGATCATGAGGAAGGTATCAAGTAGGTGTAAATTTATTATGGGGCTACATGGTTTATTAGTAAACAACACACTTTACAGAGTCAAATCTCACTATTCGTTCTACCTTCATTCAATGAAGAAAAGGCATTTTCTAAGATCTATTAACTGAGTTTAAACTTTGGGTTTAAAGTGTTTTTAAGTGTATTATCATCAAGTCAATATTGGTTTCCTGTTATATTGTCATAAAAGTGCTATTTGCTCCTTATATAAATAATATTTTTATCTGGTATAACAGAAGCAAGCCAAAAATAAAGAAATAAGGCTTATTTGGCCAATAGGCAAACTCTGGTTATAAACCCAATTGTTTAGAAATAAAACTTATTCTAAATCAATAAAATCAAGGACAAAAGGTTTATTGACTGTTTCTATTTTCCTACTAATAACATGTCATTTGTTCCAACTAACCTTGACATAGATTATACCTAAGGGCTCCTACTTCCTTTCGAATTCACAGATTTGCCATAGCTCCAAGTGAAATGATGGAGTGAATGTTCTTATTAAATTTTCTACCTGGGCTTCTGTTTCCCTTCAGTGTAACTGTTCATCTTCCATACACAAATACAAACAATGATTATACACAGCCACAGAATAATCCCATAATGCATCATGAGGCAGTCCAACTGCAGGCAGGAATCACTCTCACCCCAGGCTGGGTCTCCAGGCTACATTTTTTTTTAGTTGAGCCACTTCACACAGTCATAAAGATCAAAGGGTGATATTTAACCAGGTCTGGTGACCTCAGAACTGGACAGGATCCCTGCTTATTTCAAGTTGCCAGTGAGAAGTATTTTCTGAAGTGGGTCAAGGTTCTTGCCTCCCCATTATCTGGTGATGGGTCACTCAAAGGCATGGGATGCCAGCAATACCCAAAGAAAGGGTCCATATAGCTATATATCCAACTGGCTTTTTTGCCCTTTGTAAAGCATTGTCTACCAAGGCTTTACTGGTTCACACCCAAGCAGTACATCTACCAGCATGATCAAGATCCAGTGTAGAAAGCTATTACTTATTTTATGTTCTAACGTGCTCATGTTCTAATAAATCTAGGGCTGAAGGAATGCAATATAGTAGGATTTTTTTATTTGCATTCATTATTTGCTCTATTATGTTTTGGACCCTCTAGCTAATTTGAATAAATCAAGAAATAATCATTTTTTTTCTCAGAAAATGTGTTTATCTAGGAATAGAGTTATAAAACTCATTAAACTCTTAAAATGTGTTTACATTACATAATTTATGCCAACCTAATTTAGACATTTATAAAATAATAACAAGGTAGGACTATTTCTGGTAGTAACCCAATCATGTCTTTGGGCTTTAGTAGGCATCCGTATACCTAAACCTGAGTATGCACCTCCTCCTCAGCTGTGCAGACAATTATATCCCCATAATCTTTTGTTTGTTTGTTTTATGCTGGAAGATCTCAAATTCTTTGTGATCACTCACTCTTATTATTGAGTAGGATGAACTTGAAGTTCCCTTCCTCAAATTATTTTTTTAAATTAAATTTGTTGGGGTGACATTGGCTAATATAATCTTAAGGTTTCAAGTATACAATTCTGTGATACATTGTCTGTGTATTGCATTGTGTGTCCTCCACCCCCATATTCTGATATTATTAGTAACTATATTTAGTGAAAAGTATGGACTATATTACATAATTGAAAGGGGAAAATGAGATGCTCATTTTGCAAGATTATAATCTATTTAGGATTAATTTATTAATATAACAATGGGGACTAATGCTGGCAACCCAATAAGGATTACTTGGCATTCAATGACTTGGATACACCATGGGAGTTTTGTGAAGGAAAGGGGCACTTCATGTGTAATGTAGATCATAGTGCTATTTGGAGCTCTTAGACCTAAAAAAAAAAAGGGGGGGGGAACTTCTCTATTGCAACAAATCTTGCTGCTGAAAATTAAGGTAATTGTATGTTTAAATGCAGGGTATCTCTTCCCCACGGCACACAAAAATGGAATTCTTTATATTCCATCCCTTTTAAGCATAGGATTTTTTTTAAAAAAATATGTTTTTATTGATTTCAGAGAGGAAGGGAGAGGGAAAGAGAGATAGAAACACCAGTGATGAGAGAGAATCATTGATAGGCTGTCTCCTGCATGCTCCATACTGGGGATCAAGCCCCCAACCTGGGCATATGCCCTGATTGGGAATAGACCCATGACCTCTTGGTTCTTAGGACGATGCTCAATCCATGTCGGCAAGGATTTCTTTTTTTCCAAAAGCAGCTCCGATACTTCCATGTAAATGACTCTTGGCTGTGTTTTATCCTACAATGATAAGAACTCATCAGGATGAGGGCCCTTTGCCTTCAAGAATATTCTTAAAGCTCATGTTTTCCTTTGTTCCTAAGACCACTTAGTTCTTTATTTTAGGAACTAGAGATGAACCAGTAATCAAAAATCTATTTTTTTAAACACAACACACTGGCTTTTTATTTTCACACCTGAATCATTGACTGGAGTTCTCAAAATGACTCTGTTGGACAGAGGAGGCTATGGAGAAGAAAGAACAGACCCTAATTATCTCCACAGATGCTGTCCAGAGTATGCTTGGTTTAAAACATACAGCTCTTATGTACATTCCAAGATATTTATTTGCTTTTTTAATAAGAAACTTATTTAACCAAAGCTGTTCATTCATGCCCTTCTGATCACTATTAATAGAAAACGTCAACAGAGAATATTAGTTTCCCTGATCTTCACTCGGATATTGTCAGCATTTATTCTATATATCAAGAAGAGTCTGCACAGTTACCCACTACAACATTTTCAGAATACTTGGGATCCTTTAGCACACAACCTAGGTACTTGATAGATGTTCAATGTTTTAAATTGTTTTAACCCTAAATGTGACTGCATTATTATAAAACCTAGAGATCAATTACAAAATATATATTAAGCACTTTTTATGAAACAATGCATTTTACCAACAGACGTCATTTTACTGCATGGCTGGAGTCTCAGGTTTATTCACCCTCTGGGCAAGAATGATAGCAATTGTTTTAAAATCACAACTCCAACAGTTCTAAGCAAGCACTTTTGGCGAAAGATTATTTTTTACACAAGAATTTTGCCTTTGGGATCTTCTTGTTTTTCTCACTATTTCAACCTTAAGCTAGCTAAATTGAGCCACTTCTGAAAATGTTCCACCTGAATTCCTCCCAAGCCTCTCAGGGAAAATTTGGTGGAGTTCTTTCTTTCCAAAGGAGCCTGGGCACATCCCAAACTCTTAAGTGTAAAGAGGCATCAGCTTAATCAGCACATAAATAAATCATTATGCAAGAAATAGCTGTCTTAAAATTTACCTGCTCAGTACATTAGGTTTTTTTTCAGTCCAGATTTTTTTTTTGTATTCATAAAGCAATTTTTTCTTTTAAAATGGCTTAGGACTTCTGCGGCATTTGGCAGACCTGAGTGCCTGAAGTGGGAGCCTGCTCCAGAAGAAGCCCCGTTTCATTGTTATTGAAATTTCTACTTACAATCTCAGCATTGTCATAGTGATGGCACATTTTCTTTCAAAAGATCATTACAACAGCAAAGAAATCAGAGAAGAAATAAAAGTTCTCCTTTGAAATGCCATATTCTTGGTCTAGTAATCTGAATTCCATGTATTGATGAGTTTGATATTTTTAATTGATTTACATAAAAATAGTTTTAAACTTTATTTTCATTCAATTATGATATGTCATTGATCTAAGAACTGTAAGTAATAAAAGAAAAACATTTAGAATCCAAAACAAAGAGAGTAAAAAAACTATTGGTATATATACAAGGTGCTACTTTTAAATTACTTATTAAAGAGTACATATGTTTTATGTATTTTTCCTATGTATTTTTTTAAATTGGTACAGGAAAAATGAGAAGTTGGAATTTGATCTTTTCCCTTTCAAATCTGGACTGCCTTACTTTCTCAATGTTCCAGGTCAATTCAACTAACATTGATTGTCTGTCTCTATGTACCAGGAATTGTGTGTGTGTGTGGGGGGGGGGGGGGGGGGGCGGCGGGTTGCAGGGGGGGGGGTGAGGGAGAGTTATCCACAAATGAGAGGTAGACTGTTTAGAGCTTGGATATTTAACAGAAGTGGAAGTCCATGAGATTTGACACTGTTCTTAAAATTGCAGAGTAAATGTCTTGTTTGAATGTATTTGTAGGAGCCAGACTTTTTAACCTGTAGAGATGTTGGGGGTAGGAAAGAATCAATTTCTCCTTTCTATTTCCAGATGTTGAAACAGAAGGATGCTTATGAAATAGCAAGGGTTCTGCTTGCCCTGGCTAGTTACACATCTATGGAGTATGGGTTCACTCCTTTGGTTACTATGTAAGAGCTCTTTCAAACCCTGTCTTCTCTTCCCATGCTTCAGCTTCCCCTTAAACATCCAACAGATAAATGGAAAATTGCCTCGATTTTAGTATCACCATACAACACTATAAGAAAGGGTAAAATAAATATATACTTACATAGAGAAAAGAAAAATGCTGTGAAGCTACTGACTGGAAATGTATTCTTCCTAGGAACACAGGTACAACCTATGACTATATTTCTAACTTTTACAAATGTGCTCTTCCCACATAAATGCCATTTCCCCCCAGGAGCCAGGATCTGAAAATGGCAAAACAGGTATGTTCTAAGGCAAATGGCGCTGGGTAAAAATCCAGTGTTATCATTTGAGAATGTATCTTTTGCTGCAGGAGAAAAAGAACTGCTACTGAAATTTAAACTTGAACTTGTTTTTATGATTACAAAGAGGATGTTGCTGAGAGGCTCAACTATTACTAGGTGAGCACTGTTTCACTCTGTCTATTACTTTTTCATTTGGAAAAGTTACCTAAAGCCTTGGAACAATACTGCCGAGGAATACACCATGCACGGGAGGCTGTTCTCAGGGAACCTAAGGTCAAATAATCAAACGTAACGCTGAATTATAAAGCACCCTGCTGCACTCCAGGTTCAAATATGCTGCACCCCATCCTAACTCTAGTGCATGCAATGGTGCAGGCAGTAAAATGTTATAAACCAGTAAAATGAATGCCAAAGACATGGGTGACATTTTCATCTCTTTTTTTTTCTCCCTTTTGCAGAATGTTAAATTATCACATGGTATTTATTGAACATCCTAATGCACAGATGATAAAAAAGGAGTTACACTTATTAGGCAGCTTAAGAAACTACTGGTGAAGCCAAAGGCATGTAAATGCCAACTGCTCTTCTTTAGCTCAGCCTGTGCACTCACAGACTTATAAGGTAAAATTCACCTGGCAATAGAGGACACTTTCCTTATGTCTGACAGGAAGACCATGAGAACTGAAGAAAAGTTTAGCATTCCATTTTATCTCAGAAAAAAGGGTGACTGTGATGTCATGGGCCTGATTTTCAGCAGCTCCTTCCTGTCACTTTAATGCATGGCACTGTCCCTGATTGCCCTTGCTCAGCAGGTTGCAGGTCGGAGGCTGGCCTGATCATTTTGGAGGACAAAGGCTGCTGTTATTTCCAGCTTTCCTCATCCATCAGAGCAATTCGCTTTCCCATTCCCAGGGTCCTTATACGTTGAGTGATTCACAAAAGTGTCCCTGTCATCATAATTCCAGGCAGTATTCTATATTGTGACCTCTAGTCAAAATTAGTTCTCTTCATTTTACATTAATCAGAAAGTTAAACAAGTATAAATCTTCCCTCTCTGTTCTAAAAGCAATCACATAGCAAAACCAAATCTTTATGGCTATTACTTCTGCGTTTAATTTTTCATGGGAAGTAAGCTAAGCATGGCTGTATCCTTAAAATGAACTCTCAGGTCCTTCTCTAACAACCCTCTTGGCTGTTAATTAGATTTTCAAACTAATATCTTGGGTTGAGATTCCAATGACAATAGAAATACTTGAGCTAAGTAAATCCAAGGAAGCAGTCATGTAATTTTCACACTATGCTTTCCCTCGGAGCAGTTACACTTAAGTAAACAAACCCTCAAAATGGTGTCTCGGCTATAATGATGCCTTAATAGGCTTAGATGAACACAAACGCAATGTGAGTCTGTAGAAAGGCTCAGTTCTCCCACCATAACAGAAGATGCACCGTGCAAGAGAACAGAGGAGCTTATGACAGACATGGCTGCGGTTGCCCCTCAGAACTCTGGCAGGCCTCGGGTTTTCCCATCAGGTTGAAGAGAAAAGCTGCAGCACCGAAGGGTGGCACAGTGGGGAAAAGCACCCCTGTGCTCCTCATTTTCAGCCTTGGCTCTGCCAACTACTGGCTTGCTCTGAACAACTACCTCTTTCTCCATTTTCCTTTTCCATGGCACTTTATAGATACTTCCATTTTAACATTTAGGTTTCATCAGAAAAGATATGGCTGTTCCTCAGTAAGATCTCTCTGTGTACCAGGCACTCTGCTCAGTGCTTTATGTACACATTTATGCATGATAACATCATGTAAGGAAGGAAGGAAAGACTATCTCCATATTCCAGTTCTCCAAAAGCACCATTTCCTGACCATGCTTCCTTTCCTGTATATTCCCAGTATCCTATATAATAAAAGCCTAATATGCTAAGTGTCCAACCGTCCGACCAGGAGGCAGACGCTTCAACCGGTAGGTTAGCTTGCTGCTGGGGTCTGGCCAATCGGGACTGGGCGAGATGGGCCGGACACACCCTGGAGCCCTCCTGCGGTCCCTCCCCGGCCCCGATCATGCATCAATGGGGTCCCGGTGGGGTCCCTTGGTCTGGCCTGTGCCCTCTCACAATCTGGGACCCCTTGGGGGATGTCGGAGAGCCGGTTTTGGCCAGATTCCTGCAGGCCAGGCCAAGGGACCCCACCGGTGCACAAATCCGTGCACCGGGCCTCTAGTAAAGTTACAGCTTTCAAACGAGGAAACTGAATCCTAGGGAAGTTAAAGTCACTCAGTTAGTAAGCAAATCCCATGATTTGAACCCCTGTTCAAAGCCCATACTCTTAGCCATTGGCGTACACTGCTGCTCTTTGTGGCTTATATATCTGTCATTTGCTACTAGTCTGTGGGCACCTTGAGAATGGGGACAGCATTTCAATCAACCATTTTCTCCTTTGTGTCATGCACAGTGTTGGAATTTAGCAGTTGTATTCAGGCTTAGGGTCATCTTCAAAAACAAAACAAAACTGTTATTTGCTATGCCTAAGGCAAAGGCTCAGCCCCCACAGCCAGTTGGCCATTCAGGAAACATTTTGAAAAATTTATTTATTTTTTAATTTTTCAATTAAAGTTCACTTTCAGTATTATTTTATATTGATTTCAGGTGTACAGAACAGTGGTTAGACAAGTGTTCCCCCTGATATTTCTAGTGCCCACCTGGCACTATACATAGTTATTACAATATTATTGACTATATTCTCTGTGCTGTACTTTATGTTCCCATGACTATTCTGTAACTACCAATTTGCACCTTCTTAATACCTTCACCTTGTTCACCCAGTCCCCTACTCCCCTCCCCTCTGGCAACCCTCAGTCTGTTCTCTGTGTCTATGAGTCTGTTTCTATCTTGTTTGTACTTTTATTTTGTTCTTTAAATTCCACATACATATAAGTCAAATTATATTACAATATTTGTCTTTCTCTGACTTTTTTCACTGAGCACAATACCCTCTAGGTCCATCCATGCTGTTGCAAATGGCAGGATTTCATTCCTTTTTGTGGTCCATCAATAGATAAAAAAAAAAAAATCAGTGTACATTTCTACAAAGGAAACATTTTGATGGCTATTCTTGCAGAAGGAAAGATGCTGCAAGTCTGAGGACCTCCTATACCTAGAGCTTCTCTCTGTACAGAGCACCCACAATTGGACGGTGCCCAGGTAGACACATTTGGTTGCAGGTAGCACAATTACTCTTGACCACAGCTGACTGGGTGAGGGATCTGAGCCTGGCCACCTGTAGATCAGCCTCTGTCCTATGACATAACTTGATGTGAGAGCCCTGCGTAATAATTAAACTAATCAAATACTCTCCCTGAGAGTTTAAGTCTGAGACTCACAGAGATGGCACTCATATCAAGAGACACCCAGAAAAAAATGCACTAGACAGAGGACAGGAGACAACAGAAGAGACGAGGGAGCTGGAGCTGGGGCAGAGCAGTGGTGGGGGGCTGAAGCAAAGGTGCAAAGTCAATGTGGAGGCTGGTGTCACTGTGCCCCCAGCAGAGCTGCTGGAGTGGCCTCAGTGATGAACCTGTTCTCCAGAAAGCAGCACACTGCAGGCTGCTGAGCCCACCTCCTGGGCTTCCTTCTTCTGTTCATATCCCCATTACTGAGATCATCTCAAAATATCTGAGCTAGTTACCAAAGTAGAGAGGGGTGTGAACCAGGGATAAAAATCAATGAAACCGCACGATCCCAATCTTTAAGGCGCAACGACCTTTAATGAGGCAGAAGGGATGTCCATAAGTGACTATAATCCAAGACTAAATATGCTCGGATGGGCTGGAGTATATAGCAAAGGGCTCTCTGAAAGGGGCTCCTGGGAAATCATTACATGTTCTCATTACAGGCCTATTTGACAGAGCTGCAAATAGAGGGAAAAGAAGAGGAAGGGAAAGGGTGAAATCTGGAAAGCTTGAAAAAGCAAAAACCTATTATAATTCTGCTCCCATTTGAATTCATGTATTTCAGTAATTGCCTGCAGTGCTAAAAGGTAACCTAACCTTTTTCTTAAAATCATGTTTAATGAAAACTATCTCTTAGTATATTTTGAGTGAGTTCAGTGCTCATTAGAGTGAGGGACAAATAGCAAATGAGTTACAGCACTGCATAATGAAGAGGGAACCTGGGACAATTTCTTCAACCCTGAGCCGGGGAATGTGCTCCTCTCCTTCACCTGTGGGGACTGATACCCCATTTTAAATTGTGGGCAGGTTTAATAGTGTGCACCCTGGATGTTCCAGTGCTGGCCCTGGCCCACAGTTTCAAAGTAAATAGGAAATCAAATTAAATCAACCACAGGCTGACCTTTGTATGTTCAAAGCCTGGGTAAGAGAGGGGCCCTTCTCTTTTTCTGACTGTGATCAGTCCTGTGATTACCATGGAGATGGCCACATCCAGAAACTTAACTGGTTATTCTTTTCCAGCCTGTGCCAAGCTACCTATGTAGTCAGAAACTTGAGGTCGCTGAAGGGCAGCTTGGAGAAATAGTGTATCTTGTCATTCTAGACTCCTAGGGTCACAGAGATTGCAGAGTTGGCCTACAGTGAAATGATTTTGTTGGAATGGGTAGTTGGAATGGGCAGACTCAGATGCTATTTCACATAGCCCATTATTGCACTAAACTGAATAGCCGTGAAAGCAAATTATGTCCCTCAACCTAATAACAGCTTACACTTTGTGAATGCTTAAAGGGTGCCAACCCCTTGAAGGCAGTGATGAGGATAACTATTATCAGTCCCATGTTACACACGAGAAGAAGGACACTTGAGAAAACAACTAACTTTACCCAAACATCATGGCCAATCAGTGATGCCAGATGGGATTTGAACCCACTCATTTGGACCGAAGGAGCCCCTCTATTTATTGCTCTAATACACTGCTTTCCAACATTAGAAAGAGAATGGAATGAAACGGATGAGTGTCCAGCTTCTGCAATAAATGCCAGTAAACTGATTTCTACTCAAGCCCCAAGAGTTTCTTGGATATCTACATTGTATCTTTCTCGTTTCACCTCTGGAATTCTGTAATAATGATGATGATGATGATAATGATGGTAGTTGTTGTTATTATTGTCTCTGCAGAGATTCTTTGGTTGAAATACAGAGATCAATGATGTGAAATGATTTCTTCCATCCCCCCAAAGGTTAGCCATTCACTAATTTAGTGCACAAGTAAAGCAATGCATATTTCAAATTCCATTTCCTAAATAACCATGGTCAGCTGTTTTAGCCTGACAAAATTAATTACAGATGAATATCATAATAGAACAGTATTAGTTGTAGCATATCACTAAGAAGTGTAAATTTGTGTTAATGAACATGATTCGCCATCTACTCTACGTATATTTGTATTAATCAGTATGTGTATTTGTCTACATAGGTCAATACATTTTTCTGTACTGGCAGAACTCATCTCAGAAATGATTCATATTTTCAAATGCTTGTATTCTTTGCCTCTGTACCCAACCCTTACCCACTACACAAACATTGGTGGCCTAATTGCCTTCATATTGGCTGCTTCAGAGCATACTGTATAAGCTTTGGAAAATCTGAGTATTTGGAAGTGGAGAAATAGAAATTGTTGGTATAACTGTGAGAAGCATCCTGGGGGACAGACTAGGTGAGGATTCTAGACAAGCCCAACTTGCTTATAATCCCCCTTTCTCCAAAATAATCTAAATTTTGTCTTTTATGTTTATGTAATTCTAGCATTATGCTATACTGTCAGCCATTTCAATAATTAGAGATTTAGTTGTTTAAAGCCTCTTTTAAAAGGCAAGTATATCCTTGCAAGTTAGGGGATTATTGGTCACTTATCCACTTAACCAAATCTCTTAAGTTTCATTACATTTAGTTCAGATCAATTGAATTTAGGAATGCGAGTTTTGACTGGCAAGAGGGGAGGGGGGCAGTATATTTTGTAACCCAGAGTCATCTTTAAATCCAGGACAGAGAAAAAAAATTCTTCCTTTCCTCCTTTGGGACAAGGTCTGTTTGAAATTGGGGACTGTCTGTGCAAGGCTCCAGGCTGTATCTTCACCCTACACTCTACAACATATTCATCAGACACTGCTCACGCATAGAAACACACATTAACACAGAAGTTTTGGATGCATTGCATGCCTCTGCACACAAATTAAAACATCTGGATGAACTGTTGTCTAAGGATGCTATCCAGATGTTTTAAAATAATTTGTCGGGCAGACAATCCATGTGTGATGGGTGCTTTTACTTTTCTTCTTTTGGCATTGAGTAGGCCCCGCTTTTATAACTGCAGTGCTGCTTACTGAAACCTGCCTGTATTCCTGAGAAATGGGACGGATGGAACTCTGTGGATGCCCTGGAGACTGTGGGGATTAGCCCTGGGTTGTCTTGTAAAATGTGGACTTGAAGTGGATCAGGGAAAGGGGACCAGGTGAGTGTATAAATGCTGCTTTTTATCCTCTCCCCACTTTGGCACTCTCCTCTGAGCCAGGGGCTTGATCTCTGCTCCGATTTCAGTTATTTTAAGCCTCTTAACTTTCTGTGCTCTTTCTTCTATATGTCCCATGAAAGCCAATTCACAAGCAGGATGTCCTCTATTGCAGTTTTTCTCAAAATATGATCAAGGGCCCCATACATGGAAACAAGTGGGGTATTTAGTATGAATGCTGATACCTTGGCCTTCCCAGATCTTCTGACTCAAAGTCTCTGGAGGATGTACTAGAAATCTGTTTTAAATAAACTCCCTGGGTGAGCCTAGTGCAGACTTAAGAGAACTGCTGCATATGGCCCTGTTCTGATTATTCTAACTCATGAAATGGTCACTCTGCAATTTTATTAACCTATAGAATCTAGAAATCAAAGTAACAGGAAAAGTTATAAATCTAAGTACCAGGGTGCTTCTGAAAATGTAAGCAAGTTAGGAACTTTATAACAATTCATTAGAGTTACTTGCTCTAGGATCTATTCTTAAGTATGTCGGGTATTTCTCTATCTGAAATCTGATTTCCATAGAAGGTCAATAACAGAATATTTACACTGCCAATATGATAACCATTTAACATTTGATTTTTACAAAATCCTTGCCTCTAAACAAAGCATTCAAAACAAAGCATTCTTTCATTAGCCATAATTATAGTTTATTGCCCTTTATCCTGAAGTGTTCATTTTTATTTCCATTACCTCTACTGTATTGCACAAAACTAGCAAACCCCAGTTTATTACAGTGCACACTGGATGGAGGGACTAAGTGAATGCCTTCATCTTCTCTATGAGCCCCCACATTGGCCTGTGGGGAAGCAGTATGAGTGAAGAAGGTCCATAATACAGATTAATAACTCTTCCAAAAGCAATGATAAGAACATTTACTGCAATTAAACCAGTTACTAAGTGAGTTGTTTGGCGTCAAGACATACCACTGGATAAGTAAGTGAATTTTCCCACATGTTTACAGGAAGGGCAGAAGGAGGGATCTGAAGACTGTGGGGAACAGAGTGTATTTCAGAACCTCCATAGGAGGCTGGCTCAGTGGAGAGGGACCCTAGCCTTTGCTAGTACTTTACTTTCCCTGTTTTTTCTTTACTAAAAATTAGTGCTACTCCCATTCCTAAGTTTCAAACTTAGGCGGCTAGTTGGTTTTGGGTTCTCAGTTCCCATGAAATGGTCCCTGCCTGTCTCCAATATTCTGCACACGGTGGGACCTTCACCAATGCTGGTGGGCTGTCTGTCGGATGGGTATTTCCAAGAATCAGTCTTGGACAAATAGGTAGGTAGATAGTCTAACATGGCTCCTACCCAGACCCCACTTTTCACACATAGACTTATCCTGGGAGCTGAGGGTACTGAACACCATCACTGCTGCCTTTAGCTGTCTTGTCTCTCCTGGCTCACTTAAGAAGCATCTCAGTTCTGTTTATTTAAAAATCAGCTCTTCTTTCTCTGTCAGTCAAAGAACAGCTCTCCAAATGTGGGTGCCAAAGAGCCATGAGGTTCTGAGCTATGGTTTGTTTTTCTTTTTTGAGCTTTGTTCACATAGGAGATGTTATTTCTTGGAACTTTTCCTCTCAGGCAAATCTTATCTACAGAAGCCACTAATTGTAAAGTTAAAGGGCAAATCCTGCATTTTATTAAAGAATAAATAGAATACCTCTTTTTTGCAAATGCGTAATAAACCTACACAAATGGCATACAAAGTAACCCGTCTCCTCATGGCTGGAAAAGCACTATGCTTTACTTGTATGTTGCCTTTAAAAAATTACTATTAAGCATTTTTCTTTACTTCCATTTTTAAGCAATTAAAATTCTTTTCATACAAAGTAAAAGCATTTTATGAGTATATAAATATACACATAAAGGTTAAAAGTAATGTTCTTTTTATGTAAAAAGAATTCTACACTACAATAACTCAACTTAACTTGAAATGTCTACTGAACATAATACCTATTGTACTGTTCTTTGTTTCTATTCTTCATCTTGAACATGCTTCCATTTTCAAGTTGAATTCTCACTGCATCTTTTAAAATCTTTTTACAATGTAAAAGTTCTTTATGTGTCAAAAAAAAGGGTAGATGATATGACTCCCAGTAGTGAAGTGTCTCAGGGAACAATGCAGTGTCAGACATAGTGTCTGATTTTCCTGAGGAGGTGTAAATGAGACATTATAAAGAAAGTTCATTTCTGGCCCTCGTATTTTTGGTTGTATGTGAGCCTAATGCATACAGTCCTAATTTGGTCATCTGCTGCCTACTTCCTGGGTCTTGACAATCCCCTTCTCCAGCCTCTGTAAGTGCTACCCACAGACATTGACCTAATCTATGGTTAGAAACTAGTCATGAATCCCATAGGTGCCTTAGTAAATGTTGCAATATCCCAGAAATTAGAATGTCTGGGGGAAAACTTGGTATCAAAGTTATCTGCTGAATAACACAAGTTTCCACTTTTCTGAATGTCTCATCAACCACTCCTTGCATCCTCCCATCAGCTCCTACACTCTCATCAGCTCCCCTAGCAATTCTCCCAACACAGATACCCTTTACCAGCCCAAAGTGGTGGCTACCAGGCAGCCCATTATTCCTACTGGGATTGACTCTCTTCTCTGAACTGTGTACTAAGCTAGAGACCAATTATATTGCTAACTCCTACTTCCTTGAGTGCTTGGTGGATTCTGATTTGGAATAGGCATACTGGCAGGAATGCTTCCTGGTTTGAACTTCTCCCACAGCCAGACTCCCTCTATTCCCACTTCAATGCATTCTACTGCATGTTATTATTCCTTTTTAAAACATTATTATTCTTTTAAAAAATATATCTTTATTGATTTCAGAGAGAGGAAAAGAGGGGGAGAGAGAGATAGAAACATCAATGATGAGAGAGAATCATTGATTGGCTGTCTCCTGCATGCCCCACACTGGGCATTGAGCCTGCCACCTGGGCATGTGCCCTTATGGGTAATTGAATCAGGACCTTCTGATTCATAAGCTGATGCTCAGCCACTGAGCCATGCCAGCTGGGCTCAACTCCACATTATTAATATCTGGGAGAACATAGGTGGTTATGACTGTCTGGGCCTCTGCTCAGGTCCAGTTCTCCTCTGCCCTTTATTGGAGTACTTGCTGCCTAGGGGCCTGCAAGCCTTGAAAAAGGACACATTTTAAATAACTTTTTAGTTTCCAAAGGAACCTCACCACTTTCTTGATGTGGACATGTAAAAAAGTTTATGTGGTCACTATTTCTGTAGTAATGTGCCAAAATATGAGGGTTTATACCAGAGGTTAGCAAACTAAAGCACATGGGCCAAATCTATACTGTTTCTGTTTTTGTCAATAAAGTTTTATTATAATACAATCACCTTTACTGCTCATTCATTTATGTGTTGCTTGTGCCTGTTTGTGTGCTATCAGCAGAGCAGAGTAGTTGTGACAGAGACTGTATGGCTCACAAAGTCAAAAATATTTACATCTGATCCTTTATATAAAAATTTTGACAAACTCCACCTTATACTCACCTATTACTTCATCTATCTGTCTGGGGCCTAAATAGAGACCTATCTGAGGGGCAAGCACCAGTTACTCAGATACCCACTTTGTTGAACTTCAAATTATTTTCACTAAAAGGAACAAAACCTATATTTTAAATTATTGACATTTGACTAAATACATTAGCGTATGTGGAGGGAGGAGAAATACACAAAGCTACTCTCAGAGACTTCTAGAATATATTCTTTAAAACATGTAGCCCAGAGAGAGGCAAAGAAGGTAAATTATCAGCAATTATTGTCATCCAATAGAGATTCAGAAATACCAATCCTACTCCTTAGTGGGCAGTTCATTTACTCTGACCACAAACTAGTGGGGCTAGGCAAATTGAGCCCCACTAGATTAAAGAGAAAATTAACATCAATTTCCCCCAGTAAATAAAATATTATACAAAGGCATGCTTATAAATAGTTATATCACCAAGACTTGCAACTAGAAAAGATAAAAAAAGATTTGTAATCTTTTAAAAAATATATTTTATTGATTTCATAGAGGAAGGGAGAGGGAGAGAGAGACAGAAACATCAATGATGAGAGAGAATCATTGATTGGCTGCCTCCTGCACACCCCCTACTGGGGATTGAGCCTGCAACCCAGGCATGTGCCCTCTACCAGAATTGAACCTGGGACCCTTAAGTCTGCAGGCCAACACTCTATCCACTGAGCCAAACCAGCTAGGGCAAAATATTCTTAATCTTATTTGCTAAATTGAACCTGATAGAAAGAAAGCAACATTTCTCATGTAAATCAAATTACCAGATATGCTGACTTTCACTTTCACAAAGTAGTCATTCTATGAGGGTACACGTATTACCGCTAAAATGTAAAATGGCTGAACGAAGGGTTTTATACCCTATTGTGCCAAGTTTTTGTTTTTTCTCTGCACTGATTAAAATAAAGGAGTCATCATTGCCAATGGGCAGAGGCTATTACATTGCTTTTATCAAATGCAAGGAGGTGTAAATACAACTGTAAAGTAGAAGAGAAAGATCGTGCATGATTCATCATCTGACAGTGAAGCTATTAAACATAATCAAAGACACAGAGTAAACTCACATTGTTTTTCAACACATTGCTAAAGAATCCTTTTAGCTGTAAAACTAGCATGAATGTCACAATCCTGACACTGCTATTGAAGAAACTTGATTTAACACAAATGAAGAGGAGTTACTTACCACAGATAAGCCACACTGCTTTTAATCTGGACACAGAGCCCTCAAGTTGTAATCAATAACTGATTAATAGTTGATCATTCAGGGCATTATAATTTTAGGACACTTATTAGTGATCAAAGTATATAGCCTGTTGAATGAACGGAGGCTCACATATGCTAACAACAAAATCAGTGCTTGTTTTCTCTTACAAAATATAAGGCCAATGATTTATTCTCAGGAAGTCAGTTGGACCATGACGTAAAGTACACAGTGCTATATTGAGAAGTGAAAATCCTGCCCATGGTGTAGGATTCCAGAACCTTGAGTGAAAGGAACACATGGGCAGGAGGATGGGACATGGAGGTGCAGAAGATATGACAATTCAAAAGTTCCCTGCATGTCACCTGAAAAAAGCCCACTTATTTTCTGCTCATCAGTCTTTTAAAGGCATGTGTCCTCAAGGTCAACTTGTTACAATATATCAGTCTATGAAACTTGTGAGCCATGATTTTACAATTAATCATGTGAGTTCTGTGGGGCTTAATCATGACTGTTTAAAAGTTGAAGTTTGTCTTCTTAGTCCAAACCTTGGCCAGCTTCACAAAATTACATACAATTTAGCTATGCCTGGCTCACCAGTGTTTTACACATGCCCTTCAGACTCTAGGTTCTAGAGCTCCAACTACTTCCACATGACTCTCCATGCATACTCAGCATAGAGACCAGAACACAGTAATTGCTTAGTAAATGCATGCAGCATAGATTTCTGTAAGAATGATTTTCCTCACTTCTTAATAAGCAGTGTGAGGACACAAAGATAGAGATGGTGACCTGTCCAAGGAAGACTTTGGCAATATCTGGCAATATCCACTCAACTCCTGTCCCAATAAGTTTGACTTCAGACCTTTTTTAATGCACTCCATATAAGTAAGTTTTAAGCATGAACATTTACTGTGGGTTCCAATGTGACTAACTTATAGAATTCTGACTTCATACCCTGACTTCAACACCTGTTTTTGGCTCCTTCTAATTTGTGGTCCATTGTTTCCCCTTCTGGGATTCTGGATCATGTACTTCCACACAGTTGTCCCCCTTAAAGAACCTCCCCTTAGCCTTGGTTCCTTCTAAAAGTCCCTCTCTAACCTTTAGCATTCTGGCATTTCCCAACCCCCAACCCTACTTTACTATGTCAAGGAGGGGATCCTGACCTGGAAGGAATAATCTCAAAAAAAGCTTCAAGAGATATTTTAATTGATTTCTTTCTTAAAACCTATGGATCTTTGACAATTTCTAGCAAAGGTGGGAGCAGAGACTCTCGTCATCAACAATGAATTCCGAGGATTTTCTGGTTAGCTCTTGTCTCAGTGGGTAACTGATGTCTTGCCTTAGGTGATCTGCAAGAAAGTAACTGTCAATCCCCAAGTGCCAATTTTGATAGCAACGACTGAACATTATTCATAACTAAAAGGTTGAGCATTATTTAACACTCTTGGTAAGTGACATTGTGCTTCATCTGTACTTCTAAGAGAGCTCACACCATAGTCTACATTGCATTATATTTATTGTTTTATTTCCTTATTGAAGTTCTTTGGTAGGTATATGGGTCAGCTTTTTATTTTTATTTTTTCTTACTCATTGTATTCCCCAGAGCACTAGTAATAAACTTATACTAGTAAGGACACTAGACATGCTTACTAAATATAAGAAGAGACAAAGGAAGCATATACAAACGTATCCAACTCTAGTTTGGAGAAATGAAGATTTAACTATTGGATTGAAATGAGACTTTTGACCAGTTTTTGTGCCTAGTTTTAATAGTCATCAGAATTCCATTTGTGTTCTAAAATCCTGTAAATACAATAAGTAACGTCTAATCCCTGGCCCCCTTCCCACTCTCTATGATTCTTGCCTAATGTGACTCCAGATGAAATTATGCAAGAATCTATACCCCCTGCTCTAGGTTCATAGGGTGTTCATGTGGATTTTCCCTCTTAATTAAAAAAAAAAAATCACAATAAGGAGTAAGGATGGGCAACAATGGGAATTAGATGAGTTTCTCTTGAACCTCTTCAACCTCCTAGTTGTTCTTTGTCTCCTGCTGCAATGGCCCCCTACCACTCTTTGGATGTTCTGTGACCTCATCTAGTCCCTAATCTCTTTCAAACTGAATCTCTCTAGTTCTCCTGACAAAATCTGATCTCAGGCTACTTCTGCTGGAAAGAAACCGATATATGAATTAGTCATATGAGGTTAATGAATGATAGTAGCTTAAGGTATTTTCTGGCCCAGAGGGATTTGCATTTTGATAAGGGGCAATGCCCTAACCCAAAGGATCAAATTGCTAATGGTAGAATTTAAGTCTTCAGGGATGGCTTCAAGGAACATAAAGTCTTCCAACCCCATCATATTGGCTGCCAGCTCTAACAGTACAGAGGACTTTCACGCCCTCAATGCTGTCCATCTTTATCACCGTGAATAATCAAGAAGTTATTTTCTATATAAGCCTCAAACCCTGACACTCACAAATGCTGAACTCATTATAAAAGGGGATAATGTAAACACAGTGACTCCAAATAATTTCCGGATTTGGTGAGAGGGCAAGGAAAAAGAAAGGAAAGTAGGAAGGGAAGGAGAAAGCAGGAAAGAAGAAGGGCTATCAACATAGGGAGTGAAAGAAGTATATCTTTTATCTGAATGTTATTACAATACATTATTGGATACATAGAATGTATATTTAATACCACTTCTAAGATCAAACTGTATGTGTTAATCCAAACTTTTTATAAAATAAAAAAAAATTTGTTTATAATCTGTGGGGAAGGGGAACTTAAAAGACACAACAAATTTAAGGGCAATTAAACATAATGTGTTAAAATTTAAAAACAAATTTTATAATTGTAGTTCTGCAACTTAAGTTAGTGTATAACGAGAAATACTAATTTTGAAAACCAGGTTCCTCAGGGCTATTTACCAAATTATTATTAACTAGAGGCCCAGTGCACGAAATTCGTGCATGGGTAGGGTCCCTAGGCCTGGCTGGTGATTAGAGCTGATAGGGGCCTTCTGGCTGCCGGCCGGGGCCTGCCTTCCCCAGTTGTCAGCCCGGGCCTTCCTTCATTCTGTGCTGCCCCCTGGTGGTCAGCGCACATCATAGCGAGCGATCAAATTCCCAGTCTCCTGGTGAAACTCCCATGGGGACAATTTGCATAGTAGCCTTTTATATAGATAGATTGAAGTGTATGTCCATTTGTCACTGCTAAGAACAGTAGGAAAGTGGTTCTGCAGTCACATATTTTTGAAGAAAGTCAGTAAGAAACCAATTCCCTCAATCTCAGGAGATTTCAGCTGAATTTGTTGAACTCGACTTCCTTGATATTTTTGGAAAACAATAATAGGACATGGTGCAGCCCTTTGGTTAGGTCATTCATCCCTTCTTACTGGTGAAAAGGGTCAAGAAGGTTTAGGAGATGATCCCATATCAAATAAATCAAGGCAGTGAGCTTGCAAATGAATATTAACTCTTATGTTTCTTAACTGAAGTTTGAAATGTTATAAAGATTTTATTTGTCTTTTAAAACAAGTAATGAGTTTAAAAATTATTTTTAAAAAAATCCTCAGCAGAAGATATGTTTTTATTGATTTTAGAGAAAGAGGAAGGGAAAGAGAGAGAGATGGAGAGAAAGAGGCATCATTGTGAGAGAGAAACATAAAAATATCAATTGGTTGCCTCCAGTACATGCCCCAGTTGAGGAGCCTAGGTATGTGCCCTGACCAAGAGTTGAACCTGCAACCTTTTTTGGTGCATGGGACTATGCTCCAACCAGCTGAACCACCTGGCCAGGACAAGTTAAAAAGTCTTTTACGTGAAAACTTCACTTGCTTGTACAGCATAAATTTTATAGATATTCTACAACAAAGAACAATAATGATAATGGTTATTAATGTAAATGACCTAGGAAAAGAATTAATCTGTCTCCTCAATCTTTGAAATGACTGCTACTTCCTAAATCACTCTTTACTACTCCATTTCCATCTACAACCAATTTATGAGATTTAGGAGGTTAGATGCAGATGAAGACTTATATATGATATAATTACATAGACACAAGAAGATGAAAATTATTAAAGAGAAGTTAAGAGACATAGAGAATACTATGAGAGCATTAATCATATACGTGCAATTGTAGTCCCAGTTAGAAAGGTTAGGATAATGAGGAGATATGGCAATTAAAATTCAATATTTGGTTGAAAATTTTCAGAACTGATAAGCATTAATCCACATATAATAGAAGTCCACCATATACACAATACATTTTCATACGTCCACAACTAGACATCTAGCAATACTGCAGAACACCAAAGATAAAGAGAAGTTCTTCAACATAGGCAGAGGAAGACAGAACAGTTATCAAGGACATACATTTGACTGTGAGATTCTTAACAATGGAACCAATAAGCCAATAGAATAATATCTTCAAAGTGCTGAGGAAAAATAATTTTCAAAATAAATATAAACTACCTTTTAAGGATAAAATAGAAGTATTTTCATTAAAAAACAAAATAAACAACACAATAAAGTTTTTAACAAGAGGCAATCACCTAGGAAATATTGAAGTTATAGTCTTCTTAGAAGAAGAAATCTCAAAAGGAAATTCTGAAATGCAAGAAACAATGGTGAGGAAAAACTGTTTAATAAGCAGATAAGTCTAAATAAGCACTGTCTATATAAATAACTATAATAATTTCTAATTTAGGAAATTAAAAAAGATAAACAGTAAAGTGAGAGTTAGGAGAGAGGGTAAGCAATTATAAACATTTAATGTTCCACAATCCTTACATAATTTTAGGGTAGGATTGACATATTGGTTAACATTAGACTTTATTAAGTATGCATAGTAAAATTTCGAGGGTAACCACTAAAATATAAATAAGAGAACTTCCAAACCAGTAGATTAAAAACAATGCAATGAAAAAAGTAACAACATCTGTCAATCCAAAATCTAAAGGGAAAAAGGGGAAGAGAGGAAGCATAGAAAAGTATAAGGTGATAAATATAAGTCCAAGCATATTAGTAATAATAACAGATGTAAATAAACTTACATTTCCAATTTAAAGTATAGATTATTAGATTGCATGTGAAAACAAAACCATTCATTTACTGCATATAAAGGCATGTTTATGAGAAAACAGAAACATTGAAAATAAAAGGATAGGAAAGGCATGTAAATGTTAACCAAAAAAAAGCTGGAGAATATAAAATATCCTTTAAAAAACCCACAAAACCTTTGGAAATAAGAAGGGCTAGTATTTAATGATAAAAATGGTCAGTTCACTAGAGAACTATAATAATAGTTGTAAACTTGTCTGCACCTAATAAAATAACAACAACAACAACAAAAGATTGTAGAATAAAAACTGGAACTACAGTTCTAGTTAGTGCTAGCTAGGGCTAGAGTACTAAAATTGCAAAGAAAAATCTCCCATTATCATGAAAGATTTCAATATAATCCTTTAAATTATAAATAGATCTAGCAGATAAAAATAATGAATATATAAAAAGATCTGATCATACAATTAACAGGCTTAAATTAACAACTAGAGTTATTGCATTCTTATCAAGAAACATTAAGTATTTTAAAAAATATCCACACACTAAGCCATTAATGTTTCAATGTAAAAACATCAGTATACATGGACCATTTTCAAAACATTTTAACAGAAATTAAAAGATTTAAATAGAATTATAATGGTATGTTCAAATAGTACTCAAAGAAAGTTTTCAACCTTAAATGTTTGTAGCTAAACCAGCAAATTGGGAAGTTAGAAAAACTGAGTAAGTCCTAAGAAAGCAGAAAAAGAGATAATAGAGATGAGTCTTTAAAAAATAAACAAAATAAAAAACATTAAAATGATGGTCTATAAAGTCAAAGTTGTTCTTAAAGAACTATTAAAACAGATAAACTGTTGGCCAGATTTATAAAGAGAAAAAGATAAAAGATAAATAAAATATATTTGGAATATAAATGAGAACATAACTACAGATACATTGAATATATTAAAAAAACAATGAAATGATATTTAGAGAAATTATGGCACTAATCTGGAAATTTAGACAAAATGGACAGGAAATATATCTTATTAAAACTGACTTATAATATAGAAAATAGAAACAGTTTTATAACTATGAAAACATTTCAATTGAGAAATGGGCAAAGATAAAAGAACAGACATTTAAAAAGAGACACAATCACACAAAAATATGTTTTTGCTCAATTTCATTAGTAACCAGGGACAATTTAACACTAAAATGATAAACATTTTGTTTTTTCCATATTTGGCAGAAAGACAAGAAGTTTGACTATACTAAATGCTGCTACTGCTGATGTGCTTCAGTGCTGGCTGGCTGGTGTTTAAAGTGTTGTAAATACATTAGAAAAAATGGTACTGTCTTGCAAAATTGAACCTTCATAAATGTAACTTCCAGCAACTCCTTTCCTAGGTATGTCTATACCTGAGAAACTCTTGCTCATGTGCATTAAAAGACATTGCTTATAATAACAAAATATCTAAAATGTTAATTAGCATGAGGATAAATAAATGTGGTATACTTACATTGGCATATTAGACAATGATGAAAATGAATGAACTATAGCTATAATAACTATATCAATAAACTTTAAAAGTAATAGTCACAGAAAAAGCAAGTCACGAAGACTATCTATCTATCTATCTATCTATATCTATCTATCTATCTATCTATCTATACTAGTGGCCCGGTGCACAAAATTCGTGCATGGGGCGGGGGGTATCCCTCAGCCCAGCCTGCACCCTCTCCAATCTGGGACCCCTCAAGGGATTTCAGGCGACCGGGCTGATCAAGGGAAGGCACCAGCCCCATTACCCTGCTGCTGCAGCCACTGCCAGCCACTGCAGCCGCCAAGGTGTTTTCCTCAACATGGACTCTAGTCCCTTCACTGTGAAAAAATGACAACTTTCTTTAGGCATTTTCAAGATGTATCTTTCATAGGATATGACATTTCTTTTTTTTTTTTTTTTTTTATCCTCACCTGAGGATATGTTCCCATTGATTTTTAGAGAGTGTGGAAGAGAGAGGGAGAGACAGAGAGAAACATCAATGTGAGAGGGACACTTTGATTGGTTGCCTACTGCATGAGCCCTGACCATGGGCACCAGGCTGGGGGGCATGCAGGGACCCCTGGGCCGCATGCAGCGGTGGCTGCCGGGGTCTCCACATACCCCAGAGGCCAGCAGCCAGCCCCCCATCGTGGGCGCCGGGCTGGGGGCATGGACCCAAACCGCCGCTTGGTGCTGGAGCATTCCCAAGCTGCTGGGGGCACTATGGTGACACGGGGATGTTCCCGCCCCGCCCCCAGCCGCTTGGTGCCTGCACCCATAGGCTCCGAGTGGCCAGGGGGCGTTCTGGGACCCCTGCCGCTCAGGACCTAAGCGCGGGCCTACAGACTAGGAGCGGCCTGGGTCCGGAGGATGTTTCTGGGACCCAGGCTGCTCAGCGCTTGCATATGCAAATTAACCGCCATCTTTGTTTGGGCTAATTTGCATATTCACTCTGATTGGCTGTGGGCTTAGCGAAGGTATGGTCAATTTGCATGTTTCTCTTTTATTAGTGTAGATAAAAGGCTATGTGTTGGTCCGACTGGTAGCTATGATGCGCACTGACCACCAGGGGGCAGACGCTCCACGCAGGAGTTGCCATGATGCGCACTGGCCATCCTATCTAATAATAGAGTAATATGCAAATTGACCATCACTCTAACACACAAGATGGCTGCCCCCATGTGGATACAAGATGGCCACCACAAGATGGCAAGCAGGGTAGGGCAGTTGGGAGGGACCAGGCATGTAAAGGAGGACAGTTGGGGGTGATCAGGCCTGCAGGAGAGGGCAGTTAGTGGTGACCAGGCCAGCAGGGGAGGGCAGTTGGGGGTGATCAGGCCTGAAGGGGAGGGCAGTTAGGGGTGACCAGGCCATCAGGGGAGGGCACTTAGGGGTAATCAGGCGGGCAGGGGAGGGCAGTTAGGGGCAATCAGACTGGCAGGGGAGTGGTTAGGGGGTGATCAGGTTGGCAGGCAGAAGTGGTTACGGGCAATCAGGCAGGCAGGCAAGTGGTTGGGAGCCAGCAGTCCTGGGTGAGAGGGATGTCCCAGATTGGAGAGGGTGCAGGCTGGTCTGAGGGGCACACACCCCCATGCACGAATTTCGTACACTGAGCTTCTAGTTTAAAAATAAATGGCACCATGGATCTGGCACCAACAAACCAACACTCGGCTTCCCCCAAGTGGGACACAAGCTCCGTCACCACACCCCACCAAATCGCAGCCAATGCTCCAAGACCCCATGGTGCAAAATGCGGCCCACAGCCCAGCCAGGCCGGGAAATGGTCACTGTGGGCGCCAGGTAATGACATCACATAGTAATGCCCAGCTTCCTCTCCCTAGTAACTAGGCTCCTTGGAGTTTCTTCAGCCCAGGAACACGATTTGCTTTGTAGACAGGTGCAAACATTTTACACTTTAACCAAATGTCTGTGAAGCGTTTTCACGTGCCTCATCTCATTTGATCCTCATAAAAGTCCTGTCCTGGAGTAGGTAGATAGGATACTCGTTAGAATACTATTTTCTTTTCATTAGCCAGAAAATGGAGATTTAGAAAGTTTAGAAACTTGACCCAACTAAGAAGAAGTAAGAAACGGTGGACCTTGAAAATGACTTCAGGTTTTCTCACTGCACAAATATAGTCAAACACTGCTACAGTTAAATATTTACCCTTTGTTCTCCCTGCGTGATCTACAATAATTATCTGCTTCGTGTTGATATTTACTGCTGTGTTTCTGACAATTACCTGAAAGAGAAGTTGAGGTGCTTCACTGGGCTGGAAAAAGTTTAGCTAAATCAGAAAGCAGGTCTAATTAAGCAAGTTTATTCTATATATATAAAAGGCTAAGTTGACTCACGCATGCACAATACATATAAAGCTCTTGCTGGAGCCAATCGCATGTGTGTGTTTCGATCTGTCATTGTCAATTGTGAATTTGGTTGACACTTCTATTATAGAGAAAGGGCGAATAGCAATATTAAAATATTTCTTCTAATTAATTTCCTTTCAATGTGCACGAATTCATGTATTGGGACACTCGTATGTAGTATAATTTTTATAGTGCAAAGCCAAGGAAAACCAGTATTATTTAGAGATATTTACATGCTGACTTCTTTTCCTTTTTAAATAGCAAAGAAATGATAAACCAAAATTTATTATAGTAGATAACTGAACAAGAAGTAAAAAGCAGGTTAGAGGAGAAGTAAAATACGTATGTGTTAGAATTATTTTAGTTCTTTAAGGTGGTGATACTTTCATAGATATTAATCATATTACTATTCATAACTTACATATTTAAATTTTTAAATATTCAAATAATATATGAAATTAAAACCAGAATTATGTCATTTCAGTGGACACACTCTTTTATGGCTCATTATTTACCAAATAAGGTTCTAAATAATTAGCACAGATGTTCTAGATGCAACTTCTTTCTATGTTAGCTCTAACATTGCACCTTTCTGCAATGGTAACCAGATTTTATAGTTTAGTCTTGCTGCTTTCCTCTCCTTTACTATATATATATATATATATATATATATATATATGTATATTCTATAATAATAAAAGCATAATATGCTAATTAGACCTGCGGCGGGAGGGAAGCCCGAGTCCTGGGTGCCAAAGGGAAGCCGGAGCTGGCAGCCAGGGGAAGGAAGGCCTACTCTTGCACAAATTTCATGCATCGGGCCTCTAGTACATTAATATGTTCTTATATCTTTCCTTAAACAATTCTCTCAGGTTTCAATATCTTCACTTTCTCCCAATGTGTATACAAATCCTCCTCATCTCCCGTGTGAGGACTGATTCCACCAGTATCAGCTCTCCCACTCCATGTTACTTATACGTACTTTGCAGTGTAATCTGCATCCAGCAGGTAGGAAATAGCCAAGCTGTAATGGTGAAGCAACCGTCTTTCCTACTACCATAGATAAAGACTACACGTCAATCAGCCTTGGAGCAAGCTTTAATGAGAAAGTGAGAGTACAAAGCCCTGGCAGAGTAAAGCAACCTCCTGGCAAGGACTAGCTTGCAGCCAGAATAAGAGATGCATAGAAGAACATCAATGGATTAACCTACTTTAGCAAGAACATCTACTCTTTCAGTTATTACAGAGTCTGTCCTCTTAGCCTCACCTGGGTGGAAAATGTCATCAATTCCTCAGGAAGGACAAATTAAAAGAATATTTCAGCTCTCCATTTCATAGCATTAATATTTTGTGGCATATAATTTTCCTTATCCCATTTTGTACCTTTATATATTGTCTCAATTAGTTCCTAAATTGCCTTCATACAGTACTAAATTAAACACTTCCTGTTGCCAATGTTGCTATAGTTAGCTAGATCTACTCCATTATTGCAATAAAGATTTTGGTTTCCATATGATCAAAGAACAGCATTCTTTAAAAAGGCTTATGTCTGTAAATATGAGCTTCAAGCTCAAAGATAACAGTGTAATTCATAAGTAGTCATTTAACAATGGCACACAACGTTTAGGGTCATGAGGTGGTGGGAATGGTCTACTCTGGCAGGGAGGAGTGTTTTATCATTGCACTCCATTATTTAGAATTGGCAGTGCATGGAGATAATATAAAGACTAACTTTTGATCAATTTTATTATTTTTAAAATTCTCTTGAAACAATGCACCCTTTTACTTCCTGCATCCGTGATGGACCACTCTCACCTCATCATCACCCCACCTTCTGTTTCTCCTACCAGATTGAAACTTCTTTGAGGGCATGAAAGAAATCTTATTTTTGGATCACAAAGCCTAACGTTTAGTGGATTCTTAGTAGATGTTTGTTGAAGAAAGGAATTTCATTTGTTTGGATGTGCTTGGTGACATGTAATCAAACATCCAATTTACATTGATATTCACAAGGAAGCAGATACACTGACTCACAAGAGAAACTTGGTTCAGTCCTAATCATGTTATCTAACGTACACTTTCCTTTATGCTTCTCCACTCTACCTTCTGGGGTGGGTTTATAGCTGTTCACATGGAAAATAATACAATAATTACTACATAATAACACAATAATAAACTCTGTGCTTTGCATACTCACAACTGTAGACCTACTTTTGCCCCACCCTATACAGATACCGTCTGGCTGCCAACAACTCCAGAGGCAACAGAAGTTCTCGTCCATGACCAAGAGAATAAATAAGAGTAATTCCTGAAACCGCACCACAAGAGTAAGGAAGCTTCTTTTCCTTATCTTGTCCTCACCCCTGAGTCAACAGCACCTAGAGCCAGGGAAGAAAGAAGCTCCTTCCAGAGCCTGGAAGAAGATCTGCACTATTCACAAAGGCCTGGATTCGAAGCCAAACTTTGTAATAGTTATATGACACAGGGAAATGAACTAATTTCATGAAGCCATTGTTACCTCATCCATTTAATAGAGATTATGTAGGATTAACCTCAGAAACCAAAATGCAAGCAAAGAACTTAGCACAATGCCTGGCACACAGTAAATAACTAATGTAAGTGCCTATAAGTCCATACTTTTCCACATACACATTCAACATCGACATTGTGAGTGTCCAGGGGATCTAAAGAGTTAAAAAGATAAATTATTGAAATTATATATTTTAAAGCCTGCATTGCTTGTGAGACTTATCAAAGGAGTGGGCATCATTAATTGCTTTAACCCTGTAAAAGGAATTTAGTAGAATGAGTTAATTGGTTTTATTAAGAGTGCTAACATCTGGACTTGTTTTTAGTTGGGTTTATGCAATCCCATGTATTTATTCATCTGCTAATTCTGCATGAGCAACAGAGTTAACCGGTTGTGCGGACCCTGTTATTGAGACTACTCTCTCCTCTCCTACCAACACCACCTTGAATACCTACTACATCTTGAAGAAAGAGACATACATGTACTGCAGTGATGACACAATGTTGATGAACACTTTCCAGGCATGAATTACCCTTTGACATAGCCCTTCCTGTACTTGGGCTACATTGATATGTTATTCACATCTTCAACGAAACAGTATTTTTATTTTTCTTAAAGTATGGTACTAAATATGTTTTTGGTGTTAAATTTTCATTTCAAATGTCTCAAGAGACATGGTTATAGAGTAGAAAGCAAGTGTATTTGGAGTTGTCAGTGTGGGATTTGAAATCAGTTGGCTGTGGTTCAAATCCTAGCACTTCTACCCACTAGCTCGGTAACTTGGACAAATAATTTTACTTATGCTATCCTTTGGTCCCTTTGGTTCCAATAAAAAGGAAGTAATAATATTACCGACTTCAGAAAGTTGCTGTAAATGAAATGTACATGAATGTTTCTTCTTCTACTCCTTCTTCTTCCTCTTCATCACCATCATCAAAAATCTTGCTTCATAGATAAATCTACCATTTACTAGGTGGCCATTGGCAAGTTATTTAACCATCCTATACCTCCATTTTCTTATCTTTTAAAAAGTTATAGTTGTAAATACTTCCTAGGAAAATTATAAAATTAAATAAAGTAATATATCTAAAGCACTTTGGACAGAAGTTCAGTGAATCATCATACATTATTTCTTTCCCTCCTGTCCTCAACCCTTTTTTTTTCATCCTTTAGTGATTTTATACACACACACACACACACACACACACACACACACACACACACACAATCTGCAGGAGACATGTGTGTATTTTTTTTTACAACTAGCTTCGAGTCAGTAAAAATGTTTATCAAATATTATGCTACATAATATCAAATATAAACAGTTCCTGCTAAGAGGCAAAGGTAGAAACAGATTGAAATTCATATCTCATTGCTCTTGCTCTGTGCTTGGACAATTGAGATGTTTAGCTGTATGTTGGGGCAAGAGGTCTCTAGATAGTCTATTGGAATTTCATCTTCCAAATACTGGAGTTAGCAGAGGCCAAGGAAATATATTAAAAAGGCATGGCTCCCAGAATTTATTGGCAAGTCCAAAGTAATAAAAAAGCAAAATTTGATGTAACCCGGGGCTCTTCATACTATCATTTTTCACCTTTGCCACATCCTCTCTCGCTGACCTAAGCTATTTCTCAGTGTGGTTTTGGAAATTGGAAGAGGGTGTTTAATGCCTTGCTTGAGCACGCTTTCACCTGGCTCAGGATGATTTATATTTCAGATTGTATTCCTTTCTCTAGAGGTAGTTGGAATATTGTTGGAGTGATTTGTTAAAAAAATATAAAACCATGTGCAAACTCAGTTACTTGAAGAAAGAGTGAGAAGGTGATGGCAGCATAAGCAGAAAGGGAAGAGATAAAATACTGAACATATAAAAAACAAGAAGGGGCAGAAATATGGCAATTATTAATGAGGTATTTGAAAATAGTTGAAAATCAAGCAAAGAAAATTGGATGAGAAAACACATATACTAGTACAAGAGAAAAATTGTAAGAATCAAAGATGCAGAAACAACAAGATAAAAAGAAGTAAACTGACTTTGAGTACATCTTTCTGTCTCCTCTTTACATTATCTGCTTGATTTAATAGAAAAGAGTTTCAGGAATAGTATTTGAAGGAAATTTTAGAAGATAATCTTTCATAATTTATTTCAGTTCTCTACAATCCACATTTGAGTACTTTTAAAAGAGTGACCGTTGTGGCTGTCGGGACTGCCTGCACAACCTCTAATGCCCTCAGGAACAAATGGATCACGCTGCTGGTTTCCTGGCCAAGGACTCACATGATGCATGGGACTCTCACTCACAGCATTTGCTTTTTTGCTGATGTCTGAGTAATCTCTGAAGTTTGCCACGCATTCAGGACAGAAACCGAAAAGTTGCTATTGCCTCAGAGCAATAATGGCCTGGAAATTGCTTTAACTTGATGTTACAGCAGCAGCCACAAGCAAACAGACTTGTAAACTGGTAGGAAATGAAATCAAAGACCACTGCTATTTTTTTTTTCCTTTATATCCTGGCTTGGATGAATAATGACTGGACCAATACATGTTTACTTCCTGACTGATTGGCTCTAGAATATATCCCTGGGGAATTTATGCTGCAGAACATTCCCTGGACTTGTGTTTCTGAATCTTTGCAGCAACCAATAATTTTTATAGACCCATAAATATGACTCTCAGATGTCAATAAATCAATGAGGCCAATGTCCTGCCTGTGCACAAGGGGCGGGTGACATATTGCTTAAGGACTTGAACAGCCTGGGCTCTTCTGACTCACTCTATGACCTTGAACTTACACTGCCTGCTGCTTAACTTTCCTGGCCTTGCAAGCTTGGCAATATTAAATAGGTTAAACCAGGAAGTGGCAAAATGCCTGGTGCTCTCAAATGAAGTTAGTCTAATAACATGACCACGTCAATGGCCTTTGCCTAGCACACTGGGGAAGGGACTAGGATGACAAGATTTCATGGATCCTATCAATCACCATAAAATCTCTGCTCAAGACCATCAGCCTTGTTTGTGGAAACCTGAGCCAGAGATTAATGGCCCTGAACAATGTTAAGTTCAATAGTAGAATGATGGTCTTGAGTCCTCATATTGACTTCATTGGCAACCAGCTCTACACTCTTGGCAAGTCATTTGAAATCTCTCTGTGCCTCTACTGCTAATCTTTAAAATGGAGACAGCATGCCTTACAGGACTGTAGTGGCAGTCCAACTGTATTCAGTTAAAATGGTTTTCAAAAGTTAGAAGCTACTCAAGCAAATGAGGCACCAAGAGGCAGGCTACTACAATGGTTTAGAGCACCCTGAAGCCAGCTGCCTGGATGAGAAGCATCAAGGGTGTCATCCACGTAAGTGACTGTGTAGGTGCCCATAGACTCTCCTCATGTGCCTGCCTCCGGAGATCCTGCTGATGAGAAAGTCAGATTCTCTTCTCACCTCCACCCAACAACTCTCCTGCAAGTGCTCTCACAGGCATCACTAATCAACCTCCTCATGGTCAGATCCAGCAGACCCTTTTCAGTCCAGCTCTACACTTACCGCCCGTCAGATTTCCCTTTGCCTTAGTCTCTTCAGGTATAAAATGGGAATAAAAATTGTTTCTAATAATGGTGGGTACATGCTATTATACATCTCTGCAAACCCTTAGCATGTGCAACATCAAGTGTGAGCCTTAATGGAAACTATGAACTTGGGGTGATAATGATGTGTCAATGTAGGTACAAATGAACCACTCACTGGTAGGGAATGGCAATAATGGTGGAGGCTATGTGTGTGTGGGCAATAGGTATATGGGAAAATCTCTATACACTCTGCTAACTTTTGCTGTAAATCTAAAACTCTCCTAAAAAAATAAAGCCTAAGCCTTGACTGGTTTGGCTCAGTGGATAGAGCATTGGCCTGCGGACTCAGGGGTCCCAGGTTTGATTCCGGTCAAGGGCACCAAGAAAAACAAAACAAAAAAGAGCCAACAGAAAAAGGACTAATAAACAAAAAAAATAAAGCCTATTAAAAAAAGAAAACCCTATCTATCCCTTAGGGTGTTATGAGAATTAAAAAATGTAATGTATCTAAAGAGCTTACACCATCCCAAATACTGTAAACACTCCAAAAATGGTGGCTGTTATCACAGCATAATTTTAAGGAATTTCCCAGAGAATATTCTTTGCTTCCTCTTTTTTCTTTTACTTTATTATCTTCATTATAGGACCATGACAGATTATTGTTACGTCAACAGAGTGCCAAAACTATATGTATAAGAGCAATACCTTCCTTTAAGGACACGTTATTTGCTTATATAAAGCAAATAACCAACTCAATGGGTTCATTTTCCTCCCTTTTCTATCTCTTTTCCCTTCTCTATTCAGTTATGGGTTTCCCACCAAATGGACCATTGCTTTTGTCCTATGTAGATACAGCAGGGACTTACAGTGGAAGCAGCTGTTCTGCTGAAGTTATAGCCACACTATGCGATTCAGCAGTTTCCATCCCACTAGCTTATTTCCAGGTGAAGTCAAACCCTGGACAATGGTAGATCTTACCATGTGGCGGTTTCACTGCTGCGGAAAGGCTCACCAGGACTTAATGCTGGCCATCTGCTGAAAGTTTAAAGCTGTAATTGTCTGCAGTGAGTGCTGTGAATCCAAATAGATTCAACTTCTAATTACGTCAGTACTACTCACAACTCTTACTGTTTTTCTTTTTAATGTGGTGCCCCCAAGTGAGGAGATTTGACAGCAAGTTCTACCACAATATTTCGCAATATCAATAAAGCTTATTCACATGTCCAATTTACAATTTTATTGCCTCTTAATGTATTCTATGTTTGGCTATGGCGACTGGGTGGACTGAGTTTACAGAAATATTCGATCATAAAACGTCTGTTCCAATTAGAGGCATTTTGCATTTGTTTCGTCCCAATGGCATCAGGTTTGACACTGAACTTAAGAGTGTTTTGTTCTTGGCCATATTCATATAGGAAGCATTATAAGAATTGCAATGCTGTGCATACAACACTGCCCTTCAAGCAAGTAGAGCAAGGCTTAACAAGAGTTTCAGCAAATCATCCAAGGTCAAAAGTAAAGCACACATTTCTCAAGTAAGTTCTAAAGACTGAAGGGACCAACATTTTGCCAACCTGAAGTTCTTGAGATATTGATTTTAAGCTATTAAGAAACATAAGACTCAGGATAAACCTTTCCTGCCCAAGAGATTCAGACAGAGACACCTGCTTCAGGAAGGAGATCTTAGGATGCTGCCTTAGCCAAATTTTGAATTAAGTGAGGGGGCTTCAGGCTAGATACCCCCTGGTCCATTGTTTCTGAGTTGCTAACAAGGATTTTCCTGCCATGTATGTTCCCCTCTTCCTCAATTACCTGTAAATTACCCATTCTCACTTCTGAAATCTAATACCCCCTCCTTTCTCCATTGTCCAAAAACATCTTTTATACCCAATGTTACCTCATTGTCTTTGAAATTTTCATGCCTATGTAAATTTGATTTTTCCTGTTAACCTGTCTCTGTTAATTGGATAATTAGACTAGCCAGAAGAACTTAGTGGGAGGAAAAGTATTAATATATATTTTTTTTAGCTCCCACTGGACTGAGGAATGGGGAAAACAGAATCTTTGGAAAGGACAATTGGTGGCCAGGGCAAAGGGGTCTAGAAACAAATGCACTTACAAGTAGAGAGCCATCAGCACCATTATTCTGATTCTGAGGCATTAGCGCATGAGGCGGTCTATAAGCAGAAAAGAAAGTGAAACAGCAAAAAAGAGGGGGCCTGGAGATGGAAGTGTTTGATTTGAAATCATATTGTGTAAATGGGTGATGTCGGTAGTGAAACAGATTGGTTTCCTTTAGGCACAAGAGAGGGTGACCTCAAATAGCCCTAGAAAACAGCCCAGTGAACCCTGGCATTTTGAAGGAGACAGAGTGGTAGTGATGCTACAAAACAAAAGATGTTGGAGCTATAAACTCATGTGAAACAACAGCAACACCAGGCTAAAGGTGAGCAATCCTGACCACACAGCGAGAGGATTGTTTAAATACAGGAAAGCGGGAAATTGCCTGGTTAGCCTTGGAAGGTGGCGATCTTGTGGGTAGGAGGAGATGGAGCTTCTAAAAAGGGAATGTGCAGAGAAATACAGTGACACAGAGCAGGCGTTCAATATATATTTGAGAAATAAGGAAATAAGCGAAGCATCAGTAGAACAACAGTGGCTAACATTTATTGACTACTGATTAGATGCCAATTTTTGCTAACTTATTTAATCATTTTACAGATGGAAAAACTGAGCTTCAGAAAGATTAAATATTTGCCCAATTTAATGCAGCTTAGTCACCAGTGCAGCTGAAATTCTAACCTAATTGCTTACAGAACCAGACATCTTAATCCCTATGGCTCAGTGGTTAAGGCTGTGCTCACTGGAGCCATTTATTTTAAGGTTCAAGCCCCCACCTCACCACTTACTAGCTTGAGTGACTTACATAATCTCTTACAACTCTGTTTTCCTCCTCTTCAAAATGGGGATGATACTAGTTGCTATCAACTGTTTAGGTGCCTCTTAAATGCATATGTTGAAGCCCTAAGCCCCAATATGATGGTATTTGGAGATGGAGCCTTTGGGAGGTAATTAGGTTACATGAGGTCATTGGGGTGGTGTTTGATGATAGGATTGGTGCCCTTATAAGAAGAGGAAGGGACCTTCTCTCTTCCTGTCAGAATACAGTGAGGAGGCAGCTATCTGAGCTAAGAAGAGGGCTCTGACTAAACACCCAATCATACTGGCACCCTGATCTCGGACTTCCAGCTCTAGAACTGTGATAAAGAAATTGTTTCCAGCCATCCTGGCTATAGTATGCTGTGATAGCAGCCTGAGTTGTCTAAGACCCTAGTTCTTTCATTGTTATGAGGATTCATTGAGGTAGTATTTAGAAAGCACTGAGTATAGAGTATGGTGCATTGTAAGTACATAATAAATGTTAGCTATTAACATCCATAAAAGCACCAGCTACTGCTTTTGTGTGCATTGCTTTTAGGCTAACGGGAACAAAATAACACATTTCTGATAAAACTTAAGAGTTGGAACATGTTTTTAGAAACTGAGATTTATTCTCTCACCTGTTCAATAATAACACTTATATTTACTACTCATTATTGCTTGTGTGGAAACACATAGATGGTGGTAGAGAGGCAGAGAGGTGTGGTGTGAAGGACAGACTAGCTTCAATCTCAGCTCCATTATCAGCTGTGTAGCCTGTGATAAACCAGTTGTCTTCAAACCTTGGTCTGTGCTTTGGAGAAAGAGTTCTGAACAATACCCCATATCTCAGGAGATGAAGGGTTTGAAAGTATTTTGCAAACTGTAAAGCACTGTACAAATATTAGTTCCTATGTTAACACAGTGAGAGATTTGGAAGAAGCAAGAAAACAATGCATTGCTAGTGAAGTTTAAAGAGCTTTCTAATTTGGGACTTGAGAACCATTAAGAACTGAGACATGCTGTACTAAATCTAGTTTAAAACAAACAAAAAAATGTTGAAATATGATTCAACCTAGAAAAAATGTAACTTGGTTTACATGGAGAAAGGACTCTGAAATAGATTTAGAGACACCTAGAGAGCAACATTGTGGATGAGCAGTGCTTATAGTAAGTCAGAAAATAGATTTGAGCTTTTACAATGTCAAGCAGCATTTAAAAGGGCAGTCCTATTCTACACTTTTATCAAGAACAATGGGCTCCTTTTTTCCTGGGACAATGCTGGCCCCGTACCCTACTGGGCGCTACAGGTCAGCTATAAGGCTAATGTGTGGTTGCCTCATTCACCAGGCAGCAGGCACACATGCACGCAAGCAGGCAGGCACGGATCTTGGGATTCTGTCTATGAAGGAGAAATGGGTCTAATTGGAGGAAGAAGAGGTAGGGAGGGTTTGGCCACCACCTGCTGCTCTGCAGGCCAGTGGCATGCCCTTAGCTCTTTTCATGCTTGTCCTGAAGATTTTTTTGCCCACTTCACCTCTGTGCATGATTCTTTTAGATCTGTTTGTATCTGAAGTGAGGCTAAGTGAATAGAAAGAGAGTAGGAAAGAGGAGACCACTGAAAATACATCACACAAGATGGAGTGACATGGTGATTGATAAAAATAAAGCCTAACATATGGTAAGGCAACATGTTGTAGCATAAACCCAGACTTCATTTATTAAAAATGTAAAGAAAAGCCTTAAATAATAGGGAGAGGGAGAAATAAATGAAGCACACAATTTTTACTGTCAGCAGAAGGTTATTCAGCTGTGTCTGGTGAGGTGTGTCTCAGTACACAATCCCAGGCTTTCATCTTCCTCCCACACCTATAAATATAGTCACTGAGCAGGTGCTCCATTTTTACACAGCGCTTCCATTTTTACACAGCTCTCCCCCAGTTCCCTGGCATCACCCTGTGTTCACTATTTGCACCTGCAGTGTATAGTAGAGAAGGGGTAGTGGTGTTAAGAGTATGCAGGCAATACCCTAGGCCCTAGGGTATATTGAGAAGTAGGCAAAGTTTGCTTTCTAACCTCCTCCATCATTCTTGTTAGCACCTGTCACCCACCACTTGCCCATTCAACAAGCTCATCTTCTACTGATTCTCATGTGACCCTCTGAGTGGGCAAAACTGACTTCCACTGACATTCCCTCATAGTCTAGGCCTTTCCCTTTGATCTCTTCTCTCCCATAGACTCCCCCCTCCGAAGGCCCCTTCCTCTGGTCTTTCTAGAGCATAAAACTAATCTAAAAGGCCCAGCCAGTGTGGCTCAGTGGGTTAGCATCGACCTATGAACCAGGAGGTCACATTTTGATTCCTGGTTAGGGAACATGGCTGGGTTGCACACTTGATCCCCAGTAGGGGGCATGCAGGAGACAGCCAATCAATGATTCGCTCTCATCATTGGTATTACTATTTACCTCTCCCTTCCTCTCTGAAATCAATATATGCATATATTAAAAAAACAAATAACTGATCTAACAGGCTCTTCCTTTCTGTCTGGCCGCAGCTATCAGGTAAGCCAAGATGGGCACCTACAAGTAAATCCAGGAGCAATGGAGGAAGGACCAGTCTGATGTAAACCACTTCCTTCTCAGGGTCACTGCTGGCAGTACCGCCAGCTCTCTGTGCTCCACAGGGCCCCCTTCCCCATCCGCTCCATAAAGCACACAAGCTGGGATACAAGGCCAAGGGAGGTTATGTCATATATCGGATTCATGTGTATTGTGGTGGCTGCAAAAACCCTGTTCCATAGGTGTGACCTATTTACGGTAAGCCTGTCTACCATGGTGTGAAACAGCTAGAGTTTCCTCCAAGCCTTCAGTCTGTTGCTGAGGTGGGAGCTGGATGCCATTGTAGGACTCTGAGGGTCCTGGATTCTTATTGGCTTGATGAAGATTCCACACCAAATTCTCTGAGGTTATCCTCATTGAGCCATTCCATAGGCTATCAGAAGGAATTCTGACACCCAGTGGATCACCACACCAGTCACAAGCACAGGGAGATGCAAGCCCCATGGCCTTGGAGCGGGCCACAACACGTTCTACCACACTATTGGTGGTTCTTGCCATGCGGCCTGGAGAAGTCACAATACTCTCCAGCTCCACTGTTACCACTAATATAAGTAATGTTTGCAAGATTCTCACCCAATAAACAATTTAGGACAGTCCAAAACCCCTAATCTAACAATTACAGAGATAAGGTGCTAATGATTGATAATGACTTAACAGGCTAGCTAGTCAATTTATCCAAACAAAGAATATACAGGCATGTTAGAATAAGGGTGAAAATTTAAGAAATTGAGATTAAAAAAAAAGAATCTCCCAGCATTTTAATTTGTATATCAATCCAGGTTATTTTAATTCCCATTGAGATACTTTCTAGAATAAATTTTAAATATCTGAACTCTGTTTCATCATCTGGATATTTACTGAAAACCTTAATTAGAGAAAAATTGAAAAAACAAAAAAACAAAAACAACTACCTGCTTAATAAGAAGACTGTTGTATTTAACCATACAATAAAGTAATATGCAGACATTAAAAATACCCAAAAAGGATATTTAATTACATAGAAATACTGCATCATCTTAGTCTAGGATAACATGGTTTGCTGTTCAGAAAATTTGAAGTATCTAACAACCAATCTCAAAACAATTCAACAGCTACTAAGCAGGTGAGCAGTTATGACACAAGATGTTGCCTGCATGTGCAAATGTAGCTGGATATAAAGAGAAAGGTTTCTGTTTATCTGTGTTACCTCCATTTAGTTATTTGCAGTGATATGTTGAACTTTAACTTTACTGGTATACTTCTAATTGTCATTTTAGTTGCCATTTCAATTGTCTTAAAATGCACTTTGATACAGCTCTGACATGAAAAACACTGTGCATGAAGATTGTGTCTGTCGTGTGCCAGATAATACAAAAAGGCCTGGGGCAGGGGACAGGGACGGGCTAGAAGAGGTCAATGGGGGAAAAAGGAGGATATATGTACCGCTTTCAACAATAAAGATTAAAAATAAATAAAGACACTAGAAATAGCCAAATCTCCAGGATTTTCAAAGCCAGGAGAAGCTGCTGTGGCTGACTCACACAGCATAAAGGACCCTCACTATGGCACCAACATGCTAAAAGCTTTTGGCAAACTTTCAAAAGAAGCTGCTTAACTTTCATCTATTTATAATGCAATCAAGCAGAAAACAAAATTGAATCTAGCAAAAAAAGAAAAAGAAAAAGCCTATGAGGAGTTTAAGACCCCTCGATTTGCTTCCAAATTTTAATATCAACTCTGAAAGTGGGAAGATGTCTGGATAAAGATCCTGTGTTGTCACTGGGAAGCAACATAGAACTATTGGTGGCCAGTATGACAAGCAAAAACATATGACTACAAATGACTTAGATCTCAATTTTTTCATTTTTCCTCCTTTTGAAATGGGAATATCTATAACTGCTATCCGATGCCTACCATTGTATGTGGAAGCTGATAACTTGTTTTCTGGTTTCTCAAGGCCATAGATGGAGAGGAATTTTGCCTCCAGATGGGACATGCCCAGTCCTCACACATACTGATTTATATGATGGGACTCTTTTTGTAATATACATTTTTATTGATTTCACAGAGGAAGGGAGAAGGAGAGAGAGATAGAAACATCAATGATGAGAGAAAAGCATTGATCAATTGTTTCCTACATGCTCCACACTGGGGATCCATCCTCAACCCGGTCATATGCCCTGACCAGGAATTGAACTGAGACCTCTTGGTTCATAGGTCAGTGCTCAACCACTGAACTGTGACAGCTGGGCTATGATGGGACTTTTGAGCCAAAAATACTCAGAGGAGATTTGGGGCTTGAGTTGGTTCTGGAATGGGTAGAGATTTGAGTAGAGACTGGGATGGGATGTATTTTTACATGTGGGATGGATGTGAATCTTTGGGGACCAGAGTGTAGACTTAAACAAAAATGCCATCTCACTAAAGCTATATTTTCTTTCTAGTCCTTAGAACCTGTTAATATTCCCTTATATGGCAAAAGAGTGATTATTACTTTATATGGCAAACAATGTGATTAAGTTAAGGATCCTGTGATGGGCATTTAGCCTGGGTTATCTGAGTGAGCCCTATATCCATTCACAAGTATACTTATAAGAGAGAGGCAGAGGGGATTTTGAGCTATACACACACACATATACAGTGGAGAAGGCATTATGAAGATGAAGGCAGAGATTAAAGTTATGAGGCCACCTCCAGCAAGAACTAGCTACCAGTGGCAAGAAACAGATTCTGCCTAGAAACTCAGGAGAAAGTGTGGTCTTGCCAAAACCTTGATTTCAGACTTGTGGCCTGCAGATATGTTAGGTAAAAAATTTTCTGTTGTTTCAAACTATTACGTTTGTTTTACCAGCCCCAGGAAACTAATGCAAAAGACAGGAGAATATAATAGTACAGTGTGGGATTATCATGAATTACTAAGTAAAAAAGGTTAAAAACACACTGTACTATAATGCTATTTTAATTTAAAAATAGCAGGTAATGAATGAATGAGTGAATGAATACATCTAGAAGACAACATATCTCAGTCTGCTTGGGCTGCTATACCAAAATACCATAGACTGGGTGGCTTAAACAAAAATTTTTTTCTTACAGTTCTGGAGGACAGAGATTAGGGTGCCAGTGTGGTTGGGTTCTGGTGAGAGCTCTCTTCCTGGCTTGTTGTCTCCCTACTGTGTCTTCACCAGGTGAAAATAAAGACAGCTCAGATCTCTCTTCTTCTTATAAATCACTAATCCCATTACGTGGGCCCCACACTTAAGCCTTCATCTAAACCTAATTACCTCCCAATGGTTCAAACTTCTAATACTATCACATTGGGTTAGAATCTCAACATATAAATTTTTGGGGATACATTCAGTGCAGAACACCATAAAATGTTACATTTCTGGAAACTGAGAGTTTAGGTAATATTTAGTCATACCCTTTCATATGTATATATGGCATATAAATATTTAACCCATGATGTGAAAATAACTCTTGCCCTTGAATTTGACTCAGTCAGGCTGAGGAATACAATTATCTCTAGCAAAGAACAGAAGTAATTCTCTTATTTTACGGGGAATAAAGGTTATATTCTGAAGATTTCATTGTCCCTGAAAAGGGGAATCATTTTTTTTCTCTGATGAACTCTGGCTTTAGTAGATTTAAAAATATTTCCAGATAACCCAAGAATCATTAATGATAAGAATATAGGACTCTGATAGGAAGGAATTAAAAGGATGAAAGTTTGGATAAAGGAGGAGAATGAGGAAGAAGGGTAAAGGAGAGGAGTCTGGTCTAAATGGCAGGTTATAAGGTCTTTGGGTGAATACTTTACCAAAGATGTGGGAGCCAGGCCTGGCAGATACCAAAAGTTCCTGCCCCACCACCATCCAGCAACGCTAGAACACACTCAGAGACTTTAAGAGTGAAGAGAACCTTTGGGTATTGTGGGGTTGTGAGGACAACCTATGACTGCTGTATTTAGCAGTTAAAATAAAGTCCTCAACTTAGGATAAGGGAGAATGGATGCCCCTTTTTACTTTTTTTTTTTTTTTACTGTGGATATGTAACACTATAAAATAAGAAAACAGTACAAAAAATAAAAAGTCATAAAATGAGGTAAAAGATTCTATAAATCTATCAAAAGTCATGTATTGAATATTTTAAAAGCAGAATGAGAAAAACTCTTCACCAGTAGTGGCATATCATTGGTTAAAATAACAGCTGACTGGTCAAGAAAGTGCTTAGCCCAGAGTTAGTTCTTTGAGCCCTGGGGCTTTGAAATTAGAAGAGGCTGAAGATTAAGTGAAACTAGAAAATGAGCTCCAAAAGTGTGAACAAAAGCTGATGGAGACAATCACATCTAACTCCCAAAGGACAAAGTTTAAATCCATCACTTGCAAAACTTTCCTTCACTCTGGCTGTGGGGCTTTGTGGTATTAATAGCATCTTAAGCTGAGAAAAAGTACAGATGTCTTGTGCTGGTCAATGAGCTTCTTCTGGCCTGGAGCAAATCATTCTGATTTAATTGACTGTTACCTTGTACAGAGAAAGGGGATAGATGTTTATGGTGACATAGCTTTATACCTGCACTCAATCATTTGGTTTGTAAAAAACATATATCTTCCCTGCTTTCAGTCAAGGGTGAATGAACATATGACATAGAAATGATAAAGTGCCTAAATCAAAGTGATATTAAAGGCCAAATGCCAAATGCTGCTTACATGTTAACGGCGATGAATTGAAGCATGCCCGAGGTTCCTCTAGACTCCATTCTGCAAGGCATAATGCATTAGGTGTGGAGTCAGATAGAACTAAGGATGAAACCTTGGCTTCTACTACATACTAGTTGTGCTAAATTGGATATATTATTCATTTCTTTGAGTCTTGACCATAAATTGGGATAATGATATCTATCCAATGGGGATTTGATTTTGTGAATGTTACTTAGACAAAGTATCTAAAGTTTTTAATCCAGTGCCCTATGTAAATTCAGTCATTCTTTGATGCTACATCACCAAATGTGAGTTTTGTTACACTGAAAGTCTATAAGGGAGAAATTCTTTGGGACATGGAAGATTTTCCTGTCATCCTTAAATCATGCTTACTGCTTACTCGTGGTGAGTCTTTGCTGCTGCTCTGGTTAAGGCAGGGCAATGTGATTGGACCAGTGGAGTCCAAGACAGAAGAGGAGGTGGGAGATTCCTGACAAAGGCAAGGCTACTAGTACACAGAGAGGGAGAGAAATAGGTAGGGGGCAGTAATGTCAATATAAACTTGCAGTGTAAGGTTTCTGGATATGAAAAACCTAGGTACTGTGTCAAGAAATAATCATAGAAGACTCACAATGAAGCTTGGTGCTCTAGAAATACTTGGAAGGACGGCAGATCTAAGCAGGCAAAGCAGGCTGAAAAAAATGATGCCCTGAGCTGAGCACCATGGATAGCTCCAAGAGAAGCCATTTCTTCCTCCGGGGATTATTGAAACCAATTTTATAGAGAAGCCAACATCTCTCTGCCTTAAAAGAACAAGATCGAGTAAGTATATTTGATCCCAAACACCAGAAGAAATTTTTATTCTTTTAATACTTCTAAATGTAGGTTAGCAATAATTAAATATCTCCACAGAATTGTTCAGAATTGGTTCTCTCTTGCAGAGGACATCTACTGTGACCTTAACTGATTTGATTAGGGCTGCTCTTTATTCTTGAAGATCCTGAGCTAATTCATGATCCTATCAGGAAGGTCCCCACCTGCCTTAACACTAACACGATGTTGAAGTTTAGGATTAGTAGTGGGTCAACTGTAGAATGTTTCAATTATGTGAGGTCATGAGTATGGGAGAGGGAATCTCAGGTGTATAATTCTAGGGCCATATTTATCCCAGTGCATTAGTCTAGCCAAACTGCTGTCAAGGGTCCCCATAAAGGGGTGGATATATATATTCTGCTCTACATTCTGTATTCCCCAGGGAAATTCATTTGGTCCTTCATGGTGTCTGTTTTCTTATCTGAAACATAAAAGGATTGAACTATAATATCTTAGGGGAAAATAAGAAGTTCCATTATAGAAGATGAAGTTATTACAGAAGATGGATTATTTGGTTTCAATTTATTAATTCAGAGACTCCAGAGATACAAAATATATCCCTGAGTAAAAAAGAACTGTAAAAGTATATAGAATTGAGACTCAACCAAGCCTTTCCAGGACCACAAGAAAATCAAGATATCATTAGCAAATGGATAAAAGAACCATAATGTGCTTAGCTGGAAAGTACTATGTTGTCTTAGAACTGGGACAGGGTGGAGTGGCCCCTCAGATCTTCTATGCCAGGAAATGGTAGAAATTCAGGCTTTGTATTATGGCTTTAACGGGCAGTTGTCCTTCAAGTTCAAAAGCTTCTAGGTGACAGAATGTAAAGTTTTATAAAGTCCAAAATGTCTGGAGGGCAGTGCATTAGAATACAGGAGAGAGCAGTGGGCTAAAATGAACCCTGGGATACAGAAGATTTGAATTATAGGAACGCCTTTAACAAAGCTGTGTTTGGCTGATGGTTTTTTATGTTTTTTTGTTTTGTTTGTTTCTTTAAAAAATAAGTCTTATTGTCATTTCTGAATAATCAAATTTGGACTCCTTAGTTGTCATGTTCTTCAAGCACTAGGCATAAGACCTGTATTTTCTGGAGCAGCAATTCTCAAAGTGTGAGCCTCAGACACCTGTGTGTCTCTGATACATTATGGGTGGTTTATAATATCCTCCCTTTCCAACTATGTATCTCCAAGAGGCCCGATTTTCTTCTTATATTTCAACCAAAATAATGGATCACAACAGATTGACTGCAAAAGCAAATATGAGAATCCACTTGTTTCTATTAGGCCATATAATAACTAGATATGCAAAACTATAAAAAAGTGCCATATTCTTACTAATTTCTTTTGGAAAATTATATTCTTGAAAAAGGTCATTTATTTTTCATATAAATGACTACATTGCTTCTTAAAATAAAAATGTAAGCCTCTCTTTTAATTTCTAACATGGTAAATATTGATAAATATGACCCAGATAATAAAAAGCCCTTTGGAGGTCTTCAATCATTTTTAAGAGTGTAAACAAATCAACATGTTTGATCAGCATTATTGTAGAGGCATCAGCATTCAAGTTTTTCTGATTAGTTAATCAGTACTTTAATAACAGAGTAAAATTGAACAAAAACTCTTGGTTTCTGAGTTTGTATGAGATGTTAAGCTGTCTGGGAGATATGGGGGCTGACATCGGTATATTTAGATTATTAACTTGGTTTGGTGTGGGTTAATACATTGAGCATGTAAGGTTCCCCCTTTAGGGCCCTGGGTCTCCCCACCTGGGGCTGGCCTTGAGTTTTGGAGTAAGTGTTGACAGATAATACTAGTGGGTTTCATCCTGACTATTCACCTACATTTTGGCCTCCAGAATAAACCAATAATGAAAGAAAGTGTTCTGCAACCAGGAATGATTGAATTGAGTCAAAAAAGCTTAGGATAAATGCAAGCAAAATCTCTCTATTGGTGTGGGTGACTAATATTACATTTTAAAGTACATCTCTAGGTAACTGGTTGAAGTTTCATCACTTCGATATATCAAATGTAAAAATATTTCTCAATATTTCACTGTAATATAGTTTATAGGAAATAGGAAACAATACTGTTAAGCTTTACATTTGGAGCAAAAAAGAGTTATGACTGGGCAAATTTCAATAAACTAGGGTAATTGAGATGAAGTACAAACTAAATATATGAAAATAAGTTTAGAATGGAAATACCTTCAAATAAAATATTAAAAGATAATATTTTGATGTTTTAGAATATATGTCATATTCTAGCTAATACATAATGGAATTAAAAATACATATATTAGTTGGACTTTAATGAAAGCAAAACTTTTGCTTTGCGATTTAGACAAAGTCAGCTAGTCTGTTTTTACATCTCCTAAATGAGGAGAATGCATTAATACTCACCAACTCCAACATTCATATGTAAGCCATCATTGAATAGGTTTCTTAAGTTTATTTGTTTTCTCAGGTAATAAAACATGTCACCTACTATGTTACAATTCGTTTGTTTACTCTATAAACTATCCTATATAATAAAAGGTTAATATGCAAATCGACTGAATGGCAGAATGACCTGTAACTATGATGCACACTGACCAGCAGGGGATAGACTCTCAATGCAGGAGCTGCCCCCTGGTGGTCAGTGCACTCCTACAGGGGGAATGCTGCTCAGCCAGAAGCGAGGCTCACGGCTTGGGAGCGCAGCGGCGGTGGTGGGAGCCTCTCCAGCCTCCGGGGCAACGCTAAGGACCCCTTGGGGGATGTTCAACTGCTGGCTTAGGCCCGCTCCTGAGCGTTGGACATCCCCCGAGGGGCCCCAGACTGCAAGAGGGCGCAGCCTGTGCTGAGGGACCCTCCACCCCCTGCCCAGTTCATGAATGTCATGCACCGGGCCTCTAGTTTTTGTTATAAAGTTCCAAAGCAAGATTCATTACAACCTTAGAGAAACCATCACAAAAGAGTAAATGGTGACATCAGTTCAGTAACATTTTGGAGAAGACTTCAAGGCTATCTTCACAGACAATTATGGTATTTCAGGCAAGAGTAGAATTTTTACCCTTAAGAATTTAGATTTTTTAATAATATCATTTTAGACCCACTTGATCATTGAGTGTTCTTTTTCTTTTACACATTTTGCTGCATTTTCTTGGGGGTGGTGATGAGAGTGGAGTAAAGATAGAGGCAAGGAGAAGAAGTAATTCTTGGCCCAATTACATTTTTATTTCTCTGGTTGACTAAAATTATTTGTGTCTCTTGATTTAGGAATTTCAGTGTTCACAACTCCTGGGTTCTACCCAATTCTAAATAACTCTTTCTTAAAGCATGTGATTCCCAAGGCAGTGGAATAAAATTCTTAACAAAGGCCATGCTAATTCAAAGCCATCAGCTTATAGTTTGTCTGCCATGCTATTTCATTTTCAGTAACCAATTATCATGTAAAATTCTGGCTTCAGTTGCATTAAGGCTATGCAGATGTCATGAACTCTGTATGTTTATAAAATGTTGAATCTTCATGAAAGGGCATATAAAGTTAATTAAAAGCTAATTAAAAGGGATAGATAAGTTTTAAATATCTGACATTGTCTACTTATTCAGGTCATCTGAAAGTTGAAAACTGTGGCCAATGTCAGATAAAAGACACTGAAGTACTTATCTTGGGGTAATTTCAGCCTCAACTTTGAGAAGAGGGGTCAATTGTTTATATAATTCACTCACATATCAAAAGAAGGAATACACAGTCTATAATATATTGCATACATTCATTAACTTCAGAGTATCTGTGCAGGGAATTCTCTAATACAAATGGAAATTACATGCACATTACAGTACTGTAGCTTACATCAAAGCCTATGATTATTATACAAAGATTCCAAGTACTGGTACTACAATTAACATTTGGGAAGAGTAATTAGTTGTTTTCTTTATCCTCTTTACAAAACAAATTTATTTTTCAATGAAAGTAACATTGAATGCTAAAAAACAAGGGTAATATTTTTGAATAAGCCAACCAAAAGAAATAAAAAACATAGGCTTTATCATTAGAGATAGATCAGGGACATATAAACCTAGTTACTTCAAAAGAGGTCAGAAATTGAAAAGAAAATAATGCCGCTAGTATGACAAATGCCTCTACCTCTACTTTAGGATTGGATTTCATCTGCCTCCAGGGCCAGCCCTACAAGGTCCAGAGCCACACGGCCTGATGGCCAGTGTGTGTGTGAAGTTCTGGGCAGGCAGGGGTCTTTGAGATGCGTTAGGCATAGGTAGATCCCTGCGATTGTACCTTGATTTCCTTTTCTATCCTGAGTAGGACCTTTCCTGTTTTAAAATGTTGACTTGTGCCCTGGCACTCTGCAAAGCTTTCCCCAATTTTGTCCTCCCTTCCCCATTTGGAGGACTTATTCTTGTCTTACCAATTCCTATCTGCTGCCCAAATTCTTGTTTCCATAGGCTGTTCACCCAGAAAACACACACTATTGTACTTCTCTGAAGATAGACCTGTCATTTGCTGACAAAGAAAAAATTCCAATCCATGCTGTTATTTTCTGCTTCTGCCCTTGTCTGTCCACAAGTGGAATTTCTACCATGGAGAATGATCAAAGGCAGTACAGACAATGAAATCTACAAACTCTCCCTTTTCTGCTTTGCTTCATCTGCTCAGAAATTGTTTCCCTTTCCTCTGCTTTAACTGCGTGTAAACCGGCTAACTTCTTTTCTTTGCTGTTGTCCTTAGATTCTCTCACTCCAACTAGGGGCTATGATCAAAACCTACTGTTTTTATTAAATAAATTGTCTGTAACTCTGGTATGTGCTCTAGCACATAAACTAAATGGTCTGTAACAGTGTATTTTCAATCATGAGTAACACCTGCACAGCATTTTCTGGATGAGATGAGAGAGACAGTAAGAGGGAAGGATGAAGGGAGGGGTAGGGGGAGAGAGAGAATGCCTAACAATAACAAAACATAATAGAAAGTTAATCCTACAGGATAGCTCATGTGAGATCCTCAGTTCCCTCCAAGTGGACGAGGTATCCGTTGCTCCTCTTTCCTATTGTCATTTTTAGAATTATGTATTTATTCTCAGTGCATAATGGACAGGAGCCTTTCAGTCAAAAAAACCTCATAAAATATATTCAGTCAAAAATTAACCAAACCAAAGTTTAAGAATGATAATTAAAAGGGTAAATGTACAGACCAGGATTTTCCCCTTAGATGAAATTTAAATGATGCCATGCTCCAATGAATCATTTCTAAAACCAAAGTTTGATTTCAACAGCATTGCGTATACTTACAGGATGTGAGAGAACGAGTGAATGGGGCAAGAGAGTAGAACTCTCAAGAATCCCATGTCCTCTCCCTGGAATTCTGCCTTGGTGACTATAAAGTGGTTTATTTTTAAAAGATATATTTTTATTGATTTCAGAGAGGAAGGGGGAGGGAGAGAGAGATAGAAACATCAATGATGAGAGAGAACCATCGATAGGCTGCCTCCTGCATGGCCCCCATTGGGGATCAAGCCCGCAACCCGGGCATGTGCCCTGACCAGGAATCGAACTGTGACCTCCTGGTTCTGAGGTCGATGCTCAACCACTGAGCCATGTCAGCCAGGCTATACAGTGGTTTAGCTTTATTTTTTTCTTATCAAACTCCCCAACCGGATCCACTTCAGGATGCCTTGCAATTTGAATGACCCTGGTATTTTAATTCAAACAGTGTTTATTGACAGTGATTGAGTTTGGAACCATTTATAATTACCTGAATAGAAACAGAACAATTTTCAGTGTCCAGATGTTGGGCATGAGATAGATAAAGCATTCAGATATTGAATGTTAACTTCCATCTAAATGTTTTAGCTGGTATCCCCCTAATACACACTCTCCAGCAAAGACGAAATAGGAGAGTAAATTAATAAATAACCAATACAAAACCACAAAAATTAAGAAAAAAACAAATAAAAACAATTTTACCATAAAACAATGAATTCCTAAATAGCAAAAGTTGAGAAAAAACAAGTAGAATTTTAGTCAAAGTCATCTCTCCTGCCATTATCGCCAGATTGCATCACTATGAAAATCCATATATATATATATTTTTTAAAATCACATTTTAACCACATTATAGGATGGAAAAGGGAAATAGGAAACTAGAATTCTAGATCTGGGATAACGTTTTTCATGCATGAATTTCAATAATGCAGTTGTTTTGATAGTAATGTCACTGGGCACATCAAGAGCAGACACCCTTTGTTCAACAGCTGTGGCTGTTTCTTCCCGTTCACCAAGGAAACTGTCACCAGGCCAGACTTCTTACACTCTGCTATCAGCTTTATCACCCACTGATAAAGAACCAAGCTTCTCATACAAAGCAGTTGTATTTAGGGATCAACCAATTTTTCTCTATAGGGATATAGACTAGGCTTCTGCTATAACAGATGGCAATCATGGAAATGAATCCTATTTTCTACAAAATTGATAAGCTTATGTTAAATTATATTATGCAAACTTGAGTACAAAACAGCACTTATAATCATTTAGTATTTATTATTACAGTTATAGTATACCAAGAACAAATTTACTGAATCTGTCTGTATATCAAACATTAATTACTAAAGTAATAAAACTTATTTATATGCCATTTTGAAAACATCTCAAAACCAACACACAAACAAGCACATACACACACACACACACGCAAATACAGGACCAAAGAACATAGAAAATGAGTAAAATCAAGTTAAATTATAGTGATGGAGTCTGGGAAAATTTTATACTGAAATGGAACTATTGACTACTGTAAAAATGCTATTATTAAAGTTGTTTTGTATACCGATAATCAACTATTGGGATAGTGCATTACTCAAATATGTTGCATGTTTTGTTTACATTGTCAACTGGAAGGTAGAATTCTTCTCTACTTCTTTTACATTTAAATTTCAGTGATTGCAAAAACTAACATTGACATTCTTAAACATATTAAGAGTACAGTCACCATATGCAGAAATGACATGAACAGATTTTTATCACAACTTTGTCCTTGAGAACAGAGAACATATTTAATTGTTTCATGAGTCATGGGGAAGAGTGAAAACTGAATATTTACTACCTTGTTTGGCTTATGAGCCAATGTGAATAAATCCTATGTAAGAACTCTTAAAATTCACATTTGATACAACTCTTGAAAGAAAAGACTCCCTAAGTCTTGATGAGGAAATTATTTCCCTTCTCTAACATCTGTGATTTGATCATAGCTTGATGCATATCCTTGTTTGATGCTTTTCTCCCTCCTGCACAAACAGATTCACATATTGTGAATTTATGCACCCATATCTTCACTAGTCTGCATTATCTGTTGAAAAGATTTCCTCACAATTGGACAAACTTATTTAAAACCTGCAAGAGACTATACAAAAAGAAAGTACAAAATTACTTATCATGTTAAGATGGTTCCACTTGTAATCAAAGAAATGGAAATATGTAAAAGATAAATACAATGCTATTTTCTACCTATCAAATTTCATAAAGAGATGGATAGATGTCCCTTTGCTGCTGAGGCTGAGGTGAATCTGGAGGCCTCTTAAATGGCTGGAATAAGGATTATTTTGCCTTTGCACATACTAATATAAAAAAAGAGTTGTAAAAAACGTTCAGAAATATAGATTTGATAATCCCAGTCTTGTAAATTTATTTCTAAGGAAAGAAACCAAAGGAGAAGAAAAAACTCTTACATATAAAGATATTCACTTCCAATATCATTTTTGATACTAAAATACACTTAAATATCAAGTAATAGTGGAAATATTAATTGATATATGGTAGAACTACCTGATAAAATATTATGCTGCAACAACAACAAAAGAGAGATAATTATGAGGAAAGATTAGGCAATGAAAGAAAATAAGTAATTTAAAAAGTTAAAAAAGCATAAATTCAATATAATTATCACTATTAAAATGTGTAAAATGTGAAGAAAACATGCTTTAAGACAAATAGATTTGTTAGGATGATAATGTTATGTGTGTTTTCCAATGTATTTTCCAAACACTCTATAATATTTTCATATCATTTTATGATAATAATTAATTATAACCATCATCTTTTTTAACTCCCAGTTCCAATAGCCTCCTTTCATGGGACTTGAGTATGTTCTTGCATTATAGTTAACAATTCATTTGCAATAAATTAATAAGCTGTTCATTAATTTAGTTACAGACTTTGGAAATGAGCATAAGAGTTTGTAAATAAATACTGGGTGTCATTAAGTATTATGACCAAAACTTGAGGATGCATATACTTATTTTTCTAATCTGCTCAGAAGGGTTAATCATTGCCATGTTAAAGAACTGCAAAATTCATAAGGCCTCCTTCTCCAAGGATTTATTATTATCTACTATTTTCACATGGAATTTTTATAAGGAATTATCATATTACCTGATATTTTCATATTCTCCATTCAAAATAATCAATAATTTCACCCCCTTGATAGGCTTTTTTTTTTCTATCAACAGCAGAAAATTATTCATTGCAGTTTTTTAAAGAAAGTTAACTTTGAATACAGTATTTTTCTAAATCTTTGGGTCACTCCCAACAGGAAGTACTACTTTTTCCTAGAGTTTGAAATAAAGACAACTCTACCCCTCAACCCATGCAATCTTCATGGCTCAAAGAAATCCTGAAAGAAGAACAAAAGGGAAAGGACTGGTTTGAAGTCCATGTTTTCCCAAGTAAATGCAGAGTAATTGATATGTTTGAGATTTAGTCTAATATGGTTGGTGAATTTTCATTCAGGCATTTTCAGATTAAAAGAGTTCTACATAGTGACCAAAAGAGATTTATGTCAAATATGTAAAGCTGGCTCAATATTTGAAAATTAATTAATGTAACCTTCGTCAACAACCTGAAAAAAAAATCACATGATCTTATCAATATATGCAGAAAAAGCATTTGATAAAATTCAACAATCATTCATGATAAAAAAAAACACACACACACAAAAAAAGAACAACAAAACACGTCTCAGGAAACTAGGAATAGAAAGAATATCAACTTAATAAAGAATATCTACAAAAAACCTACAGCTAATATCATGGTGAGAAACTTGGTTTCTCATGAAGACTAGGTGCAAGGCAAATACTAGTATGTCCCCTCTTACCATTCCTTTTCAACATTTTACTGGGAGTTCTAGCTAATGCAATAGACAAGTAAAGGAAATAAAAAAGAACATACACTGAGTGGCCAGATTATTATGATCTCTGAATGCATAATAATCTGGCCACTCAGTGTATATCCTATATAATAAAAGACTAACATGCAAATTGTCCCCTTGATCAGGAGTTCAACCAGCAGGCAGGCCGGCCAACCGCCCATGTCCCCTCCCCTGGCCAGGCTGGCTGGATCCCACCCATGCACGAATTCATGCACCGGGCCTCTGATAGCCTATATAATAAAAGGCTAATATGCAAATCAACCAAACAGCAGAACAACAAGTCACTATGACACGCACTGACCACCAGGGGGCAGACGCCCAACGCAGGAGCTGCCCCCTGGTGGTCAGTGCACTCCCACAGGGGGAGCACCACTCAGCCAGAAGCCCTAAGCCAGGCTCACAGATGGCAAGCACATCGGCGGTGATGGGAGCCTCTCCTGTGTTCACGGCAGCGCTAAGTATGGTGGACTGCCGCGAGAAGCGGGCCTAAGCCATCAGTTGGGCATCACCCAGGGGCTCCCAGACTGCGAGAGGATGCAGGCTGGGCTGAGGAGACACTCCCCGCCCCCCCGAGTGCACGAATTTCCTGCACTGAGCCTCTATATATATATATACCCTGAGTGGCCAGATTATCATGCGTTCAGAGATCATAATAATCTGGCCACTCAGTGTATATTTGAGAGGAAGAAATAAAACTGTCTTTGTTCATAGATGACATGTTCATCTATTCAGAAAATCCAAAAGAACTGATTAAAAAACAAACAAACACCCCTCCTAGAACTGATAAGTTTGCAGGATTTGAGATTAATATTCAAAAGCCACTTGCTTTCCTATATATCAACCATAAACAAGTGGAATTTGAAATAAAAATAATACTATGTGTATAATAGTACCACAAACATGAAATGTGTAAGTATAAATTTAACAAAATATGTACAAAATCAATATGAGGAAAGCTGCACAGAATCAAAGAAGAACTAAATAAATGGAGATATACTCCATGTTCATGGGTAGGAAGACTCAATATTGTCAAGATATCAGTTCTTCCAAACTTGATCTATAGATTCAATGCAATTCTAACCAAACCCCCAGCAATTTCTTCTGTGGGTATTGACAAAATGATTCAAAGGTTCTATGGAGAGGCAATAGATCCAGAATAGCCAATACAACATTGAAGGAAAGAACAAAGTTGGAGGTCTGACACTATTTGGTTTCAAGACTTACTATAAAGCTGCAATAATCAAGATAGCATGGTGTTAGTGAAAGAACAAATAGATCAATGGAATAGAAAAGAGAGTTCAGAAATAAGCCCACATAAACATAATCAACTGCTCTTTGACAAAGGAACAAATGCAATACAGTAGCATAAAGATAGTCTTTTCAACAATGGTGTTTGAACAAGTGGGCATCCATATGCAAAATAATAATAATAATAATAATAATAATAATAATAATAATGAATCTAGACAGAGACCTTTCACCCTTTCTAAATATTAACTCAAAATGGATCACAACCTAAATGTAAAATGCAAAACTATAAAATTCCTAGAAGATATAGATGACCTTAGGTATGGTGGTAACTTTTTAGATACAACACCAAAGAATACTTCATGAAAGAAATAATTGATAAGCTGGACTTCATGAAAATTAAAAACTTCTGCTCTGCAAAAGAGACTATCAAGAGACTGAGAAAATAAGCCACAGACTGTGAGAACATATTTGCAAAGTATACATCTGATAAAGAGTGATATACAAAATGTACAGAGAAATCATACAGAATAAACATCTGATTCAAAAATTAGCCAAAGACCTTAATAGACACCTCACCAAGGAAGATATACAGATGACACATAAGTATATGAAAAGATGCTCCATATGTCATTAGGGAAACACAAATAAAAACAACAGAGATACCCCAAACACCTATTAGAATGGCCAAATCCAGAATAATACCGAATGCTGGTGAAGATGTGGAAAAATAGGAACTCTCATTAATTGCTAATGAAAATGCAAAATGTCACAACCACTTTGGAAGTTTCTTACAAAACCACACATTCTCTGATCTTAAGGTCCAGCAATTATATGCTTTGGTATTTACCCAAAGGGATAGCAGAGTTGCATCCACACAAAAAACTGCATACGTATGTTTATAGAAACTTTATTCATAATTGCCAAAACTTGGAAACAACCAAGATGTCATTCAGTAGGTAAATAGATCGATAAACTGTGATACATCCATACAATAGAATGCTTTTCAGCACTAAAAAGAAATGAGCTATCAAGCAATGAAAAGACATAGAGGAACCTTAACTGTATATTACTAAGTGAAGAAGCCAATCTGAAAAGGCTACATGTTTTATGATTCCAACTATATGACATACTTGGAAAGGCAAAACTACGGAGACAATAAAAAGATCAGTGGTTGCTAGGAGGGGGGTTGGGAAAGGAATGAATAGGCGAAGCACAGATGATTTTGAGGGCAGTGAAACTACTCTGTGTGATACTGTAATATTGGATATATATCATTATAAATTTGTACAAACCCATAGGACATATACCAAAGTGCACCCTCATGTAGACTATGGACTTTGAGTGATCATGATGTGTCAGTGTAAGCTCATCAGTTGTGACAAATGTACCACTCTGGTGAAGGATGTATGTGTGGGGGTGGGGAATAATATATGGGAAATCTCCGTACCTTCCCCTCAACTGCACTAAAAAAGTCAATTAAAAAAAAGCAAAAGAAAACTCACAAAACCTAAAATTAAGGAAGCATTCATTCAAGCTTGGGCCAAACTGAAGTTCAGGTTTCTCAGGGGAAGTGCTAAGTTTTGCTGTCTCCAGAATTGGTTGCTGTGAAATTCTGAAGGTAAAATGCTATGTGCAGGCAGATGAACCCATTGGATTTCACATTATTTTTATTCTTATTTCTTCATCTCAATTTTTGTTGTTGTTAATTGTCACCCGAGGATATTTTTCCAATGGATTTTTTGGAGAGAATGGAAGGGAGGGGGAGACTGAGAGAAACATGGATGTGAAAGAGATGCATTGACTGGTTGCCTTCCACATGTGCCCAGACTGGGGCTGGGGTGCCCTTGACTGGAATTGAACCTGCAGCTCTTCAGTCGGCAGGCTGGTGCTCTGACCACTGAGCAAACCAGCTAGGGATTCATCTCATTTTTTAATCATGTGTGTTGGTTTGTACTTTGGAAACCATCTGGTTGTCATCATGGTTATTTAATTCTGCAGCATATTTGGAGGCTTTTTAAAAAATACAAATAGTAGGTCAAATCAATTAGCAAATCTAGGTTGGGGATCCTAGTTCTTTGATCTCTTTCTGTTTTCCCACTGCCCCATTATTAAAAGTTTGGATTAAGAGTTGCAAGTTGATGACCCACAATTGAAAGCCATATTAACATTCAGAAAGGATGGCTTCTGAAAGGTTTAAAAGAAGTAGGAGATGAAAATCAAAAACATAAAAATAAACTGAACAATGAGAAAAAAATATTATGCAGAAGGTCTAATAAGGTTTTTAGATTAAAGATAATTTACATTATCTTTCCAAGGAAATATTTAAAGTTTAAAAATTCTTATTTCTATTAACAAGATTTATAGGCTATTTATCTAGAACTGGTGGTGATGAAATTTCTTACCACTTGGAAATTATGTTAGTAGGTTAAAACACAGAATCTTAAAATTGAAAGCAAGCGAAGAGAACATCGATTTTAAACCTCCAGACTTTATGATGAAACTGTGGCTCTTCAACTGTGAGACTGTGAGCTGTGCTCCGAGCTCCCCCGAGGGTGTTGACACCATGGTGAAGTGCCTTGCCCTTCACCTTGAGAAGAATCAAGGATAATTATGTTAAACAGACTTCAAAGGGTTAGGAAAAAATACTGAATAATTTTATTTTGACCCTCAAATCAGAATACCATTTAGTGCTCCAAGTCTCTCTCTCACACATTCTTGTGAGTCTGTGACCCCCTTCAGTGACTAAGAGGATCTTCATGTACCACCTTTCTACTTGTATTGCCATTCACTCATTATTTTTTCACTAGAGGCCTGGTGCACAAAATTCGTGCACATGGGTTGGGGTGTCCCTCAGCCCGGACTGCACCCTCTCCAATCTGGGACCCCTCAGGAGATGTCATCCTAAACTGGCAGTCGGACATCCCTCTCGTAATCTAGGACTGCTGGCTCCTAACCACTCGCCTGCCTGCTGGCCAGATCCCTCTAACTGCTCTCCCCTGCCTGCCTGATCCCCCTAACTGCTCTCCCCTGCCAGTTTGATCACCCCTAACTGCCTCTGCCTTGGCCCCACCACCATGGCTTTGTTCAGAAGGATGTCTGGTCTAATTAGCATATTACCCTTTTATTAGTATAGATTATAACATTCACTGAACATCTGCTATTGTTAGATATTGATGTAGGTGCTGGGATTACAGTGATAAACCAAACAGATTAAACATACAGATAATGCTACAATGAGCATAAAAAGAGTGATATGATAGGGTGATAGGATCTTTAGACTGGGTAGTTGGCAAAGGTATCTTGGAGGAGAGGACATGTATGTGGAAATGTATTTGACAATAAGAAATTAGATACAAGAACTTTGGTGGAATAGCATTCCAAAGAGAAGCAACATAATCATAGGGCCATAAGACAAAAATTAACTGCGGGGAATGGGGGGATGTTAAGGTAGAGAATAAAGGCAAGTATGGCTGGAGCATAGGACCCAGTGGAAGATGGGTGGGAGGTAAGTTTGATGAGGGAGACAGACAGCAGCCAGGTCACATAAGAAGCATGAGTCATTTAGAAATTATTCTAAAAGCAGTGGGAAAACCCCCGAGTGCTTTAAACAGGCTGCTATGCACTAGCTAGCCATAATCTGATCTACACAGAAAATCACTGCCTTCGGGGGAGATGAGATGGAAGTAAGAAGAGCAACAGTAGCAACAGATGATGGTGCCTTTGACTTGAGCTGCTGACCCCTGAGGAGGGGGGAAAGGAGGGGATGCATTTGTTGTTTGTTTTAAAGACAGGTTCACTGTGGTTTGCAGGCTGATTTGATGGGGTGAAGGGTAAAAGGAAGAGAAGAATCAAGGATAATCATTTTAAACAGACTTCAAAAATATCAGTTAAAATATTCCCAACTTTCCAAACTAATGGGAAACAGGGAGCCCCACTTGATGAAAGTGTGATGAATTGGGTTAGGCATTTCACTGTAGACATGAATGCCCCAGGAGGCTGTTCTGTCCTCCCCTCAGGAGGCCCCACAGAAGGCGCCTTGAGCTGGGCAGCTGATTCCACAAGGCAGCCAGGGAGGGCAAGGCACTTCACCGTGGTGCCAACACCCTCGGGGGAGCTCGGGGCACAGCTCCCAGTCTCACGGTTGAAGAGCCACAGTTTCTTCGTAAAGTCTGAAGGTTTCAATTCCATGTTCTCTTTGCTTGCTTTCAATTTTAAGATTCTGTGTTTTAAAACCCCACTGGGTCTATTCTAGGACTCCTGAGTGGTTAAGCCATACACAATAATAAGTAAATTACAGTAATAAAGTACCTCAGGTGTTTTTTATTGTTTTAGTCCTACACTTAATTATGGATTTTTAAAAAATGTGTGTGTTTGTTTTGGTTTAGTATTTATAGTTCTTCTGAAGTGATAGCAAGTAAAGTCCTTTGTGCTTGAATATTAAGTCTGCCCTTTGCAGCTGGGACAAAATTATTTTCTTTAGAGGTACATAGACCCTAGATGGATTGTTTCCCTTTATTCTAACTAACCTTTTTTTTTTTTTTCTTGCAGGATCAACCCTCCCGAGTGGAAAATACATACTATCTAAACTTACATGTAACAATATTTTCTATTATGCAGCATATGCTGTGGTTCACACACTGCAGTGTGATAAGTGATTTTACCATATGAGCTAATTTAATCCTCACAACAAGCGTCATTGGTGGGTTTACCCCATGTCACCCACCAACTGAACCTTCACATGTGGCTCAGCTAGGATTTCACAACAGTTCCTCTGGACTGCTTGGCCCAGACCCATCTCCTCCTAGGTACATGCCCCGAGCTGTTCCCAGCAGCATCCTGCCTTGCATCCATCACTTAAGCCCTCTAGACTATTTGAGGCTGCCGTCTTTCTAAGTTTTTCAGATTATTCATAACTCTGCCTCCCTAAAATTTTCTGTCAAAGCTGAGTACATCTTCCTAAACAAATATTAGCACAACTTTAGCATATGGAAATCCCCAGGTCTGCTTGAGCGCGGAGCGGGGGGGGGTGGGGGGGGGTGGGGGGGGTGGGGGGGGAAAGAGCCCTCCCCCCTCCCCGCCTCAGAATAAAGGTTAAACTCCACCTCCTGGCCTTTGAGAAAGGTTTGCTTCTTTCCATAGATACCCTTCCCTCCCCCTCTTTCCAACCTTATCCAAAATTCAGCAGAAGTCCACAGGGCACGGAGCTCAGAATGTATTATCTGGTTGTTAGTTTTTAATTTTCCTTGCAAAGTTTGCAGGGCTTCCTGTAGACACATCTGGCCTTGTTATCCTTCCTGCCTTGGGCACTCTCCCGCTCTGGGCCAAGGCCAGCTCCTGGCAAGAACGTTTCCTGTAGTTCCTAAGCGCACATTACCAGGTACTTCGCCCTGTTGATTCGCGGCCTCTTTGGTTGGTTTGCTTTGTCCACGTTTTGGTCTCCTGGTCACAGCAGGGCATGAAATGGTCAGGAGCAAAGGAAAATAACCACACACTCCAAAACAGAAAACCATTTATCCGGAGGTCCTCAGATCCCTGAATGCACAGGAGTTTCTAAATACCAGCATTACATAAATATTTTCTTTCTAACTGAATGGAGGGGGAAATATATTTTATAGCAAAACAGAAAGTAACCTTTACTGGGTAGAGGGAAATAGTGGTGTAGTTTACATTACCCTGGAAATCAATATCTCTTTGTCTCTATTTCCCTCTCTCTGCCTTCCTCTCAGACACTGATGAGGGAAGGAGAAATGAGAATGGGTACATCAATGACGTCTGCCTATATAATAATGGGAGGGCTGGTGAGCCTGGGTCAGAGGCTGGAGGGTGTTGCTACGTTCTGCTGAAACAATAAGATGATCCCATTTTCTTCTGTTTTGCTCCAGAAGAGAGCTATGCCATGTGGATAGGCTGACCCGAGTTGGCAGGACTGACATTTGACCTGAGTGTCTAAAGTGTAACTTTACATTTCTCTGGTGATGTGCACCCCTTCTATCTTCTCACACTTTTAGTAAAATCTTTCTCTGTGCTTTTATTGTGTTTATTTTTATTTTATTCGCTCTTTCATGGCAATCCAGGAATAAAGGGATATTAAATCTAAGTAAGATACTGTACAGGGCCAGGACACTATGTGTGGGATGCTGAGAAACTTCATAAACTTAACAGATTTAGGAAGACGTGGGAGTATAAAAATAGAGGTGACTCTGAACAATGTAAGCATCCTCTCCTCCACCAGAATTCCTGGCATGACTGGGAAGATTGCGAAGACCTCACTAAAAACGATCTTTGAACCAACTGCACTGAAATCTCAATGGACAGGGTACCTCAGCTGATATCCAGAGGCCATTAACCAAGGCAACTGCTATATTAAAACTATAATGCAGATTTCATTGATTTTTTCCATACTTGTCGTGAAAGCAGAGTAACAGCCCCCTGAAGATACCCACATCCTATTCCCTAAAAGCTCTGGATAGGTTGGCTTAGATGGCAGAGAAGATTTAAGGTTGCTAATCAGTTGGCCTTAAAAGAGGGATTATCCTAGATTATATGGGTGGACTTAAAGAAATCACAATAGTCCTTAAAATGGAAAAGGGAGGCAGAAGCAAGGGTCAGGGTGATGCTTTGAGAGAGGGACACCTTACCCCTTCTGGTTTTCATGAGGAAGAATTGGAGGCCTGAGCCAACCAATGCGGGCAGCCTCTAGAAGCCGGAGAGGCAAGGAGATGGATTTTCCCCTAGAGCCTCAGAAAGGAACTCAGCCCTGTCAGCATCTTGATTTTAGGCCCGTGAGACCCATGTTGGACTTCTAACCTACAGAAAGGTGAGGTAACACACTTATGATGTTTTAAGCCACTAAGTTTGTTATGGCAGCAAAAGTGTGTCACTTATCTGTTGCCACATAATAAACCACCTGAAAATGTGGTGACCTAAACAACAATAATAAGTTATTTTGTTGGTGAATCACACTTTGACCAGGGCTCAATAGGGCAGTTTGTCCCAGTTCTACACACCATCAACTTGATACATCTTTTGCGGCTCACTCCCATGGCTGAATAAGTGTTAGCTGTTAGCTGGGAGCTTGGGTGGGAGCTCAGCTGAGGCTGCCAGCTCAAGAACTCATTCCCACCACATGTGTCTCTCCATACGCTGTTAGGGCTTCCACACGGCATGAATGCGAGATGACTGCGAGATCAAGCATCCCAAGAGAACAGGGAGAAGAACAAGGCAGGAGTGCATGACATTGTCATGACTTAGCTTGGGAAGTAACATTTTCTGCCATAAGCTATTGGCTCTGCTCAGGTTCAAAGGTAGAGAACATGGCTTCATCTCTAGACAGAGAGAAGGAAGTCTCTCATAGAACATGTGAGTCAGGAGATGTTCGTGAGGCAATCTTTGAAAGATACAGTCTGCCTCACTCACTTATGTGAAATCTCAGCCCTTTGTGCACTATCTCCCAAAATTATTTCTGGAAGATCACAGTGTATTTCCTGTGTGTGTTTAAAAATAAGCTTTGTATTTACCACCTGATATGTGCAGTTTTATTTTTCTTATTTACAAGCCTGTTTCTCAGTGCAGCTGTGTCCTCTGGATGATGGAAGGTTTGTTGTTATTCTCACTGCACTCTCACTTTTGAGAAGCCCGCTGCATGTGTGAGGCTGCACAAAAGAGAAGTGGCAGCTTTCGATCTCTACTTTTAGTGACACACTGTTAAGAAATGCCCAAGTAGGACACTAGTTCTTAGAGAAGCTCCTCAGTCCCGTATGCTAATGGAATCTAGCAAGTCAAGACCTAATTGAATTCTTAAGTATGTAGGAGGCTTAGACTCAGAATAAAAGAATTAAGATTTAGATAGCCTTGGGAAATTTTAATTACTGAAGGTCCACAATCCCACACAGTCTTAGGTGATTGACAATCACAAGGATTAAAGTCTCCTCTGCCTTCTTTGACACAATATCTTTATTTTGGTCTCTCCTATCTAGATGATTAAGCTTGGTTAAATGACAGATAACACAGGTAAAATGACAGATATTACATTTTCTATATCCTGCGCTCTTTTATATCAATTAGAGTAGCTGTCATATGGAGCTCTCACACTTTATAATTTCCCCCTTCATTTGGGCTTTTTTCCTCTTCAAACAAAGGCCGACAAAGTCCCACGTGGCTTCAGCCTCCTGACTGTAGGAGATGACTAATGAATGGGTCTTCTTGCCTTTAGTCAATGCTGTCCGACAGAAATTGTTAGATGATGAAAGTGTTCTATATCTGAGCTTTCCAATATGGTAGCTACTAACTAGGGACATGTGCCTGTTAGGCACTGGAAATGTAGCTAGTGTGACTGAGCAATCAAATTTTTCATTTCATTTAAAGGTAAATAACCACATGTGGTTAGTAGCTACCATACTGGAGAGTATGACTCCAGGTCTTCAGTTTCTGAAAGTTCCCTCAAAGCTAAGGAAGGAGGTCAGAAGCAATCAGAGCCCCAATACAATTTATATATGACTAGAGGCCTGGTGCACAAAATTCATGCACTCGGGGGGTGTTCCCCTCAGCCTAGATAACGAGAGGGCGCAGGCCAGGCGGAAGGACCCCACTGGTACACGATCGAGGCTGGGGAGGGGCGTAGGAGGTTGGCCAGCTAGGGAGGGACCACAGAAGGGCTCCAGGGTGTGTCCGGCCCATCTTGCTCAGTCCTGATCGGCTGGACCCCAGTAGCAAGCTAACCTACTGGTTCGAGTGTCTGCCCCCGGTGGTCAGTGCACATCATAGTGACTGGTCGACTGGTTGACTGTCTGCCCCGTGGTGGTCAGTACACGTCATAGCGAGTGGTTGAGCAGCCTTAGCATATCATTAGCATATTATACTTTGATTGATTGAACGGATGACCTGATGCCTGGACACTTAGCATATTAGGCTTTTATTATATAGGATTATAGTTCTACCTGTGCCACTGAATTTAAAGGCATGACGAGTTCAACTGGACTCTAGCTTTACCCTTGAATAGCCTTATTTTGTAAGGTTAGCTTCACTCACCAAAGACAGAGCAGCTATGCCATTTATCTTGTGGTCATGAATCTCATGGCTGCTTTCACTAGAAAGAGCATCCTGATCTCTCTCATAAGGCGCTCCAAATCTTGGTTTGATAATGGCAAAGTCTGCCGAAGGCCTGTAGCACCTTTCTCCCAATTTTCTAACGTGATGAATTGCTCAGCAGAATCCAAAAGAAGAGCTCCTCAAGGCTTAAAGCTGAGACAAGTTTTTACTTTGGGCCAATTATAACTACCAAAGATTCAAATACTGAAACAATAAGGCTGTGTAACAAATCACCCCCCAAAACTCAGTGGCTTACAACACAAAACAAGTATAGGTTTTGTGGGTTCAGCTGATCTAGGCTGAGTACAGCTGAGTTTGCCTCCAGGCTACAGAATAGTTTCAGGTCTGCTCTATGCATTTTAGTACATGTTTTCATAGAGATGTTAGAGGCTCAAGAGAGAAAGCCCAGTCTTGCAAGCACATAGTCAAGACAAGAATCAAAGGTTAAGAAGTACATTCTTCCTACTCTGAGACCATGGAGAGGGTACGGATGTAGAACCATACTAGAAGGCAGTGAAGAGTCGAGAACAATTTAATTTATAATGCCTACATAAGACTCAATCTTTCCTTCTCTGTTCCCCCTCCCCTTCTCTCTCTGACACACACAGACACACAGACACACAGACACACACACACACACACACACACACACACACACTTTTCTGATAGTGAGTGCCACAAAATCTATGCTTTTTAAAAGCCCTTTTTATACCTGGAAAGATGATGCTTTGACTTCTCTCTTTTTTACTTTCAGCTTTGGGAAACTACTTAAATCACATGTTTTTTTTATGGCAAATATATCAGCAAATTTAGTCATGTAAAAACTAGTTTACTAACTGGGATCTTTAACAATTTATTTGATATTCTAAAAGTGATGTGACAGAAGTATTAGTCTGAATACATCAATTTGCTACCTTCTCTCTTTTTCTTAAAGTCTTTGATGTTCATTTAGTTAAAAACAAATCAATTAATTTAGCACTTGGTCTTTCTAGAGCTATCCCACTTGAACTCTATGGCATATGTTTAATTCCAGCTTAGTTTAAATTATTCCAAATTTTTAGAAGCCAATCTTTAATATTAATGATATATTATTTTCAAAAGTAGGTTACAATATTAGATAGATAGACTGATACTATTTATGTAAATAAATATCGATTTTACATTATGCTTAGAAGAGATCAGGAAGACTAAGTAACCTCTGGGGAGAGGTGGTATGTCTCATTTTCACTTTATCCTTTACACATCATCAGATTTTAGATTATTATTCAGTAAGCAAGTGTGATTTTGATGGCAAAAATTTGTTAAAAATAAAAACCATATCATTATACTTCAAATATTTTGACAGGTTGTCATAGTTGGCAGGATAGAAAGAAAACCTTGTATTTCCATTATTTACAAGGTTCTAATTTTAAGATCCCTGTTCAGAGGAGGAGAGGAAAAAGTGTGGGTGCTTATTAGGGGTCAGTTGGACTCTTCTATGGCTCAGTAGGAGAGGTTGTTTTGTGTTGCTCTAGTTCCAATAGAGTTTTTCTTTAGTCCTTGATTTCTAAATATCTCGTTCTCTAAAATGATCCACTCTTGCAATTATTTTGAAGCATTCCAGATTGCTACCCTTCCCATAGAGGTAAGTTACTTTGAGGAAAAGTGACCAACAGTTTCTGTTTTCTTTGGAAATCTCCATGATCTCTGTAGCATCATTTTGTGTCATCTTAAAAGGAATTGTAGCCAGGCAAAAGATGTCATCTCTTTTGGCAGCAATATTTTTTTGCTTCACTCCAACATTCCTGTTTTTACCTTAAAATAATCTCAATCCTTCAGTACCAACGCCCATAGAGAAAAAAAAAAAAAGAAAACACACAAATTTTCCAGGACCAGGCTCCTCCTGAGTCACTTTAGCATTTACCAAAACCTCATAAATCAAAGTCATGATCTTTCATGGAACTCAGTCCCTCTACTCCAGCCATTTGCATAACTTCTAGGTGTCTAATGGGAAGGAGAATGGTCCAGTGGTTAGAGAGCAGGCCTTTTGATTCCTGAGTTTGAAACCTAGCTTTCTCCTTTACTATGTCATATAACCTCTGGCAAGCAATTAACACCTTATTGAGCCTTACTGTTTTCCTCTTGAAAAGTGGGGATAAAAATGACACATCACTGGGTCCTGTGAGGATAAAGCAAGAGGGCATGTGAAAGGATCTAGGCTGGTAGGGACACCCAACAAACCTTTGCCCTTCTAACTAAGTCCTGAAAGGATTAGTTCAAATATACCAGGTGAACCTTTACTCTCTAAAAATGAACAGGATCAAGGACAGTATTTTCCTTTGTGAGAAAACCCATGAGTGACTGGGACCTAAGATGGATCTACTTCCATAATTTCTATGAGTATTTCACATCCATTGGATGCTTAAAACTGGGGGCATAGTGGCTTACTAATGCTTCTTGGTAGATTTTTCTTAGGTCATTACAGAATACATGCATGATTTGAGTAAATGAGGGCAAAGTATCCCTGTTTTTAATAAGAAAGTCACTTAAAAATTAAAAGACTATGAATCATGTAACATTGTTTCAATTTCATTATAATATACTTCAGGGAATGAATTTAATTTTCCTAAATATTTCAATAGAAATAGCGTCATTTTTTACTTTCCAGGGTTCTAGCTATATTGAATTACACATCATCACATAATGTTACTGAATTTTATTTTCATATTATATATTATCCCTCTGAAATCAATATCTGGAACATTTAATTCCTGTAAATGGGAATTAAATTCCTATAAATGGGAATTTGCTTATTAAAAATGCATAGAGTGTAAAACAAACCAATGACTATTTCATTTATATTGTGCAATGCCTTCTTCTGCCCTTCAACATATATGCACATTATTTTATTCACATTCTCCCAGAAATTGAAAATGGAAGAATATTGCTTCATTGAGTAGAACATTTCTCAGAAAGAAATATATAATGCAGAGGTAATATGCACTATGTGGTGGATACAGAAATGGATCTGACTCAGGCTTAACACATACTATCTTTCCTCTTCTGCCATGGTTGATTTTTCACAAGGTTGCTGGGGGATGACCAAGGAAGATTTGGGGCTTCTGGCCTGTTAGGGCAGTAGGTGGGCTAAGAGTTCCTTAGGGAGCCGCTTGGGGGAACGTCCGGTAAGGAGAGGACTGCATCACATAGAGATTCTTATAAGCATCTGGAATTTAGTTCCTACAATAGCAGGTCCTAATGTTAGGAATGCATCATGTTTATGCTGCAAAAGATCCCAAAGAGCCTCAACTCCTCTAAAACCCAATCATAACTTAGGCCAGTAGCAGACATGCCACATTTTAGTGGGCATAACTTGAAATGGATGAGAAATTATCACAGGTGTTAACAGGTCCAAATGGGATGCAACAGTAAAGCACCAAAGCTCTCACAAAGAGGCTTGTATTGGTGAGCTGATGCCTGCCCGATACCATCTATCCTAAAAAAAAGCCTGGCTGGAACACGTTATGCCAAATTAAAAGCGTATCTGAATTTCAGTCAAAGAAAAAGACAGCCTTGCGTACCGTATGCATGTTATTTGAAGTTATCATAAGCCACAGATTTATGTTGTAAAAACTAACTCATTTTTGATCAAGGATAAAAACAAAGGAACATAAAGAGGTCATAAGTTCTTAAAACTTTTTTTTTCAATTTACCCACCCTTGTGAAAAATCAGGTTTATAACATAACTTCCTTTTATTGTTCTGAAACCCAGCACTTAGAAAGGAAACATTATGAGCCTCATAGGTATCTTCATAGAAAGCAGCTAATTTTCTTTAAAAACATATTGATGGCTTTGGCTACTATCACCATAAGTGCCTGTGGCCTCTTTGCCCACAGCACGCTGCCCTGGAAATCTTGTTAGTGACCCCACCACACCTAGAATCAGCCGATTTCTGGGACTCTCCCTCCCACTCACCATCTGTGGTGGCCAGACCGGCCATCCTCCCACAAGCAAGGGTGAGGAATTAGTGCTTTAGATTTGCTATGCCCATGCCCCACCAGCCCCCAGACACTTCTGAATCTCTGTCTAGCCCAGTCCTGATGGAACTTATTATACTAGTGGGACATTGCTAAGCTGTGTGACCCTGGTTTGTTCCTCTCCCTAATGATGATACCCTATCTTTTCTGTCATCTATAAAATAAAGACAACAATAGTGCTTGTCTCACAAGATTTTTGTGAATATTAAATCCATATTAGTGCTAGGCACAATCCATGGTGAATTGTTAAATTCAAGAAATTATTATTTTGGGTGGCTGGGGAGAGGTCAATGGGGGAAAAAGGAAGGCATGTAATACTATATGTGATACTTTAAATAATAAAGAATTTTTAAAAATTATTATTTTTATGAAGGCAGGTGATAGATCTTGATTCGGAGAAAGAACAATGTGTAGAATCACAATGCCAGATAGTGTTTGGTTCATTTAGAGTAATTTTTCTGAATCTTTTTAACATTGCAAGTACTTTAACCTTTAAAATTTATAATCACCTCAAAAGAGATTGTCACAGTGAGCAGTTATACAACCATGTGTGAGGTCAATTGTTTTGCATGACGTATATAATCAAAAAGTGTTTAGTGTCTGCTTACCAATAAAGATGCTTTCACAGAAAAGAAACAAACAAGCATGACATATATGACTCCAAATGCTACACTTCCTTGGAGACACCTTCTTCTGAACCCATCTTCTATCCCTACCCCTAACCCCTGGGATATTAGTTCCAACCTGAACCCAGACTTGGTTCCAAATTTAGCCTGTGGATCCCTGTCCTTATTTTTTTCTTTATTGATTAAGGTATTACACATGTGTCCCTATCCCCCCATTGTCCCCCACACCCCCAATCATGCCCTCAGTCCCCTGGTGACTGTATCACTGTCCTTTTTGACCCTCCATTGAGAATCCAACATGCTTTTTGAACCCACATGAGTTATGACAGTAAACAAGTGTTCCATTAATTTATTCCCTGTATTTCTCTTTGAATAGGTAAATGTTTATGACCAAAGTACATTTTAGAACCTCATCCACTGAGAATTTCATGTTAAATTTCAAAAAAATGCACATTTCTTCCTAGGCTTATTAGTTTCCAAAGTTGTTATTTCAAAAGGAGATCATAACTTTTACATGGTTGACAATAAAAATACTTTTCCTTTTGAATGAAAAGGGGTTATTTTTCTTGCTTCTTTCTATAATGATGACAAACTAGGAAACAAACAAAAACTAAATGATGAAGAAAAGCTAACCTTTCCCATATTGATATTTATACAGTCATCTTACCTAATAAAAGAGAAACATGCAAATTAACCATCACTCTGCTACGCCAAGAGCCAATCAGAGTAAGTATGCAAATTAACCCAACAAAGATGGAGGTTAATTTGCATATGCAGACATGGAGCGGAGTGAAGCCTGCTATGAGGGGGAGGGGCGGATGGTGGAGGGAGCTACTGAAGTGGTGCTCCAGACAGAAGTGAGGACTTGCCAGCTCCAGGCAGCCCGGGAGCGAGGAGGTGCCGGCTCCTGGCGGCCAAGGAGTAGGGACTTGCGGGCTCCGGGCGGCCAGAGAGCAAGGACTTGCTGGCTCCCGGGTGGCTGGGAGTGAAGCCAGGGGAAGGAAGGCCTATTCTTGCATGAATATCATGCAACAGGCCGCTAGTATATGATAAAATATTATCTAATAGTAATTCTGTATTAAATTCTAATTAAAATTTTGTCTAAAATACATTGGTTCATAATTTTGCCTTTCTAAGTTAAATGTACTGAATATTCCTTAATATGTTATTGATAATCAAGATGCTACAGGGACTAAATGTAATTTTTATAATATTCAATTTTACATTTGAAGATAAAGATATAAAATTATAGAGGAGAAACCAAGATGGCGGCATAGGTAAACACCTAAACTGCTGCCTCGCACAAAAATTTCAAAACTACAACTAAAAGACAAAACGGACATCATCAAGAACCACAGGAAGGCTGGCTGAGTGGAAATTCTACAACTAGAAGGAAAGAGAAAAGCACACTGAGACTCAGAGGAGCTGCAGAAGGCAGAGGTATGTAGGCGCGCGCATGGAGCGGGCTGGCAACTGAGTACGTGGCTGGCTTTCTCAATTGGGAGGGAGAGAAAAGCTCCTGACTGCTCTAAACTCCAGTTCTGGGTGAGACTCTGGGGACCCAGACTCATTCGGGGAGAAACTAGACTGTCTGGCAGCGGGCGAAACTCTAGGGTGGCTTTCTCTCAGAGGTGCTTGCAGTGATTACTGCGGGACACTGAGACCCAGAGGCCTCTTAGGGCAGGGCTGATGGGAAGCCATTGCTGTTTGCTCCACACTGAGACTCCACCCCATCCAAGCTGAGCACAGAGGCTTTTGCAGGTCTTGTCTCATAAGGGTGTCTCCAGCACATAAGTTCTCCCAGCGTAGACACAGCTGATCCTCACAGCCAATTGGCCTGGAGGTCAATTCCTCCCAGTGATACCAACAGCAATCAAGGCTTAACTACAACAAAACTGTGCACACAATCCACAAAGGAGTGCACCAAGAGTGTCTACCTCAGGTAACTGGGGAGGCTGAGCCACTGGGCCCTATAGGACACCTAGCACACAAAGCCACTCTATCAACTCAGGGAAGCAGCCAAAATGCGGAGACAAAGAAACAGGTCACAAATGAAAGAAATGGAGGAAAGCAAACGACTGGATATAGAGTTCAAAACCACAGTTATAAAGTTTTCAAGAATTTTCTAGAAAAGGCTGATAAATTTAGCAAGACCCTTAAGGATATGAAAAAGGACCAACTAGAAATTAAGCATACACTAACTGAAATAAAAAATAAATATACAGAGATCCAACAACAGACTAGAGGATCGCAAGAATCAAGTCAAAGATTTGAAATACAAAGAAGCAAAAAACACCCAACCAGAAAAGCAAAAAGAATCCAAAAATATGAAGATAGTGTAAGGAGCCTCTGGGACAACTTTAAGTGTACCAACATCTGAATTATGGGGGTGCCAGAAGAAGAGAGAGAGCAAGATACTGAAAACCTATTTGAAGAAATAATGAGTGAAAACTTCCCCCACCTGGTGAAAGAAATAGACTTACAAGTCCAGGAAGCGCAGAGAACCCCAAACAAAAGGAATCCAAAGAGGACCACACCAAGACACATCATAATTAAAATGCCAAAGGCAAAAGACAAAGAGAGAATATTAAAAGCAGCAAGAGAAAAAGTTATTTACCTACAAGGGAGCACCCATACGATTGTCATCTGATTCCTCAACAGAAACTATGCAGGCCAGACAGGACTGGCAAGAAATATTCAAAGTGATGAATAGCAAGAACCTACAACCGAGATTACTCTACCCAGCAAAGCTATCATTCAAAATTGAAGGTCAGATAAAGAGCTTCACAGATAAGAAAAAGCTAAAGGAGTTCATCACCACCAAACCAGTATTATATGAAATGCTGAAAGGTATTCTTTAAGAAGAGGAAGAAGAAGAAAAAGGTAAAGATAAAAATTATGAACAACAAATACATATCTATCAACAAGTGAATCTAAAAATCAAGTGAATAAAAAAATCTGAGGAACAGAATAAACTGGTGAATATAATAGAATCAGGGGCATAGAAAGGGAGTGGACTAACAATTCTTGGGGGGAAAGGTGTGTGGGGGGGTGCGGGAAGAGACTGGATAAAAATCGTACACCTATGGATGAGGACAGTGGGGGTGGGAGGGTAAGGGCAGAGGGTGGGATGGGAACCGGGTGGAGGGGAGCTATTGGGGGAAAAAAGAGGAACAATTGTAATAATCTGAACAATAAAGATTTATTTTAAAAAAGATATAAAATTACATTAGATTGACTATATCCTTGTGATGATATAGTTGAGAAATTTATTTAATTTTTGCAAAAATTTCCTACTCAGATTTTTTGGTCATTTACCCTTTTACCTAAACGTAGAGTAGATCATATTCCAGTTAGTTATGGTTTTAATTAATAGATTTTTTAAAATTAGGAATAATGACAAAAAAATATACCAAAAATAAAAACTATGTATTGTGTCCTCCTGGCCACGACTTCAGTAAAGCAATATTACATAAATGATGCTTATAGATATATCATTTTATAGATATGCCTCTATTACAAAGTCATTATTATATTTTTAAAATATATTTTTATTGCTTTCAGAGATGAAGGGAGAGGGAGAGATAGAAACATCAATGGTGAGCCGAAACCGGTTTGGCTCAGTGGATAGAGCGTCGGCCTGCGGACTCAAGGGTCCCAGGTTCGATTCTGGTCAAGGGCATGTACCTTGGTTGCGGGCACATCCCCAGTAGGGGGTGTGCAAGAGGCAGCTGATAGATGTTTTTCTCTCATTGATGTTTCTAACTCTCTATTCCCTCTCTCTTCCTCTCTGTAAAAAATCAATAAAATATATTAAAAAAAAAAGAAAAGAAACATCAATGATGAGAAAGAATCATTGATCAGCGGCCTCCTGCATGCCCCCTATTGGGGATCGAGCCTGCAACGTGGGCATATGCCCTTGACTGGAATCAAACCTGGGACCCTTCAGTCTGCAGGCTGACGCTCTATCCACTGAGCCAAACCAGCTAGGGCAGAGGCATTATTTCTTAATTGTGTAAAAAAAACAAAAAAATTATCTTAATACCATTATAAACACAGCAGACGCTTAAATCTAAGGGGTGGGGGGAAGTCCATATCTTTGCAATTCACAATAACTCTGTGGCACATTATTACCCCCATAACTGAAAATGTTAGGAATTGCCTTTGGTTTCTGATGATTCCTTAAATATAAAATAAAATAATTTAAAAATTATTTTAAAGCTAAGAATTATTATTATTTTTTAAAGATCTCTTTACTCTTTCTTCATTTTCATACAGAACATTAAGGATGGACTCCCTTTGGGGTTAGAAATACCACAAACAATGTCTTCACAAGTTTTATTGTGTATTCAAAGGTTAAGTAGAGAAAAATGTAGCCCTACTGAATGGACCCAGGGTCCTGCCTTGGCTTACAGGGCCAAAAACGCAAATGCAAAACCTCCAAAGCCCAAAGACTTACTGAATAAAAGTTGTATTTGTTAGTGTTTTTTTTTTTTTTAATATATATTTTATTGATTTTTTACAGAGAGGAAGGGAGAGGGATAGAGAGTTAGAAACATCAATGAGAGAGAAACATCCATCAGCTGCCTCCTGCACACCTCCTACTGGGGATGTGCCCGCAACCCAGGTACATGCCCTTGACCGGAATCGAACCTGGGACCCTTCAGTCCGCAGGCCGACGCTCTATCCACTAAGCCAAACCGGTCAGGGCTTGTTAGTGTTTTTTATTTATTATTGTGAATAATAATTCCTTAATACTTGTTTCAACAAGATTTTCTTGAAAATGGTTTATACTTGAATCAATGTATCAAAGTCCTATCCTTTATATAATTTTATAAAGCTCTAAAATAAAGGCTTATGGTTTACCGTCTTACGTGTAAGTCCTATATCCATTTTGAGTTTATTTTTGTGTATGGTGTAAGTTGGTGGTCTAATTTCATTTTTTTTTGCACCTATCTGTCCAATTTTCCCAACACCATTTATTGAGCATTATGCTAAGCGAAATAAGCCAGTCAGAGAAAGATAAATATCACATGATCTCATTCATTTGTGGAATATAGTGAACAATATAAACTGATGAACAAAAATAGATCCAGAGACATAGAAGCATCGAATAGACTGTCCATCCTATGAGGGAAGGCGGGTGGGGGGGAGGGGGGGAGAGTGGTGAGGGGGTAAGAGATCAACCAAAGGACTTGTATGCATGCATATGAGCATAACCAATGGACACAGACTGGGCGGGGGGGGGGGGGGCACGTTGAGGGCAGGTGCTGGGGGTTGGGAGCGGCCCAGCAGAGGTCAATGGAGGGAAAAGGAGACTTATATAATACTTTAAACAATAAAGAATTTTTTTTTAAAGCTTATGAGTCCGTTTTACTTTTCTTTCTTCCTTAATCAGGACTGATAATTTGATGTGGAGAAAACCTCAGTAGGCTGGAAAGTGGCGATCTCAGTATCTTGGTGTTCAGCTCCTGCCTCTGCCTGGATTGGGCAGGTCCTTTGACTTTGAATTGCTGAGATGATTTGGAAAATGAGGGATTTAGAGAGACATAATCTCTAATGCCCCATTTTAAATCATTTTAAAACCTAAATCCATTTACACACTAATGGGTAGTAGAATAGAAAGCAGATGCCCTTAAAATAAGTGCTTTAAAATTTATTTTCTATTTTTTCCTTAAAAGTTTATTTTTTAGTGTGTACTTGAACCTGAAAGTATGGCTTAATGATCAGCAAATAAAATCTGAACCACAAAACTTTGAGTTGCTTATAAAGTATCCACAATGACCAAGATGGTTCAAAATACTTTTTTTTTTAAATTTTCATAAACACTACCAATTTACAAAACTGAATATTTAAGTAATGCAACTAACTCCCTATAAAATTGTGAAGCGTTCTAAGACCAGCCCAGGAAACATAGAGCAGGCATAAATAAATGTGGTCTTTTAAAAATTCCGTCATGAAATGCAATCATGACAATACCCAGCAAATAAATAGGTTTTCAATGCTACATATTTAAAAATTTTTAAAGCTTTTCTCTGAAAGATAAAGCAAAACTGAAATTATACAACTTAAGTGTTTCTGAAGCAAATGTACTGCTTGATATTGGTAGGTGAAATATTGATTCAGTGGTAAAACTGTATTTCCTAATGACCTCCAAGCTGGTTTCTAAGTTGGGGGAAAGAGTAGGTTTGTTTATCAGTGTCAGTCTAATCCATGCCTTCACCTATCTCCTTCTTGAACTAGGCTCTCCTGGGAAAACCATGGGGCACCTCAACTTTGACACTCTCTTTACTTCCCAAACCATAAGTATCTACCTTTATTATAACACTTACATCAGTGTATCCTAATACTTGTTTATCTGGTTAACTCTTTCACTAGCTATAAATGCCTTGGGGCAGAAATTAAGTCTTAAGTTTAATGATGAATAGGACATTAGTTATCCAGACAAGCAGATCAAGTAGGAGACTCTGAGAAACCACCATAAGGGAGAGAGACGTGTGTTCTTTGGAAGAATCTGTCAGTATAGGGACTTAGTGCATTTCTCAAATAGGAAACCAGACAGTGGGTTACCTCACTGAGCAGGACCACAAATGGCCCTGTGCAACCATCACATTGCAGTGCAAATAACCAGCCCAGCTCAGGTGTGGATCTTCGGTACTAGGATGGTCCTTCACAATTGCGTGGCCATTCAAGGTACTGTTGGTTTCTCCCAGCTGACAGACTCCTTGTTTACTCATTAATCCTTCAATTATAAGTGACTTCAATGATCAAATGTAAACTTTACAAATTGTGTGTAGTTGTTACAACTATTTCATTTCATAATCTACTCATTTCCATGTAATATATTCAATGTTATTTGACTCAGGGCAATTGTCCAGTTTTTTGAAATCTATCACACCTGAATCACTCAATTAAGGCAATAGCCATCATGAGGGCAATGCATGAACACCACCATCAGCAGCAATAATTGCTCAGTATTATGAAGCCCTACTATGTTCATGGCACAGTACAAAGTAATTTATGTGCATTATCTCACTGAATCCTCACAATAACCCAATGTATCAGGAAGTGCTATATCTGATTTTATAGATTATAAAAAAGTGGCCCACAGATATAAATAAATCCCAAGGGTTTTACATACTAACTGTATTAAACTCTGATTAACTAAATCAAAGGTCATTTTCTTATCTCTTGGTAAAAGAAATAGACAGTTATCTTGTAAGTGTTAATATTTATAAAAACCTTCTATAGAACATTGCTCTTATATTTATATCATAATATCAACATTTTTCTCAATATAATATGGAAAACCTATAATATGGATGATATTCTTTCTTGATCCCAGCTTGAGGTTTTTCCTACATTAACCTTAATTATAAAATTGTTTGATCAATTATTTTATTACTAGAGGCCCGATGCATGAAATTCGTGCAAGAGTAGGCCTTCCTTCCCCTGGCTACCAGCGCTGGCTTCCCTCTGCCACCCGGGACCCAGGCTTCCCTCGCAGCCCTAGCTTCATCCTGAAGGTCATCTGGAAGGACATCTGGTCCAATTAGCACATTATGCTTTTATTATTACAGATATGTGCAGTTGGTCAGTGTGGAGAAAGTCTATAGAACCAAAATATGACATGGTTTCTGTTCTTTGTTGGAGATACAAACAATACATGGAAAATAAGAGCAAATCTTATTTGGAGCTGATTGCTAAATGTGTGAAACTGGGGATGTAAGAACAGGGGATTTCCTGAGGGCTGAGGCACTCAGCAAGTTTTAATGAAGGAATCAGAATAACAAAATCTCCATAGTAACAATCATTTATTGAGTAGCTACTGAATGTAAGATACTGTGCTAGGTATTTTATATGCATTTCGTTTCACTAGCCTTAACAGGTAGGTACCATTTTCCACAGTTGCCAATGAGACCAAAAATGGTTAAATTATTTGGCAAAGGTCACATAACTAAATAAAGATATTTAAAAAGAGAGAAATAGAGAGTTAAAGTCCAACCCTTCAGCAATAGAAATACTTACTGGTTAGGAAAATGAAGAGGAATAGACGGTTGTGCTGTATTAAAGAGGCTACAAATTCTTTGCCATTCTTCTCATTAAAAGGTACAGTTATGGTGCCTTGCCTTGATTCTTGGCTGTCCGTTGAAATTGGTGACTTGCTTCTACAATAGAATGTGGTAGAAATGACAGTGGGGGAGGATTTTCAGACCTAGAGATTGGAAGGTCTTGCAGCTTTCATTTTTGTCATCTTAGAGGCCTGCACCAACATGCCTGTGACCCTGATGGAAAGAAAGGCCCCGAAAGTTCCAATCCCCACGATGGGGCTCCAAAGGTGTTTGAGGCGAACATGGATGTTCCAGTCCCGGCTGAGCTCCTCATAACTATAACTGCATAAGGAACCCCAGCCAATATCACATGCAAAAGAAGACCCACCCAGCTTAAACCAGCTAACCAATAGTATTGTGAGAATTAATTGTGGTTGTAAGCCTCTGTTTTGGGGTGGTTTGTTATGCAAAAACAGCTAAGTGAAACAGAGGCAGAAACAGGATTATGGAAGCAGAGGAAAGAGACCATTTCAAGGAGGGAACAATCCATATAATTAAATGTTGTGAAGAAATCAGACATCTTACATTTAAAAAGTATAGTCATATCATAATCTGTGGTGAAAAGCATCACTGAAAATTCCTTTCCTCTAAATTATGGTTTTGTTTTCAAAAGCGATAGAGCACCCTAAAGCTGATAGTCCTTTTATTTATTTGCTATTCTTCATAAAGTTGGGTGAAGCCTAAAGTTCTATTGATTTCCTTGTCTATTCAAGCTTGCTCAAGTTTACTCATAGTCTTCCACTAAAGGGTTTATTAAGGGATGAACCCAAGGGTCTGTGCCTTTTAAATGTAAGGATTTTGCGTCCTGCAGTTAGATAGACTACCATGCTCATTAGCGTCTGGTGCAACATTTACTAACCTCTCTTTTTTTGCTTCTATATCCTGCTGATTTTCAAGTTGGTATACAAATGTGAGTCTGGCTCTTTAAAAAAGCCTATTGAAATGACTGAGATTAGATAACCATTTACCCATCCTCTCTACAGGGTTTTGCACCAGGACCTTGGCAACTCTTGTGTTGTGAATTCTCATTTGGCTTATCTCAATGCTCCCACTGAGAGCCCAGACTATTCAATCACACGTTCAGCAACGCTTTATGTCACTCTTGCTTCCTTAAGGGCTATAATATTACTTATCATGCTGTCCGTCTGTGCTTTTGCAGACTTCCTTCCTTTTCTTGGCTCATCAAACTTGTTGGAAATTGACCCGAATTGCATATCTAGGGAACTTGAAAGAACAGCACATCTCATCAGCTTTTTCCTGGATTACCCACAGGCTATTATGTCTTCACTGAGTTAAAACAGCAGAGCCCAATGATAAAAAAAAAAAAAAAAAAAATTAAGCTATTATTTTTCTTTTGCAATCATTTATTTGTAGTTGTATATCAACCAAGTGACACTTGGCATTTGATTTTTATGATTTGGGATAATTTTAAAATTCTTGAAAAGTTCTATTGTTTTGTTATTATTAATCAGAAATATATCAAAACCAATTAAAGTAAAAATAACTAAACATTAAGACGGGAAACTATAAAAATACTAGAGGAATCCAAAATCTCAGACATATGCCAAAGCAATTTCTTCACTGATACTGCTCCTATGGCAATGGAAACTAAAGAGAAAATAAACAAATGGGACTACATAAAAATAAAAAGCTTTTTCACAGCAAAAGAAACCATCAACAAAACAACAAGAAGGCCCACTGCATGGGAGAACATATTTGCCAATGTTATCACCGATAAGGGTTTAATCTCCAACATTTACAGGAAACTCATACAACTTAACAAAAGGAAGATAAACAACCCAATCAAAAAATGGGAAACGGACCTAAATAGATACTTTTCGAAAAAAGACAGAAGGAAGGCCAAGAGGCATATGAAAACATGCTCAAAGTCACTAATCATCCCAGAGATGCAAATCAAAACGACAATGCGGTACCATCTCACACCTGTCAGAAAGGCTATCATCAACAAATCAACAAATGACAAGTGCTGGCGAGGATGCGGAAAAAAAGGAACCCTTGTGCACTGCTGGTGGGAATGCAGACTGGTGCAGCCACTGTGGAGAACAGTATGTAGTTTCCTCAAAAAACTAAAAATGGAACTCCCATTTGACCCAGTGATCCCACTCCTAGGAATATATCCAAAGAAACTAGAAACACCAATTAGAAAGGATATATGCACCCCTATGTTCATAGCAGCACAATTTACCATAGCTAAGATTTGGAAACAGCCTAGGTGCCCATCAGCAGATGAGTGGGTTAAAAAACTGTGGTACATCTACACAATGGAATACTATGCTGCGGTAAAAAAGGAGTTCTCACCATTTGCAACAGCATGGATGCAACTGGAGAGCATTATGCTAAGTGAAATAAGCCTGTCAGAGAAAGATAAATATCACATGATCTAACTCATTTATGGAATATAATGAAAAACATTAACTGATGAACAAAAACAGATCCAGAGACAGAGAAACATCGATCAGACCATCAATCCTCAGAGGGAAGGTAGGGGAGGGTGGGGGTAAGGGGGAGAGATCAATCTAAGGACTTGTATGCGTGCATATAAGCCTAACCAATGGACACAGACAACAGGGGGTTAAGGGCATGAGTGGGGAGGAGGGGGGTAATGGGGGAATATGGACACATATGTAACACCTTAATCAATAAATAAATTTTAAAAAAAGTAAAATTAACTACTAAAGGGCAAAGAAAGAAATACATAAAATGTAAGCTATGGGATATTTAAAAAGCTTGTACCAACTACATTAACAATAAGCACATTTTGCTCCTCAAACTCACTGGGAAGACGAGGGTATTTTACTGAGCTCTCAACTTTTAAAAATGAGTATGCATGCTCCTTTTATTAAAAAGTAATACATATTCACACATACACTAGTATTATGAAAATTATGCCATATGGATATGACGCAAGGTAGATTTTAAGTACATGATTAAGTAAATTACTCAAAGGCCATGGGACAGAAAAGCTCACAGACCAAATTAAAATGAGTGAATCACTCAGCTCATTAAATCAATTTAAACGCATAAGAAGAAGAAAGAGAAGATGTGATAGGAGCAGTGAAAGCAGAGCAGGAGTCTTCTCTCTGAATCCTGGATTACACAATGTTATACATCCCATTTCTCTGGCTGCTGCTGCCATGGTGATGAGAACCAAGAGTGATGTTTGAGTGAAGAGGCTTGTGGATGGAAAGTGCCTAGACAAACACACACACACTTTAAACAGAGGCAAGTACATCTGGCCACAGTTAAACGTTACCAACTAGCCTGATGGGCAGCAGAAGGTGTTATTTGTCAGAATGTATGGTGAACTTAATATACCTGAATGTTGAGTACCCATATGGCTCATGTATATAGTAGATGGTGCATATTAGGGCCTTAGTACATCCACATTTTACTTACTTTATCTATAACCAATTTCTCTCAGAGGTAACTAACATCTACATCTACATTTATGTCTGTATATCTATATCTTGTAAGTTCTGCCTATGTTTTACATGCTACTTGCTTAGTTATTATCTTTACCCGACAGCCTATGAATTTTGCCTATAGATGAATGGATAAAGAAGATGGTACATATATACAATGGGATATTTGTCATAAAAAAGAATAAAATCTTACCATTTGCGACAACATGGGTGGACCTAGAGTGTATTATGCTAAATGAAATAAGCCAGACAGAGAAAGACAAATACCATTTGATTTCCCTTATAGGTGGAATCTTAAAACAACAACAAACAAACAAAACATAAACAGACTCATACAAAAAGAACAAGCTTATGGTTGCCAAAGGTTGGTGCATGAAGGATTGGTGGGAAAAAATGGAAAGACCAAGTGAATGCCCAAAACAAGAGACCACAAATAACTAAAAGTGACTGAACATTTTGGAACTAGATGGAGATGCCACTTTATGGGGTGAAATGCCCACTGGGAAAGGGGGAGTGACAGATTACAGTTGGTAGACATTATTTAAAAAAAAACACCTGTTTGATATTTTTTTTTTTAAAATATATTTTATTGATTTTTCACAGAGAGGAAGAGAGAGGGATAGAGAGTTAGAAACATCGATTAGCTGCCTCCTGCACACCCCCCACTGGGGATGTGCCCGCAACCAAGGTACATGCCCCCGACCGGAATCGAACCTGGGACCCTTGAGTCCGCAGGCCGACACTCTATCCACTGAGCCAAACCGGCCTCGGCACCTGTTTGATATTTACCTTTAAATATTGATATTTCTCAAACTAGTTCCAGAGCCATTATCATTATTGTCCTGGGCTCCTCCTATTAACCTTCTTCATTCACTCCTTTTTCATATTATATATTCATTCACTTATAAGCATCGAGTTAGCCACAGTATTCATGATAACTACAATAAATTAGAAGGACAGTCAATTGGTTATGTCCTGTCCATTCAACTTCCAAATATCTCCTAAGCCTTTGTCCACTTACCCCTCCCTAAATGCTTCTGTCTTGGTTCAGGCCACAGTAGCTTTCATTTGAATTATTTCCTTGTCTCTGATCTCTTACCACTTAGTCCATTTTCCACTCTTTCCAAGAGAGACTTTTTCAAAGGGCAAATAGGATTGTCACTCCCTATTGAAGATGACTAGTTATCTCGCAGCATCTAGTCTTCCTTTAGTAATAGAGACTCTACCTTTTAGTCAAGCAAATGTCTGTCCAGAATAAAAAATACATTTCCCAGCACCCTGGCTGCCAGTGATGGCCATGTGCGTAAATTCTAGACAATGTAAAAAAATTTTTTTCTTGTAATGATCTTTATTTTGTTTGTAATAATTTTTCATGAATGTGAAAAAATACCAGTGAGCCTATAACATTTTGAGTATGTTTTCATGGTGAAATCAGTGATTACACAGTGAAAATATAACTTTTCAACATTACCTGTAGGCAGTATAGGTAATCATAACACTAGCACATGGAAGGTTTATCTGTGACTAGAAAAGAGCCCCCATACCACATGGAAAGGGTTAAATGGGCCAGTCAAATCCAGTTTAAATTCCATAGAGTTTGGAACAAAACTTATACTGATGCAAATATAAAGGTAAAGTCTGACTAGCTCTGAAGAGGAAAAAAATGAAGCTGGGCTTTCGGTTTTTAGAACTCAGCTGTAATTATTTAAAAAGACAGAATAGAATGTTATTTATTAGTGAATTTATATATCAATTTCATATATTCAGGAGTTCTAGTATTTTATGCTATTTTAAAGAATTGAGATACTGATATTTTTGTTGGCATTCTTATTGTCATGTCAGATTTTTAAAAGAATCTGAAATCTAAATAATTTCCATCTTACAATTCAGCCTCCTTTTAAATGATTAAAGTGTTATAAAAACAAAGGTACACCTGCTTAGAAAGCATTCTTCCATATATAAATAATTTCCAAAAGGAGGGGAATGATGAACATCCACAGAGCAAAATTTTATTGCACAAATAATCTTTACTTTAGTTCAAAGACTGTCTGAAGAGTGAAGTATCCATCAGTAAGTGATGAAAGTAAAGGAGGATAAATTGGTAATATATTCCTTGAAACACAAATTGTAGCTTTCACTCAGTAAAAACATTTCAGCTCTTGCAAATAAAAAAAAAAATTAAGAAGTCTTCAAAGGTCTCGAATAAGGCACAAAATTGTTTGAAAATAAGCATCTAAGGAAAATAATTGGAGTTGATTTATAATTATGTCTGCGCTCTTGCCAAAACCCTTTTAGTCTCAGAAAAACTTTATGAAAGAGCTAAGAAAATATGCACCAAAAAATATTCAAACTCAATAATGACATCATTAATTTACTTTGTTTTTGAAGAATTTCACTTTTGGAAAACTAATTATTATTTTACTTTCTTTTAAAAACTTTTTTGGTTGAATTTTATTCATTTTTTATACTGTAGTTTACTTTTCAACATGTTATTATAATTTTACCTAGCAATTATTTCCACTGGAATGTTCAGGTTTGCCTATCACTTATATTTTATAAATTTTATTTGATGTTTTATAATGTTTATACATTTTCATATTTTAAGTATATTACTTATCTTTACTTTTATAAATTATGAATTCTGAACAATTTTAAATAATAGCTTTGTCATTTTTCTCTTGTATTGCATCATTGTGTATATATTGCTCAAGTCATAGTTAATGGTCCTATATTTCCAAATCTCCCAGTTTGAGGATGGCACTCATACACAAACAGATGAATGTTTTTGGATGTTTGTATGAGAAGGTAATCAGGGAATTTAAGTGTTCTCAAATTTGAATTCTCATTGGCATTACTAAACTCATGATCTTCCCCCATATCTGCTTGAGCAGCAGCTATTTTCATTAGTTGATAGCAAGCTTATGTCACCAGTTGCTGAGAACAAAAATTGTTCTTGATGAGGTTGCTTCTTGCCTCTTGCTATAAAGTCATCAACAGCAAATTCAGTTTATTGTACCTTCAACACATGTCCAGAAGTTTATTGTACCTTTAACACTTTCATCACCTTTTCTGCAGATGCCCTGGTCTAGGTCTCCAACATCTCACTGTGGATTACCATGTCCCCGTCTCCCTGCTTCTGTCCCTACAGAAGCCAAAAAGATCCCCTTAAAGTCAGATCAAACTACTTCACTCCTTTGTGCCAGACCTTGCAATGGCTCTCCATATCTTATAAGGAGATGAGCCCTCAGCCCCTTGCTGAAGGCTTAAGAAAAAAGTAAACTCTATTGTATTGACCATGTTCTTTCTTCCTTCCTGATGCTCCGAGATTCCACCTTTTATTGTATCACTTCTGTTTAGAGAATTTCCGGTAGTTATTCTTATAAGGTAGGTCTGTTGGCGACAAGTTTTCTTTGTTTTCCTTTATCTGAGAACGTCTTGATTTTCCCCTACATTCCTGAGGAATATTTTGGCTGAATATAGGATTCTGGGTTGATGGCTTTTTTCTTTCAGCATTAAAAAATGTTGTACTGCTTATTTCTGGCCTCCATGGTTTCTGATGAAAAGTCTACTGTCATTCAAATTGCACCCTCCCCCTTCACCTCCAAAGTGTTTCTCTCTTGCTGCTTTCAATATTATTTTTCTATATTTTTGAGAAGTTTGACTCTGATATTTTTTGGTATGGATTTTTAAAGGCTTATTTTACTGGTTATTTGCTCAGCTTCTTCAACCTAGAGATTTGTGGTTTTGTTGGTGGGTCAAATTTGGGAAATTTTATAGTTAAATTTTATTGTTTCTTCAAATCCTTTTTAGTACTGCCTTCTTTCTTCTCTCCTTCCAGGGCTGTGATGATACGGGTGCTAGATCCTGTGTATGAGTTCTATGGGTCCCTGAGGCTCAGTGTATTTTTTAAAATCAACTTCCTCTCTTTTGTTTAGAATGAGTCATTTCTATTGTTCCATCTTTCAGTTCACTGATTTTTCCTACTCAGCCCCCTCCATTCTACTATTGAGTCCATTTACTACTGAGCTGTTACAATTTCAGTGATTGTATTCTTCAGTGCTAAAATATCATTTTGGTTCTTTATATTTTCTATTTCTTTGCTGAGATTCTTTTTTTTTTTTTCATGTGTTTTAAGTGTGTTCATAATTGCTTGTTGAATCATTTTTATGATGGCTCTGTTAAAATCTTTGGCAGAAAATCCTAACATTCTGTCAGTTCTGCTTTGCCATCTATTGATTATCTTTTTTTTCATTCAGTTTGATAGCTCAGGTCTGACAATGGTCGTTTGCTAGAGGTGCTTTTATTCTTACGTCTGTTTTGCACATGAGGGAATGGAGGTTCAGATGGGTTCCAAAACACAACTTTGGAAATGCGACTGAGAGCTGAAACTAGTACCCAAATGTGTCTGACATCAAAGCCAGGCTCTTAAGCTATGAAATTATAGATAATTATATATAGTATAATTCTACTTTTACAAGAAAAAATGTACAGCTAGATATGGATTTCTAGCATAGAATAAAATTAAGACTAAATCTCAAAATATTAGCTGGGTTTTTAATAAATATAAAATTTGGATGATTTCCATTTTTGTCTCTCTGTGCCTTAAATTATCCACAATAACCTCAATTTAATCATCTATTTCATGATTTTGAATAAAACTCTGAATATCTTGCATGTTTGTTTAAACTTATTTAAAGTTGTGTTTTTGAGGTTTTGTTGCTCATATGAATAGCCACAAATTATGTGCTCTAAAGCAATTCACTTAAATTTTAAAAAACTATAACATTACTCATCACTTCTGGACTCTTGCAGGAAGTAGATTTACCACATTTTTATAAGGCAGCAAAGTTGATTTCTGTTTATTTTCTCACATTTTTTATTTTTAATATCAGTTTTGTCTATAGTCAAATTTATTTAGAATTTACATCATTTTCAAACCAATAATTTTGAAATAAAATGTTAAATCTATGGCCCTTCTATTCTCTCGTTCTCTTCTTTCTTCCTCTACAGTCAATATTTAAGGCAGCAACAAAACCTTTGGAATGATAATATATATTTTTAATAGACTGTTATGACATGGCATATTTTCACATCATGTTACCATAGCTACCAAACCCTTTAGCTCATCTTCATTTAAATATAATCACTGTTAAATTAGGGATACAGCTTAAAAAATTTGTGATACTCTATAATTTTTGTTTAAAACATTGGTTATCTGACATCTCAAGTTCACTCTTTCAATGAGAACAGTGCCAGAGTGTTGCTGTCTATACAACATTTATTATGCTCATAATTCTCCCAAAAGTAGTTTTCGAAAAATGGCCAACACTTGTCAAGAGAGCATTTCACATTCTGTATAGGTATCTGTCATTCAGGTACACAGCAAAATTTATGAATGTCATGAAATAAATCAGAATGCTTCTCCCAAATTATAAGATGTCTGGATTGATACTGAGGCTTAGATACACCCACACACCCACACCAGAATACTGAAGAACCCTAAAATGACAACAAAGGTCTCTTCCTGGCTGATTTCAAAAAGTATGTCTAGACACAGCCCCTCTTCACCCCTCTCTGTGTGAAGGTGTGATTGTTGTACATTGCAGCCATCCTACACTGACTCGATTAATCAGGGGTGAGCTTTGCAGAGAGAGAAAGCAGAGGTCCTAAGTGAAAAATGGTCAGCACCAAAAAGTTTATACTTGTCCACTCATTTCTGGGAGCCTCACAGATTAGAGAGTGAGGATATAGATTTAGTGGTGTGTGTGTGTGTGTGTGTGTGTGTGTGTGTGTGTGTGTGTGTATTGTGCAGGCATATTGGAATGAGCAAGGTATATGACAACACATAATTTTACACATTCCAGCTTGCTTAAATACTAGTTTTTAAAAACCTAACTGGCTTTAAGGAGGATTTTAATCTCATCTAAATATTGTTTTCTCTAACTGAAGACAAAAACAAAGTCTTCAAATGAGTAACAATATAATAAAGAGAAATAATTGGTTTGATCCTGATAACTCTTTAGATTTTATTTTTAAAAGGATAATTCTTTAAATGTTATAGAATTACAATGCATCAACTATATCAAGATTCTTCCAATGGCTACTCAGAATGCACATGAACTAATAAGATATGTTCAATTTTCTAATATCATGTTTTATTCTTGACTATTTAAAAATCTTAATTTAAAAAGGATGAGGTTTTTGCCTAGGTGAAAACTAAAAGATCAAATTCTAATAACCATGAAACTCTAAGGCCCAGTAAATAATTGTAGATAAGTGTATGGGAATATTGGGATGACACTCAGCATCTAATTCTATTAGTAAACCTAATTTTGCATAATGTATTAAGAGTTTTTATTAAAATGAGCTGTTCATAAATTCTAATGTACCTTCCTACCTCCAGTTTTTTTTTAAACAGAATACTAAAAATATCAAGTCAAAGCAGGGAATGAATTCTAATAATCCTTCATTTTGAATTTTAGAATCGTGGACTGACAGTCACGACTTATTGTGAATGACTCCTGATCTTATTTTGGTTTTCAGTAAAACAAACCAATAATAAATAAATTGAAGTGACCTTCTCATTTCATTGAAGCAGGTGGAGTAAAGTATTTAACAGGTTTAAGAAAGCAAACAAAACAGTGTGTGTGTAAGTTGGTTTCAACTTGCCTGAGAGACTGCTTGTCTACTTAGCACTTTCCTCTGAAGGGAAAAACTGGCTTAAAGGGCAGTAGATTGTGGCTGCTGACCATATACTACACTGCTTTAGATTTTTCTACTAGTGTTCCACTGCATGGAATAAAACCTAAACTCTTGCCCTTGGCCTCTGCTTCTCTCTCTGCCTCATATTCCACCCGTTTCGCATCATTCTCTATTTTCTAGTCTTAGCAATCTATTCCCATTTCTTAGCATATTAAGCTCATTCCTAACTCAGGGTCTTTGTATCTGCTTAGGATGCTCTTCCTCAGATCATCACAGCTCTCAAACCAAATGGTATCTGTCAGTTCTTTCCTGTGCTTCATCATTAAAGTGGCTGTCTCAGGTGTTCTGAATATTATTTTGTTAGTTTGTATTTTTAAGTTTTTATGTGTGTTTGTTTTCTGTTACTCTAACCAAAAAAATGAATAAACTTCTTTTAGAATAATGCTTAGAACTGGGTCTGACACATAGTATGTGCTAAATACACATTTATAGACTGACTGACCTTCAGGTTGTATCAAAAGTAGGTTCTGTGACAGTCAGTCTAATTTTGTCTAATAACTAATATATACATCATAATCTTGTGATTTACCTGGATTTCTGTTTATTGTTACATTCTTAGGCCTTTCTATAATCTGAGAGAAAATTAAGGGGAGGTGATGTTATTTTAATTTGTACAGTTTAGAGTAGGAAGCGACTCATATCCAGATCTAAGTGGTATGGTCGATGTTGATTTCATGCTCTTCACTGCTGTCTATCCACTTTTCATGAGCCTCAGATGGCTAAGATTAACTGATGGGACAGCAACACGTGTATACAGGTGGGTGTGTTAACCAAGCCACCCCATCTGGCATCAGTGCTATCTGATCTGACCACCAATCTGTTGCTATCACCACTGGACACAAAGTCATCTCTTCCTTCTACCATACAAATTCTGCTTAGAATAAAGGGAAAAATACTATGTACTTAAAATCATTAGATCTGTATTAGTGTTACAAAACATTATCACAAAATCTTCTACCACACCTTAGAAGAACAACAAGGCTTATACTTGTCCTTGTAATAGCTATTTTGACTGAAATATATAGAACCCGCGACCCTTCAGTCCACAGGCCCACACTATATCTGCTAAGCCAGACTGGCTAGAGCATGAAATATAAAGATTTCCTTCTTGGACTCTTGGAATCTTTGGGTTGGAAATGAGCTCTTCTAGTTGAGAAAAATAAGGAACAGAAAGACACAGAGATCCATAAAAGATCCCTCAGCTAGGTAGTGGCAGAGACAGGACTGAACACAGATTGTTGCCCTTCCAGTCCACACAATTCATGACTCTTTTGAAATTAAATAAGACAACAGGCAATTTTCAGAGCTCTGAGGTAAGAAAATAAGGAGAACAAGATAAAAAATTTAGGCAATTTGTAGGTTGTGATGACACTCAGAGGTGTATATTGAATAAATACACATAAATCATGGATTCACTTGACAAATGTTTATTCCATGCCTATTTTACTGTAGGCTCTATTCTGGGCCCTGGGGACAAAATGGAAAATATGATAGCATTTCTGCTTCATGGTGAAATGGGGAGATCAACCAGGAAAGGTGTAGTCAGTTCTATGGACGGCATTAGATGCTGTGACAAAGACAAGGACTGGGAAACACAGAGATGTGGCAGCTAACCCAGGTGGTGGCAGCCAGGAAGGGTTCTGGGAGAATACGGCTTCCAACCTGAGATCTGAAGGATGAGTAAGAAATAGGTGTGTGAAGAGGGAAATGTTCCAGGGAGAGAACAGCGCATGCATGTCAATGTGGATGCATTAGTGTGTCTTCCCATCCACCATGGCCAAGACACAAAAACAAAATACCACTTATTCTTATCCTTCTGTGATCTCCTGAACCACAGTTCCTTGTGAGGAACCACACATAGGATCGCATCACCTTGGGTGTAATGTATCCAACACGCTGGCAATGTGGGTTATAGCAAGAATCCACTGGCTGCAACTGTAGAGGGACAGGGCTTTATAAACTTTGAAGAAGGTTCACATTTATCTAGATTATACCACACCTTCCTCAGAGAGCCTTTGGTGCCTACCATCACTATGCAATTTAAAATAAACACATTAAGGAAGCACTCACTGTGCCTGACGATATTAATACATTGTCACAGATGAGCAACATAATTTTACTCTTTCTCTAACTGCCTTAAAGCATTTAGGGAATCTGTGCCTTTGTAAATTAACAAACCTGAAAATTAAAAGCAAGTGAATTATGTTTCTAAAAATCTACATGTTTATAAATCATCTCCAGAATAATTATAATAGTCATAAATTACAACTTTCTCCTCTCAGGATAATCAGAAATAGATGTTAATCAAAACCAAAGCTGAATGCTCCATATGGTTTCTATCAATCTTACCAACTGATACATTCATTTCAGGTATTTGACAAAATCTCATGTTTCTAGTTGTATCAAATCAGGATGAATAATTCTGTGCGTATATATTGCTTCTTTCCTTCATTGAAAAGTATTATGACGAGCCATATTCTGCTAGGTACTAGCAACATAATCAGTTTGCTATGTGCAAGGAATTTACAGCAATAGGGGGAGCATGGGGTGGGGTGGGAGAGATGATGTGGAGGAGATGCCAAGTAAGAAGGCACCCCCACTATGATGGATTGGATCCTGTAGGCTCTACACCCCAGAACTACAGAAACAGAGTCTCAGGGTGGTTTGGCCTTGAGATTTTCCATAAAAACAACAACAACAAAACAAAAGAAACAAACAAACAAAAAACAACAAGACTCTCCGGACTCTTCAGGCTATTCCCACACATATTCAAGTTTGAGAACCTATGCTTTGGCAATAGGAGGTCACTGAAGAGTTTTAAGCAGAAGAGAAGGGTGAAGGGTTAAGTGTTTAGAAGTGCTCTGCTAGCTTTGAGGAGGGAGGGCAGACATTTTAACTGTGCAATACAAACTGGACCCTTTGATAACATAGCATCAATTATGGGGTGAAGGGTGAGGCGATGCAAAGAGCTGAATAATGTTTAGGACTTGGATGAAGAATTATAGACTTAATTTGATAATTTTATTGTTATTTTTATTTTAAAAATATATTTTTATTGATTTCAGAGAGGAAGGGAGAGGGAGAGAGAAATAGAAACATCAATGATGAGAGAGAATCACTGATTGGCTGCCTCTTGCATGCCCCACACTCACAACCCGGCCATATGACCTGACCAGGAATCAAACCGTGACCTCCTGATTCATAGGTTGATGCTCAATTTACTAAGCCATGCTGGCTGGGCTAATTTGATAATTTGAATTAGTTGAAAGTTTAATATTTTATTTAGTCTCTTTGTAAAAAGCATATTCCATTGGATCAAAATGCCTTTGTTAAAATATCAGGTGCAAAAGGAACAATGAATTGGAGTGAGGCAAGCATAGAGACAGGGAGGGCACAATAGTCAAAATTAGAGACAAAGGATGACAAGTCTGCGGCAAAAGAAACAGGATGTGGAGAAGGGAGTCAGATAAAGGAAAAAGTTAAAGGGCTTGGTCTTCAATTGGATGGAAAGACAAGAAGCAAAAATAGCTGTGACTTTTTAAAGCTAAAATTCATTATTTTGTAATTGTTGAAATATGGAACTGATTCAATATGATGTGCCTGAACAAGACCACTTGGTGGAAGTGGTTCAATGGAAAGCAGGTCAAAAGAAAGTATCGCTCAGCATCATTCTTCACTGTTCTGAAAACAACCTGCACGGATAACGCAGAGTCTGTGCATTATCTTTGGATTTAAGGTGCTCCTTTGCTTTGGGCCTCACCACAGTGTGTTGCAATTGTATGCTTGCCTCTTGCTCTGTGCTATGAGCACTTCAGTGATAAGAACCACTCTCTTCTTCTATTGCCACAGTGATTCTCACAACATAGGCTCTCCATACTTAGTACACAAACTAGTTAATTGTGGAGCTGATTGCAAGCACTTTTTTTGCTTAACATAACTTCCAAAGACCCTTAAGTGCATGCCTCTCCTTTCCAACATGGCTAGCGCTGACACCTTGTCCTCTGGCAGTGTTCTGGTACTGGAAAAGTCAAACAAAAGGTGCTCCGGTGAGTCATAGAGTTAGTTAGGACACTGGATGTCCTATCAGGGAATAGTGTGAGTCTGAAGGCCCCTGTGTGAACTGTAGCAGATGGCTTCCCAGATGTTTTTCCTGATTAACAGTTGGCATCAGTTTGACTTTGGAGAAATGACCTGAGTTTGCCCAGGGTCTTTCGGATTGAATTCTGTAAAGCTTTTGCATTAAAGAATGAAAGCACTGCTATTTGTAAAGATTACAGTTAGAGTTACTTAATAGAACTTTAAAAAAATAATAGGAATTTTTAAAGCTTTGGATTTGCTTATGTGATTTCAGCTGCTAACATTCTCCATTTGGAGACAATTCTAAAATGTTACCTGCGAGGTGATTGAGTCCAAGCCTTATCTTAGGAATCAGGACACAAAGACCCACCCAAGCTGGGTGAGATGTATACAGTCTGTGGCTCATGGGTGCAGAGGTTTAGAATCCAGTTCTTGAGGTAGTTTGTCCAACAGAAGGATTGTGGTTTAAGTTTATTTTGAGTAAGTGCTTCTACTATCGTTTCATTTATCTTTTGCCCATTTCTTCTTAAATTCTTTCTATTTCTTTGATGCTCCCCTCTCTTTATTTTCTCCATGATTTGTAATTAACAAAATTCAGTCAAATGAAGTGACTCTAATATAAATATCATTATTGGTTATTTGTTGAACACCAAGTCCATTTCTATGTAAATCAATTATGTGCATGAAACACAGTGAGACTGAAAAAGAAACTGATGGTCCAATGAAAGTAACTTCTCAGTGGGTCTGATCTTAATTTAGAGAAAAGCATTTGTAGCTACCATGTGTTTAGATGTGGGTAATAGTGCTGAGCCTCTCACTCATATCTCTGTATTTGATCCTTATGGTGATCATATGAGATAAGTAAGGTTATACTCACTTTACACATTGATAAACTGATGCTCAGAAATATTAAATATCATGCTGTGATCACACCACTAAAAAGCCACAGAGCTTGGCTGGTGGTCTGGAACCATAGACCCTTTATGGAAACTCCTGTGAAGCCCAAGGGCTGCTATGTGAATCTTCTCTCAGAGGGTAGGCAAGGTTCACCGAGAGTGAGAAGGCTGGAGGTATTGCACAATGGGATGGTTTCACAGATTATTTGGGGCATTATAACAGAGATAGGAAAAAATGGTTTCACTCAAATTCTCTGCTTTGTCCAGCAGAAAATGCCAACGTAAAACAGACTTTTTGGGACAGATGGAAAAAGATTGTATCTGGTGGCTGCAACTTCGCTCCTTGAAAGCAAAAAGCTATGATCCGGGTTAACAGTTCCACATCATGTGACCCTCTTCCAAGCTTGCCACAGTGTGGTCCAGTCAGCCTCCTCTCCTCATTTTCCTTCCATCCCCTACCCAACCTCACTTTGACTATGCTGTGCTCCTTATCATGGCCTTTGTGGTCATTATTTTATGCCTTCAGGTTAAAGGACAGCAGCAATAACCTTGCAATTATCAATTTAAAAGAATAATTGTTTGGCTTTAGACTTTTTAAAATATGAAACTTTCATAGAAAAATAAAAATATTTCATTTCTATATATTTGATCTGATTTTGCAAATATCAGCAACTTACTTTGTATAATATTTCATTTTACTCTATATATTTTATTTTACCAGAAGTAAGTGAGAAAAATGTCTTAGTGGCTTCAGTTCTTTAAAAAAAGCAAATTCTGCACCAATAGCCAGGGAAAATATGAGAAATGTCTCTAACTCTGCCCCTGACATTTTCCGCAGCCTGGGCTTAGGCAAATTCCTCAACTGCTTGCGGTATCTATTTCACTCACTAAAAACCACATGAATCATAAATCAAAATCTATGAACTTAGGGAATACTGGGAAAACATGTGGACTACCTAAACATTTAAGTTAAAAGAGAAAATAGGCTTTTAATCTTCTCCTCCCCGTAAAAAAATTCCTCATCCCCTGACCCATTTTGGAGACGTGATTATTCAGTGATTTTGTCATTAGAAAGCTTGACTTCAACCTGCCCCTGCAACATGGAAACCACCAGTGGAGTGCATAAAAAGCACCATCGTCTGTGTGTTGTCGTGTGTGTGTGTGTGTGTGTGTGTGTGTGTGTGTGTGTGAATATTTTACTTTTGGACTTTAACACTAAACATCTTAACACACTGACTTGTTGTTAATAACTTTTTACATATCAGCTCCCCAGACTGAAGAAGCAGAAACGCCTCCTTCCTGGGCTGTTGAGAACACAGTGCTGGAAATCACTGTTGCATGTGTATGGATCTGTTCCCTACACCCAGAATGAAGGTTTAACTTTTCCACAATACTTTCATTCACAAAATATTTATTTAGAACTAATCCTTCATCAAGGGCGCATGTTTGGAATACATTATGAAAGTGAGAAAAGGAAGCAATTAGCATTTAGAAAATGCCAGGCTCCAAGGTTCTACCAAAGAGCAAAAAATAAAAAAAGCAATTTAGACACTGATATGGTTTATTAAGTAGAAAGAATTCACATGTTTATGAATTAGCAAGACCAATATCAGATAACACATTCTACCAATAAAAGACAAAATAAGAAGGAAATTTATGTAATTTGCCATAAGAAAGGTGAAAAGGGCCTTTCAGACAGTCTAACAGAGATCTGAGACACTTATTTTTAAAAAGCAGCCTCTCTCCCCAAGATAAATATGAAAGTAAAAGTAACTAACATTATTGAGCATACAATATGAGCCACTCTTTGAGCTGAGTATTTTAAAGACATTGAGGTAGGGACAATTCTAATCCAGGTTCACAGACAAGAAAAACTGATGCTCAGAGACGATGGGTAAACATTTTTCTGTCATTCAGCTGGTGAAAGGCAGAGCCAGAGGCTGACGGATTCTGAACCCACAGTCTTAACTACTGACATTCTGAACTCTCAAGATCTGAAAACTTCTTAGAGAGATCTACAAAGGTCTGAATTAAGATATGCTGGAACAAAAGAAATGAAATTGCCATAAGGAGTGAGTAAAAGAGTAAGTGTATAAAGGCTGAAATTACATACAACTAATCAATATAAAATCAATCTTTGGAACTATATATCCATTTCTTATTTTAGGATAAACTATAGGAAAATAGCCCATTTGATATAGCAACATGAAAAAGTACATATTGCACAAAACAATTCCCTATAGAATAAGCACGTTTAATATATTAACATAAAGTTTGTTGAGAAAACAGTTGTATATCTATTAACTGAATTTACTGTTAAATATTTTCAATTTCTATTACCATTTGAGCTGCGTGTTGCTGCACTGTGATCTAATATTGTTAGTTTTATAAGCTTATAAGAAGTAATAAAAGCAGGAAAAGGAGAAATCATTATAGGAAGGCAAAAAAACATTTTATGAATTTTTGAGTTAAAGTCTCTCACTAGGTTGAGCCTATGAAGAAAGCATTCCTTTTGATTCTTGCAATAGCAGTTTTTGATGCTTATTGAGCAACGGGGTACAGGAAGATGAATCAGATGTGACTGATGCTTCAAAAATTTCCAATGTGGAAGAAGCTAGAGGATACTAACAACAACAAAAAGTAAGGCATGATAATCTGATCAAGCAGACTACCTCTACTTCTTAGTCATGAACAACTGTGGGAAAGTTGTTTAGCTTTTCTGGGCCTCAGTTTTTCCAGCTGTAAAATGGGGACCCTATTTGGCACTTTTATCATATGATTATTATAAGGAAGACTTTTGTTAAAATAGGAAAGGGGTTAGAAAAGCCGCTGGTACATTGTAAGCAATCAGTCCATGCCAGCTGCCATTATTTAACCTGTGATAGACGGCAGAATTAAGTGGGATGGGAACACAAAGGATGAAGAGCCGGATCATCTAGCTTTGTTAGGAAAAACATCCCAGAGAGAAAAGAGCATCAGGTCAGATAGACATCTACCTGGGTGGTTGGTGATAAGAGGGGTCCAGGGAAAAAGGAGCAGTGAAATCAAAGAAAGAAAGGCAGAAGATATTTGGAGGCATGTAGTGAACTGTTGCTAGCAGAATATGGCTGTATGCTATCGTGTGAGGGTGTCTACGGTAATGCAGGGGATGTGGGGCCAGAGCCTGGAGGCCTTATAGGGCCATACTAACAGTTGGTCATGAATCGTGTACATTGGTGCCTTTTAAACAGTGTTCGTAGAGGCCTGTGATGGGGGTTCTATGGGATTGCTTCAGACACTGTTCAGGAGAGGCTTGGTGGGTATGGCGCTGGGCCGCCTTCCTAGTTCTAACCAGGGCAAACTGCTTTTATCCCTTTCTTTTTAAAATTTTTATAATATTACATTAATTTTAAAAAATTTCTTTATTGATTATGGTATCACATAATTGTCCTCATCCCCCCATTCCCATCCCAAACCCCTCCCCAAGTATGCCCCCACCCCCCTGTTGTCCGTGACCACTGGTTAGGCTTATATGCATGTATACAAGTCCTTTGGTTGATCTCTCTCCCTTTCCACCACCCTCCCCTACCTTCCCTCTGAGGTTTGACAGTCTGATCGATGCTTCCTTGTCTCCGGGTCTGTTTTCATTCATCAGTTTATGTTGTTCATTATTTCCCCTAGATGCGTGAGATCATGTGATACAAGAAATACACTTATAAGAACCGAAAGTGATACAAGCCATAATGGTTATGCTGAGAGGCAAATGAATCAGTCTGTAGTGAGTTTCTTTCTGGGCCAAGCCAACAGTTCTTTTGACCCTTTCATACATTATATTTTCACGTGAGATTTTTATTTGAAGTAAAGGATCTGCTTATTAAAAATATTTAAATTTAAAATAAAGATACACTGAAGATTCTGATTAAGGAAGAAATATGATCAGATTCAAATTTTAGAATGATGACTTTGGGAGTACTTCTTTAGTTATTTATCAAAGATCATCTATAGCACTTATAACATGCCCAGGGGCTATTCTAAACATTTTGTAAATATTAATTAATGAAAGTTGAATATTAGGAGGTGAAAAAATAGGACAAGGAATTTCCCCAACAACTCACCAGATGTACTGTTAGCTCTGAGAGCCTTTACTAGTACATATTCATTTAAAATGTAAGTTCTTCACTATTAGTACTTTCTGCTTCTTATGAACCTTACACTTTTTGTATATAGTTGTGAGAACAAACTTTTAAAAATATGTGGGATACTAAAGTGTCTCACTATTTTGCGTGATAGACACGGGAGAAATCATTCTGATAGACAGGAAGTCAGTCTGGGCACAGCTCGGCTTTACCAGAACTGGGGTGGGGCAGAGAGATGGACGATCACGGGTCATGGTGCAAACAGGCGTGCCTCTCAACAGCACAGGTGACACCCTGGGGAGTGTTTTTGGAATCTCTTAAGATGGTTTTGGTTGCCATAAAAACCGAGAAGGTGCTACTGGCAGTGAGTGAGTGGGGGACAGGGACGCAGACATCCTGAAGTGTACAGAGTAGTTCCCCATCCTGAACAGTTTTCACATGCGCATGAAATTTACACCTGGGTGAAACTACAGAAGCCTGTAACAACTTTTTTATATAGAAACACAACACACTTTTGGCATGGTTTTAATATCTACTAAATATATCAGTACTTTTAGCATGGTTTTAATACATACCAAATATATCAGAAAAGGAGGTACTGTGTAAATGAAGAAAAGACTGCATTTATAACTTCAGGTATTTTATGTTTGTTTGCCAGGAGTTGGTCACTGCTTTGGAAAATAACATTATGAGGCAATAACACTACTCAAGACATTTGAGTTCCCAATACACTCAGATGTATCAGTCAGCTGACACATTTACTGATAGCCTATGGTGAGTCTACCTCGGATAGACACAAGTACCTGATTACTTCATTATTTCAGCTACTGCAGTCACACTCTAGGGCATATATATATTTTGCCTTTATATTACATGTAGGGCTTTGTATTTATTTTTCTGAAATAGTCTGTATAGGTAGGTTATCTTGGAATTTCTTTGAGGGGAATAAAGACGTCTCATAAAATATTTGCTATAAAAATGGGGCTTGGAATATGGGTTGAAAGCCAATATGTCAAAGCAATACAAAAGCATTTTCAAACCATTCAGTTTTTTTTTTTTGTTTGTTCCTTTTTGTTTGTTTGTTTGTTTGTTTTGTATTTTGGTGGATTGGGAATCAGGTTCATTTCTTGAGTTGACTTTAACTTCTCCAAGCAGAGGCCATTTTTGTTCACATGCTGCAGAAAACGGAGGCTGATAAAGCATGCCAAAAGCTAGAAGACCCTTGGTGTGTGCCACACAAGGGCCCAGCCACCAAGGTGCAGAGGGATTCACCTGGCAGGTGCAGACCACAGTGCCGGTCAAGATGCTGGAGGTTATTGTCTGTCTGTAACTTTGGAAAACATACTTCTAGTATCAGGTCCCCTGCTAGCTGCTTGTCTTGAAACCCAGTCAAAAGTAATTTCATGTATTACAATTTTGCTTTTTTGATTTGGAGGCAAATTGTTTTTAATAATTTGCTAATATATTTGTATATATAATCACACATATGCAACTATTCATTGTCTTTGATGTCAAATTTATCAGCATTTAAAAAATAGTCAAAATACACAAATAGACCAATAGAACAGAATTGGAAAGGCCAGGAATAAACCTATAGCTGTATGGAAATCTAATTTATAGCGAAGGAGACAAGAAAAACAATGGAGAAAGGAAAATCTCTTCAATAAAGGTTATTGAGAAAACTGGACAGCCACGTGCAAAAGAATGACATGACATCACTATCTTATACCATACACAAATATCAACTCAAAATGGATTAAAGATTTGAATGTAAGAGCTGAAACAATTAAATACGTAAAGGAAACATAGACACTAAGGTTCTGGTCTTAGTGATGTTTTTGTGGATCTGGCTCCAACAAGGAAAAGGAAAATAAAAATAAACAAACAGGACAACATAAAGCTAAAAAACTTCTGTATAGCAAAGGGAACCATCAACAAAACAAAAAGGCAACCAAACAAATGTAAGAAGATAGTTGCAAATGATATTTCCAACAAAGGGTTAATATCCAAAATACATGAAGAATTCATAAAGCTCAATAACAAAAATCCAAACAAGCCAGTTAAAAAATGGGCAGAGGATCTGAACAGACATTTTCCCAAGGAGGACACAGCCAACAGGCACATGGAAAAATATTCAACATCACCAATTATGAAATGCAAATAAAAATCACAATGAGATGTCATCTCATGTCAGAATGGCTGTTATAAAAAGGATAAGAAATGAGTGTTGGGAAGGAGAGGATATGGAAAAAAGGGAACTCTCATACACTCAATTGGATTGTAAATTTGTGCAGCCACTATGAAGAACAGTATGGAGGTTCCTCAAAAAATTATGACTATAACTACCATATGATACAGCAATTCCCCTTCTTGATATTTATCTGAAGAATATAAAAACACTAATTCGAAAAGATATATGCACTTCTATGTTCCTTGTATCATTATTTACAATAGCAGAGCTATGAAAACAACCTAAGTACCTACTGATGGATGAATGAATAAAAATCCTATATAATAAAAGCCTAATATGCAAATTGTCCCCTCAGGTGGTCGTTTGACCAGGAGTTTGACTGGGAGACTGGGAGTTCGGCCACTCACTATGACATGCACTGACCACTAGGGGGTGGCACACAACATGGTGAGCGTTGGCAATGTGCTGCGACCTCTCGCCGGCTACCTGGGAGTGGGGGTGATGGTGACAGAGGTGCGGTGAGAATGCGGGGTGTCTGCTGAGCTCACTCTCACTCCCCCTGCTACCCTCCCCCAGGACGCCAGGGTTCACGTGCAAGAGAAGCCCCTGTGCTCAGGTGCCAGGTGCCTGTGAGGAGCCCACCCCGCACCTGTGTGGCCTCTTCTGGGTGAGCTGGGCAGCAGCTGCTGGGACCGCAGGGGCCAGTCAGGCTCCCCATGGGCTCGCTCAAGAGCCGGTCTGCAAGGCCAGCTGGGAGAGAGCGCACTGCCCACCTGGCTTCTGTGTGGCACCGCTGGGCGGCCCAGAGGCCCACGCTGCACCCCAGCCTGCAGAATCTGGCCGCGCTCACTGCATCTCCACATGGGGACTCGGGCGCCATGACTCAGGTGGAGGGGAGTGTGCTGGGGCTCAGGTGCTGCCCAGGGCCCAGAGGTCAACTGGGACTTGCCCTTCCACACCTGATGCTCACACTTTGATCGCCAGCCAGGCCTAGGGACCACACCTGTGCACGAATTTTGTGCACCAGGCCTCTAGTGTGGTATATAAATACAATGGAATACTACTTAGCCATTGTGACAACACAGATGGACCTTGAGGATCTGGATAGACATTTTACACTATTTTATTATATATTCTAAATGTAATTATATTCTAAATGTCTAACTAGACTAAGCAAAATGTCAGACAGGAAAAGGAACAAAAAACTTTGATTTCCTCATATGTAAAATATAAAACAAATAAATATATAAATAAGCAAGCAAAACAAAACCAAACTCATAGATACAGACAACAGATTGGTGGTTACCAGAGAGAAAAGGGTGTGCAGGGAGCGTGAAATGGTAAAGGGAATTCAATGTATCACAGCAGATGGAAACTAGAGTTTCGGTGGTGAGCACACTACAGTGTATACAGATACTGAGGGATAATATTGTACACCTGAGGTGATGTTATTACCTCAATTAAAAACAAGAAAAAGGATGGTCAAAATAGAAATCCTTAAAAAAAGTTTACTATTTCTTTACAAACAAACAAATCTTGATTTTCTTCCTTGGTCCTTTATCTCTTGGTCCTTCATCCTTTTGGCCTAATATTTGCATCAAATTGTGCCAGTTTATTAGTAATGCATTGCAGCATATCATTTACATCTGTCCAAAGCAGGATGTTGTCAACTCTTTTGAGTCTACTTAGTCTAAATACCTCTGAACAAACTAAACTCAGCATGCAGGATCTGGTTACTTCACATGCTCATTATCCTTTGACAAAAGCTTCTCTGGAGGCTGCTTCAAAATGTTTTTCAGTCTTGATGTGCTCAATATCTGGTCATTTTACGTTATAAGTCATTTCTAAGTGTTGATCTTTTGCTTACAGAAAATAAATTGGAACATTCATTAAATTTTTCCCCCAAAGAAAATGAAAGAAAAAAAAAGATATGTATCTATAATGAGATAGTAAGCAGAGAGAATGAGACAGAGAGCATGCTTTCCACTTATTAATTTTCCATTAATAAACTAAGATAAATTCTTGCTTTATAACTCTACTGTGCATTCTGAACAGCTTGTTAGAAGGAACCATCTTAACAACAAGTAAAAATATTTGATTCACAAACCTAGAGGCCCTAAATATGAATGTAAATTTTCTTCCTCTTTTAATACCAATATTAGTTGTATCTAATATTTACTAAATCCTGGTAATTGATAGTTCACGGAGATCCTGAGACCACTTGTTGCCATTTACTGTGGTTGTATACTTAATTAAAACAATAATTTTCATGCATAAATAGAAAAGCAAAGCTTAATTCAGAACAAGTTCATATCTAGCTCCCAATTTATCTATCAGGATTAATCATGCAAAGCAAATATTACAATAATCAGTCATTACTTTTTATTCTCTGTTCAACAATGTAGTGAGAGGAACAAATTTTCTGATTATTCAGAGATCCTTAGAAACAGTTCATCCCAAAAGGCTTTCCTAGATAACTAAATTATATTATCTAACTATATTGTAATTATATCCTAAATGTCTAACTAGATATTTCTTGTGATTCTTAAGAATTTTAATTAAACAATTTTGTATCTTAAAATATATTTGTTAAACAATATTTGTCAATATAAAGATTTTGGCCTTAATTTTATAAACATGTATTTTAAAAGTATTTTTCACTATATATTTGTTTTGAGGCCATTATGTTCTTTTATATATTTATCTGTCACCACTTTAAAGAAAAGTAGTTCTGAAAGGATTCATTTCCTGTATAAAAATTAAAATAAAATTTAAGGCCAGGCCAGCTTGGCTCAGTGGTTGAGTGTCGACCTATGAACCAGGAGGTCCAGGTTGGGGCACAAGTTCGTGTTGCGGGCTCGATCCCCAGTGTGGGATGTGCAGAAGGCAGCTGATCAATGGCTCTCTCATCACTGATATTTCTATTTCTCTCCCCCTCTCCCCACCTCTCTAAAATCAATAAAAATATATTTTTAAAAATTCATAATATAAAAGCCCCTCATTGGATAAAATGTTACACTTATACTATTATTAAAATAAAGTAAAAATGCACTCTTTTTAAAAAATATATTTTATTGATTTTTACAGAGAGGAAGGGAGAGGGATAGAGAATTAGAAACATCGATGAAAGAGAAACATCGATCAGCTGCCTCCTGCACACTCCCCACTGGGGATGTGCCCGCAACCAAGGTACATGCCCTTGCCTGGAATCGAACCTGGGACCCTTGAGCCCGCAGGCCGATGCTCTATCCACTGAACCAAACTGGTCAGGGCAAAAAAATGCACTCTTAAAGTCAATCTTTCCCCCCCTCAGAATTTGTTTCCTTCTTTAAATGGAGGGTTTTCAATTAAAAAAATTTTTTAGAGATTTTGAAAAATAATTTTTGACATCTCAAATAGTTTTTGAAATATTCATCTTTCTCTCACATAATTAGCAACACATTGCTTTACTTTTACAGACAATGAAGATGTATTTCAGAGACATTAAAAATAATCTTTACTACTTAGGAAATTGTAAAGAAATTTAGAACACAATGTGATGGTACATTTCACGTGTCAAACTGACTAGACCACAGGGTGCCTAGATATTTGATCAAACACTCTGGGTGTGTCTGTCAGAATGAGAATAATCCTATCTAATAATAGACAAATATGCAAATTGACCATACCTCCGACACACCCACAAGCCACGCCCACAAGCCACGCCCACCATCCAATCAGAGCAAGTATGCAAATTAACCCAAACCAAGGGCTACAGCCACAGAGAGCAAAGTTTCCTAGGTAACAGAGGAAGCCAAGCTTTCTGCCAGCCATTGCAGGCCTAAGCCTCCACTCAGCTACAAAGTTTCAATTATAGAAGGTAAACAAATTCAAACAAATGGCGGCAGAATGGAGCTTGAGAGAGCAGGCCAGGGTTGCCGCCGGCAACAGGGGAAGCAAAGCTTTCCGCACACCCTGGCTGGGCCCACCCGCTTAAGGCAACAAAGTTTCAATTATAACCCCAACACAAATGGCTTCCGGCCTTGGAGGGAGCCCCAGGCTTGGCTCCGCTCCAGGCTACAAAGTTTCAATTGTAGAAGGAAAATAAATTCCAGATACCAGGGCCTCTGCTTGGGTTGCCAGGGGGCGTGGCCGGCCTGCAAACCACCACAGGCCCCTCGCTCAGGCCGCCCCACACCCCAAGGGAACCCCCACCTGATCTGGGACGCCCTTCAGGGCAAACCAGCTGGCCCCCACCCCTGTACCAGGCCTCTATCCTATCTAATAAAAGAGTAATATGCACATTGATCATCACTGCAACACACAATATAGCTGCCCCCATGTGGTCAAAGATCCTGCCCCCATGTGGACACAAGATGGCCAGCAGGAGAGGGCAGTTGGGAGGCACCCGGCCTGCAAGGGAGGGCAGTTGAGAAGGACCAGGCCTGCAAGGGAGGGCAGTTGGAGGTGATCAACCCTGCAGGAGAGGGCAGTTAGGGGTAACCAGGCCGGCAGAGGAGGGAAGTTGGGGGCAAACAGGCTGGCAGCAGAGTGGTTAGGGGGTGATCAAGCTGGCAGGCAGAAGCGGTTAGGGGCAATCAGGAAGGCAGGCAGGCAAGCAGTTGGGAGCCAGCAGTCCTGGATTTTGAGAGGGATGTCCGACTGCCCGTTTAGGCCCAATACCACCAGGATCGGGCCTAAACGGGCAGTCGGACATCCCTTGAGGGGTCCCAGATTTGAGAGGGTACAGGCTGGGCTGAGGGACAATGCCCCGCTTTGCACGAATTTTGTGCACTGGGCCTCTAGTCTATAATAATAAAAGCATAATATGCTAATTAGGCCAGATGTCCTTCCCAATGAAGCTGCAGCAGGTGGGGGCCAAAGCAGAGTTGGCCACCGCATGGGTGGGGGCTGAGGCAGAGGCGGCCACAGCAGTGGGTGGGGGCACAGGCAGAGGTGGCTGTAGCGGTAGGCAGGGTCTGAGCCCCTTGCATGAATTTTGTGCATTGGGCCTCTAGTATTTGAACATGAAGACTGAGTGAAACAGATTGCCCTCCCTAATGTGGGTTGCCCTCACTCAATCAACTGAATGGAACCAAAACACTGGCCTTTCCTCCAGTAAGAGGAAACTCCTCCTGTCTGAGAGCTTGAGTTAGGACATTAATCTTTTCCTGCCTTTTAATTTGAACCGAAACCTCTATTTTCTTGGGTCTTGAGCCTACTGGATTTCCAACTAGAACTTTTAGCATTGAGTCTTCTGAGTTTCTAGTTTGCTGATTGTAGATATTGAGACTTCTTAGCCTTCATAACTGCATGAGCCAATTAGTATTCCTTAAAATAAATCTATTCATAAATATAAATATCACTGAGAGTATATATATCTTACCTAATAATAGACAAACATGTAAACTGACCGTACCTTCATTATGCCACCAGCCAATCAAGAGTGATATGCAAATTAACCCAACAAAGATGATGGTTAATTTGCATACATAGGCGCCAAGTGATGGGGGCGGGACGCTTGCATTCTGCCCCACCCCCAGTCTCTCAGGGCCTCTGGGCAGCATGGGAAGGTGGGGCCGGAGTGGAAAGAGGCGGCTCCGGGGCCTGAGCGGAAAGGGGGCTGGGCCAGAGTGTAAAGGCGGTGCCGGCAGCCAGGGAAAGCAAAGCCTATTCTAGCACGAATCTTTGTGCATCGGGCTTCTAGTGTATAAACTGTTAGTTCTGTTTCTCTGGAGAACCCTGACTAATACACACAATATAAATTAAATTAAATACAAATTAAAATTTGAAATGACTGACATAAAATCCCTCAGTCACTATCTAAATTGATGTTTAAAAATCATTTGATTATATATTAAATATATCATTCCTAGATTAAATAAGTTGGTAACCCTCTCATAATAGATATTTCAATAAACAAAATATTAAAAACAATAAGTTATAGATCCATCCTTTTTCCTCAACTGGATTCAAGCCCAATTATAATAACTTAATCATTGAAATTTCTCCACAAAATGTATATCCACTTAAAAATCATGATTTAAAAAACATTTAATACATTTCATATTTCATAATGAGAAACTCTTTGAATTAATCCTCTCCACCACTGATTGCTTTGTTTCTTAGGGCAGTAGGGATAAAAACAGAAATCCAATATAATTTGATACTTTGGTCTTAAAAAACAACAACTCTGAATATCAAGATACCTTTATGATCTTTGAATTTATACCTTGAAATTAAATTTTGATGATGATAATACCTATAGCTTATTTTTGTGATCATAGATCCATTCAAGAAATATAAATATCAATGGCCCTTATTAGGCCTTTGTGATATAACAGGAATTCAAACAGTAAAAAAATATTTGTGTTCATTGAATGTTGTTCTTCAAAAGAGTGGAGAATATAAAAAGGAATTACTATATTAGACAGATATAAAAATAAAGGTAAGAAGGAGAAAGAGAAGGGTAAGTGGAGTGGGGATAGCTACTTTAAAAAGTCAGAGGAGGCCTCATTGAAAGGGTAACATTAAAGCTGACTTGAAGGAGATGAGGGAGTGATGCATGTACATATCCTTGGAAGAGCAACGCAGTCAAAATAAACAGCAGGTACAAAATTCCTGAGGTAGGGCGGCTTCTTTTCAGAACACCTAGGAGGCCAAAGCAGCTGGAGAAGCCTGAGCAAGGAGGAGAACAAAAGATGAAACCAGAGTGGTGGGGTTTTGCAGACCATTCTGCGGTCCTTACATTCTAATAGGAACCATGAAGGGCTTTGAGCAGAGGATTTGCATGATCTCCAAGATGCTTAATAGGATCCTCTGTTACAGTGGAGAGAATCTACTTCTAGGGGCAAGGTGGGAACATTTGATTATATATGTATGGGTTATTACGATGTATATGGGTATTACGATATGTATGGGTATTATAATGATCCATGTGAAACAGGATGCCATTCCATATTGGTGCCCAGAGAGCATGATTGCAACAGATGATGACAGTTGGTTTTTCACACAACAGCATGCGGGACAGTACTTTCCTTTGGCAAACTCTTGGAGACTTTTTTTCTGTATGTGAAAAATAAGAGTATAGTATTTTTGTTTTAACATATTTTAAATATAATCGTTTTAAAAAGAAACTACAACCAATCATGGATGTGACTTAAAAAAATAGGCCATTTGTAATACAAAAAGATGCACTTCTGGGCAAGCATGTAGGTGACAAATATTTCCATGTGGATAGGCAAAGCACGAATGGGTGGGCGTAGTGTTATTATAACAACAATTTCATTTAATTATACCACACAGTTTGTCATTTTTGTTTCCATTCTTTAAAAAAAAATATAGTTTTTTACTGTTTCTTTAAAAAAATATATAGGATCAAGACACAGGCTACAATGAATAGAGCTGATTTTGTGTGCCTTTGACAGTTTCCACACACTTCTGAAAGTTTTCGTTTTTTTCCTTACAGAAATTGGGTGAGAGGGTGAGAAGTGTATGCCTTCCTTTCTGTCTTCAAAACCACCTTGACACAAACTTATCTCATAGTGCAGCTTCATGTTGCAATATTGAGTGTATAAGCCGACAGCATCTGTTTTTCTGCTTTTATGGCTGTTACAATCCCTGGCTAATTCATCCTTTGGCTTTGCATTTTATCATCACCATAATATGGATAAAAACCAACTCTTGAAGCATCTTATTCTTGTCCTTCCAGGGCTTCTCTAGCTTGAGAAAGAACACCGTAGAACAATGGTCCTCAACCAAGGCAATGTTGTGCCCAGGGAATGTTTCTGATTGTCACTTTTTAGGAACAGGAGGCTCTGGCATCTGGCCGCTGGGAATCTTCCAAACATTCTACAGGGCATTGGACTGCTCCTTTGAACATAGACTTTTCTACTCCCAAATGTCATTAGTAGTGAGACTGCAGAACTCTGTTGTAGAACAACATCTTAGAAGCACTTGAATGGGGCGGATGGCATTCCAAGCAGATATAACTTTTCATCAAACCGAAGAAATCAAACTGTATAGATCGGTCCTCCTGGGGTTAGAGTGAGTTGATGCTCCTCCACAGCGGACATTTCCATAGAGGAATTCAAGCAGTTCAGCACCTGCTCTAGTTTATTGTAGACATTGCTTTGGGATTTAATGAAACACAAAGAGCTACAAAAGCATCTTCAATAAAATATTAACAAGATGTTACCTACCCATTGTAATTGTGGGACAAGAGAGAGACAGCCTTGCTTCCCAAATTTAAAGAAATATTTTCCCACTTATTCAATTAATTTATTTTGTAGACCGAGTGATGAAGATTTAAGCTCCATTGCAGGATGTTTTAAGAAAATATAGAGATTGTAGCCTATCCTTTTTTTTTCCTTCCAGTTATTCAAACATATACCTGAAGACTACAAATTGCATTAAGAATGACAAACTATCAGGAACAATTCTTCAAAGGCTATTTGTCAAATGTGTAAATGTGATGGGGCAGAAATATTACCTTATCTCATCGATTCTCAGCTGCACACATTTTCACTTTTTAACCTTTCTGAAATTAGGTTTATCTTACAATGCAATGCATCATGCAATCACTGTCAGCCAGGTAGCAGGAATGCTTCAGTTATGTGAAAATCTTCTGATGAGATAAAAAAAAATGTCACCATCAGTGTATCTTTCATTCGATAAAATAAGGGTAGTTCCCTAGAATTCTGTGAACAGAGGGGTAGCCAACACCTTCCAGCCACAGTGAGACTCACTTGCATAATGAAAGGAGGATGCAGGCCTTTACAAATAATATTTTGAAAGATTCTTCACAGATACTAATTCACACAATCCTTTCGTGAGTTATTCTAGAAATAGTCAGCAAGCAATTAGAATATGGATACTACATAGGCCTCTGAGACCCGAAAAGCCAAATTACAATCACAGAACTTCCTATCAAGATACCTGTGGAATCATAGAGAACAGCAAGCCTGTTCCTTCTCATGAATCTCACTTGAAGATTTTTGAACTACACCAACATTCTTTCTTTTTTTTCTCACTTCAAACCCTAAATTAACTTTATTTATTTATTATTTATTTATTTATTTATTTACCAACATTCTTTCTTGACCTACTGCACTGTTTCTAGTCCCTGAAAGCACAGGTGAGGTATGCACCGCAGTACCCACCACTATTCCCATTTCCATAAAGTAGAGGGCCACCCAAGCAGGAGAGAGGGCCAAAGAACAGCGTGAGGCAGTTTCCAGGGTTTGCATCTTTGCTATGATTTAGGAGAGCTCTAAAGACTCAAGTGACAATATCCACTTATCACATGTGCTGCATAAACTTCCAATTTTCCTGCCAAAGAGCATTGCTATGTTTATGAAATGCTACTTAAGTTTACAAATGAGGAGACCGATCTGGATTTAGTCCACTGATATAAAAGAGAGTGGTATTTTGAAAGAGTCAAGGGCTCTTTCTAGGAAATAACCTTCTTGGGGGAAACCAGACCCAGAGCTAGACAGACTTCCTGAATCTGAAATAAAAATTAGGACTGGGCACTACTCTCTCCTGGTCTTCATTCACTAGCAGGAGCAGCTGAGGCACTGGTTCCAGGTCAGGAGTGATTTTTTTTTCTCTGCTTTAGGAAGGAGGGAGGAGCTTCTCTCTCTGAAATGCCCTCAGACTCCCTTCCTAGTGATCTGGTAGGGATATTAACTGCTTAGTGTCTCCCTCACACAACAAATCCACGTAATATTACAGAAATACTTTACAACTGGAGTGGTTGAAATGATCTATTGAGAAATGACCGTCTGGCTTTACCAAAGGAGCAAGAAGAGAGAACCCAGCAGAGGTAGATGAATTTGAGTATTTGTATCACTGCCCACAATCCCCTGAAAACATTATTTTGCTTTATAACTCTTTTCCTACACCTGTATAATTTATGTAAATGTCTGAGGAACCAAGGTCACCTAGACAGTGTTGAAGCAATAATAATTAAAATAAATATTCCATATTGTGGCAGAAAAAAATTTCTAATATGCATAATATCATTTATTAAAGTTTCCCTTATGGTTTATTTAATAAGGTAAAATGTCAATGCTTTTATCTAGTAAAATTTCAGTACTGAAGTTTTCATCTGACCAGTCACTTGTCAAAAGGCTTCTGTTTATACACATATATACCGAATATGCCCTGTAGTACTTGCATTGCCGCTTTGAGTCAAAAAGCATAACAGAACGACTGTGTATAATAGCCAAAGATAAAAATATTTTAAAAAGTTACCAACAAAAAATATATGGAACTAACCCAGGATGCTCTTTACAATCCAAGTTTTTATACTATTTCCACAATTTCAAACATTTGGATATACTTCTTGTCTCTATCTCTAATTTGGTTCTTTTATTGTTCAAAATTGCAATCAAGTTTACATCACAGAATTACAGACTTTTCAAAATTTAACGGATAAAATTTTATATGAATTCCAAGCAGATGATCTTTCTTAAACATTTTGGTGACAGAGGACACATAATTCATTAGCACGACCCATGCTCCCTTCTTGCTGTGGACACACGCTAGCTTGTATCTTTCAGCATTGATACTGCCCCTTCTCAGGATATTGGTCAGACTTCCCTGCCCCAGCCCACCCCTCCCCTGGACTCTCTCCTTTTTTCTCTCTATACACTCTCCCCTATTACTTTCAATCAGTCCTGAGGTTTCTCATCAAAAGCTGACAACTCCCCAGATCTTATCCTCTAGCCAAATATCTCTCTTGAACTTCAAAATTTACACATTCAACTGTTCACCAGACATCTCCATTTGAATATCCCAGATACCTCAAAAGAACAGGTGCTGAAATGAACACATCTTCCTCCACAAAGCACACTTTTATCTGCCAACTTTGCCTGTCTCAGAGAATAGTACCTCTCCATCCATCTGAAAAACAATTTTCCCCCTACCACAGACCTTTATCACACTCTTTCTGAGTTGCCTCTTTCCTTATTATGTCCCCCACTAGAGGGTGGACTCTATCTCCTTCACTGCGCTATCTCCCACACCCAGCACTGTATTTAAATAAGGCTCTTAGTATTTATGCAAACTTGTTTTTCTCTAAGGTATGAGAGAAAAGATTCATGGATCCTTTTAGGTTTCATCCCTCTCCAAAATCCAGACACTACATCTATTAGGGAAGTGCCAAAATTGAGTATTTATTAAGTGCATGTGGCCAAATTCTGTATAGATTATAACACTAATCAGTTTTTCCTTTACTGCATCAACAATAAGCTATAGAATGCCTAATCCAGTATAAGTCACAACTTTCAAATATGCCATTTCAATGCCTGAATGCCTTGCCATTATTCTCATTTTTGAAGCCTTTTTCTTTTCAACTGCATGCTTTCAGTATAACACACTGAAGCACAATTCCTTTTCTTTAAAATTATAATGGTTTAAATTTAGATGCCTCAGAATTTTAAGGGAAATGCATTTATAAGAGAATTGAAAAAGTTAACACTTTACAAAAAAATGAACTCTGCCAAGTGCAATTCTAAAATAAATAAAAAATAGTAAGACCCTGAAAATTTATTCAACAATGGGATTTACACTTGAACTTGTTGCTGTTACTTGCTTGTTTTTGCTCTTTGTCATAAAGTCTCCATGGAGCCATTGCGTTATTAGACCTGAGTGATGAACCATGGGTAAGGCCTAAGAATGATTAATTTATTACATTAAAACTGGGCTCTATAACCAGGGTAGAGTTGGAGGATACCATTTGAATATGGAAATTATGAGCAGGAGAAAGAGAAACGAGTGGTCTTCAGTTTCTACTGTCTCAGGAAACCTAACATCCTCTCCTCACATAAATCTAGAAGGTGTGTATGGGATGGGAACAGAGCACAGCAGCAGGGTTATCTGTCTACTAGACTGACATTTAAGCTAACATGAGACTCACTGTCTGTGCTGGCAGGGGAAGAGGAGCTCCAGAATGGCTGGCCCAATGTAGGGGAATACTCTGAGTCTTTCTAAATTGAGTACTGTATTTACATGATTAAAAATGTCAGTGGTATAAGCATGGATATTTTTACACTAAGGCATTTTCATGAGTTTGTGGACATTTGACCAGATATTTAGTCTTTTGGAATGACTAACCTACAAATCTACATTGTCAATTTTCACAGCTACCAGACAATATAAAGTAAGTCCTAATAACAGCTTTGACAGATTTAATAAAGCACACAAAGGAAACTTGTAATTTTCACAAGCTAATGTATACATATGTATAACGGAGAAATAAATTTGGAAGACGTTAGCCTCCCATCTGTACCGTAGAGAGAAAAATGCAGAAAAAATAATTTACCAACTGTCAATAAATAATTTTAAATGTATTCTCATGTTCTCATCTTAAAATAAAATTTCCAATGCCCAAAATATTTTTCTGAGCTCCCTTACTGGGATGGTATTTTCTACATATCCATTACAATATGTTGATTTTTCAGGACCTAAGTTACTATTTTTTAAGACTGCATGATCAGATTTAGTCAGTGTTGTTTGTGGTTGAAAAACGAAAGACAGTGATTTGGTCAGGTCAATGGAATATTTCTTCAGTTTTACTTTTTTTCTGAATTCTTGAATGCTCACCTCCTCCTAGTTTATTTAATTTCTACTCTCCTGAGTTATATAATGGAATCCCAATACATACCAGCCTGTGTTAAAGTTGCATGTTGGTTAAACTGAGATTCTAGATTACAGAGCTAAGCCGTCTTATTAATCTTCTTGCTTGTTTTAAGCTCCAATTTAGAAACATGTATAGTCAATCATTTTGCCAGCATTCAAGTGGGATTTGTGTTTTCCATTGAGTATGATAAAAAATAGGATTAAGTAGGTTTGAATAAGATATTAGTATAAATCTATAGGTAAGAAGTATAGTTTCTGATTATTATGACAGAATACTGTTTCCAAGACTCAATTCACTTTGCCTCCCTTTGCTCATGGAATTTGGTCATTACTTCTATGACAGAGACATACTCTATCGTTCCCAATTCGACAGAGGCACTAATTACCTGGGGTAGGAGGGATATGAATGGTGTCATTACAAAACCTGAGAGTCAAAAATGACCAAGTCTTAGGTCAAAAACAACAAGGAGTTGGTTTGGATAGACAAGAGAAAATTCTGATATAGACTGTGAGTAAGTTTTTAAGCTCGCACTTCTAATTCATTTCTGGGCTGGGAGAGGTGGAAGGAGAAAGTCTAGAAAAGATTTCACAGGGCCAGACCTCAGAGTTCAGCCTGAACAGCCAGCATCACAGCCTGCCATCAGAGCAGAAGTTGGTAACAAGGAGCTATATCGTTGTCCTTCTTAGTTCCATTTGATGGAGTTAATATAGCTAGGATTGTTATTGAGTATATCCTAAATACCATGCAGTCTAAGTGTGCTATGAGTATTAATTCATTTAATCCTCACAGAAATCCTATAACAAGCACTATTATTATTGCCATTTTATAGAATGGAAACAGAGGTACAAAAAGAGACATGCCCAAGGCCACACAATTAATAAGTGCTGAAGCCAGGATGTCAACCAGTCAGTCTGACTCCAGAGGCCACACACAATACACACGCTACTGTGTGTAGATAGTTCTCATTTCAACAGCCCAGGGTGATCTCCCAGATGCTCCCCAAATGCACAGTGAGATGTTGGACAGCTGGGAGTGGGGGTGAACTGGGCAAAGAGGGAGCCAGGCAACTGATGACCTCCCACCAGGCGTATGGCAGCAGTGGCACACACAACCTTTGTCTACTAAAAGGGATTTGATACTTTAATTCTTACGGTTTCAAGGAGACTCACGCACAAGCTGGGTGCAAGCCCTGCTTAGCAAATGGGACCCATGAGGAGGTTGAGCTGGCCACATGCCCTGGTAAATGACCAGGAGGAGGTGTCAGGGCACAGGAGGGAAGCTGAGCCTGCTGAGCTCTGAAGCTCCTGCATTTTGGAGGCTTGATAATGCTGTGATTCCAGGGAGATATTTCTGCTCTTTCTACAGTTTCTATCTTTGAATGTTGGCAGCTCAAGTCAATTTTGGGATGCTGGAGTGAAGCTCCTTATTAAAAAATAATTAACAGTGAGGTCATCAGGGAAGTAGCTGGATCTTAACAAAGGAGCTCATGAAATTTTCAGTGTTTTAAAACTGCTATATATAAGCCTGAAGACTAAAATTAGAAACAATGACTAGGAAATGAGGCACAAGGGTTAACACCCACATTGGCCACAACTGGGTTTATACCTCGCGTTTTGAATCGTAACCTTTTTAAACCTTCTTGTTTTAAATACTTTGAGACATTGTGTATAAATACACAAATAGTCGCACAGATTAAATGACTACATTTTATTTTTGAAGCACAGCAAGGGAGTATAGTTCAATTTTTGCTATTATTAGCATTTAATATATATATATACATTTGCAAAAGTTCCATTTGTAGGTATTCCTTTCAACAAATAGAAAGAGCTCACAAGTCCTTAGCATGTGTAGACACCCAGACCTTAATAGTGAGGTCTATTTTCTATAAACAAATACACACACACACACACACACACACACATACACACACACACTATACACACATAAAACACTTCACTTTTCTTGTGGTCTGATTTTTTCAGTCAAAAATGGATGAAAATATAGAACAAAGTGATGAAAGAAAGGCATACAAAGAATTAAATTTCACTTAGTACCTAGTTTACGTAGAAACTATGATAGTCCCTGGGGGCAAAGATGAATGACGCAGCGGTCTGAGCCTAAAGAGCTTCTGATATGGAGGGGGCAGAGATAAGAGATGGGAGGGAGGCAGATAAACATATAACTACAGTTGACCCTTGAACAACACATAAGTAGGGGTGCCAATGCTCTGCACAGTTGAGAATCCACATAGAACTTCTGACTCCCCCAAAACTTAACTACTAATACCCTACTGTTGCTGGAAAGCCTTATCCATAATATAAATGATCGATTAACACATATTTTGTATACTATATGTATTATATACTATATTCTTTTCATTTATTTTATTTTAGCATACATTTATTTTTTTAAAATTTATCTTTATTGTTGAAAGTATTGCAGATGTTCCCTTTGTTTGTTTTTCCCATTGGCCTCCTCCACCCCGCACCTGACCCTCCCAGGCCTTCATCACTCTATTGTCTGTATGTCCTTACAATAAAGTAAGCTAGAGAAAAGAAAATTTTATTAAGAAAATCATAAGATAGAGAAAATATATTTATAGTACTGTATGTATTTATTGAAACAAAACTATGTATATGTGGACGCCCACAGTTCAAACCTGTGTTGTTCAAGGGTCAACTGTTAATATATAATAAGGGGCATCATCAGGTTTATACCACATTTAGGCACAAATAAGCCATTTAAAGACATCTGTAAGGCAGGCATTCTCATCTGACACCTTAGCAGCAAAAACATGTTGGGACTTTAAGAAAATTACCACGGGATTCATGTGATGATTGAATGCACGCTTCAAAATAAACGTGGCTGCCATTTGTTGAAGGGCTTATTTATATTCTCTTTCTCTAATTCTCACGATCTTGTAAGCTTGTTTTACAGGCAAAAACCCTAAGTTTCAGAGGGGTTCAGTGACTTTCACAATGTCACAGCGGGATAGTGACAGCGCTGGAATTCAATCCTAGGTCTAGCCACAATGCCACACCACTAAAGCAAGAACAGCTTGTCCGGCCTTGGCTCTGCTGATCCTCCTTTTTGTGGCCAGGGCCACTCTTTTCCCAGGCTGTCCTGAGTGAGATGGGCTGCCTCATCCTTTCTGCAGTCTGAGTTAGTGGTAGATTATTTTACTCTCGGCTGTTGAGATTGTGCTGGGTACTGCCTCTATCAATGACTCCAACGTTTTTCTTCTGCCCAATATGCTCAGCAAAGTGCTGGCTTCCTGCGTTCCTTGTTAACCCCTGGTGTGACTCTTGTTGGTTTGGTTGACCCTACAGCCTTCTGTCTAGTGTGAGCATTCGACATTCTCTGCCAGATCAGTGGTGTGGAGCATGCTGGGGCAAAGGGAAGGGATTTATTCTACTCCCTTTGGCAAGAAGAATTGCTTCTTTGTCGAGGTTAGAGTTGCAAACAGATGCCCCTTTGTCCAGTGTCATGCTATTTCCTGGGTAACACCATTAAATGTTTCCAGGCAGCAGAAGCTCAGGGTCACTGCTGAATTGTCATTTAACTTCCACTGGTATGTGAGCCTTCAACTGTTTTGTTCAACTGCACTACTGAACTCTGCCCGTGATAAAAGCAGGATTCTCATGAACTGGATCTTCGACAAAAGGAATTACGACCTGAATCTTTGACAAAACATGTATGTTTTGTTCACACTGAGCACTTGAAGTCCAATATAATACATGTATCACACATAGTAGGTGTTTGATAAACGTTTATTGAATAAATGAACTTGGAGAAGCAGGTGTGTGTGTGTGTGTGTGTGTGTGTGTGTGTGTGTGTCTGTGTTTTAGCAGATAGCTCTTTTCCCCTGAATGGAGAAGCATCATTATCTAGGCTGCCTGCAAAGACTATAAGATCATTTTGGTTATTCAGATTATAAGAGGTAATGGACATATAAGAAAAGTAATGATGATCCAGGTTTGACCAGAAGACATTTTGGGGTGTAGGTAATATTATCTTGACTAAATTCTACCTTCTTTCAGAACAACGGATAATCACAATTAAAGTGGCTATTTTACTCTTTATATCTCTCCCTCTCCCCTCTCACATACTCCCCTTTTCTGCTCTTCTAGAAATCTATTTGATAGACAAATAAAAATGATATTTTTCTGAGCAGCAACATGACAAGAGAAGGATTGGAATGAATTCCCTAGCAAAAGTTCACTACATAAAACACTAAGAGTACTTTTCTCAATTACACTCTCAGGACAATTTACCTTTCTGAAAAAAAATGTAGATCTAGAAAAGACTTTGAGAGATCAAACCTAACACCAGCTTTCTATAGGAATTTTGCTTCAAAATATGGAAAACATATAATTAATGGTCACTTATTGTATGGGAGGTAGAGATATTTTCTTGTCTCAGTTAGTTTTGGTGAAAAAAGTGGCTTAATGTATTTCCATTTAGATTTACTTTCAAAGGGGGAACATCTTTCTTCCCACAAAAATCTGTTGATAAAATCCATTGCCTTTCAAAGTCATTACCAGAAAAATTTTACCTACATTTAGCTAACAAATGATCACTGACCAGCCTAATGCTATTCCTTTCTTTTCTTGCCGTTTTTTTTTTTTTTTTTTTTCCTTTTTCTTTTCACAAGGCTGAGTGGGTTCTCACTCTCAGTGAATGGATGCCTTCAGAATTGTACTAACTCAGATTTGTTTGCTGAATGCATTTTACAAGATTTCCCACTGTTGAAGCTATGAGTCTAATTGGATCATGTGATGATGGATGAGGTTGAGGTGAGAAGCAAAGCAAAAGACAGCAACCAGAAACTCACAAAAAGGCAACTTTTGCTGTGTCAGCTGCTACACTGAGGGGTTAGAGAAGGAGTGCCAGATGGGCAGAGACTAGGAGAAGGTGAGAGCATGGGAAGGAACTGGGTAATAACAAAATAGTTCCCTCTTGCTCTCTTAACCCGCAGATTGAGGTGAGCTTGGCAGAAACTTCAGGTCCTTCCTCCGAGAGACCAAAGAGTGTAACACAAGGAAGTCTACTTCTTTAGCCAATTTGTCCGGTCTACATAGAACTGCTCTCAGATCTTTATTATGCCTATGATAAACTACTGCAGTTGTAGTAGCCTTTCACAATTTACCTTCGGGAGATTTAATTCACTCTTTGTATCTACCCATTTCTTTTCACCAAGCTGTAGGTGCCTTCCTGTAAAAGGAAGAGGTCAAAAAAATAATTTCAAAGCTTTCTTCCAACTTGAACCTTCCATGATTTCAGAAGAGGCACCGAAAACTGTTCACTAGGAAAGGGAATTCAGGCAGATGTAATTTACCCACAAGGCACATCTACCTTTCCATTCAGAGTTTTTGAAGTCATTCTCTTGATGATAAACTCACAGATATTTCATAACTGCAACAAGCCTCCAATTGTAAATTCTATTGGTAGTGGCTAAAGGCAGAACAAGAGCAAATACTTCTAAAACCATTGAAGCATTAAGAAACTTGTTGACATCTTAGAGCTCAGAGTAACAGTGCCTGTTATTTCTGATAACGTCTGCAGATTTCCTCTTCTGAGTTAATAATTTGATACTTAAATATTATATCTTGTGTGCATCACCCTGTTTCTCCAAAAAGCTGACAGTGATATTTTAGAGAAGAATGTATGCAAAACATTGCTAAGGATTTTAATATGTTTCATTATAGCAATTACCCTTTCTTTTAAAAAAAATATTGCAGAAAAGATCCAGAAGAGTTATAAGGAATACATCAGGGGGCTGAGCATATGGTGGTCAATGTTGCAGGCAGCCTAGCTTTTCCTAAATAGCGGTGGATGGCTGAGTCCGATTCAGTCAGTCCCATAAGCCTTGCCTCCTTCAATAGAAGTAATACTTAAATGTAACAAGAGGAGTGGATTATGGCGGGAGATAAAGGAAGCTCTTGGCCTGGTACTCTCTGTAGTATTTTACTCAGAATAAATGGAAAACATGTTGGACAATATTCTGAAAGTGAAGTTTCAAACTCTCTCCAGTAAATATTCAGTTGTAATTAAGCCCTCTAGATAAGCAGGCCTCTGAGTCTGAATGGTGCTGAGCTTAGATAACAAAGTCAATATGGTACATTATGAAAAGAAGTCTCCTGTTTGGAAGTGCAAAGGAAAATTTCTTAAGAATATATTGCTCAGAATAAAAGCTGGCAAAATGTTTTTAAGATCAGTTTAAAAGGTGAGCTTGAAAGGTATTTCTTTTAGCTATTCTGAATATAGGGTCTTCACAGCTTTTACTGGAGAATGATATGTCAAAACAATAGTGGCACAACTTGCAAGCCCTCTAGAAAACAGCCTCTTCCTTTTTTGAACCAAATAAAATGGGCTTTTTTGCGTTTGTTTTCTACAAGAAAGATCTTGTTTTGTCTCATCTGAAACATATTTTAATTCATTCATACACATTCTTACTTTACAACTTTTCGACTTTTGACCACTCACTCCAAAGTTGGCATTCCAACCACTGTCCTCATCTTTCAGTGTCAAAAGAAAAAAATTCCCACGATAAAAAATAATTATTGCAAACAATTCTAAACACCATCTTCAGAACCGAACCATGGGCCTGCGTGGCTATTCTACCTTTACACTTTGGTTTTAGGTTGTATTTTGCTCCTCTCTTTTTCCCCATAGACAACCCAACCATTTTACAGACATTGACAAAGTCTATACATGAGAGATGGGGGTAATGACAAGACAATTCAAAACAACTGCTTCAGTTCTCTAGTTCAGTTTGCACAAAGAATTAGAGCCATAAAATAACTCCTACAATAATATAGACCAGTCAGCACATGGCCCCTGAGGTTCTCAGACCTATGTAAATCAGATTACCAGTTATCCACAACTTATACATTTGTAAACAGATATAGTCAATTCAGACAGACTTCACAAAAGGGAAAATGTGTTATATTTGAAAGAGTTAGGTATGCGTGGGAATCTCTCCAATCAGCATGATAACTATGGGGGAGAGGGTTATTGGCACATCTGTGTGAGTCTTGAGGAGTGTAAAATTATTGCCTTTTTCCTCTCTTTTCCTCATCAGTTTCCTGGGTCAGCCATCCAAATTCAGGTTTTAGTATGATCACTCCAATCCTCCACAGACAACTTTAATTTTATGCTTTTTCTTTTCTTGCCTCTACAATTTCACAGGAGAAGGGGACATGAGCTTGCTCATCTGCCAGTGCACCTCAATGGCCAGCAAGGCCAATAGATGCGCAATGCTATATGCCATGGATGTCAGGGGTTTTGATCCAATCCTAACCTGTATTACATACCACTTATAAGTGTGATTAGTTACAGCAATGATAAAAAGAGAATGTATACCAATAATATTTGAGTTATCAAAAAAGAGTGAAGGATAGGCTTTGAACTTCTCTTCTTAATGTAGATAAATCATTTCCCCCTAAATATCAAAGACAGATTTCATGTACATTAGTTTTATTTTCTTTGTAACTGAGAATTTTAGAAATGGTATATGCACAAAGCTTATTATGTGAAGAATTATTATCATATAACATAACCCATTCCATGGTTATAAGGTATATTTTTAAAATACTGTGAAGTACACTGCATCCCCAACCAACTCTATAATAAGTAGGTTCCTTACATTCTTACACATAATACAGCCTTAGATTCTTATGGAGAAATGATGCAGGATGAGCCGTATGAGAGCACTCATTTGATTATATGTTTTACACATTAATAGGACTCATTCATTTATGCATATTCATACCTACTTATCACAGAGTCTTGAAAGAAGGTCTCAGGAAGGACAGGTTTGAGAATCACTGGAAGAAGGTTTAATCTTCTGATAGGTTCTATTTACACAACACTAATTCAACAAGGCAATCAGAAAATAAATTTAAATCAACTATCTGATCTAATAAACATTGACAAAACAAGCAGCTCATTGTCTGAGTTTTTTACTCTTTACACCAGCAGACTTTATGGTACATGAATACAAAGTAAGTTACAGCCTTAGATTTGCTGTAAACAGATATAGTCAATTCAGATGGACTTCACAAATAAAACCACTCGCTGGAGCCCCTGATGGTCAATCATCTTTGGTGATTACAATTATTTTTTCTTCTAGATTTCAGCAGCAAATTATAAAGTCAGAGAGTAGTTGGAAACTGTGAGTGCTGTTGAATTCTATCTCCCCAAAGATGCAGTGAGAGTAAGCAGCTGTCACACCTCAGCAGAAATGTCAGCAAATAGATGGTGCTCACAGCAATCAGTCAACCAACAGAAATGCATTGAGCGACTCGAATCTTTAAAAAAAAGTAATTCTGCTGCTTTGTGGAGAATGGACTCTCTGGAGAAAGAGTCAAAATGGGAAGAAGAGTCAAAATGTGAAAGGAATCAGGAGTTCAAACTGGAGATGCCTAATAGATATATGGAGGAGGTACTTGGATATGCAAGCCTGGAGTTTAGGGGAAAAGTCTGGGATAGAGATATAAATTTTATAGTCATAAGAACAAAGATGGTATCTAAAGCCACAGAATAGATATGATTATTATGGAGAGAGCGTAGACAGAAAAGAGAAGGAGGCCCTGTATCAAGCCTTGGGGCCCTCTAGTTATTTGTGCACCTCACAAGGAGGAGCCAGAAAAGAAAACCAGGGCCAGTCACATTACACGGAAACCAGGAGAGTGTGACATCAGAAACGGCAAACCAGGGCAGAAAGTGTTTCAAGAAGGAGGGAATGCGCATTTGTGTCAAATACTGGTGCCAGAATAACTAGTAATAGTAGTAATGTGTAATTAATAATAACAATAACAAGAATAACTATGTACTGTACCCTTATTATCTTACAAACATTGTTTTAAAGGTTTACATGGATTATCACTACAACCCTCAAGGTATCCCATTGGATCCATCCTCACGTGGATTATCCCATATAATGTACATGATGGGTGCTGATATTGTCATAGTTTTACAGAGGAGGTGACTGTGGGGCAGGATATGAATAACGTGCTCCTGGCCATGCAGTCTGAGTCCTGGATTTAGAAAGATGGACACAGGTGATGGCCTTGCACAGAGCTGTTTCTGCAGAGCAGTGTGGAACCTGGGCTGAGTGGAGTAGTTTGAAGAGCAAATGGGAAGCGAGGAAGTGGAGATAGTGGATGCAGACATACACACCGTTACTATGCCTAGCACTTAAAATATTCAATCGGTGAGGGCTACTATTAAAGTAGTACTGATAAAATTTTATTGCAGTTATTCTTTCAGATAACTGACTTTCCTATTGAACTGCAAGCACTCTGATGGCACACTTTATATATTTTAATATCTGCATCTCGGCCCTCACCCCAAATTTCTCTCATCTGTGTTCAATTAATGTTGATTAGGGTTATAAGAAAGAGATCAATGGAAGAGATTCATTTTGGAATGGTTTTATAGATAGGTAGAGTTTTAATAGACAGAAAGGTCAGTTATACTATTGCCAAAGATGTTCTCAGACCACTGTTCAATAGAGAAAATTTTATGAAATGTTAAGTCAATAATAATTTGTCCAAAATGTTCATGTGTGGGATGATGGGTCTGTCCTTCTAGATCAGAGGTCCAAAGCTCATATGCTTACAGAGACAAGGTTGCAAAGGAAAGGAGTAAAACATGCCAGTAGTAAGTTTTATAAAAAGAAGATTGGGGCAAAAGGGAGAGAAGCCAGAAAGCAGAAATTTTTAGATGCAATCACCCCATTTATAAATGCTGGCATCTAATTCAATTTTTTAATAATTCTGTTCAGTGTAATGACACACATCTGTGAGATACAGCTGGTCCAAGGGGCAGTAATTTATGACTTCTGATCTGCACAATGTCAACCTAGCTAGTAAACAGAGTTGATTCTGGGGGAAAAAATCAGTCAAACGTATAGTAACACAAGGGAATAAAAATAACTTTTTAACATAGCATATCAGAATTATAGATGACAAGATAGTTTAAAAATAAAGTCATAGGAGAAAGCCAAAGTCTCCAATGAGAGTAGAACAGAAAAGCATAGGTAACTGGCCATAATTAGTATTTAAAGCAGATCTGCCCGAAAAACTGTGAACCTAGGAAAACTCCATACATTGGGATGGCTCTGAGGACCAGTGTATGGTATACAATGTATTATCCCCATCTCCCAGTTGAGGTGACAGCCTTAGGCAGCATTCATAGCAGCAGAGGGTATGAGGTCAATTTTTTCTAAGGGAAAACGTATCTTCTATAGTCAGGTAAATATTTTATAACTGCTTGACACATCTTACATACTACTTAGATCAAAAGCATGTATGTACAGAGATGTTATATAAAACTACTGTCTGTGCAATGCTGACAAATAATATTCTAATCCATCATATATTCTTAAAGTGATTTTTCTAGCATATCAAATTACAATGTCTCCAGGGAAACTGAAAAGAAATTTCCTTTCATCCACTTTCAGACATCATACCATTTCTCCAAGTTGGGTCTTTGGGGTTTTACATCAAGGGAGTGTGGAACTGACAGAGAATATACAGAAACAAGCTGATTCTTTAATGATTTGGATATAAACTAAGTAATTTATTTTAATCAACAATGCAGCAGAGTCCCTTGCTGTCTGGAGTCAGAGAATGATATATCATTACACACAGATAGACCAAAGAAAGATTACGTAAACTGTTAAAAGTGTATTGGAACTGCAAGGTTACTTTATTTTCATGAGAATAAGTTAGTGGGAAGCTGATTAACCATAATATTCTCTACTATTCCTCTATCTGTCTATCTACCTAAGTATACAGTAACTAAGTTGAACCAATAAATCATGTGAACAAATAAAAATGGAATTTCAATTTACCCACAAATTTATTATAAATGAACAATGTGAAGAAGTTATCCAAAAGAATGTGTCTTCTTTTTTTTAATGTGTTTTTGTTTTGACAGAATAATATTTACAGGGTTATTAGTTGATATTTAAGAATAAATAAATTCAATGAGCCTCAAAATTCAAATTAGAAATGCAAACTTCATATTAAAATGTTGATTGATTCTCAAATCACAGATAAATTAGGTATTAGATACCTAGTACAGTACTGTGAAATCATATTTGTAACATGACATTTCTCAGGTCTAATATGATATACAATAACCCCATCCAAGTTTACAATGTGTAACGTTTTATCTTTATCTCTCTAAAAGATCATACATATCCTGGAAAGAGGGAGTACACACAGATTCCTATGAATATTTCTTATCTCTTATCATTAAGCATATGAAAAACGTATGTTTTAATTAGATGTTTAAACTTGTGAGGAAATTAACTAGGCATAGCTCCTTACTCTCATCATAGCCCAGGCCTGGCATCTCAGTGGGATAGGGAATTGTCCCAATACATCAAGGTTGCAGGTTTGATCCTTGGTCAAGGCACATACAAAAAGCAAACAATGAATGCATAAATTTGTGGAACAACAAATCAATATTGGTTTCTCTCTCTCTCTCTCTCTCTCTCTCTCTCTCTCTCTCTCTCTCTCTCCCCCTTCTCTCTCTCTCTCTCTCAATCAATCAATCATTTTTAATGTTACCATAAAATGTTAGAACAGAATTATAAACGGGAAATTAAAACTATAAATAAGATTCTAATTTAAAATTCTATTTGCTATGGATATTAGCATGAAGTCTCTTTAATGAAGGCACAAATATACACAACAAATTCGTAAAACTTAATCTTACATCCTAAACTTTGGAAGATGGCAAGTTTATTCTACCCTGAGTCCTAACAACGATGTCATGCTCCGGAGCCATTCACACATACGTTGCCTCTTTTCTTTCCCTCTCTCTTTGACTTATGAGGCTTCAAACACAAATCTCACCGCATCATTCAGTGAAACATAAAATAAGGCAGCTGCTGACTAAGAAAAGCCAAAGAGCATGGCAACTTGCTTTAAATAAGATCGTTTACAAATCAATATGCTATAGTTCATAACATGCCATTTCATTAAACTGTGTTTTCACTTATGAACTCTGACTGCCATGCCAATGCTATTTTATTTTATCAGTGGTGATATAAAAATGTCTCATTATAATTCAATAGCACACTACATATTTTATTTATATTTTGTTGAAATATTTTTGAAATTATTGACCCCAAGCTTAATTTTTAAATTGATTAAATAAGATCCTGCAGGTTGCTCTATCCATGGACCCCCTTCAGGAGCACACCTGTAGGTCTGGAATTTACAGATATACCATTTACTGCTCTTATTTTGTATCCAAAGTCTATATTATATAGTAACCTGTACATAACAAATACTTGTCACAAGTTGACAAAGAAAGCAGCTTGCCTCATTCTGACTTCCTGACTTGGTCACCATCGCCCCTCATTGATTTATCCTCTAATTTACTTTAATTATTGGCAGGGATTTTAGAAAGGGAGATAAAGAGTAGGCATGCAAACCAGGAATGAATCAAAGGTGAAGGCATCTGATTGCTCTGAGCCCCAGTATGGTGTTGGTGGTGCCTGGGGCAATCAGGATATGGGTGATAGAAGAATCCCCATAATGTTTTAGTCTCCAAAAGAGGAGCAGAATAATTTCAAGCCCTTCTTTGCAACTCAAAAACCCTATGCCTCACAAACTAGAAGTGGGAGGAACAGAAATCCGTCTTGATTTAATATGTGAGTGTGTGTCTGATTACGCTCTTTCTATACGTTTTTGCAGGGAGGGGGAAGAGTCAAAATATCTCACAAACTGGAACGACTGGATACTAACCAATCAGAGTGGGTGGGAATTGCCACAGAGCCATACTAATGGCCACAGAGAATCTTTTCGGTTTGTTATGGACAAGGTCCTCCCTGTTTTCTAGGTTGCACTAAACTAAGCAAACCTCTTCACTTCATTGCTCCCAGAAGGTGTGAGCTCCTGCCCTGCCATGCTCACAGCAGCTTGGACAAGAACCTGGGATAGAAGGTTCATATTTCCTGAGAGTGTTAATCTCTTCAACTCCTGATAAAGTTGCTCTTAGTCTTCCCATTACTGTGTAGTTCAGTTCAATTTCTTTTTCAATCGCTTCAGAAAAGGAGAGGTGCGAAAGAGAGCAAGGGGAAGAAAAGCTTAAGAACACTTGTAGTTTTCCAAACTGCTGCTCAACATAGATGGCCAAGAAACTACATCCCAAGAGAAATGTTATTTATTTATTTTTTATATTTTTGCTCCTTTATTTAAGTTTTAATAGAAAAGATGTCCCCCTCCTCTCTAAGGCTAATCCTGCCCCCTTTTTGGGGATTTCACTATATTGATTATCTCCTTTGGTCCTTTTCTATTGGTCCCTTCCTGTCAGCCTTTGAACATCTCAAAGGCTCTACTTTCTTAAAAATAAACAAGGCAAGCCAACCTCACTTCAACCCTCACCCCGTACACCTTACCAAGTAGTCTCTTCTTTCAATTCCTCTTTTCTGCCAAATCTCTTCAAGATCTCTATAGTGACTTTTCCATTTCTCTCTCACTTTTCAGTCCAGTGCATTCCAACTTAAATCAATAATCCATGACTGCCATGTCATTAACCCATGGTCAATCATGTCCTTCTCAGTAGCATCAGACAATGTTTATCACTCCTTCTTGGCCACCATACTCAACTGCTGTTGGAACATCACACCATCTGATTTTTCTCCCATCACTCTAGTACTTCCAGTCTCCTTACAACAACCCTAAGACATTAATGAATCCATCTATTTTACTGATAAGAAGATGGAGGTTAGAGGTTAACTCAATTCTGTAAGGTCACAGATTGTCTGTGTTGTGTTTTTTTTTTTTCCTGTTCTTCATATGTGCCACACATAGTTCTTTCTAGTAAAGTATGTATCATTTAGAGTTGAAAAAGGCTTAATTTTCCACAGAAGAAAAAGAGGCCCTGAGAGACTAGTTGTGTGATCTGCCTCGTCATGTTATTATGTAGTACATAATTTCCTAATGTAAAAAGCACTTAACGAGCTTGTGTCACTGGGGAAGTCAGCTGGCTTTTCCAAGGGTGGCATTACATTTTTAAAGCTGCTGAGGTACAGAGCGGTGTATACAAAGTATGGTTTGCAAGGTAATTGTAGGTCCATGCACAAACAAATTTTATTTTCACAATTATTTATTTTAGTGCATCTTAGGAAAATAATATAACTAGTATGCTAACCTCAGGAATTAGTCTCTAGCCTGAGACAGTTAAAAACAAAGGTGAGTTACTTTACAGTCAATTTAAAGAAATGTTGATAAAAGGATGAGACAGCTTAAGTTAGGGAAAAAAACACACACACAAACACACCAAAAAACAAATAAACATGATTATTGAGAAGAAATGACTCCATGGAGGAATGGAAGTCTATGGCTTTCAGGGTAAACTCATATTATCCTAATTCATGTATGAAACCAGTATTCATTTATTGATTAATGACATGACGAGGAATAAAAGTGTGTGCACTGGAACTCTCATCTAGGTGATCTGTGTGACAAGTAAATTACCTGCTGTATGTAAACCTAAAAATTAAAACAAGGAATGTTATTTAAATTATTCTTAGGTTTCATAACTTCAAGTCAAATATACCCAGTATATCCATCTTCAGAACATACCCGGGCTTGCCAATGGGACCTTCACACTGAAGCTCCACCACCCAAAATGTCCTATCTCTTGGACATTACAAGATGAACAATACTCTCTTCTCAGTGATTAGATATGCTCACATTCAATATGGTTACTAGGAAGTCACATCTGGGAGGACTGTTTGCCTTTTTAGGAAATCATAATATATTTCTGCTCCAATCCACCATCTGTTGAATATATAATGTTATTCAGAGAAGTTATTTTCACTTCTTTTATGTCTGATTCATAGTAGTCTCCAAACATTAACAATTGTTACTATTGATCTTAGCTTAGTTATTGGCTTCTTGTCTCCTCACCTTGTGCATTTTCTTCTATACCACTTAGCACTATCCAAGTAATTTTTTCAGAATAAATACAACTTCCCACACTAAAAGATTTGAAACCTATAAAATCTCTGATATGACAGATTATCATCTTACTGCTTACAGTTAATACAATAAAGTTGAAAGCATGGTCACTTAATACCAAAGTCTCACAAAGTTTAATAATTGGTCCTGTTATCCTCCCTCTCGCCACATTTTTGATATATTTACCTAGTTCAGTGATATTAGAGATACAAGAGGATTTTGAATGAATTCTTACAAATACTAGTATGTATACTAATTTAGTGGATCTAAAAATGAGGATTTTAAAACCCACTAGCCAGTTTTTCTTTATTTGTACCATCTATATATATAAAAGCCTAATATGCAAAGTGTCCCCTTAGGAGTGGAGTTCAATCACTCACTATGACGTGCACTGACCACCAGGGGGTGGCGCAGAATGAAGGGAGGCCCCAGTAGGCAGCCAACAGCCGGCAGCTGGGGAAGGGAGGCCCCAGGCAGCAGCTGGCAACTGCTAGGGATCCTACCCGTGCACGAATTTTGTGCACTGGGCCTCTACTTTTAGATAAATCCTGCTGGTCTACGGCCATACCACCCTGAACGCGCCCGATCTCCTCTGATCTCGGAAGCTAAGCAGGGTCGGGCCTGGTTAGTACTTGGATGGGAGATAAATCCTGCTGGTAACTGTGGATCCAGATGAAATCTGGAGGCCAGGTTTGTCCATTTTCAAAGTTTACATCTTAATAAATAGACCACACATCCACCTATGTTGAGGATAAGGGTTAGAGATGCAATCTGAGTTTTTGATTGAATGCTACAGCAAGCCAAATTTCTAAATAAAATGGATGATTGTAAAAGCAACTATCTCAACTCTGTCCCTCATAGACTTGAGCAGAGTTAACATGGAATCAATATGTATATTGATGTACAAAGGGTTACCTCCACTAAAAGAGGTTTAGTCTGCTATCTCCAATTCACAAGAGGATACTCTGTTAGAAAAAGCATTTGGTGTCAAAAGCTCAATGCATACTGTTAAGAGAATAAAAAGACAAGCCATAGAGAGGGAGAAAATATTTGGAAATCAGATATATGATAAAGAATTGCTCACCAGAATATGTAAAGAACTTTCAAATATCCATAAGAAAACAACCATCCCAATTTTTAAAATGTGTGCAAATAGATTAAATAGAAACTTCACAAAGAATAGATGATGCAAATAGAGAAAAAAACATGAAAAGTTATTCAAAATTATCAGTCCCTATAGGAATACAAGTTTAAATCACAATATACCACCACACACCTATTAGAATGCTTCAAAGTAAAAATTATGACAGGGATGCAGAGCAACTAGAAATTCCATGCATCACAGTGGTACAGCCACATCAGAAAATGGTTTGGTAGTTTATTTAAAAAGTGAAGCTTACACTTATATGGCCCAGCCATTCTACTTCCAGGTATTTACCCAAGAGAAATGAAGATATACACCCACACAAAACCTGTACACAAATATATATAGTAGCTTCATTCATAATTTCCAAAAAACTGAAAGTAATTAAAATGTTTTTAACAGTTAAAGGGATAAACAAATATTTGTACATTCATACATAGCAACTACTCAGCAATAAAAAAGGATATACTGCTGATACATGCAGTAAACATGGGTAAACCTCAAGCGCAATATGCTAGAAGACAGAAGCCAAACTCAAAAGGCTACACACTGTATGGTTTCATTTATATGGTCATTCTAGAAAAGGCAAGACCATAAGGACAAGTCAAATAGTGGTTATTTGTCTGGCAGGGACAATGGAAGGGAGGAGAAGATGAATGGTAAAGGAGCATGAGGCAATTTTGGAGGTGATTGGAAATATACCTATATCATGATTACGGTGATGACTACATAATTATATAGGTTTTGCCAAAACTTACAGAACTATGCATTAAAAAAGTGCAAACAGTATCATATTAAATTATACCTAAAGAACCTGACAATCACACATACAAATACACACACACATACATACCACAAATGGATATACTTACAGTTTTTTAGGTCTGATACTTATTGACCCCAAACCATAACTAGAAGAACAATGTCTACATCATTTTTTTTTTTTTGTCTCAGATTGGAATGTTTTCTGATCAATGAGAGAGCAATTGTTTAATGTTAGAAAAAGAACTAAGAGAATATTGCTAATTTTTAAGGTTCTTTTTATGACCAAATGGATGAAAACTGATGGTGTACCATTAACCAAACAAATATTTATTGAGGACCTACTACAGGCCAGGCTCTGATTTAATGCTAGCTGGCAGAATGAACAGAGCTGACAAAAAAATGAACAATCACCTAGATAATATATATCTTATATCAGATGATCTTAAGTGCAATAGAGGAAATAGAAAACACAGAGGCCCTTCGCGCCGTCTTCGCTGACATCATGCTCCAGTTCCTGCTTAGGGGTGGGGAATGTCTGGCCCGCAGGCTGTATAAGGCCCTCGAAATCATTTGGTCTGGCCCTGCCAAAGCATTAAGAGTGAGTTAGTTAAATGTTTGACCAAATATGGCAGGCTAATTTTTAACTTGATAATTTTGTATGGACCATGAATGATGTTATAAATATCCAAGTGGCTCTTGGCAGAGAAAAGGTTCCCCACCCCAGACTCTGGCTGCTATGCCTGTCACATATTTACCTGCTATATAATCTTGGGCAAGTTACTTAAGTGACCCATGCCTCAGTTTCCCCAAAATAAACTGGACAATAATTGTATCTGCTTTGTAAAGTTGTGAAGAGCATGAGTTAATTCATGAAAGAGTTAGAATGCTACCTTGCACATAGTAAGCACACAGTGGATGTAGCTATTGTTTTAAGCCATTGACACTTCATTACTCACCTTAAGAAAAGTTCTGTCTTCATGTTCCCACTGCCAAGTTCGTAGAGCAGGTCTTTTTCACTCTACCTCTGGACTAGCTACACTAGCCTAGCTGGTGTAGAAATGTCGGTTTTGAGTTGGGAGAGTTAGTTTAGGTTCTCCAGTCCAGCTACCATGCTGATGCTTCATCTCCACTACAAAGACGGCAGCTGACAGTTGGTCACCTCCAGTTACAGCAGGTTCACTGCTTCCACAGGTTGGATTTACTTTTGGCAACCTGGTTGGAATGTATCTGGTTCAAAATTATGACATGCCAAACCTGGCTAAAAAACTTGAAGAAATTAAAAAGGACATGGATGCCAAGAAGAAACCCCCTAGTTCATGAGGCCGGCTCCAGGAAATCCTGACTCTGCTCTTCTCCAGGGCCTCCTTTACATCTGAACCAAAGCTTCTGTCTTCTGTCCAGTCTCAGCCTTTGCTTCAAGCACAAATGGGGCCATGAGTTAAGAACTGTGCTTACTTTCCCAACATCCTCACCTCTTCCCTTCCTCCTAGCAGCTCGGGAGGTCCTAAGACTGGAACTATGGTGCTAGATTAGTAAACATGACCTTTAATTAGTAAAAAAAAAAAAAAAGAAAAGAAAAGAAAAAAGAAAAAAAGAAAGAAAACACAGAGAAGAGGGGTAGAGAGAGCCATGTGTGGAGACGGGTGGGTATTGTAAAGCTCTATCCTGAAGTCATTGAAAGCACATGTGCCCTGCACTATGCTGGGCACTGGACATAAAATGACAAGGAACAATAGACAAGGTTCTTGCCCTGCAGGAGCAGTCATTTAGTGGAGGGGGTAGTCGCTAAATGACCATATAAATGTGAAACCACACACTGTAATAATCGCTTTGTGTTTTGAAGGAAATTTCATGAGGAAATAAAATCTGGGGACCTTGTATGTGTACCTTTCTACTCCCCCTTATTATTATGTCAACATATTAAGAGACCCTGACTCTCTACAGCAGGGGTCCTCAAACTTTTTAAACAGGGGGCCAGTTCACTGTCCCTCAGACCGTTGGAGGGCCAGCCTATAGTTTAAAAAAAAATTATGAACAAATTCCTATGCACACTGCATATATCTTATTTTGAAGTAAAAAACCAAAACGGCAAAAACACCCGCATGTGGCCCGTGGGCCGTAGTTTGAGGACGCCTGCTCTACAGGGACAATAAATACATTTAATTTAGTATTTACCAAATGTATTAATTGGCTGTAAAATAATTTGTTTATTAGCAGCACACAGAATACTATATGGAAGAGACATATGAATAAACATACTATATATTTTTTCCAATTATTCTGATTTTCTTCACTAAATTGACATGTAAAGAAACATGCAGCTTTGTTAAATGTTTCTCTGTTTTTTTGTTTTTTTTTTTAATAAAATGAATCAGGAAGTAAAAAGAACTGTGTGCTTTCCCCAGATCTATTTCTGATGAAAACTGCCAATTTAGTAATATTTTCAGCTTCAAAATATAATATCCAGACATCAAACTTCTTGACACAGAACTATAAAGAAATATTAACTTAATAGGCTTGTTGTTGTGGTACATTGCAGGATGGAACAAATTAGTTAATATACTGATGTTGTTGAATGCATAGGTTTTTACTGTGGGAGAAAGACACAAATGCTCAGTGGGAGAAAGCAGAGAAGATCCATGTGAGGTTGGATTAGAATTAGAGGCATCTTTATGAATTTATAATTTTTAAAAATTTTTGATGTGGCTAAGGGCCACTGCCACTTTTTAAAAATAAGAAAAAATATAATATTTACTAAAATATTTTTTACTACTCATGACATACTAAGTTCCTTTCAAATCACCTTCTCTTTTTTCTTTTTCCTAAACCCATTTAGTTGAGCTGAAAATTGTTCCCTTCAAAGTGAGATTGTATTGGAGTTTTAAGCAACCATTGCCATGGCTTAGGTTTTAAAATTCCTGATGTAAAAAAAAAGTATAAAGGAACCTACCCGTTGATTTTTCAGTCATCCCAGTGGTTTCTAATTTATATGACCTGGCTTCAAGCAGAAAGCAAACATTACAAATATCTCGATGCTCATTGATTTCTACAGCCTTGTCTTAATTTGTCCCACCCAGAGATAATTTTGAAGTCAATAGGCTTTACATAAAATGGAGAAATTAAATGGGAGAAGGAAACAAAGCCAGTTTCCAAAGATTAAAAAGAAAAAAAAAATAATTACAAGCAAAATGCAGAGAAACTATAGTTTGGATTGAATCATGCCGTGCAGTTAATTGCTCTTCTCTGACATGGAAAATAGATGAGTGTTAGTGAATTTTTCCTTCTGAATGTGAAAATACAAATCAATGTACATGTTAGTTTGATTTAATGTTTAATATCCAATTTCTTCCTCCGATATTTAGCCTTTTGATAATTTTATTTTACCTGAGCACATATACCTGCTTTGTACTGTTCCATTAAATAATGACATATGGTTAAAACAAGATGTTTTTGCCTATTATATAATATTTAAAAGCACTTCAAATAAGGGAATGACAAACCTGTTATAAAAGGATTATGTTGGAGAAGGTCAGAGTGACTGTAGCCCGGTTGGCACTGCCTCAAAGGTTAGGCATCCATTTTTATTTCGATGGCATTTTGTGGCCTTTGGAGTTGCAGACCGGTCTGCAGTTTTAAAAGAAGGGCACACAACCTGAATTTTAAATTGTTTAAAAGAAAAAGATGGAAGGGTTCATACTTTTCTATCTTACTTACACTTCTGTCTGCAGAACTCCAATTTTTTTCCTGAAGTTCAAGGCACCTCCATGACAAGTTATTTGTAGAAAATAAAATAAAATCTATACTCCTCATGATGCATGTCTGAGATTTATTCTCCAATTAGGCTTGGCCCTCAGTTCCTTGTGGAATGAAATTTGGCCCAAGGGAACGGTAAATACTTTAAGCTGATGGAAAATCACTAGCTGGTTGATCGGTTGGGCTTGACCCATCTTTAGATAGCTATTCAGTAATTTTTTAACAAAAGAGGTAATTATAGTTTATTTCCTAGTAATAAATACTAGATGTAACTCATGAACATTCTTCATATGATTTAATGCAAATAACAAACTAAAGGAAACAGGGATTTCAAGAACAAATAAACTAAGAGAAATAGAAAAATACCTCCAAGCCCCTACCTAAAAGAAAAATTCTTCCAAAACCTTTTTCCAAATGGAAAACCAAAAGCTAAGCCCACATATATAAAGCCATGCTTGAAAGGAGATTGGAAGATGGTATAATAAACATATGGAGAGAGTGAATGTAAATTAAAATTTTAGGATTAGACAAGCCTGGAGTCAAATTCCAGCTTTTATTTCATAGCTGCTTGACCTTGGGCCAGGTACTTAACTAATTTTCTCACAAATAAAATGAAGATCATATCTATGTCCCAGCTTGAACATGAAATAAAATAATATGTAAAATGTTCAGCACAATGCTGGCACAGAGGGAATGCTTTCAATTTTCATTTGAATTATAATCACCATGTATGCTTAGTTGCAGCTTCCTTATCAGTTCTGTACTATGCCGTCTTTTTTATTTTAATTTTTATTTATTGATTTTTTACAGAGAGGAAGGGAGAGAGAGAGAGAGTCAAAAACATCGATGATAGAGAAACATTGATCAGCTGTCTTCTGCACACCCCCTACTGGGGATGTGCCCGTAACCAAGGTACATGCCCTTGACCGGAATCGAACCTGGGACCTTTCAGTCCACAGGCCGATGCTCTATCCACTGAGCCAAACCAGTTTCGGCTATACTATGCTGTCTTAAGTTTCTTTAGAAAACTGTGTGTAAACATATTTAATAAAGGTGAAGATCCAATTCTTACTTTTGAAGAATTCCAACATACATGAGAGTGGGAAGGTAACAATGAATGGGGGTCAAAAATTGAAATTTCATTATTAAGTCTTTCTAGAAGACCAAGGAGAAAGAATGTAGTAGTGATGAGCAGACATCTATCCTCAGCCTACCTGTCAGCCATCCAATTTAAAGCAGGTCCCTCCTGGTTATCTCTCAAATTATCCTTTTTGTGCTTTTTTTTTTAAAAAACATATTTTTATTCATTTCAGAGAGGAAAGGAGAGGGAGAGAGAGATAGAAACACCAATGATGAGAATTACTGATTGGCGGACTCCTGCACGCCCACTACTGGGGACCAAGACCGCAACCAGGCATGTGCCCTTGACTGGAATCGAACCCAGGACTCTTCAGTCCGCAGGACGATGCTGTATCCACTGAGCCAAACCGGCTAGGGCTTTTTATGCCTTTTAATAGCTTTAGTACAATTAGCAGTGAGATTTTTATTTGTTTAATGGCTCATATTTCCTGGACTGCAAGCTCCATGAAGACAGCCTATTTTATTACCAGTATGTTCCTATCCCTAACATTGTATCTGGCCATTGCAATCCCTCAATAAATATTAGCTGACCAACTGCCTGACTGGATAAATTAATGGTGTTTAAAGTCTTAATTATTTTTCACTACACAAAAACCTGGCAATAGAAACTAGCAGCTGGACAAAACTCACCTTTGTCAGACTTGGACCATTCATCCATCCCACACACAGCTCAGATGTCTGGGCTGGTGACATTCATCTGCAACATACAACAGTGTGACACAAATACTGTTGGCAGAAGGATGTCACCACACAGGCATCTGCTTTGCATTGCACTTCTGTTACAAGCAGTAAAGATCATCACTGCTGAGGCCTAGGGAATAAGGTGTACAAGACAGAACATGGTATAAAAGTAACGGAGAACAAATGGCTATTAAAAGAATACATATTTGCTTGCCCTTGCAAAAGTTTTTGAGCTTCATGAACAAACTTAAGTCATTTAACAAATATTTACTGGGCATCCTCCATCTGTAGACACTGAGCTAGGCATTGATGATAGAATACCATACAAATAATTCACTAGCATCACATTGTAATGTCACAAGAAACAATGTTATTTCCGCATATTTGGATCTCCGCACATAGACACACAGGTAGAACTGCCACACCTGTCTGGGAGGTTCCATCTTATCACATAGATGGAACAAGTTAGTATTATTACCTCTTCATTTGTTTCTTTATCCTCCAAATAGTATTTTCTTACTATAATGCCGGGAAGAAAAAGGCAGTGTGCGATGTACATGTGGATTTATGTTCTTAAAATGTTTTCAGGTACAGCAGTGTTCTCCCAAAAGGCAACTGTGTGGATCGGGCTCCACTGGATGTTGGGTGACTGAGATGGCTGTGGTCTCTGCCCTCATGTTAGTCTGATGGTAGGGGCAGTGATTAGGCAAATGATTAAATACAAATATACAACTGCAAATTGTGTGGTAAGTGCTAGAGAGCAAAGTAAAAATGCAAGGAGGGCATTCAATGGGAGGAAAGCAGGAGAAACCATGGGTAATTCTCTGAGTTGGAGTGGCATTTCTGAGAATCCTCAAAATCCAGGTGCTCTCTGATACAGAGGGCTCCCTTTTCATTTTGTTGATGGTTTCTTTTTCTGTGCAGAAGCTTTTTAGTTTGATGTACTCCCATTTGTTTGTTTATTTTTCCTTTGTTTCTCTTGCCCTAGGTGATATATCTGTGAAAATTCTGCTACGTGAGATGTCTGATATTTTGCTGCCTATGTTTTCTTATAGGATTTTTATGGTTGCATTTAAAACGTGGGGTCCAGGGTGCAGACTTTTCTTTTGTGGATCTTTGCCCTATGAAGTTTGTAGAATAAACTCACGGACTGAAATATTTCTTTGATAAAAATGTGCAAGTTTATTAGAAGCGTATACAACCTCTGCTTAGAGAAGGCTCCCCAAAAGGGAAACCCTGGGGAGGGGTTTTCAAATAGGAAAAACCTGTTCTCTCTCTCTAATGGGAAAAAAAAATAAATCTCTCATGTTCCTTTATCTCCAGTTTACATATGCTGTAGTTCTTTGTTGGAATCTGACCCTTTTTAATTGGACCCTTCCTTAACTTGGGACACCCTTGCTTTCCTCATTGGTCACTCTGCTACATAGTATCAGGTTCAAAGCTCAAAGTCCACGTGGTGCTCCCCTCTTTCTATCCTCTGTGAAAATATCTTTCCTTCTTCCCTGATATCTTGTGACACAGGAGTGGAAGCAGGAAGACAAAGGCCTGGACTGGGGTGGGAACTGGGTGGCAGAGGGCAAGCGGGGGATATGGAGGAACATCTGTAACTCTCAACAATAAAGATTTTTTATTTTAAATCCAGGTGTGTTTTAAAGCCACAGGAGAGGTTCGCAGTAAATATATGTAGGACAGAATAGCTCCAAGACAAAAAAAAAAAAAAAACCTCTCACAAGCACCCAAAGGAAGATGTTGCATGTTGCTGGACATCTAGCCACTGGATTGTAGTACCCCAAAATATCATCTTGTTCTTAAACTCTAAAAACCTATAGCACATGGAGAGCAAGAAAAAAATCAGCCTTCTCACCTATAAGCTGAATTTTCATTAATCCCAGTCATATTTCTATGGGAATATCCTTGGTAAATAGCAATAATGAAGAATTGTTGAACCTTTGCAATGAGCCAAGTTTAGAGCCAAAGCTTCATATACATTATCTCATGTGGTCATGCTACTATGGCGTGTTCTTTTGAGATAGTATTAGGTGCTATCCACATGGAAGCATTTTAGCACTTGGATGAAGACTCTGAAGTTTAGAAGTAGCTAATTACCCTTCTGGTCATACAGCTAGTAAAGGGTAGAGCTGGGATAGGATCCAAACTCCTGTTGATATCACAATCCCAAATCTTCAGTAATTGCAACAAATCATTAATCATCTGAAAACTGAGATTTTTCTCTGTGTGTGTGTGTTTGTGTGTGTGTGTGCGTACACACACATGCATGCATGTGCAGGCAAGCTGAATTCAAGCTTTCAAGGTGTCATCAAATGTTATGAAATTGAGGTTTTAATAAAAGGCATTACAAAGGAATGACACTTTTAGTTACAGTCACTATCTCTAAGGTAAAGTATTTAAACTAAATTGCAATATTGAGACTCCAAGAAAAATCTTTGCAGATAAAAAGAGATTAAGACACAAAGTGGAAGCATTCATCGCTCCTTTCTATTATTTTTTTCCTGCTTCTAATATGGTTATATGAAGAATGTGATGGTTAGAGCTGAGGCATCTTATTACCATGAGGCTTTAAATTTAAAGTGGGAAAGCCAACATGCTGAGAGCGGGAGATAAAAAACAAAAGTCCTGGTGTTAAGTATGGATTGAATGTTTGTGTCCCCACAAGACTCATCTAAGACATTGAAATCCCTTTGTGTAATGGCTTCGGAGGTGATGGGGTTATGAGGGTGAAATCTTCATGAATGAGATTGTTGGCCTTATTAAAGGAGCCTCAGAGAGCAATCTTGCCCCTTCTGACACCTAAGGACATAGTAGGAAGACATCATCTATGAAGCCGGAAGCAAGCTCTCTCCCCAGACACGTAATCTGTCGGTGCCTTAACCTTGCACTTCCCAGTGTCCAGCACTGCAGGGAATACATTGCTGCTGTTTATAAGCCACTCAGCCTATATAATTCAAGCTTATTTAATGATGTATATACAAAACACACATAAGCAAACAATAGTTTATTTTAGGGCAATAATTACTGGGTCAAAGTATACAATTAAAAGCCCTTTTACTTAGTTTGCAAAATTGCCCTCTAAAAACGCACTTTAAGAGTTCCTGTAATTTAACTATATCAAGATATGGCTCAACCAGGACTACCAGGTCCATTGAACACAAAAACTATGAAACAGTGACCTTTTATACTGAAAAGACCACAGATTTAACTTGTAAAAATTCAAATGCAGGATAGTAATTTTTGTTTACCTTTTTTTTTTTTTTTTAACCAAACTGAATTTTTGGAAAGACTATTGCAGGTGTTTAAAAAGAAAAAAAAAAAATTTAAATCTAATACTGCAAGTAGTTGCCATGTTCTGGATAACTGAATAGTTTTAGAGTTAAGATAATACCTCTCCTTGGTGTGGGAAGAAGAAAACCCCTCACTACAGTGGAATTATGTCCTGGCATTACGGTCTGTCTCTACTTCATGCTTTTTTGGGAATTACACTTGGTAGCCACAATTACAGAAACTGACTAGTTGTAAATTTGCAGATTTAGCACAGTACTCATCACTCTGGATGGACTGCAATGTTCTTTCCCACAGAGGAAGGATCTGTAACATGGTAAGATACTGATCTTTACAGCTACTTAATCAGCTTTATTTTTGTCCAGTACTAGTGACTTCAGTTATTTTGCTGTCCTGTTTTTGTAAATCAAAATTACAAACAGAGGATTCTTTTTATAAAAAAATATTTTATTGATTTTTTACAGAGAGGAAGGGAGAGGGATAGAGATTTAGAAACATCAATGAGAGAGAAACATCGATCAGCTGCCTCCTGCACACCCCTCACTGGGGATATGCCTGCAACCAAGGTACATGCCCTTGACCAGAATCGAACCTGGGACCCTTTAGTCCACAGGCCGACACTCTATCCACTGAGCCAAACCGGTTAGGGCCAAACAGAGGATTCTTTCAGTAGGTATTTTGTAAATATGTATATATAGTGTCCAAATAAAATAATAAAAATGACACAGATTTTTAAAAGAGTTCCTGTTTCCCCATACCTAACTCCTCAGGAGATTTAATCAATATTTTAATCATTACCAGTATGAGAAATTAAATATTCAATCCCTTTATTTTTTTGGTCTTTGATTACCATTCGTATTTAACATTTCCTAAGTGTTTATTGACTGCAGTATTGTTTTATCTTGTAGACACTCTATTTTGTTTGTTATTCTATTTGAATGTTTATCTTTACCCTATTGATTGTTAATAATTCTTAAGTATTAAGTGCCCTACATCAGGGTGGGAAAAGCAGTTTCAATATCAAGCCAATCTGGATTTGAATTCTGACTCCACTATTCACAAATTATCTAACTTTTGGGTACTAAAAACCTTTTATACTTCAGTTTCATTTACTTGAAAATGAAGAAAATAACACACCTTCTGCATGGAGCTCTTAGGAGGATTAAGTTAGTTAATACATTTCAAGTACTTAGAATAGAGCCTGACACATGATAAGAACTACATAAGGGCTGGATATTATTATTATTCTTATCAAAGATATAAGTATTCTGTTTGAAATCTTGTTAATATTTATTGTTTGTTTTTTCAGTTCTTTAAATGGTGCTATATGTGACACAGATTTTTACATTCTTATGTGGGCAAATCAACAATCTTGTATTTATTGTCTGTGGTTTTGGTACTATGTTTAGAAAGTTTATTCTCAGTTCAATATTTATTTTTAAACTCTCACATTTTCTTTCAGTATTTATATGTTCTTATTTTTCATATTTAAATCCATTTAGAACTTACTTAGTAGTAACTCATGGGTACAATCTATAATAATAAAGTCATAATATGCTAATTAGACCGGACGTCCTTCCGAGAGACCTTCTGGACGAAGCCGGGGCTGCGAGGGAAGTCTGGGTCCTGGGTACCTGAGGGAAGCCGGTGCTGGCAGCCGGGGGAAGGAAAGCCTCGTCTTGCATGAATTTTGTGCATCGGGCCTCTAGTTATATCTCTATCTATCTATCTATCTATCTATCTATCTATCTATCTATATCTATCATCTACCTATCTACTGTTAGCTAACTGTGTCAGTTTGATATACAAAATATTTTATCCTTTTCTAATATATTTAAAATATATTTATCACATTGTCAATTTGCATTTGAACTTCTGTCAGCTTTTGGACATTGCAATATGTTCCACTGAACAGCTATCAGTTCCACACTGTTTTTTAATCATTAGAACTCTAGAATACATTTTAATAAGTCCACATATATTAATCTTATTTTTAGATTTTTTAATTATTTTAATATTTATTTTGCAAGATGAATTGTAGATTCACTTTTTTTTTTTTTTTAAGAACTCTACACTTCCCCACCATCCTGTGAAATAATCATGATGTTTTCTTTACATTTACAAATGGATTCAGGAAGAATTGATAACCCTTCCCTTTTTTAGATTTTCCAATCAGTTTTTTTCCTCTGTCCTCAATATTTTATAATTTCCTTCACAGAGACTTTGCCTCTTTTTTTTTTTTTTAATAGACTCTTGGTAGATTTTTCATATGTCTAATATTTATCTTATAAGGGAGAGCTTTTATTCTCATTCTTCTTGATACTGATATTATTAATGACATATTAGGGAGGCATTGAATTTTGATGTAATCAAGTAGAGCCAACTTACTAAAATATTTTATAAAGCATTTATACACCAATTTGCTTAGGTTTTCCTCCGTGCATATTTGTATTATATATAAACTAGAGGCCCAGTGCACGAAGTTCATGCACTGGGGGGGGGTGTGTGTGTCCCTCAGCCTGGCCTGTGCCCTCTCATAGTTCAGGATCCCTGGGGGGATGTCCAAATGGGAGCGGGCCTAAACCAGCAGTCGGACATCCCTCTTGCAGTCTGGGACCCCTCACTCCTTAACGCCCGCCTGCTTGCTGCTCCTTACTGCTTGGCTCACTGCTCCTTAGTGCTGCTGTGGGGGCGGGAGAGGCATCCGCCACCGCCACTGCACTCACCAGCCGTGAGCCGGGCTTCTGGCTGAATGGTGCACCCCCTGTGGGAGTGCACTGACCACCAGGGGGCAGCATTGAGCGTCTGACCCCTGGTGGTCAATGCACGTCATAGCAACCAGTCGTTCTGGTCGTTCTGCCATACGGTCGCTTAGGCTTTTATTATATAGACTAGAGGCCCAGTGAACGAAATTTGTGCATGGGGGGGTGTGTTTCCCTCAGCCCAGCCTGCACCCTCTCCAATCTGGGACCCCTCGAGGGGATGTTTGACTGCCCGTTTAGGCCCAATCCCAGTGGGCTGGAATTGAACCTGGGACCCTTCAGTCTGCAGGCTGACACTCCATCCACTGAGCCAAAACAGCCCAGTGGGATCGGGCCTAAACGGGCAGTCAGACATCCCTCTCACAATCCAGGACTGCTGGCTCCCAACTGCTCACCTGCCTGCCTTCCTGATTGCCCCTAACTGCTTCTGCCTGTCAGCCTGGTCATCCCCTAACCACTCCCCTGCCAGCCTGATAGATGCCTAACTGCTCCCCTGCCAGCCTCATCGCCCCTAACTGCCCTCCCCTGCCGGCCTCGGCCTGTCGCCCCTAACTGTCCTCCCCTGCAGGCCTGGTCCCCCCAACTGTCCTTCCCTGCAGGCCTGGCCCCTTCCAACTGCCCTCCCCTGCCAGCCAACTTGTGGCAGCCATCTTGTGTCCACATGGGGGTGGCCATCTTTGACCACATGGGGGTGGCCATCTTGTGTGTTGGAGAGACGGTCAATTTGCATATTACTCTTCTATTAGATAGGATGTTAATGTTGATAATTTTGCCTTTTCTTTTCCAATACTTATACATTATCTAGTGTTATTATTTTATTTCATTTGCTAGAACTTTCAGAAAAAGTACTGAATGATAATGTTAGTGGGAACTTGGCCTTATCCTTGCTAATATTATGAACATGGCTTCAATATTTCCATTTCTTGTTTCTGGTAGATTATAATTGTAAGAAAAAAATATATTTATTGCTAATTTACTAAGAAATTGATTGGAAATGAACATTCATGATTAATAAAAAAAAATCCTTGGTGTTTAATTAGTTTAAAATTCTTAGATGATTATTTTATATAGTATTTCTAAAAATAAAAAGTATAGAGACATATTGCAATTTTTATTGTGCTTCCCAAAAGATAAAGCACTGACATAAATCAATTAATTGCTAACTATCAGTTCTGTTAAATCTGGACTTTCCTTCCAGAATATCTAGACAGACATCCTCAGAGGAAAAGTACTGAAGAATATTTTTAAAAAACATTATTTAGCCCTGGCTAGTTTGGCTCAGTGGATGGAGTGTCAGCCTGAGGACTGAAGGGTCCCAGGTTCGATTCCATTCAAGGGCACATGCCCAGGTTGTGGGCTTGGTCCCCAGTGGGGGGCATGCAGGAGGCAGCCACTCAATGATTCTCTCATCATTTATGTTTCTATCTCTATCTCTCCCTCTCCTTTCCTTTCTGAAATTAATAAAAAATATATACAAAAAAACATTATTTAACTGAAGATTAGGTATACATTATTTTAAAAATTAGAAATATAAACAAGACAAGAGAGAAACAAAACTAATGCTAATAAACAGGAGATAATTATTCGTCAACATTTGGTATTTGTTTTTCATATATTTTCTTTCCTCTTTCTAACATATGTGTATAAAATACATTAAAATATAATTATATTTTTATACCTTGTTTTCTAAATGGGATTAAAATATGAATTATTGTCAAAGTGCAAAAGGAATGTTTAGAATTGCTAAAGTTGTTAAGTCATCATTAACTCTCCCATAATCCACTGTTAAAGTCTGGCATTGTTATCAATACCAACATGTTCTTCTTCAAGGCAAAGAGTTTAAAAAATTTTTTTCCCCATTTTAAAAACATGTATTTATTACAGATTATATAAAAATAGCAAAAATTGTTTAACATTTTTTGAAAAGCAACTGAAAATAATGTCAGAATTTTGAGTATTAGACTTCAAGACAAGAATAAACCTGGATCACTTACCCTACTGCAAAGCAAGTATAGAGTGCAATGGATTCAATGTTTTGATGTAAACTGCCACACAGAGGATTACCAAAGAACCCGGTAGCTTGTATTATGGAATTCTCCACTGACTAAGAATGCACAAGCACAATGACCAAGCTCTAAGAAAAAGCATACTTCACCACTCCAAATAAACAAATAAAAGTTGCCAGTAATGTCTTTAGGTTAAACCATTTGACTCCTGGTTTCAGATAAAATTTTAAAAGGTTAATGCAAGCGTCCTCAAACTACGGCCCGCGGGCCACATGCGGGTGTTTTTGCCGTTTTGTTTTTTTACTTCAAAATAAGATATGTGCAGTGTGCATAGGAATTTGTTCATAGTTTTTTTTTTTTTAACTATAGTCTGGCCCTCCAACGGTCTGAGGGACAGTGAACTGGCCCCCTCAAAAAAAAGTTTGAGGACCCCTGTGTTAATGTCTCATTTGTTACAAAGGTATTATCACAGGGAAGAAAATATTGACATTTTCAGGTCCAGTATTCATAAAGTAACCATCTAGAGGTAAAAGCCACAAACTAGATTGTTCATAGAAAATGCTAATTTTCTTTACTACCCTTTAACAATGAAAGGTGGATTGGTATACTTCCTTAGAATGAAGTAAGTTATTTTGTTTATCCACAGGCCATCACCAACCCCTACAAAAGTCTCACTGTTAATGATTATATATGTAAAACATTTTTATCAGCCTTCTCCCAGTAATGTTAGAACCTAAAGCAATTTATCAACAGGCCACTTGTTCTCTTTTTCAAATTAAACAATCTGTTAGATATTCTTTTTCATCTAAGAAGGTATAGGATGGATTTTATTTCCCAGATGGTAACTGATTTTTGAGTCTCCATGTCTGAAATGCTTCCGCTTAAACTTGACAAGAGGAAAAAAAATAACTTTCATAAGGCAAAGTCATCCTTAAGGTTAAAATAGGTATGCTCCAGGTGCACTAGCCCAATTTTCCCACTGCAGCAATGGGATATGAGCGAACCAAGAGGTGGCTATCAGACGCTCATTTTAAAACCATGAGTTTTAAACATTAAAAGATTAGGCTTTACTAGGTTAAAAAAAAATTCCTTTTGGTGAGTTGCAGGTATGTGATACTGTTGCTAATTCATTTTCACAAAGCTTTAGCTTCTTTAGCCAAAATGAAACTGTGTGACCCCAGGGCACTCCTCTACCTCAAAATTTGATTGGCACACTGAAAAGCTCACAGATAACCCTCTCACTGAGCACTGCAGGCCACACCATTTCTTAACTACAACTCCCTGACAATGTCTACTTATATCATAAATAATACCTATATACAGTATATTCTTCAGGAGGAGTTATCTTGCCAGGGACTTAATGCAAAACTGCCTTAATATGACTTTCAATACATTCATATGTGAAACTCTAACGTGTAGCTTGGATTTGTCCAGAAAGAGACTTTTGAGAAAATGGGAGAAAGTGATAAAGTGATGAAGGGCTCCAGGTAATCTCCTTAAGGACAGCTCGCTATACAGTAACAGGTATAAAATGTGATCTCATAAAAGACCTAGTTTTTAAAAACAAATTTATTTACACCCGAAACCAATACAAAATAAAATTGAAAGAAAAAAATATATTAAAAAAATAAAAACAAACATATTTTGAGAAACTGTACATATGCCTAGGACTGTTCTATCTACTGCCTGGGCAATACCATAGGTGAAACACACAGTTATCTCAATGAACATAAAAATAAATCAGATGATTAACCAAAGTTTCAATAGTAGGCCTTTCTTTTTTTGTCCAAATAAACCAGGAAGAGAACTTAAAAACAATTTTGGCACTACAGTTGGCTCTTTGACCCTGATATCTTGCAGTTGGCCATGGAGTTATAAAGGTTAGTCATGGATCCTATTCTCAAGCAATATGTAGCATGAAAATGGGCACAGATAATAAGGATAATGTCTGTTCCTCTACAGATGGGCTATTCTAGGATCCTTAGGAGGCACTCTCATCACTGAGTTAATTCAGGTCCTTCCCCTGCCAGATGGGACCACATCCATAGCACTACTTATGAGAGAAAGGGCTTCTGGCTTAATGTTATTGATATTAAGGGGAAGCTCTTAATCTCAAAATTATGGTCATTTACTAGTAAGTCTGCTTCTATCCAAGATATGAGCTGTCTTCAAAATAGGTAATATCCTTGGGGCTTATCAGGGCTATTTCAATCCCAATATTCTGTGATTAGGACCATTTCTTGTCTATGGATCTGAGCATTAAAATTCTTAAAGGCTTTAATTTGAAAAATAGTCATGATTACATTCATACAAATACTAACTAAATGACAAAAAAACCCTGAAGGAGATCAGAACATGCTATCCCCAAATATTCCACTTTGGCACATTGAATCTTTTGAGTTAGGGTGACTGAAAAACTGAATGTGGGAAGGGCTCTCTGACCTTCCTCTTTCTACCTAAAAGCAGGGCACAAATTTCCCGTGAGAAAGATACCCTCCCTCTACAGACAGAAAATTCTTATCACTGGAGATACACAGTAAACACTGAAATGAATCTGCACAAACAAAACTACTACAATTACCATTATTTTCCATTAATTTCCCTCATATATTTCCTAGTCACTTTGCTGCAATTTACGGCCTCTAGCCCAAACCCCTTTTCCTTTGGTTTTGACACATCACAATTTACCATTCTTTCTTAAAATGATATATCAGCTCTAAGACCTGTCAGCTTCTTTGGGTTTTCATTTCTTATATATGAAGGCCACTATGTACACTAATATTAACAGCAAATAAAATTTGTATGCTTTTCTCCTGTTAACCTGTCTTTTGTCAGTTTAACTCTCAAGCCTGATCATAGAACCTAAGAAGACAGAGGGAAAAACTCTTTTCTCCCTTACACCTCTCAGCTTACCAAAAGTATGGCTTTTTGTAAATCCAACAATTTCTCTCGAAAACTTTATGTTTTTGCATTTAAAATAAAAACAGAACTGGGAAGTTTATGTATGTAAATACAAATTTAATTCTGATCATTTCAGATTGATTTAATGTAGCTCTCTAAATGTCTGATTTGAAGATTGGCTTTCTATTGCATTTGATATTTTCCATCATGTCAATAGTGTAAAGATCAGAAAGAAAAATAAATATGTACCTTAACAAATATTTTATCAGTAGTCTTATACTTTCCTCATCTTTAGTACTAAATCCCATATGGGTAGCTCAATAGTAAAACTCATAGTAAATTCAGAATCAGTATGAGACATAACAACAAATTGCAAGGGAATATGTTATGCAGTTATTTGCAGATTAAGTACACAAACACACACAAAAATAAAATTTAGATATTTAAGATATTAAAACACCTTAAATTAAATGCATGAAAAGTCAACCTCAAATATCAGAGTTTCAACTCTCTAAGAAAATCAAGGCGTTTTATAACTCTAATATCAAATTAAGTCTCAACAAATATTAAACTCTGTAATATGTCAAATATGACAGATAGATATTCATTAGGATAAAAGTTTTAAATTCCTCCCATGGGGAACCCTATTTGCTAAGCAACTTCTTCCCCTATTAGTTATCCATTTACATTTGTTTAATTTTGATGGATTAAAAGCCAATGTTGTTAATTTCACTTTCTTTTGTCTCAGATACTAGGTAATTATATTAACAATTTACAGATTTTGCTACACCTTACTTAATTTACATGGGCCGTTAGCCATATCAGCATGTTGGAATGCCTTCTTTTCATAATTTTGTCTATGGAAACACTGTTGCATAAATCGTCTGCACTAGAAGTAGCCAAGGATGAAATGGCCTTTCTTATTAAATGTCACAAGATTTAATGTCACAGTATAATTGGGATGGAAGGATAATTGCACTAAGCTCAACATGTCTTTTCCTGCTAACACATTATTAATCCACAGGAGTGCTAAAATATGTTTAATAAAAGCCCCATTCACATGGAAATTGTTGGCAATTGCTAAAAATTACAATATTTCATTGCTCAGCCCTAAGAATTTCTAGTAGAATTCATAGCAAGTTTGATTTTCAGTGAAATTATAATAGGAGTCCATACAAAACAATGTATACATTAAAGTATATTTTTAAAGGATTAAAAATGGTCTTGTTTGAAGCACTAACGCATTCTAGTATTACACTGGCAGTGCCATAGTTCATGCTTAACAAATGGTTTGAAAAAGTCTGTTTGAATCTGTTTTTAGCTTATTACTCTTTCTTTTGCTTGTTTTTCCTCTCTCTCTCTCTCTCTCTCTCTCTCTCTCTCTCTCGCCCCCCCCCCATCCCCTCTATCTCCTGGACCCACAGCTAAATTGCATGTACTAGCCTCACTTGCAGTAAGTTAGGGTCATATGACTGAGTTCTGACTAATGAATATGGGAAGAAGTCCTGACCCATACAAACCTGCTCCACAATTCTACAGGAGACTCAGAAGAGAACTCCAAAGCCTGATGCTTGCTGAATATCTGTACTGAATTCTTAGTGAGCAAAAAAGGGGAAATTACATAGTATTAAATTTCCAAGGATATAAGATTGATTGCAATGTAGTTAGACATTCCTGACTTTCTCTTCTTTCCTTTCTTTTTTTTTTTTTTTTAAATCCTCACCCAAGGATATTTTTTCACTGAGTTTTAGAGATGGTGGAAGAAAGAGGGAAAGACAGAGAGAAACATCATCCATATGAGAGAACAATGATTGGTTGCCTCCAGCACTCGCCCTGAAGAGGGCCCAGGGCTGGGGAGGAGCCTGCAACCCAGGTACATGCCCTTCAGTTGAACTGAACTCTGCACGCTTCAGTCCACAGGCCGATGCTCTATCCACTGAGCAAAACTGGCTAGGGCTCCTCTTTTTTTTATTTTATTTTATTTTATCTTTCTACTAGGGTAGAATCTACCAACTTAAGAAAAGAGGAAAAATCATCTAATACTCTATATATTTTTAAATTATTGATTCAGTCAGTAACATTGATTAAGCTACTTAACTTTCTTGGGCTTCATATTCCCAAGTGTTAACCCAATGATACATACTAAAGCATTTCATAAAATCATAACCCGCAGGACCTTTTGCAAGTAAACTGCTTCATTTCCATGCCTTCATGTAGACTCTGCCCCCTCAATGCTATAAGCTATATAAGAAAAGTCAATGTTTTTAAAGGAACTTCTGGCAAAAGAATTTGCACCCTAATTTCAAAGTCTAATCCTGAATTTACAATACTGTTGTTGGTGAAATTACTTGTAAAGAGTTTAACCACCCCATAATGGTCATTTCAACACATTCACATTTGTATTTCAATAGAGCAAAGGTCTTCGTATCACTGATAATACTTTTAAGTTTTTCTCAATCTTTCCTTCTCTAGGCTAAAATAAATCACATCCACCTTTTAATCTTTCTTCACAAATGATTTTCAAAACTTCCAACAGTTCTATATCTCTCTTTCATAAGCCAAAGTCACATAATTGATCTCTTTGGTAGACAAGTAAACTGAAGCAGAAAAGAAACCCATCCCACCAGCTGTTCATATAGACACAACTACTTCTGATTGAATGTTCCTTTTTGTCAAATATTTTCTATAGCCTTCAGGAAAAGAATTTGAAACAGACAGAATACTCAAGGAAAATTGTAATGAATGAGTTTAAGTGAATACATTTCTTCTGAGTTTAAAGAGTTAAATGTCTATGTATATTTTACAGTACAATTCTTTTAGATTTAATTTAGTTGTAATAATAGTTACTTTCAATTTAGGTAGGCACATTCCCGGTAGGTTTCCATCAATTAAGTATATTTGATCAAGCCAGAACTAGATCTGATTAAAAAACTTAGAGGCATTATCTGCCTTAATCTCATTTTGTAATTATCCAAGTGTTAAGAACTCAACACACCCATTTATTTGGAAGAACCAGGAGAAGCAAAGAGAGCTAGTACAGAAAATTGTACCATGGAAATTTTCAGAAAGTTTAATCAATTTAGGATTTGTTTATACGATTCTAAAAATAAATCTTAATGATATAAAAATAATAGGAACGGGGGAGGAAACTTAACCAACGGCTTGGGATCCACTAACAGAGCAACACAAATTACCTAATAAATGCATAAGCAGTTGGGGCTTTGGAGAGAGACAGACTTGGCTCCAAATCCCATCCAACCCATTTATTAACTCCATAATTTAATATCTCTGATCATTAAGGTTCTTAATTGACAAACTAAGGATAATAATATTTAACATGCTCCATGGTTCTGAGGTTTATATACGATACAATGGATAAAGCACTTATCAGAGTGCCTAGGACCTAGTGGGTAGCTGTGGTGAAATAAAGATGGCAGCACATTCTTTGCCACTCCTCCCAGTCTCTTTCTCTCCAGCCTGAATCTGGGCCTTTCCTGAGACGTGCCTTGGCCAAAAGAATGCAGCAGCAATGTTTCTGTATAACTTCCAAGGCTGGGCCTTAAGAGATGTTTCTGTATAACTTCCAAGGCTGGGCCTTACTCTCTTGCTGGGAATGTCCCTTCTCTGAACCCAGCCACCAAGCCATGAGAAGCCCAAGCCACATACAAAGGCCTTTGGAGGAGACCCAAGGTACTTGGGTTGACAGCTTCACCTCAGCTAAGGGCCAGTACCAAGCACCAGCCATGTGAGTGCATCCTCTTGCACACAGCCAGACAAACCTTCAGACAACTGCAGCCCTAGCTAACACTCCATGGAAAAGGACAACTACCCACTGTGCCTAGTCAATCCACAGACTTAAAAGATAACAGTTTTGTTTTCACAGTCACAAAGTTCTAAAATAAGCCATGAAGTTTTTTTTTTAAAGTTTTGGTTAGTTAGTTAAATAGCAATAGATAGCCCAAAACAGTGCTCGATAAATGGAGCAATTATTATTATTTTCCCTAATAATGAGGGAAATGGCATACACTGATTCTTTGTTCTACTTAGAGACTTTAGGGTGCATACATCTCGCACTGCAACTCTATGCCAAAGCACTAGGGATCTAAAAAGTAGGTGCTTTACCCCCTCCTCCCACTCAAAAAAAAAAAAAGAAAGTTTCACTTACATAAAAGAAGCCTAGAAAGACTAGTGCTTTCTTTCCATTGTAATCTTCACTGTAGTGCATATCCTCTCATGTATCAAACACACCTGCGCACTCTTACATGCTATAAACCACAGTATAGAGAATATGTTAGCCCTAATGCCAGACATCACGACCCGTTGAAAGGGTAGCGCTCTCGAAGACTCACTTGTGCTTCTCCGCCTATGGTCTTCCCAGATTGACATTGTTTGCCTTCCTGCTCTTCGTCCCATCTTTCTTTGTGGACATCATAGACCTACCGCCAAATTTGCTTATCTGCCCATTTCTTACCTTTGTACATATGCTGTATCTTCCTTACAGTATTTTTTAAACTTCTTCCTATGCTTATCTCTCTCCCTCCCCTCCCCTGGATCTTGTCTTGCTATCTCCCTAGATCTGTTACATGGAATGAACACTGCTTTTAGATTTCCAGTCTTGGCCTTTCTTGCCCCACCCTGAATCATTTTTGCTATGCCCAGTGTGTCAGTAGGTATGGTATTATCTTAATTGCAGGTGTAATGTATAAATGTACAATGGCTTCTTTCCCCAGGACAAAATGAATGAAAATTACAGTAATTTATGAAACAAAATGGTTATGTGATTCTAGGTAAACTTCCTAATAGAGATAATATAATAAAAATATACAAATGAATATTCAGTAACCAATCATACTCTGTTCTTGATATATAGCCAAGCTCCTGAATCCTTTGATTATTCATACTTCCAGGGGAGCATATTCTTGCCATCCTTGGTGGGCTTTGTAATAAAATACAATATAGAAACAGCTGAGCAATTATCATGGCATGCTTGCCCTATTTGGGGGAGCTACTTTTCCTTTACCAAAGAGGCCACAACCAATTTAGGAACATTGTATTTACTGTATATTTGCACTGTGAAAAAATGATTACTGTAGTTTATAATGATTTAAGATTTTTAGTATGAACAATGCAGTAATTTTTTTCCCTCTGGAAATTTTTCTATTGAAATGTTCTTATTGTGTTTTAATTGAGATAATTAAATTAGGCCATGAAAATTAAATTATTCAAAATTGTAGCCATTTTTGTTAGATGCTGATTGGAAGTTTTAAGACGTTTTACATGTGTACTCCTCGGCTATGTGTTTCTCAGTTGCTCCAGTCTACATGGTGGCAGTCTTTTGCATTTCACAATAGCACACCTCCCAGTGAAGACAATTCAAACCACAAGGAAAGGGGACTCAAGCTGAGATCCAGAAAGACAAGCATGTGAGGATCACATCCAGATGCAACTGGCTGTCAAATACAGACTTGAACAGAAAGTCTCAGAAAGCAGTTCTAACAACTTGTTAGTATCATAGGCACACCTATATAGATTAGCTTGTAAGGATCACAGGTATAAAGGAGGGGACTGCCTAATGAGGTTCTGTTCATCTTTGCTTTTGTGTAGTAATCTTCAATTTACAAAGAACTTCCACATTCTTTATCTCACTCAGTTCTCCCTTTACCTCACTCAGTTCTAACCTCATAATTGAGGCCAGGACAGTAATGTTTCCCCCTTTTCGCCTATGAGGATACAAGGTTCCAAAAAGATCGCTGGCTTTCTTATTATTCCTTTCTTTAGGAGGTAATCCACGACATAGCTAAAAACGACAGAGCTGGCCTTTATCTGTATTTTCTGACTCCCGGGCTCAGGTCCCCCCAGCTCATCATTTTGTGGCTTGAATTTTGAGATACATAAAGTTGTGAGTGGAGGCAGATAAAGTTTAGAAATCACATGAGAGATCACATCTGCCCAACAGTAAGGAAGAATTAGAATTGGTTATATTAACAGGAGATGTGCTTTATAAATACTTCTTTATTAAAATGGAACTGCCCTTTGACCCAATAATCTTCTATGTTATTTAATGTACTCATGGCCCTGTGCATGGATTAAGCACATTGAAAGGAAATTAATTAGAAGGTGGCCAGCAGGGCGGGACTGGGCAAGATGGGCCAGACACGCCCTGGAACCAGCCTCCCCCAGTCCCTCCCCAGCCAGCTGCACCTGGGGCAGCACTGTGACTCAGCTACTAAAAGGGCGTCTGTGGAGTGAGCAGGGTCCCTCCGGCAGGTGGGGTCCCTCGGCCTGGCCTGAGGGGATGGGGCCGAAACCAGCTCTCTGTCATCCCCAAGGGGTCCTGGAGTGCGAGAGGGCACTCTGCAAAGTTGCTGTCATACAGCATGTGGGATGCAAACGCAAGTGTGCAGTAAAAATGATTTGAGGCCACACTGCCTCAGCAACAACATAACCCACAGCTGAAGGTGGAATTGTGCAGCCCCGTGAGAAATCAGGCTCTTTTACTTAGTGTCACTTGTCAGAGACTCTCAATCTGGGACAGTCTGGTAGGTGAGAAGACCCTAGGCTTCTGAGGTGCCATGGCCTTTACCTTCTCATTTGTTTCTACCACTTGCTTTCCTGGAGGCCTTGGGTAAGTCACTTAATTCCTTTGAGCCTCAGTTCCCTCACCTGTAACACTGGGATAATAATATTTATCTCACATGGTTGTTTTAAGGATTAGAAAATTGCATATGGAAAGTGGTCAATAAATGGACACTATAATTCCAACAGTGGGAGCCTGGTTTATAAGAACTCTTAAAGGAAGTTACAAATATATTGGACCAGTTCAGATTAAAGTAAACGTGACAAGCAATAAATTTAAAAGATCAGAAATATTTAGGAAATTCATATTATTGAACCTGGAATTGAGACAAAGAGATAAGTAATCTTCTCTATGACCTGACAGTCAACTACAAAGAAGAATCTAGTTGTCCTCCACAGAGGACAACACAACATAATCCAACAGTAAAAGAATCTAGTTAGATATAAAAATAAATGTTATTTTTTAAAATTAATAATAAAAAAAATAATGTGGCTAAACAACCCAGCAATTCCACTACTAGTTGTATATATTTACTCAAGAGAAATGAAAACATAAGTTCATAGAAAAACTTGTACTTGAGTGTTTACAGCAGCATTATTTATAATAACTACATGGCAAAAACAACATCTCTTGAATAAATAAACAATGGTTTGAATTAACAAAATATGGTACATCCATAAAACAGAATATTATTCGGTTACAGAAAGGGATGAAATACTGATACATACTATAGATGAACCTGGATGAACCTTAAAAACATTATGCTAAGTGAAAAAAAGTCAGTCAGAAAAGACCATGTATTACATGATTCCATTTACAAAATGCTCAGGATAGACAACCCTGTAGAGATGGAAAGAAGATTTCGGTTGCTTAGAGCTGGGAAAATGGGAGGCAGTAGGGTGTAATGGGCACAGGGTCAAAAACTGATTGTAGTGATGGTTGTGCCACTCTGTGAATACTTTAAAAATCATTGAACTGTATCCTTTAATGGGTGCATTATAGGATATGTCAATTACATTTCAATAAAATTGTTATAAAAATCAGTGGCTAACTATTGGGAAAAGCTACAAACGTTAAATCTTATTATTTTATGGGGTGGGCTTCTTTCACTAACAGTATGTGGCCTTGGCGTTGTAAAAGAGGGGAAGGTATAATGACTGATTCTGGGATGGTGCCGTCATGGTGATTTCTTAGGTTTTCCCTGAATTTTGTGCTACTTTGGTTGTAAAGTTCATTTCACTCTTGATCATACTTTAGACTTTTCCTCCTTTAATAATTTTTATTATCTTAAATTAGCTTCTCTCCAGACAGAAGAGAAAAAATTAACACATCAAGTAACATAAAGTAGATGGGTAATGTATAACATCAAATGCTTACAAAGGCACGTATCCATATGGAGACACATTTCTGTAACATGCAGATAAAAATGAGATAAATGCCTCGTTGTTTATTGCTGTTCTTTTCCATATGTATAATTAATGATCAACAACCAAGTTTTTAATACCTGGATTCAACTAACTTGCCAACAAAAATAACCTGTCAGAAATGGGAGAGAACACGTGTGCAGTTGATAGTGATCAGAATTGTTAAATTTTGTAACAATAACAATTTTGACAGTATAGCAGTGTACTCTGTGATAAAGAACCCGATTTCAGTTCATGTTTAAAGTTAGGACTAGATAAGATGGAAAATGAGATGCTATACTACAAACTGACACATAATTTGGAGATACAACAAAAATATTTAATTTGGGGGATATTTCTATGACATGGAGAAAAACACCCACAACATCACAGCTTTCTCAAACACATGCATCATTAAAAATTCCCCGTCTTTTGTCACCTATGCAATGTGCAATCTAATTTATAACAAAGCCTGTAATGGGCTCTGCAATTTGCTGTACAGATGAAGATTTTTATAATATCATTGAAAACGAAGAGCAAAAATGCAACCTGTTTTTAGATTTGTTGTCTTCATAAAATAGAATCTCATTATTTTTTAGTTCTTTGATTATTTTATCTTCTATTATGGATGCATTATCCTCCAGACTCTAAAAGTCACACAAAACATAATGAAAAATAATAAAATTCTGTTCATCATAAAATATTATTAGTTATATTAATTTTTGAATCAGAGAAAACTGAGTATTTTGTAGCTAATCACCAGCATCGAAAACCAATGCAGATACAAGCAACACAGGGTAATAGTGAGAACTGTAAACTCAGGAGCTCTATTTTACCTGCTATGTGCTTACCTTCAACAAGTTGGGACTCTCTGAACTTCAGTCTTCCCATTTTTAAAGAAAAGTCCATTTGGACCAGATAGCCTCTACCTAAATAACATTTTTTTTTTTTTAAAAAAGCTTCGACAATATATGATTCTGTGACATAGCACTAGATAGTCTAAAGATTAACAGAGAGAACAGAATGTATTTCCTTTCTTTCACATTTTAATTCATTAAGCCACCTTTATGTTAGCGTTTATCTGCTAAGAGTTTTAAGCAGTTATGATATTAAGTCAATAAAAATGAAATAATTGAAGCCAGTTCAGGTAGTGTTGCAAGAGGCTATTATATATGTAATAAACACCTAAAACTGATCAAAGAAACCCTATTCTACAAAATACTAATAATGGACACACTGCCCGAGAATGTGTTAGAAAAACCAGTTTACTTTAGTTCTTCATGGTAGACTAAGTTAATTACACTTGAGTCTCTATCTGAGTCTAAGATATAAAAATTAGCCAAATTTTGTTTTAGAGGGTTTTTTTTTGTATTATTTTTCTCTCTCCATTTTATGAGTACTGTTTTTTATTAGTGATAAAACCAAAATCCTTCATCATACCTGATATCTGAGGCAATTTACCTTGACTCTTTTTACCAGCTGTGTCTCCCCAACTTTGATGAACTAATAGTTTATCTTTATAACTCCATGGAATATTAAAACAATATTAAAATAATATGTAATATGAGCATAAATACATACATTCTAGATCTGTAGTATATAATACATATTATATATACACAGAGATACATATATACATACACACACACATATACACTGAGTGGCCAGATTATGATGATCTCTGAATGCATAATAATATGGCCCCTCAGTGTGTATATATATATATAGAGAGAGAGGGCCTATATATATATAGGCCCGGTGCATGAATTCATGCATGGGTGGGGTCCGGCCAGCCTGGCCAGGGGGAGGGGACATGGGTGGTTGGCTGGTCTGCCTGCTGGTCGAACACCTGGTAGAGGTGATAATTTGCATATTAGCCTTTTATTATATAGGATATACACTGAGTGGCCAGATTATTATGCATCCAGAGATCATAATAAACTGGCCACTCAGTGTATATGTATATTGGACTGTATATATATATATATATATATATATATATATATATATATATATAGAGAGAGAGAGAGAGAGAGAGAGAGAGAGAGAGAGAGAAAGAAAGAGAGATGCAAAACCAGAATTGAGCATTTGAACATAAAGGTGGCTTACAGTGATTGATTACTATTTCAGTTTAATTTTCCATTTATGGAAAAAATGTAATTCCATCTGTCAGTCTAATCCAAATGACATGGTAGAATTGTTTAGTTTGTGTAGGTAGCTCTCAGTCAGCGGGCTTATCTTACATCCTACCTTCTTACCATTACTTACTCCCTCTGATAAAGAAAGAAATCTGATTAGATTTATGTTTCTGAACATAGCCTGGGGATGCTAACTATTTTTGGGAAGCAAAGTTGTTCTTATTGGACTTTCATTTTTATGTGCGTGTTTTTCCCCAGTAGCAGAAAGAGTGACCTGAACATATATCTGCAGATTCGCTGCCTACATTTAGAATCAAATATTTCTCCTGACTGAGATGGTAGAGCCCTAGGGCTTTAGCTTCAATAACACCTCATTTAAAACAGTACCAGACAACACATGGTAATGACTTTGCAAACTGGAGCTAATTCAGGAAAGACAGGTGATAATGGCAAGATATGGAAACCCCACAGCTCTCACATTTCTCTAAGACAGAAATAGATCTTCTTCCATGTCAGTTGGCAGCATTATTTCATTCTGCTTTTACACAGCCTTCCCCTGGATGGTAGCTATGGCAATGGAGTGCTAGAGGACTACAAGGATATTAAATGGCCCATTAGAACAGGACAATGGACACACATTATTAGCATTAGTGAATGATGCTCTGGAATAGTAGTCACTAAATCTAGAGTTTTGCTCCGTCACTCACTAATTGTGTGCCCTTGGATAAGTCCCATGTACTCTCTCACTTTTATCATCCATAAAATAAGGCACTTGGGTGAACTCCAAAGTGTTTTCCAGGACCAATTTGACATTTTCATAATCTTCTATAGCTTGCAAAATATTTCTACAAATCTTATACTATTTAATTCACACAACTGTTTGTTATTTATGTCACTGTAATAAGTACAGTGAGGCTTCCCCAAAAAACATCTTGTAGTAAATATGCCATCCAAGTTTCTTTTAAAGTTATTCAACTGCTGCGGGCAGGCACTAATGTGGTTATCTCAACACATATAATTTAAGTGTACAATGATTTTCTACAATATTATATGTCAATTTTTTAATCCTTGTCCAAGGATATGTTTTATTGATTTTTAGAGAGAGGAAGGGAGAAAGAAACCTCAGCATGAGAGAAAAACATTGAGCCACCTAGCCAGGGCTATATGCCAAATTTTATGCTACATATTATGGGGGGCAAAACTAAGGGGCAGAGAAATTAGGTGGATCTCAATAATAACAAAAACTCTATTGTTTATTGAAAATTCACTATGTGGCATATGCCATACTAAGTGTTATATACAGATTATTTTTAATTCAAGTATCCTTCAAGTGTGTAATAATATTGTCCCTGTTTTACAGATGAGAGAAATGAGACTTGAAATATTATTACATCTTCAAAGGTTGTGCAAGAGGAATAGTCATGTTTGAAATTTAGATTAAACTGGCCAAAGTTGGTGTTCTCTCAACTATAGCACACTATACCCCTCTTTTCAATCAAACGAACAAATATGTAAAAATGCAACCATGTATATAGTCCAATGTTAAATCTAGCAGGTGCAGTTAAATAAAGAACCTAATCTTTGGTACTTCCTGGTAAATAACTTGGTGTTCTCAGAACATTGTCATTCTCTGAGCTTAGGTTGTTTTCCTTCTATTTTCCTAAAGAGATGCTCAAGGCATTGCCTTAAAGTCTAAATAGGAAAAACATATTCATAAAATGTATATGCTCTTCTATGCTAAAAGGAAAACATTGAATTTCCTTCTTGAAGCGATCAAACTTCAAGTGCACAAACTAGTAATTCACCATTACCAACTGATGTGTGTAACACTGCAGGGGAGGATCAGGGAGTCCTGTATAATGCCTTCTCCTAGGAAGAATCCGAGGAGCACTTCCTTCTCTTAAAACAGCCATATTAGAAGGTAAGAAGATAAAGTCAAAAACACTGAAAAGCTTAAATCCCGCTGCAATAAAAGAGAAGAACCATTACACACATATAACAACACAGAAAGAGACAAGACAGCCCTTCTAATCTCTCGCATGGGTTTCTGATATTTTAAAGTAGAGAATCAACTTTTACTTTTATGTGTTTGTTTGTTTTTTAATGCTATTGCAATACATAAGCCTATATTTCAATCTGCATAAGTACCAGATTGTGTGCTGGTCACATTTTGGTGGGATTAATGTTGGAAATTATACTTCTAAAGTGAATAACCTGAGTTTCCATGGATTTGAGTTAGGGACTCTATGATTCTTCAGTTTATTTTTAAATGTAAGACAGAATAAAGAGTAGAATATTTTTACACATTACATATATATAGTGTCGGGATGGAAAGACAGATTAATGGGATGAAATAACAGTCTAGAAAAAGACCCAATTGTATATACATTTGTACCATCTGAAGGCTTAATTGCCTATGCTTTAACAGAACCATCTTTACTCTAATTGTGTTTAATTCCAAGAAGTAGAATAGTAAAACATATGAATGAGACAACACCTGGTGGGGGTGGGTGGTCTAGAGCAGACAGTCACAATGACTTATTTTTGTATGTTTTTGCCCTGTACCCCCAGATTACTTTGCAACCAGATTTGGTCCTCTAATGTTGATCTTTCATCTCCATCATGACTCATTCTTTGCTCCCCACAACATGGGCATTCAGCCCTATCTCCTCTTTGCCTCTAACTCCCAACCTTCTGCATATTCTCTTGTATTCCTTACTTCTAGCTCCACAGGTAAGGTTCAGAGCAAGTAGCTCTCTATACCATAGTACATTACCCAAGCTTTTATATGTATTTGTAATGTGAGGCTTTGGAGGCATAAGAGATTAAGTGGTTATTTAACTGCAGAAAGTTTAAAAAACACTCTGGAAAAAAATGTGTTGATATGATGCCAAATCGGAATCTAGGATATACAACATCAAAGTGTAGTTTGGTTATTTCACAAGTCAGAAAATGCAAGCATTATTTTACTGTATAGTCATAGTATTTTAGCTCATCAATAATCCAGAATATTAGTTATAATAATACTGTCCTGATTGAAAAAGAAACATATGGAAATATATAAAATATTCAGTAAAAGCAAACAATATATGATCCATTGAGCACTATGTGCTATGGACTTATTTTGCATAGTACACCTTAGAATCATAGACTGTGCTAATTCCTACTTGGGGCATAAGAGAAATGCATCTATTTCTCTTATGCCCCAAGTAGGAATTAGCATAGTCTATGATTCTAAGGTGTACTATATCACTCCCCAAAGCAAAAGTACCTCCACCTAGGATAATCACTACAAACATATTGTATTCTATTTTCCAGTCTCCTTGTTGTATTGCACATCTGTATTTAAGTACGTTTTCTGTGAACCTGGTATATAATAAATGTTCATTTTCATCTTATAAATATATAGATATGGTCAAAACAAAGTGGACAATTTGATTTTCTGTTTCTTTGTTTTCAACTCTATCCCTTGGATGGTTCTTCCATTCTCATGGGTTTAGCTTATCTCCATCTGCTAACTTTGCCGTTTGTATCTCAGGTACTTTCCTCCCTCACCTTTACTCTACTTTAGTTTTTCTCTTTTACTGTACATTAAATCCATCATTCCTGAAAACTCCCTGGTCAAACTGGCTCCTCTTCATAAACTCACTGTGGTTTAACCACATCACCCATCATTCAAGCTGGGAACCTGGGCACTGCCCCTGATTTGTCCCCTTATTCACCTGCCTCACCTTCTGCCCGTGGGTTTTGATTTGAACTGCTTCTTGTATCTGTTTCTTCATTTCTAGTATCATAAATTTACTACAGCAACTTTATTTATTACTTTACTTTTCAATCACCAGAGCACACATGAATTCATTGCTGTTGTTGTTTTAAAATACGTTTTTATTGATTTCAGAGAGAGGAAGGGAGAAGGAGAGACGGAAACATCAGTGAGAGAGAGTTACTGATCTATTGCCTCCTGCACACCTCCTACTGGGGATCGAGCCTGCAACCCGAGCATGTGCCCTGACCAGGAATCAAACCATGAGCTCCTGATTCATGGGTCGACACTCAACCACTGTACCATACCGGCCGAGCCATTGTTGTTATTTTAAATTCCAAGTATAGCCCTAGCTGGTTTGGCTCAATGGATAGAGCATCAGCCTGCGGACTGAAAGGTCCCAGGTTCGATTCCGGCCAAGGGCACATGCCTGGGTTGCAGGCTCGATCCCCAGTAGGGGGTGTGCAGGAAGCAGCCAATCAATGGTTCTCTCTCATCATTGATGTTTCTATCTCTCTCTCCCTTTCCCTTCCTCTCTAAAAAAAATCAATTAAATTCCAAGTATATTAGTAAAGCTGAAAACACTTGACTACTATCCTAATCCTAGTTCCCTTTCCCACTCCCTGTAAGCACTCTTATGAAGTGTTATATATTTTATGGTACACTCTCAGACTTTTAAAAATTATTTTTAACCTACAAACTTTATGATCATATAAAATAGATGGCATTATTGTGTGTGAGTAAATGTGTACATTTAATATAAATGGTATAATTGTACTATGTGTATTTCTGCAACTTTCTTTCTTCACTCAATAATATCTTTGGGTCCATTCATACAGATACATACATACATATCCATACATACACATAGATATAACCTTCCTACTGGTCCATCTGTCTCTGACCTTGTACCTCTATGCTTACTCGCAAACAGCAGCTAGAATGAACCTGTCATAACATGGGTCACACCAATTCACTTCTCTATTCTACATCCTCCAATGTTTCTGTAAAAGATAAAGGATTTACAATTGTCTTCAATGCAGACAGAGAAGAAATAAAGTCATGAAGGTAAGGATAGGGTTGATACACAAACTGTGTACCTTAAAGCCTGATAGTGTAATTGGAGATAGACCCAAGTTTTATTGCTGAGCTTATTATTACTAAGAACATTATGTCTTTCAATACTAATGAAGAATACAATTATATATTTTGTGCTGTTAGAAAAATGACAGTGTTTTATTGTATCTGTAATAAAAAATTTAAAGTAGATCACAGTGACAGTTTTTCCTGAAATAAAATATAACTTCAATGCAATCTAGTAAAAATCCCAACAAGTAGTACCAGTGTCAGGATAGGAAGACAGATTAATGGAGTGAAACAACAATCTAGAAAGAGACCCAATTATATCAGCAGTGTGTGATAAAATTGGGATGTTAAACTCGTGGGCAATGTATAGATCAGGCGTCCTCAAACTACGGCCTGCGGGCCACATGCGGGTGTTTTTGCCGTTTTGTTTTTTTACTTCAAAATAAGATATGTGCAGTGTGTATAGGAATTTGTTCATATTTTGTTTTTAAACTATAGTCCGGCCCTCCAATGGTCTGAGGGACAGTGAACTGGCCCCCTGTTTAAAAAGTTTGAGGACCCCTGGTATAGATTATTTAACATATGGTATTAGAGTAAGTAGGTGGTTATTTAAAAAAGCACAAATGTTTTTATCTTTATCTTACATCTTGTAACAAAATTAATTTTAGTCAGGTTAGATTCTGAAAGTAAAAATAAAGTCACAAAACAATTAGAAGCATTATGCATATTTATGAAAACTTGGTATAGGGAAGGCTTTCTTCAGCATAACAAAGAATGACAAAACTATAAAAGATTTATAGGTCTAACACTTAACATTTGTTAACTTTCATATGATAAAAATGTAAAAGAAAAATATAAAAAGGAATAATGTGTAACATACTTATAAATATACTAGAGGCCTGGTGCACGAAATTCGTGCATGGAGGGGGGGTGTCCCTCAGCCCAGCCTGCACCCTCTCCAATCTGGGACATCCCTCTCACAATCCAGGATGGCTGGCTCCCAACTGCTCGCCTGCCTGCCTTCCTGATTGCCCCTAACCCCTTCTGCCTGCTAGCCTGATCACCCCCTAACCACTCCGCTGCCAGCCTGATTGATGACTAACTGCTCCCGTGCCAGCCTGTTTGCCCCTAACTTCCCTCCTCTGCCAGCCTGGTCACCCCTAACTGCCCTCCCCTGCAGGGTTGATTGCCTCCAACTGCACTCCCTTGCAGGCCTGGTCCCTCTCAACTGCCCTCCCTTGCAGGCCTGGTGCCTCCCAACTGCCCTCCCCTGCTGGCCATCTTGTGGTGGCCATCTTGTGTCCACATAGGGGCAGGATCTTTGACCACATGGGGGCAGCCATATTGTGTGTTGGAGTGATGGTCAATCTGCATATTACTCTTTTATTAGATAGGATAGAGGCCTGGTGCATGGGTGGGGGCCAGCTGGTTTGCCCTGAAGGGTGTCCTGGATCAGGGTGGGGGTTCCCTTGGGGCATGGGGTGGCCCGAGTGAGGGGCCTGTGGTGGTTTGCAGGCCAGCACGCCCCCTGGTGACCCAAGCGGAGGCCCTGGTATCAGGAATTTATTTACCTTCTACAATTGAAACTTTGTAGCCTGGTGTGGAGCCAAGCCTTCTGCTCGCTCCGTGGCGTGGCGGCAGCCATTTCTGTTGGGGTTAATTCACCTTCTATAATTGAAACTTTGTAGCCTGGAGTGGAGGCCTAGGCTGGCCAGGGCAGGTGGAAAGCTTGGCTTCCTCCATTGCCGGGGGCAACCCTAGCCTGCTCTCTCCAGCTCCATGGCTGCTGCCATTTCTGTTTGGATTTGTTTACCTTCTATAATTGAAACTTTGTAGCCTTGAGTGGAGGCTTAGACCGGCAAGGGCCTGCGGAAAGCTTGGCTTCCTCCATTGCCTGGGAAACCCAAGCCTCCCTCCTATTCTCTGTGGCTGTAGCCATCTTGGTTGGGTTTATTTGCATACTCGCTCTGATTGGCTGGTGGGCATGGCTGGTGGGTGTAGTGAAGGTACAGTCAATTTGCATATTACTCTTTTATTAGGTAGGATGGGTATATAAATAGATACATATATAAATCAATATATAGATTTATGTCTCTATATCTATATTATGTGTGTATGCATATATACAGATGGGGGGAGGGAGAGCGAGCACAAGAGAAAGCAAGAGCAAGCTTACAAATTAATAAGAAAAACCTGAATAGCATAATAGAAAACAAATGTCATAAATAATTCTTCCCAAAAGAAATTCAAATGTCAGTAAACACATGGAATATTCAACTACCTCAGTAATTACATAAAGGCAAAGTAAAAATACTGAGATGCCATTAAATCTGATGAAGATTGAAAAATAATAACCACTGTCAGTATAGGTATGGGAAATTGGTGCTCTTATATGCTATAGTGGAGGGTGTGAACTAGTTCAAAATTTCAAGAAAGTGATTTAAAGGGATTTAAAAAGTCTAAAATTGTATTAGTTCTAGCAAGTCTTTAAGCACTTAATACACATAATAATTTGTCAATTAATCAAACATATGACAACCATGATAATATTCTTTGTGGCTTAATTAACAACAAGATTAGTATTTGTGTAGAGGAAAGAGACAGGTAATATATACAAGAGTGTTATCAGTGGCAATTATGGGCATCTGAGATCTCAGGTGATTGAAATTACCTTTCTATTTGTGTGCCCAAATGTTTTGACTAGAAGCCCTATTGGAAGCAGGAGGCACATGTACATGTTTGGGTGTAGTCCTAAGACGCCTATTTTGCAGAAGTATAGTGGATTTCCTGAGCACAGTTAGTATGTGACAGCTAAGAAGAGCAAAGCATGTTTAAAGAGGTGCAATGACTTCATCAGGATCAGTGAGCAAATTCTCATCAGTGCCAGTCAATGTCTGGCCCTCAAATATTTAACAGTTCACCAAACTTCCATCTCATGAGCCTATGTGATACAACATGGCAGCTATTTCTCAGACTCCACCTGGGACTGGAATTCTGTTTTCAAAGGACCATCAAAGAATTAGTTAAGATTCCCTCTTCATTAAACTCATAAAGTTGTAGAATTCTTTTCTAAGATAACATAAATATACTGAAGTACCAGGCTGAAAAATTTGCAAACAGAGTTAGTGGGAAACAATTTAACATTACTTGCAGAAATGCAGGCCTACATTTCAATGACATAATTCAAACAGTGTTGTGATGAAAATACAAATTCAGTTTCAATGAGAAACCACTTTCTGTCTCATGGCTTCTGAAGTAAAGAAAATTCTGCTTTCAATTAAGAAAAAATCAACAGTAAATGCTTTAGATTCTTGAAGCACCTTGGAAGGTTTCTTTTCCGACTGCACTCTGCTGGGCCCAACAAATAGCTAACGGGAAGCATTAGGTAGATTTAAGAACTTAATTCTGGAGCTCTGACAGTTACTGTGTGACATCCTGTGACCTACTCTCTGTGCCTCAGTTTTCTGATTCACAAAATAAGGATAATAGCAAGTTCATATGGGTTTTCCAAGGAGTAAATAAGCTAATGAACATGTTTAATAAGTGGCATCTAAGAATAAACCATGTTTTAAAAGGTTCTGACAAATAATGTGTATTCAATAAGTAAATTATCAATGAAATGATAATGCAAGATTGATAAATTATAAATAAAAACTCATTGAATCTTTAACATTTCCCAAACATGATAAGATTCCCAGGCCTGCAGTAAAATACTCAAAGGAAAATTGCATGCATAAAAACGTAACAATGGGGGCAGGATGACATATAATATAATGAGGAATGATTAAGTGATAAATAATATTTGAGCCACTGAAGTTCAGAGGCAAGATTGGTAATTAAGCTTTCTAGAGAAGGTCAGGTTAAAATAAGCCCTAGAAATAGGAAAAGAATTCAGTTTTCTAGAAAGACGGTAGGAGTACAAAATTTTAAACTAAAACCAGTAGCTGAAGCAAGCCATATTTTCTCATCCGACATTGTTTATTATTCTTTTTCTGACTCTTCTTTCTCTTCCTTCATGGGAATACATTTGTAATATAATTTGTTTGTTTTTTGTTACTGAATTTTCCTTCCATATAAAAAAAAAACTTATGAAAAATTCCAAACATATATACAAGTAGAAAAACAGTATAATGAACCCCCACATTCCTTAATTCAGCCTCAAACTATTTATCAATATTCTGACATTCTTGTTCCAAGTGACATATTGATTAGCATATAACTCCAAACACTGGATGCTTTGTTTTGACCAATTTTAAATGTAGTTCAAAGGCAACTATGAAAATGTGACTTCTTTCATTAATGTGCAGGATGCCCCAAAGGAACATTCTGGACCCTGCTAATTGCTTCCTGGAATAAGAAAGGATTAAACAGTTTGTTCCAAATAGTCTCCCATAGATTGAATAACTCTTTTAAGCAAATGTTTTAAAAATTAAAGAACACTATAAATACAAAAAAATCAAAAGTATATAGTTTCAGTAGTGAATACAAATGAATGCACCTGTGTAACTACTACTCACTTCAAGAAATAGCCCATAACCCAGATACTTCCCTGTGCTGTTCTAGGTGTAGCTATTTTGACCTCTCACCATAGATCAATTATGTCTGTTTTTTAATTCAGGCATATATATATATATATATATATATATATATATATATATATACAGACATATATACATACTAGAGGCCCGGTGCACGAAATTCGTGCACGGAGGGAGGTTGTACCCCAGCCTGTACCCTCTCAGCCCAGCCTGTACCCTCTCCAATCTGGGACCCCTCAAGGGATGTCCGACTGCCCGTTTAGGCCCGATCCCTGGGATCGGGCCTAAACGGGCAGTCGGACATCCCTCTCACAATCCAGGACTGCTGGCTCCCAACTGCTTGCTTGCCTGCCTTCCTGATTGCCCCTAACTGCTTCTGCCTGCCAGCCTGATCACCCCCTAACCACTCTGCTGCCAGCCTGTTTGCCCTCAACTTCCCTCCTCTGCCGGCCTGGTCACCCCTAACTGCCCTCTCCTACAGGGTTGATCACCTCCAACTGCCCTCCCTTGCAGGCTTGGTCCCTCTCAACTGCCCTCCCTTGCAGGCCGGGTGCCTCCCAACTGCCCTCTCCTGCTGGCCATCTTGTGTCCACATGGGGGCAGGATCTTTGACCACATGGGGGCAGCTATATTGTGCATTGCAGTGATGATCAATCTGCATAGTACTCTTTTATTAGATAGGATAGAGGCCTGGTACAGGGGTGGGGGCCAGCTGGTTTGCCCTGAAGGGTGTCCCTGATCAGGGTGGGGTACCTTTGGGGCGTGGGGTGGCCTGAGCGAGGGGCCTGTGGTGGTTTGCAGGCCGGCCACGCCCCCTGGCAACGCAAGCAGAGGCCCTGGTATCTGGAATTTATTTTCCTTCTACAATTGAAACTTTGTAGCCTGGAGCAGAGCCAAGCCTGGGGCTCCCTCCGAGGCCCGAAGCCATTTGTGTTAGGGTTATAATTGAAACTTTGTTGCCTTAAGCGGGTGGGCCTGGCCAGGGTGTGTGGAAAGCTTTGCTTCCCCTGTTGCCAGCAGCAACCCTGGCCTGCTCTCTCAAGCTCCATTCTGCCACCATTTGTTTGAATTTGTTTACCTTCTATAATTGAAACTTTGTAGCTTGAGTGGAGGCTTAGGCCTGCAACGGCTGGCAGAAAGCTTGGCTTCCTCTGTTATCTAGGAAACCTTGCTCTCTGTGGCTATAGCCATCTTGGTTTGGGTTAATTTGCATGCTCGCTCTGATTGGATGGTGGGCGTGGCTCGTGGGTGTGTCGGAGGTATGGTCAATTTGCATATTTGTCTATTATTATATAGGATATGTATATATATCTTCACTAATAAAAGAGAAATATGCAAATTGACAGTCACTTCACCACGCCCACCAGCCAATCAGGAGTGATAATGCAAATTAACCCAACAAAGATGGAGGCAGCCCCGCCTCCCAGCCACTCTGGGCCTCTAGGCACGTGTGCAGGCACGGAGCAGCTGGGTGGGGCAGGATGCCTGCTATGAGGGGGAGGGCAGGGGGCAGAGGGAGCTACAGGAGCGGCGCTCCAGCTGGAGTGAAGACTGAAGGCTCTGGCTGAGCGAAGGCCTGGGTCCTGGGTGCCTGAGGAAAACCGGAGCTGGCAGCCAGGGAAAGGAAGGCCTATTGCACGAATCTTCGTGCAACGGGCCTCTAGTGTGTGGATGTATATATATATATATATATATATATATATATATATATACACATACATACATATATACATACAGTATACCTTCTTTTGTGCCTGCTTAACCTGAACAACACTATGTTCAAGAACAGCATTCATACTGTTTTTATTATATATTCTCCCATGTGTATGAATATACCAAAATTTATTATGTTATTGTTAAATATTTGAGCTGTTTCTAATTTTTCAATATTGTGAGTAATTCTGTTACAAACTTCTTATATATTTCTTTTAAAGCTACTCAATGTTATTTGGTACAATATTGGGTCATACAGAATGAATGTTCAGTTTTGACAGATTTCACAGAAGAGTTTTCCAAAGAGGATACACAAATTTATATCCCACCAGTAGTGTATAAGAGTTCAACTTGTTCCAAATGCTTGCAATTGTCATTTTAAAAAATGTTAGCCATTCTGGTGGATGTGTAGTTGTATCCAATTTGGACTTAATTTGCAATTTTCCAATTACCAATGAGGTAATGAGATGAGTATCTTCCTCAAATATTTACTATTTGGATAGCTTTTTTTTGTGCAGTGACTGGTCAACTTAGCTGCCCAATGTTTAAAGGGGTTTTATATTTTCTGTTTAATTGGTTTGTAGGCGCTACATCTATATTTCGGACATGCATTCTCTGTCCATCCTGAATATAGGCCCTGAACTCCAATTTCAGATTGCTTAGAACCATGACACTGGTAAGAGTAGACTGCTGCTCAGCCTTAAGCTTAGTTATTAGCAAATGCCTGGGATGGAAAAGGGCTCATGTCCCTCTGTTTCCTTTTCCCAGGAAAGCTTGGCACCATAGACCCTGGCATCACTGTTACATCCTAATTTTCATCTCTTTAGATTTATGAAACTGCTGAAAGCTCCAGGTCACCACATTGTGCTCAGTCTCTCAGCCCGTGACACCTCTGGAATGACTTGGGATTAAAAGTGGAAAAAAAATTCCAAGTTCACTTGAATGTATTCCCCTTCTCATTGGAATTTTAGTACTCACTCTGACATAAAAATTATTTTGAGCTAAAGGTAATTGAAAAGAAGCAGACATAAGGAAAAAAAAAACACCTCTCCGCTTTCCCCATCTTTGTAGGAAGAGCAAGATGATTATTAATCACCAGACACAACTTGAGACTCTAATCAGCCTGAAGACAGCACCACACTAACCTATACAACAAGCCTTACTAATTAGCTTTTACCTTTTATTAATTTTTCCACAGCATACCAACCCTAAGAGCCTAACCCCCTGTTTTCTTTGTCTTGTTACTTCTCTAAAAATTTATTGTCCTTATTTATTTACTATTTAAGCCTAAATTCTGACCACTGGTTTGAGATACTCATCACTGCGTTCTCCCTTATGCTTCTGTACACACATGTTAATAAACTGCTTTTCTCTTGTTAATCTGTCTTTTGTCAGTTTATTTTGAAGGCTCAGCCACTGAACTTAAGAAGGTAGAGGAACTTTTTCCTTCCTTACAGTTTTGGCAACTCAGATCTGATAACCTGGGACATCCTACCTACCCCGGAGTCTACAGCACAATCTTGGGATAACTGAGGAAGACAGCGAAAAAGTAAGAATTCTTACCAAAATCAGCCTCCCAGATTTCTATCTATAGTATCCAGTCAAGAAAGGGTGGCAAAAAATTTCTCTTTCCTAAATTTACATTAACAGGGGAAAACATTTGTGCCAACAACTTCTTTGGGTGTGTATGGCTTTATTTGTTATTGATCTGTTTCTCTTTCTGATAAATACACTTTCCCTTTGTCTCTGTCTTTTGTGTCATTTGTCATAGGGGGAGAATCCTACGAGACTGCTATTTGACCTCACAGACTGGTAAGTTTACAGTTCTCACCACACCAGTCTATTTAAATAAACTTTACTGTGGGTCACCAGTTTAAAAAGAAAAAAAAGAAAAAAAAAGAGATTCTTCTCTTGCCTTGTTTTGGGTCTTGGGAGCTTGTCTTGGATCCAGTGACAACATACTCTTCCTGTTTTTTCACCTTGCTGAGAGACACAGGTATCTGGCCTGAATCTACCGATGACCAACCCTCAGGCTCGGACACATTCCTACCGATGGTGCCAGCTCTCAGGGGAATTTGTCTTAATAAGGGGCCTCAGCCCATAGGATGCCTTTTTCATCTTTTCCCTGCATTGTTTTGTCAGGTCGGGAAAAATCTTCTTATCCCGTATCACCTATCTGGTATCAAATATTAGGGAGTCTGTGATTCAAGGTGTCTCATGTTAGCGAAAGATCCAGTTTCCTTACCACCTAAGACAATGAAAGTCTTAGCTTTCTTTTACTGGCTTTGGGAGTGACCCTTTTGGATCATGAGGGCTACATCATCTGCATCCATTCCAGGGGCACCTCTTGTGTCCATGGTAAAAATTTACTTTAACCCTTTGCACTCGCATGCTTTTTTCTCGATTCCTTTATTCTATTCGGGATTTAATTTTTTAAATACCCCAGATTTTACAAAGCGTGGCAGTAGAATAAAAAACTGGAGTTTCTTTTCAAACAAACTTATTTATTTAATGTAAGAAAAGCCCAAATAAAGGAGGAGGGATGGAGGGAGGGAAGGGATGGGCTACCGATGCTAACCATGTCGAGTCACACTGGACATCCGAGTGCAAAAGGTTAAGCCTAGAATTTTTCCATAAAAAGGCATTCTGGTCTGTACATTGAAATGGATATACCTATGGTGATCCTACCCATTGAAGTCCTGACAATGGATTTTTGATTTGGAAAATATCTAAAAGGACTTTTAGAGAGCTCTCATTCTAAACAAATGTCCAATTGGTTCCTATAGATCAAAATAAAAGAAGAAGAAAAAAAAAAACTAAAAAGAGAGAGAGGGAAGGAAAAGAAGAGTTCCTTTCCTGGCCTTTAACAAGATTATAAGTGGAGATCAGATTTATAATAGAAGTTAAGAATTGCAAAAGGCACTCAGGCAGTTGTGAGACTTAGTAAATACTGAAAGCCAGGAAACAGCTTTAGCAAAGTTCCTGGAACACACAGCCATCCTGGATTTACTGCCCCTCACTCTATAATCAGACCCCAACCTTCCCAACCACCCCAACGCAAAGCTCTTTATAAATGTGTTGTGAATTTCCCACCACAAAGCATTCATAGGGCTGTCTACACTTAAGGAAAAAAACACGCCTTCAATAGCAATTTTCCTAGAGTTTTTATAACATGCAAATGTGACCCTGGACTCCTTAGCAAAATCTTAGATCCTTTCTGTGTCCCTTTGAGATGCAAATCTTACAAGGAATTTAACATGTAAACCACCTGAAACTGCCAGAAATTAAAGGGAAAAAATAGAAAAGGAAAAAATAAGTTTTTGGAAAAAAGCCTGCTACTTGGTATTTTTAAAGGGTCCTTAACTGTAATTTTAGTCCACAGTCTTCATAAGATTACATATTAGCACAAATGAAAATCTTAAAGGTCTTCTAAATGAATACTGGTAAAAAGTTTAGCTAGGCCACACTGAAGAGTTAACTTGTTTCATCTGCCAGAAATATAATTTGTTTTTTTCTTTACCCATTGAATAATCTGCCTAGAAAAAAATTTCCCTAATCAGAATAATTTTTTTGTGTTTCACATCTTTATCACATCTTTGATTACTTAAGAAAATCAAGTCTTACCAATATTGAAAGAGCTATGGTTGTGTTGTTTTTCTTTTCATTAAGTTATTTGCTATGTTAGCATTTGAACTTTTTATTTATATTTTGTTAAAGAGATAACCAAGTATTCTCTCACAGTGATCTGTGATTTTTGACAAACTTCTAATTCTAAATTTTGAAAAACCAAATTCTAAATGAAGTCTTTTTGACTTGAACAGACTTTGAGAATTCCCTGAGAGCCCTTGGAAAATCTCAAAGGATATTTTTCTCTCAGCTTATAAAAAGGGAGATGTTAAACTGAGTAGGTTTATTTGATATATTAAATTATATGGTTAGCATTAACAAACAAGAAATTATGTTTAACCTTCTTCAGGTTATATTTGTATGAATTTATGTTATTAATAGAAGTATTTTAAAATCGTTTAAATTTCGTAGAAATTTGTCAATGTCCCTACTGTCCACATGTCCTGACATAATGTTATCAGTCATAAGGCTAGTTATTATCTTAAAATGTTGTGTGTAATAGAAATAACTAAATTTCCTTGTCACTTGCATTATAATGAACTCTCATTGGATCTTTAGCCAGGAACATTTTAAGTCTTTTGTGAGTCACAAACAGTTACTGTTTTACTTTGATTCTTCTCTGAAAGCACTTGCACTGAGTTATAGTCACCAAATGTTTGTCTTCAAAGAGATTCATTCATGAAAAACAAACAAACAAAAAACTCAGACAAGTGTTCTGGAATATAGATTTCTGATAATGTTTAAGATCATGACACTGGACTGGGTAGGAATTTCCAGAGCTCTAATGGAGAAACTGATGGATTCATAAAACTGCTAACCCAAGATCAAGTAAAACAAAAGTTAATCTCATGGAGACTAAATGAACAGATGAGGATGATTTTTATGACTTTTTGTTTAAAACATTACTGATTCTTTAATGTTTTGTTTTTCCAGATTTAAGGAACCTTTTTACTCTTGTTTCTTAAGCTATCTATGGCTTACAGCAAACTGGTGGTTTATACTTTTATGAACAAAAATAAAACATTTCTTTTTCTCCCTAACTGATCTCTCCAAAAATTGGAAAACACTTAATGGATATTTTTAGTTTTATGGTAGTACAGTTATTTGCATAAGCTCAATAAGAATCCGTTCTCCTTGTTATTGGGCACAATTGAAAACATTGGTTATATTACGAAGGCTTTGACTGATATGTCATTTTTTTGAGAATGATGTGCATAGAATCAGATATGACTAGAGAGATTTAAGGAAATAAATTGCCTTCATAGAGACAAAGCTTATAAAACTCCTTGAAAAAAAACTGATCTGGTACCTGGCTTACAGGGTTCTCAGACTTAGAAGTGAGTAAGGAAGGTCATTTCCTGGCTGGCGTAGGAATCTTAAAAAATTTTAGAAACGTCAGGGGGAAAATTCACCAAATCTATATATACTGAAGGAAAGTCTAATGGCAAGTTCTGGGCTTGACTTCCCAGCCCCGAGAGGCTTTTAAAAGCCCAGCCTGAGGTTATTTATGAAAAGTTCCAGTAAAGCAGACTTTTTACAAAAGAGCCTATATGGTCAATGGCTATTCTTGCTGCACTTATGTAAACAACCAGGCCAAGTTCAATGAGACTGGACTTGTTTTGTAAACAAATTAGCCTTACTTTAATTATCTTTGATAAAAATGGGGGTATGTGAAGGAAGAAATTCTGTTTCAATGAAAAATTATAACCAACCCCTTTTGTATGTTCATTATCTTTGAGCTATTTTCATCTCTTTGTAAACTGGATCTTGTATTTTTATACATTATGTCAGTAATTAAGGTTGCCAAGTTTTCTCTCATCCTCCTGACTTGGCAACATTGAGATTAAAACCTGATTATCCAGATCCTTATTCCGACTGTGATAAAGCCCTGCAAGCTGAGGCTGGATGCTCCCACGCTCTTCTCTGAAAAATCACCACGACGGTGACAAGGACATGTGTACCAGAAGCAGAGATACCGCACAATAAAGCAGGGGATGTGTTGGGCTGCTGTTGCTTGTTCTCATCCCACCATTTGAGGATGTTTGAAACCCAACATCTAGAAATCTGAACTGACGGCTCCAACAGTTTCTAGTTTCTAGTTTGTTCTAACCATTCGAGTTTGTTTTTCATTTGTTTCCACAGAAATGTGCCTCAGTAAATGCCTAAGGGCTGGAACCACAGAGGCCTAACTTAAGGAGCTGCCCTATTCCTACTGCACCGCTGTCTCCAGAAATGAGACACGCCGCTTACCTAGACAGCCTTAGTCCCAGGTCTGAGAGACGGATTCAGGAATATAAGGGGGGATGTGCTTAGGTTTCTTGTTTTCTGTTTGTCTAATCTATGTATTGTTCCTCCTTTGCAGATCTCTTACTTCACAACTTCTAACTCAGGTCTCTCTCCCTAGCTACCAACATGATTTTTAATATATGATGCTTCTTAAAAGTTTCAAGTGGGGGAGTGAAGGGGTTCAGATTATGCCACCCTAAAATATGGCACTCTGACATAAGGATTATTTTGAGCTAAAGGCAACTGAAAAGAAGCACACACGTGTGCAAACCTCCCCCCGCCCCCCAACACACACACCCTTCTGTCATCCCCTCTGTACCAGGAAGAGAAGGGTGATTATTAATCACTGGAGACAACTCTAGACTCTTATCACAGCAGAGACAGCTCTGGGAGGAATCTACATAACACACCTTACTAAAACAACCCTTATCTCCCATTAGCTTTCCTATATATTTATCTTCTCACAGTTCACCATCCCTAAGAGCCTGAAACCTCTTTTCCTTTGTCTTGTCACTTCTCTAAAGTATTGTTCTTTGTTCAAATGTTATAAAGATGCCAAGTTCTAAACATCTCTGAGTTCCTATACGTATGTGCATATTGCACATATTAATAGGACTCTGTTTTTTCTCTTGTTAATCCCTTTTGATCAGTCTAATTTCCAGAGCCTCTATTGGAGGAACTAGTAGGGTGGAGAAGAATTTTTTTCCCCTCCCCTATAACACCAAATACAATTTCTCAAGTATAGTGACATGAAGGCAGGGAAAGGTGGGTGGGTGGGAAGAGCTCAACCATAGAATTTGTATGCACATATGTATAATCCATGCACACAGACAATAGAATGGTGAAGGCTGGGGTGAGGGTGGGGGAGCTGGAGGAGGTCAATGGAGGAAAAAGGGGGACATATGTAATACTTTCAACAATAAAGATAAAAAAATATTAAAACATTCCAGAGGATGTACACACTAATTGAAGAAATGTACAGTAGCCTGAGATGTTGATATATTAAAATGGATGCTGAAAGTAGAGGAAGGGAACAGATATAATATCTGGAAATATATACTAGTGCATTTTAATTTACCCTTTAAACAACATTCCCTCAGACATCTAACATCCCAGAGAAGGGGCAGGTATTTGATGCTTTTAGCAAAAAGAAAAAAGACTTTGACAAGCAAGCGAGAGAGAGTGAGAAGGGGAATAAAAGGAGAGAGGGAGAGAGAGAGACATAATCAAGTTCTTAAGTTTCTTTACATATGAATAAAAATGTCGAATCATGTAAGTGATAGATCATAGAATTTCTCCCTTAACGTAGAGAAGAAGTTCCTTTTGCAACTACACACTGAAGCGTGTAGTCATATGGTAGAAGGAAGAAATGACATCTATATATATAAAAGCCTAAGTAACCGTTCAACCATTCAACTATTTGACTGCTTGACCGTTTGACCAATAGCTATGATGTGCACTGACCACCAGGGGCAGATGCTCAACACACAGGTATGGAAACATGGAACAGACTGATGAACCTCAGAGGGAAGGGGGGAGGGGGGAGGGTGGGAAGAAATTAACCAAAGATCTTATATGCATACTAGAGACCCAGTGCATGAATTCATACATCAGGTGGGGTCCCTCAGCCTGGCCTGTGGGGATTGGGCTGAAATTGGCTCTCCGACATCCCCTGAGGGGTCCCGGATTGCAAGAGGGTGCAGGCCAGGCCAAGGGACCCCAGCAGTGCACGAATCTGTGCACTGTGCCTCTTGTAAGGAAATAAAAGAATGGCCTGCCCTTACCAATTATGAGATAGTGAAAAAAAAAAAAACCCTGGAAAAACAGTGGTAAAGGTGGCAGGGTGTCAGATACCTGAGCCCTTGCTTCTTTAGCTGAAGCTGCTGGTGTGTCACATAAGTTTAAGGCAACACTGAGAGCAGAGGAAGCCTGAGAAAACAATACAGTGTGGGGTAAACCCTTTTCAACAGGGAGATGCCGCAACCAAGTCCCGAGGGTGGGGTGCAATGGCCAGGCACAGAGTGCGCACCAGCTGCATGGCACTTTCAGTGCCCACATGCAGGGGTGCTGATTGAGAGCAAGGGGCATTCTTGGAAAACATGGCCAAAGCTCAACACGAATATGAGACAGAGTAAGGCCTGGATTCTCCCTCAGCCTTGATCTAGACATGAGAAGTTAGACCATGGATGTACCATTCATTATATTCAGCAGCATGTCCCTGTAGAATGGCCCTGTATGGATGGGCCATTTGTCTGCAGACTTCTGCCTGCACAAACCCAAGAACATCAGGGGGCCTGGAGGACCCCTCTTTGCCAAAGTGCTTGATCACCCAACCTTCCCATAGCCCAAACACCATTTTAGGAAAGATCAAAATAAGAAAGAGAAAAATGTTAAAAGGAAACACATTTTCAAAAGAATCAGTTAAATCTAAAGAAACTAAATTATTGGTTCAGGCTATGTTTGGACTAATTTGAGCATGTTCATACTTTCTACTAGTATGTAGAGGCCAGTGAAAGAGATGAGAACTTTTTTATAGAATAACTAGAGGCCCAGTGCATGATTGAATCATGCATGTGTAGGGTCCCCTACACGCTTTCGCTTTCGATCGTGCGGGAGTTGGGTGTCTGTCTGCTGGTGCCAGAGCAGACAGGCATCCAGATCCCCCGCTTTTGATGGTCCGCGGGACGTGAGCTCGCTGCCTCAGAGGCCCCTTCTGTTCTGCAGCACAGCCATGGTGCAGACACTGAGCTCGCGCCACCGCTGGTGATGCGAGCTCAGCATCCCGCTGGCCCAGTCGGCTATCCTGGCCACCCCGAGTCCCACCCCCTGCGCCTCCCGCTGGCCCAATCGTGGGCGTAGCGGAGTGATGGTAATTTACATATTACCATTTTATTAGGTAGGATGAGACTATATTTTTCTCGCACATTTGAGTAGAGTGTGAGTATATTTTTGATGCCACTACAGTATGAACCATAAAGCTAGCTAGCTGCACAACACTTACCACGACTGATAAAACAAGAGCACAACAAGTCTGTAAACCCATGGCAGGCAGCAACACTCATGTTTCGGAACCTTTTTTTTTTTTTTGCTTTGGGATGAGTTTAGAGAGAATGAAATCCCCATGTTGGCTAAATGAAGAGGAATCTAGCCAGATTTCAAGATAATTAAGCTGGTCAACTGGCTCCAAGACATTAACAGCTGCTGTTTTAATCACTAATGAGAGAGTCAGTTTCTATAATCTGGGAGATGGACCAAAACACATGGTCTTGGTTTTCCTTTCATTTTCAATCAGTTCACTGGAGAAGAACTACCCTTCCATCTCGCGCCTGTCCCCCTGCAAGCTGCTGATAACCTGTGATGAGAGGGAGCACCGCTGTATCACCATGACACACATGCACAGCGGGGCAAGGTCAGTGAGTCCGAGGTCACTAATCAGCAGAGATGTCATGCAGACCTAAGACATTCTTTCTGGACACTCGCACTTGCAGTGCCCCCAGGCCTCCCAAAAGACAAATAGGTAAACAGGAAGGGTGGCTACCTTCTGAAAATATTTGGTGTGGCTCCTTAGTTTGCAAACACACCTTGATGGTTTTTCAAAAGCCTGTGTTCCTGAAATTAATGATCTGATTTAATGGACATTCTGTCGGTCTTGCAATACAGTTCTTTGTCATTACTTTGTGACACATTAGTTTCACTTGATGTAATTGCGTGAATGGTGCAGGAGGCTTGGCAGGGCTGGAATCATAAAACACTTTGTTCACAAGAAATATGAGATCTAATGATATCAGAACATATCTGCATAAGAAATGTTTTAAACCAACAGACAATCCAGCAGAGGTATTTAGTTTGTTTCAGTTATATTCAAGGCAACTGTATTTTCTAATGGATTAAAGATCTCAGGGGGAAGAATAAGGCAATGATTATAAATTGTTGACTACATAATAGGACACTTAGTTGAAGAAGTATAATTCTAATGATTATTAGCAACTTATTCTAGCATTTCTAAGGCATAAGGCCCTTAAACATTTTCTATATACTTCTACAATAGCATATAATATGTTAAATTGACATCTATCATTAATAAATAAGTTTCCATAGGTAAATGTAGGCATGTTTTGGATAGGAACAGTTTTAAAAATCTTGCCCTGGCTAGATAACTCAATTGGTTAGAGCATTTTCCCCATAAGCCAAGGTTGTGGTTTTGATCCCTGGTCAGGGCACATGTAAGAATCAACCAATCTATCTATCTATCTAATCTAATCTATCTAATCTATCTATATATATATAAAGAGCCAGTGTCCATAACATCCAAAATGACCAAAGTCTCTACTGAAAGCCAGGCTGTGAGTGCAGCATGCCAAGTGGGCTGACCTGCTTACCTGTCAGAGAGAAAGAGAGGTGGGGACTTGCAGCGGGGACTTGCGTGAGGCTGCCTCATGGCACTCCCATCCCTCCCTGACCGACACTGCGACTCCAAGCCAGTGAGGGCTGCCTCCAGGCCGCAGCCCCAGGTCCCTCGCCCCCACCCCAGGCCCAAGAGCCTGGCACCAGGCAGGGGCACCCGGGGGTCCAGGAATGCGGTGCGAGGGGCCGGCGCGACGTGGGGGGCTGTATTTATACCGCCAAGTTCCCCGCTTCCGCCCCAGCCCGCACATCCCTCCTCCCTCCCCTCGGAGGCCCAGCTCCTGCCTAAGTGCTTGCCAGGCAGGTCCTACTGCACCGGGGAATAAGCCATGGAGATCGAATGGCATCTTTCTGGGACGGGATGGCTGGGACACTGCAATTCATGAGGGCCACGAGGCCCAGGGGGCATGCAGAGCCCTTGGGCAGCCGGGTCAGCCGGCCAAGCCAAGTCTGGCTTTTGGTGGGGCCAGTGGGAGCCCGAGGAGATCCTGGGCAGGATAGTGGCTCAGCAGCAAGCAGTGTCTCCATGCACGGTGCCTGGGGTGGCCGCAGCTGCTGCGACCCTGCCCCACACTTCAGGGAGGGGGAGGAGGCTCACGGCCACCTGCGCCCTAGGCCTTACTGCCTGCGCTGCTGCCTGCCAGGCTGGCAGGGTCCAGAGTGGGTGAGCTGCTCCCGCCCCTCGGCGGTGGTGGAACAGGGAGGAGGGTGCTGGGTGCAGGGAGAGGACCTCAGCTGGGACCCTCCCAGCATGGGGAAGGGGCCCAGCCTGGACCTGGTGGGGAGCTTAGGAAGTCTGGCTGAGCAGGCGCTGGTTCATACCAACTCTTACTCTGCCATCTTCCTCCAGCTCTCCAAGCTAGTCCCCCTGCCCCACCTGCCCAGGGGAACGGGTTCTGGGTGACCTCCCGGAGCCAGACTGTGGACCCGGAGACCTCTAGGAAGAGTGCCTGGTGGGGCCCGGGCGGGGGCTGGTGCAGAACTACCAGGGCAGAGCTGCTTTGGTGTCTCGGTGAAGTGTGCAACAGACCCAAGGAGGAAACTGAGAGGGGAAAGGCTGAGAGGCGTGAATTCCCAGCACTTTAGCCACTTAAAAACAGCCCCACTTGGAATGTGAGGCGGCTGTACATTCACCTGAGAAGTGAGGGGGCTGAACCCCACCCTCGCTGGGCTCCTGTCTGTCCGAGGCCCGAGAGTCCAACATGACAAGGAAAAAACGGAGGGAGGGGCCTGGCGGAAGGGAGGACAATTGAAGGAAACTGTGTCTAGACTTTCCCCAGCTCTCTCTCTCTTTCTGTTGCCTACGAAAGCCCCAGGCCCGGCCACAGTTCTGTCTCCAACTTTTAGTCCTCTATTCTCCAACCACAGAGGAAAGAAATAAGGAAGGAGTCCATGCTGCCTTCAGAAAATGTCTATATACCTGATTGGCTGGTTGCCTCCCACAGAGAGAGGCCAGACTGGGGCTTAGGCCCGCTCCCCATGGACATCCCGTCAGTGAGGGCTCTCAGAATGTGAGAGGGGGCAGGCCGGGCTGAGAGACATCCACTTCCCCAGTGCATAAGTGGAACAACAAATCAATATTTCTATCTGTCTCTCAAATCAATCAATTTCAAAAAAAATCTTATGATGCTGGCATTTATTCAATGCTATTAATTGATAACAAGTAATCCTTTACACTGTAGGAATGAAAAGCTTAAAATTGAATCAAATTGGAATACTATCAAATAATTTTAAGAGCCTATTAGGATGAATATTTTGGAATAAATAGAAAATACTATTTATTGTATTGAGCTTAGGATGGGGTAAATGGAGGAGGAGAGTACAGTTTATAATAAGAGACTTAAGAGGTCACTGTGATTCCTCACCCCCAAATTTAAAATCAGATCTATAATAATAGAAACTATAGTGAGCATCTATCCATGTCTCCACAGACCTCCCTCTTTAGTCCCTTGCAGCCGTCTCCCTCATCCTGTCCCAGGATTGCAGGGCTAGAAGGTTCCTAGAAAGCCCTCTTGCTGTATCTTCATCAGGGACCTTTAGTGTAGCCTGCAAACAAGACTACAGAGACTGGATAAACAAAATCCAATCTCTCCCCAACCCTACCTGGGTGTTAGGAAGTAAATTTTTTTTAATAGTTGGAATGAATCGAGCATATTTGAAAAGCAATGTCATTTGCAAAAACTTATTAATATAACTAGTAGCCCATTTGCAGGAAAAATCCTGCAAGCGGCTGCCGCGCCTGCACCCGCTCGCCGCTGCCACCTGCCCCGCTCCGCCCCACTCCGCCCTGCCCCGCCCCGCCCCACCCGGGCTTTCCCTCTGGCAGCCATCTTGCTTTCCGCTTTTCCTCCGTCTTCCTTCTAAGTTGTCTTCAGTCTTCACTCCTCCCTCACTCTGTGTATGCAAATTAACTGCCATCTTTGTTGGGTAATTTGCATACTTGCCCTGATTGGCTGGTGGGTGTGGCTTTGGCTGGTGGGTGTGGCTTGGGCGTAGCGAAGGTGCGGTCAATTTGCATATTGCTATTTTATTAGGTAGGATGATGTAGATAGAGACAGGCCCAACAAAGAGTAGTGTGCGTTTCTACAGGATGGTTGGATGGGGAGGATGCAGGAGCTTCTGACTCCTTGTCAAGTTAGACACAGTTTCTTATTGGGGCTAAAATAACTTTCTTCTCAGAGCCCCAAGGCTGGGGAATAGTGTGAGAACAGGAAGGGGTGACCTCTGTTCCTAACACCAAGAGAAGAAAAGGAGAAAGGAGCAGTTAAATGCCCAGTTAGACAAGAGAAGTCAGGGGAAGAAGACTATTAGATTAACGGGCTACTTTGGTTTAATGAGTGGGTTTTATTTTACAGGAACTACAACAAAATATATTTCTAAAAGCATTTGTGTTTCAATTTCATCATCTAGAAAGATTACAAATTTTGCCTTTCTAATTAATCAAAGTAAAAGCAGAAACTTATTGCCCTGGCCAGGTGACTCAGTTGGTTGGAGCATCATCCCATATACCAAAAGGTTGTGGGTTTGATTCCCAGTCATAGCACACACCTAGGTTGTGGGTTTTATCCCCATTTGGGATACGTACCATGTGGGAAGCAACTGATTGATGTTTGTCTCTCACCTCTCTCTCTCTCTCTCTCCCTTTCTCTCTCCATCCCTCCTCTCTCACCCCCTTCCTCTCTCTTTAAAATTAATAAAGAACATATCCTTGGGTTAGGATAAAAATAAAGCAGAAACATACTGTAAAAGTTATCCTTTCATGAGCCCATTTGTGGCTTACTCAAGGGCTTTTCTGGATGCAGAGGAAGATGCAATGCAATTCTGAGGCACTGTATCAAAATATCTTTATTTATTCAGCACTGTGCTTCCCACAATTGTAAAGAATACGCAAGAATGATTAAAATTTGTGAAGCACTGGTCTCATTTGCCACTTGCAAGAGCTTAAGTTTAGTTTAAAAAAAATGCTGAACTCCACTATTTTTCAATCACTATCAATCACCTATATGAAGGCTAGAAACTTGAACAAAAATATGTAACATATTCTTTTTTTAAAAAACCCAATCCCTGCCCTTCAAGAGTTAGCTTTCAAGAATGCATTATGTAAAGGATAGGAACTTGCAAGACAGAGATGTTAAAATATAACCCCTACCCTCTATGAGTGGGAGCAAGAGAGAAAGAAACTCATAATTATGATAAAAAAAGGACAAGCACTATGACAAAATAAGCCCAAGGTACTGCAGCATCATAGAAGAATAGCTTCCAATTCTGCTTAATTCCTTCTTTTTTCAGCAGGGCCTCAAAGGGCCAGTTACTACAGCCTGGGTAAAGAGCTTCCTATTCTTGAGGGCTTTAACCTAGAGGTTATCAACTCATATGGAACATCAGCGTTTTGACATTTTGAAAACATTACCTATGTCCAGACTGCTCAGGCTGGAGAGAAGTCCAGATATTTCTATAAATCTAATTATTCTGGGGTGAAGACAGAGCATCAATATTTAAAGGGGGGAAAATTCCCCAACAGATTAGCTGCTGTGCAGTTAAGGCTGAGAACCACTCCCTTCTCTGGGTTTTCCTGGTTATTGTGAAAAATTTAAAAAGAGGGCACTACTTGCTTTCTATAAAAATGCATTTTAAGAGAGGAAATACCGAAAAGAGGGTTCTGAGACCACAATTGGGATCATAGGGTTTAACAAATTCAGCATAGGACATCTAATATTAACAGAGAAAGGCAAGTCAGGCTGCCAACGAAATTCATTCTCTCAAGACTTATTTAGTAGGCAAAGCAAGTCAGTGAGCAATGTAAGAAAATGATTTACACCCGCCACTGCCAGGCTATCTGGGGGCAAGCTCTGTCAAAGACTATTTAGTGCTTCGCCCTATTACCGCAAACTTATCACCATCTGTTCCTTTTGTATGTTCTGCTCTTTCTGCTAAGGGAGCTGCTTCCCACTATATTATTAGGTTTCTTATTATACACATCCCATCCTGTGGTTTGAATATCAGAGTGTTGCAAGTAAAAAGCAGCATCTTTGTCCTCCAAATGTCCCCATAACTCTCCATACTTGTTAACTTCCACAGCATCGCAAAATTTTAACTTCTGGGATTATTTTGGAAACATGTTGAAATGAGAAAAAAAAGACTATGTTAAAGCTCATGAGCGTGAGTGCCTTCTGACCCAGGCTGTTTTGTTTCTTCACCTCTATCAGGACCTGTTATGATTTTAAGAGAACTCTTCTTAGGACATCTGATTTCAGGGACTCCATTCTCCGGAGAAAGTACAGAAGCTGAAGATATCTGTGCTTGATTTTCCAAGGGGAGGTTTTTCCTCTCACGAATAACCACAAGGACATTTTTGTTTAAGTATATTGATGCAAATAGGGAAAATCCTGGCCTCATGCATCATTCCAGTGGCATTTTAAAATTCAGTGTGTCATCGGAGAAGTAATGCTAATGGAGGGAACATGAGTCTGGGGACTCACAGCATGAACACGACCTATTGTCACCGTTGCATTTTGATTTGTACTTGGGTAGACTTAGAGCTCTTCATTAGCCAAGCCTTCACCTCTGTAATTAGGCAAATTTTCCTCTTATTCCGTCAAGATAGTCTGGGAGCTAAACTAGGTAATATCTAAATGGCCCCTTTCACAAATCGATGTTGTGCTTTACAAGCATGCAAGAGTGACTATTCACATGCCAACATAATGCTGAGCACTCATAAAATAAAATAAGAAAATGTATTCCCTGGCATTTCCGTTGCTTAAGGTTTATGATAATAATAAATCTCTGAATAGAATATGTGAGATAAAGAAAATATTTTATTGCTTCATTATGCAGCCTTTTTATATACTCATTTTCAAAGGGCAATTGGGAAAGGTAAGTGTCTCACAGGACTAAAGGGGCAGATTTTGTTGTCTTTGATCACTAGGAAACACCTTGCTTGACTTCTTTAAAATTTTTCAGAAAATTACTATGGGGACTCAAAGTTAATTTTATTGATTAAGAATGCTCTTGAACAAAGTAAACTTAGCATGCTGTTTGATATTTTCAAAACATTTTAGGACCTGTAGGAATTTATTTCAGTATTTATAATCCCTGAAGCCATATTCCATATGAAAAATATTGCTATATTATATATAAATCAGTGTGTTTGAGCTTAAAGAGGTATAGGTGAGTCAGGAAAAGAAACATATTCATTAGGAAAGACATTATGACGCACAGGCTAAGTGATCAATTAATGCATATGGATTGATGAATTGAAAAAACAAGGCCTCATTGCTGACCTTATTGTGGAACTCATTTTTAAGTTTCAGCATATTGTTCTGACACTTTATACAGATGCTGATCAAAATAAAAATAAAGGTGTTTGTTTGTAATTGATTGATATTGTACAGGCAAAACCAATAATTTTCCTGCCACCTTTCTAATATCTTCTGGCTGGATTAATCAAATTACCATGAAACAGATTAACAGGAAGAAATGAGAATATCAGACCTGTGGATGCATTGGGCAATTGGGGCTTATATGTCATTCTGAAATACAGAGAAGGAGGAAGGGTTTAGGATTTCAAATGGAAAGTAGGCAATTTCCAGGTAGACAAGGAAGAGCAAACCCTCATGTGTGGCAAACATATTCTTGCTGAGCCACCAGAAACAATGGGACATGGAGGGGAATCTAACAAACAGACTTACTTAGATCCTCTTTTCCACCACATTTAATTCATATCTGCTAAAGGGAACATGCTGTCTCCCTTCCTGAAGCAGGGTTTTTCATCTGAATTCCTTTAGACAGGTAAAGGGGGAGGGTCAAAGGTTTTTCAGTCTTTTGTTTCTTAAAATAACCAACTTAAAAAATAATCAATACTCCAAAAGGCCTATTTTAGGTTGGCAAACTCTGGCCCCCTCATTATACCATTATTAATCTGGTCTCATCTTTCCATTTTATAAATGAACTAGAGGCCCGGTGCATGGACTCATGCACGGGTGGGGTCCCTTGACCTGGCCTGAGGGGATTGGGCTGAAACCGGCACCCCAACATCCCCTGAGGGATCCCGGATTGCTGGAGGGAGGTTCTTGGGTGATGCACCCCAGAATTGGGCTCCCTCCTCTGTGGTTCCAGGTGTGTCAGCCGAGAACGGCCAATGCCAAGTGACCACAGCTCGGCAGCTCCCGCATTGAGCGTCTGCCCCCCAGTTTTCAGTGCATGTCATAGCTACTGGCCAGTTGGCAGGTCGGCCAGTCTGCTGGTTGCTTAGGCTTTTATATAAAAAGGTATCCTGAGACACAAAGAAGGAACTTTTTCAATATAACTGAGATATTGTTAATATCAGTTTTTGAATTCTAGTCTCTTGGTTTCAGTTTAACCATCTTCCCATGATGCAAGTTCTTCTAGTACCAGACATTTATTAAATATTGTGGTGGGGAGAGTAGAGTACAGAAGGTGCTGAAAGTGTTATACATTATACAAAGACAAAGAAGGGAATGTCATAATTGCCCTTTGAAGTTATTAAGATTTCATATTTATTGATACCAAAGAACCATCAGTTTCACAAGCTGTTTATATGACCTGGTTTATGGCTATTCAAGAGGAGAGTGCTTAATGTATGAGGAGAGAAGGAAGAAAGGAAAGAGAAGACAAGGACATGATCAAAGTCCCTAAGTACATTAAGCCTGGGGCTCCTGGGGACCTGGGATAATGGTAGATGAGAGAATGAGAGGTAGGATTTTTTTTTTTTAACTACTGCTGTTCTCTTCAGCAAATTTTTCTTACAAACTGTGATATGGAGTTTAAGGATGAATACCATTACACAGGGGCAGCAAGGCTATTTTCATTTATAGGGTTTACTAAAAGTATAGGATTATTTAAAAATAATTGTAGATGGTTGAATGGGCAACTACCAAACAAAGAGATATACAGATGTACTTCATATGTATCCTAGAAATTTAAAATGTGAACTCCTGTTTTTAAAACATTTGGAAAGCCGTGGCAGTCAAGTTATAATAATGATGATAATTTTAATAACTATTCCATTGATTCACCTGCCTTTGTTCTTTCCATGTGGGGGATATAGCTAGAGATAGTCTGCAACGAGTGAGATAATTGAGTAAATCTACAGATTGCCTATATTAAACTTCAATAGGTGGTGACTTGAAGAAAGGCCTTGTTATTTTTATAAAATGCACTTCTGAAGCCATTCCACAATATCTGTCACGAGATTCTCAAACACACGATAGAGATGTGTGAATAGAATGATAATCTGGTTAAGCAGATGCAAAGCTGGTTGAACCACTGTGTAAAGTGTGAGAGATTAGTGGATCAGTTTCACCCGGGCAAGGAGACCCCTGCTGATGTGCCAAAGAGCTCTGTACTCAGCCATGTCTTGCTGAACATTATTATGAATGACTTATATGAAAATGTAAAGGCAAGCCTGTCATATCTGCAGATCTCACATGGCTAGAATCTGTAAAACAGCATCAGGCTCCTAGAGCAAACCGGCAGGCTGGAATGATTGGCTGACATTAATGAGAGTGTATCAGTGTTCTGAGAAAATTCATACTCAGGCTTAAGCCAAGACTGCAGTCAACATTTGACAATGCAAACACACACACACACACACACACACACACATACACACATGTGTATATATATACATACACACACACACACACACATGTATATATGTGTATATATGTGTACATATATATATATATGTATGTATGTATATATATCTCCTATATAATAAAAGGCTAATAAGCAAATTGACTGAATGCTGAATGACGGAATGACCGGTTGCTATGACATGCACTGACCATCAGGGGGCAGGCACTCAATGCAGGAGATGCCCCCTGCTCAGCCAGAAGCCGGGCTCACAGCTGGTGAGTGCAGCGGCGGTAGCGGGAGCCTCTCCTGCCTCTGCAACAGCTCTAAGGCTGTCCGACTGCCGGCTTAGGCCTGCTCTCCGTGGGGAGTGGGCCTAAGCCAGCAGTCAGACATACCCCGAGGGCTCTTGAACTGTGAGAGGGCACAGGCTGGGCTGAGGGACCCCCACCCTGAGTGCATGAATTTCGTGCACCGGGCCTCTAGTGTATATGTGTATATGTGTATACACACACACACACACACACACACACACACACACACACACATATATATACTAGTGACCCAGTGCATGAAATTCATGCACATTAAAAGGGAATTAATTAGAGGAAATATTTTAACGTTGCTATTTGCCCTTTCTCTATAATAGAAGTGTCAGAGATGAAAGAAAATTAGTAAAATGTATATGAAAATCTTCCTCCTGTCAGAGTCTAGGGCATGCCTAGGGAACCAGAGTCAAGTCCCTGCCCACCAATGTGTGCCTCAAAATCACGTGAGACCCAGACCTGGCTGGCCCCACCCCCATTGGGCTAGATCCAGACCCAGCCAGCCCCACCCCTGTCAAGCCCCGCTGTGTGTGCCGGGGGTGTGTGCCTTGCAGACCAATGGCCCGGGCCAGGGGGCACAGCCTGAGGTCCCCCATCAAGCCCCGCCAGGCGGAGGGCACAGCCTCAGGTCCCCCGGCCCAGCGCCAGGGCGTGGTGGGTGGCCTGAGGTCCCCTGGCCCAGGCTGGGGCAGGGGGCACACCTTGAGGTCCCTGTCAAGCACCGTCGGGCAGAGGGCGTGGCCTCAGGTCCCTGCTGATTGCTTGTTAAGACTCGTTACGGGAACTTGGCCTCCGCTGTGGGCGCAACCATCTTGTGTTATGGGATCCCTGCCCCTGCTGTGGGCGTAGTCATGTTGTTATGGTGTGATGGTCAATTTGCATATTGCCTCTTTATTAGATAGGATAAGCAATAGTATAATGACAACTTTTATTTTAGACCTTAATATGTACAGATACTCTTCTATGTGTTACCTGTACACTTAATCATTAAAACAAGGCTATGACATAATACTGTCATTCCCATTTTATAGATTTTCTGAGAAAACCAAGGCAAAGAGAAACAAAGCCACTTAAGGTGCAGAGCTAGTAAGTAGAGAGGGGGTGAGAGTAGAGCACAGGTCATCTAATGCAAGAAGCACTCTGTCATAATTCTGCACTTAGGTTTCAAGAAACAAACACATGGCATGTGTTGCTAGGGGAGACACTGTTTAACAGCCCATAACTGAAACTTTTCTTTGACAGAGAGTTTTCAGCATGAGGCATGTGTTGCCAGAATGGTTAATGGCATCTCCAGCAGCATTTGCGGAAGAAATTTATCTAGAACAAGAGAGATAACATTCCTGTTCTTCCATTCCTGTCATCCTGTTTCAAATACATTCCTATTCTAGTTTTAGGTTCTCCACATTTCCTGCATCTATATTGACATTGATAAATGTACTTAATTCATCAATGAAGAAACAGTAATGTAAAATATAACATAATTTGAGCTCAATACACAAAATTTTGAAACAATCTGAGCACTTATTCAATAAACTAAGCCAGCAATCTAGATAAAGTGAAACTGAAGCCTGTGACTTAATCTAGTCATTTATTTTTTTAATCATCTTAATGTACAATTACCACCTCATCATTTGGATCAACTCAATGAACTGGGACAAGCTTTGTTTCCCAAATAGCCAGACCTTCTTTCAACATTCACTTCATTTGATCATATCACCCTTCCTTTTTCTTTTTATTTTCTGAATGCTACTTGTTCAGTAATGTGGAAAAAGGAGCCCAGCTGGAGTGGCTCAGTTGGTTGATTGTCATCCTGTGCCGGCCGATCGATCGAATGATCAGTTGCCTGCTGTGCATGCCACCCACTGGGGATCAAACCCACAACCTAGGTATGTACTCTGACCAGGAATTGAACCCGCAACCTTTTTGGTGCAGAGGATGATGATCCAACCAACTGAGCCACTTGGCCAGGGCTCTGTAATGTACTTTTTGAAGATACTATTTCAATGCTAAATTTACTTTATACGGTACTAGAGGCCCGATGCACGAAATTAGTGCACGGAGGTGGCGTGGGTGTAGGGGAGAATGTTCCCTAGCCTGGCCTGTGCCCTCTTGCAATCCAGGACCCATCAGGCCTAACCTGGCAGTTGGACATCCCTCTCGCAATCCAGGACCCCTCGCTCCTAACTGCCTGCCTGCTCGCTCCTTACCTCCCACCTGTTTCCTCCTTACTGCCCACCTGCTCGCTCCTTACCACCCGCCTGCTCACTCCTTACCACTTGGCTCGCAGCTCATTAGCACTGCCACAGAGGCAGGAGAGGCTCCCGCCACCGCCGCTGTGCTTGCCAGCAGTGAGCCCAGCTTCTGGCTGAGCAGCACTCCTGCTGTGGGAGTGCAATGATCACCAGGGGGCAGCTCCTGCGTTGAGCGTCTGCCCTCTGGTGGTCAGTGTGCATCATAGCAACCAGATGTTCTGGTCATTCTGCCATAACGATCACGGGCTTTTATATATATAGATAACTAAGCACCCAGCTTATATTTTATGGAATCAAATTTGATATTTATATGCTTTCTCTAAAATTCTGAGGATTGATGGAAACTTGAATTCTGTGAAAAAAAAATTGTAAGAAAATTTTAAAAGATTCTGGAAGTAAAATGAAATTCATGGTTCAATCCTTTCAATTAGGAAGGTGCACCATTTTGCTTCTCTTTTATATATCTTTGTTTTTATAAACTCATATGGGCAATTATTTATAAAATGAAAGAAAGAAAACTAAAACATACACTTCTGACTACTCATAGAATGTGCGGGAGCTTTGTCCCTTGAACTATACCTCCTCAGGTTGTTTACCTTCCATCTTTTTCCTCCTCGATAAGCCAGGAGTCATGATCGTTATACTTCTGCCAGATTATTGGAACTGATTAATTGTGAAGCACATTCCCTTGTATAATGGACTTCAGAAACTATACATTAAGAGAAAAATTAAGCACAATAGTCTATTTTTAAACATGAAGACAATACTAATTACAATTCTCCAGATAAACACACATAATTATAGTAATTACAATTCAACAATAACTCACTGGTACTTACTATTATAAACTCATGAACTATTATTCAGTACCCTATAAAATTCAAAACCTAATTGAAAGTGCTAGTTTAGCATAATTCCCACAAGCCATCATTCTTTAATATTCTGGAATGAATGAGGTTTTGGTTGAGCTATTAATTGATACTGACAAGCAATAACCACTGGAATGAAACTGCAATTATGAGTGGCAATTAATCACATTTGCTGTCATCTCTGGTGTCAAACAAAATTCAATAATATTCTAAATAGTTTTTAAAAGTTTATACCTTTTATGTTTCAATCTATTTAATGGAAACCAAAAGCAGTTTCCTGGGATAATCAAGTGACACCCAGAGTATATTTATGTAAAATATGAATATTTCATTTTCTTAGTTTAAAAAGCTTTTCTTTTTCTTCTGAATTTACTTTCAGGATAAATCTGTGTCTTTGCACCTCATCTCACCTCCCACCTGCCTTATCTCAGCACATCTTTTTGACTCATAGATCACTTTTGGACACAGCAGAAATTACAAATGGGAAACTCTTGGGAGCAGAAACTTGAGTAAGCATCATTAAGGACTTGAGATAATTTTAGCGGGAACATTTAGAAGCTTCAATTGATCAATGTCTCTTTGAATCAGGGCAAGGAGACAGCAGGATTTAATTTCCTTTCCCTCATTATTTCTAATTAACAGGCAACTAGCAATGTTCCTTCCCTCTAACCTAAGGCATCCAGACACAAGCATCCTTCACCAACCAGTGAGGTCTGTTCAAAAGTCATTGGAGGATTCCTTCTGGCATCAAGGCTGTGACCTCTGGACTGAAACATACGAACAAAGTTGCTGTAAGCGGAGAGATGCTACCTATCAGATGATCACATCAAGGACGGTATTAACAACAAAGGATCCAGGCCCAGATAAGTGAAGCACTGTGTGCAAAGTGGAGGCTGTGACCTCAATAGGTGGATGTGTACCAGATGTACACGCAGACAGGCAGGCTTTCCTTAAATATTCATGAATCTCAACTTCTGTTAGGTTGTGAGACATGACTCTAAAGAGAAAGCCTTGCTTCATTTTATATGCTTACAGTTTGTGGCAAATTTAATGGACTGGGATAGTTAATCCTTAATGAACTAAGAAAGGAAGTACTCCAAATCTGAAAAGTGTTTTCTGGAAGGGTCTTCCATAAGCTGAACATGTCAAAAACTAAAAAATGAAAGTGGATTTATGCCCTCTAATTAAAAGATTGAATAGCATAGCAAAGTTACTTTTTTAGAAATACTTCTAAACAACAGCATTGTTATATTCTCATGGAATGTTATTAAAGTGAAGAAATTTACTATCAAACAGACACCCAGAGAAAAGAACATGATACTAATTGCCTATCCTTATTAGCAATGTAAATGAATGACCTTCATTTTAATCATTCTGTTTTTCCCTTTACTTCTGTTTCTACTAATTGCATTTATGTTTATTTTATTTTTTAAATATATTTTTATTGATTTCAGAGAGGAAGAGAGGGAGAGAGAGATAGAAACATCAATGATGAGAGAGAATCACTGATCAACTGCCTCCTGCATGTCCCCTACTGGGAAGCCCGCAACCAGGCACCTGCCCTCAACCGGAATTGAACCTGGGACCTTTCTGTCCTCAGGCTGATGCTCTATCCATTGAGCAAAACCGGCTAGGGCTGCATTTATGTTTATCATCATTATTGTTTTTTACTTATAACATGCTTTTATTATATTGGCTGTCCAAATTTAATGTTCCTTTATTTTTTATATTCATTATCGACTTACAATAACATAATGAGGTAATAGTCAACACTTAGATTCCATAATGTTTTCAAGTTGCATCAGTATAATATGACCTTTTCTTTCTTTTTAATTATGGCTCTGAAACAACTAGGTTATGATAGCTTTTTGTTCCTTCCTTTCAAAAGTTAAGTTCTATTCTAATTTTGGATTTTTCTTTCTCTTCTTCCTTATCTCCTACTGTGTTCATAACTGTGATTTTATAAAATTTCCAATGTCTACCATGGAACAGATTGATGAATTTCAGAGAGAAGACAGGGGTTGTTTTGGGGGGAGGAGAAATTAACAGGGAAACTTATATGCATATATGCATAGCCCATGGACACAGACAGAGTAGTGTGGTGAAGGCTTGGAGAGGCAGTTGCAGGGAGGAGGGGGTCAATGGGAAAAAATACACACCAAAACTGAAAACCAAAGGGGTCATCTGTAATACTTTCAACAATAAAGATCAATTTAAAATAAATAAATAAATACAATTTCCAATTATTCAATTAGGAAGTCTGTCATTTTCGCTTAATTGGGTTGTATGTTTTGGCTTACTCATGCTGGCAGGTATACTGAAAAGAAAGCTTGCTTAAATTCCGAAGTGCCATTGGAGTAGTAATGAAATTCCTATGATTGATTAGAACTGCTAGTTACTCTTGATCTGGGAAAAGTCCATGTTAAAGAACCTTGTTCACAGTTTGGAACTTTGTGGGCTTACTCCAGGTACCAGATCAGAGACCCCGTGTTTTCAGAGGAAGCTATGCAGCCCAGCTGTGTGAGTGCCCTGGGCATGATTCAAGCGAGATTTATCTTCTTCCCTCATTAAGTTTCAATCCTTTCTTTGGTGCTTGTTGCCAAAGAAAGGACACTCAGAGGGTAGAATCTTCTGTGTGCTGTCTTCAGGCCTGTGAAATGTCTGACTGCCAGAAGTGATATTTAACGAAGAGAGTTAAGGGAAACCCTGTTCCTAGGTGGTTGGAGCACCAGTCTTGTATCAAGTTACATGATTAGAAAAGTTCGCATCTGAACGACATGAAGACATGGGGACACTATAGAATCGCCAATATATAATTATACTTTAATGTAAGTTCATTGACAGCAGATACAAGAAATGATTATGCAAATAATCATTCTGTTTTCTGTTAAAGTTCCTATCTGCTGGGTTGTTTAATGTCCCCTATAAAGGTCTCCTTTCCTCCATGGTGAATTTCTTTTACAATGTGATACCCTACCAAGGAGAAATTTATCTCTTGCAATCGAATGTTTCTTTTTAGCAGAATGAGAATTATGTAACTTAACAGTTTCCAAAATAGTTTTAAAATACAATTATTGTGGAGGATGTTGTTATGTATAAAAAGTAAAAAATTCTATACCTATGAAACTAAACTTGTTTAACAATTGAACTAAGATCCAAAACTTGAACAGGTTTCTGTTTAACTGTAGGATGTCTTTAAGACTGATTTGCTAATGTTTATTCTGAATCTCCAAGAGAGAGATTGAATAGCCACATTTCCCAAGCTCACTAGAAGATATACCTTTGTTTTTAGATCACTATTAAAGGTTCTCTAAATAATTAAAGAACTAAAGGCAGATCTAAAAATTAATATGGTTTTGAATACTAGGATGTATTTTTTTTGCATTACTTAAAAAAAATTGCTAACAAGCATAAAACTAAATATACCTCTCAGAGTATCCAAGATATCTCTTCAATTTATATAATTTCTCCATTACATTAAAATTACAGCATTCATTATTATCCATTATAATATCTTGGAGGCAAATAAGATATAAATGCATGAAGCTTTAAAAACATTGATAGCATTATTAAAAACAGGACAAAGAAACATGCAGAGTGACAGCAGATTTTTTCCCAAAAATCAATTTACTCATCACTGTCACTATCATTTCACTTTGTTTAAAATTTAAATCTTCAAGAATGATCCCTTTGTTCAAATGATACAGAGGGCTTCCTATATCCTTGAAATGGCCTTGAATTATGAAAACCAAGTAAAAATTCCATGTATAATTAAAAACAACTCCTATATTTAAATAAAAGGATTACATTCATTTGAACACTATTTGAAAATAATCAAGTTTTGCAAATTGATTCTATTTCTAATTTTTTTTACTTTTTAAAAAATATATTTTTATTAATTTCAGAGAGGAAGGGAGAGGGAAAGAGAGAAACATCAATCATGAGAGAGAATCATTAATCGGCTGCCTCCTGCAGGTCTCCCTTTGGGGATCGAGCCCACACCGGGGCATGTGCCCTCACTGGGAATTGAACCATGACCTCCTGGTTCATAGGTTGACGCTCAACCAGTGGGCGATGCCAGTAGGGCTTTTTTTCTTTTTTAACTTTTAAAAGACAGCTTCCGAGTCACCAAAGTCACTGTCCTAATATCAATTTAATATGGCCACTCTCCCTTCAGTTTCAAAAAAGAAGAAGATATATTCAGATCCTGTGCAGGAAGGGGAATATCATTCCTGTTTAATTCAGCTTCTTCACAAGTGCTTTCTCAAACCCATGTTCACATAAATCACTAAAGAGCTTGTTAAAATATCAATTCTTTGGGTCATTTCCCAGAGATTCTGACTCAATAAGACGGCAAGAGGCCCTATAATCTCCATCCTTAAGAAGTACCTCAGGTGATTCAGATGGTGGTCCACGGACCAATATTCCACAATTGCTGTTGAAAAGCACATTGCCAGGACAGACCAATTTTGGTTGTATTTAAACTCAATTTCCCTCCTATGCCAAGAAGGCTCAGCCATTGGCACTGCTCTGGAAAAGACGTATGCGTCACTCAGATCTTCAGAATAGAAATGAAATGCTTACCCTTCCTTCCTTCATAAGTTCTTCTAACTCTCTTTCCATCCAAACCCAAACCCACTTTGTTCAGCCACTAGAAATGTGGGGTCTAGTCCAAGCCACGGTATTAACTAGTTATATGGCCCAATTAGCAAGCCCCAATGAATAACTTTACTAAACCTCATGAATTTCATGTAGTAGACTGCATTAAATTATTACAAAAACCACAATCAGCTTCCAAGTTTGGTGAACTGGGTGTAGACCTTGATTTTTCTTTTTATTTTCTCTCCATGTTATGTTATCTAAGCCATATGTTTTCAAAATGAACTTTAAAGGCAGGTGTTGTTGTTTTTTTCCTGATATTCTAAGACGTCTTTCTCATAGTACCACACATTGCCTCCATTCAAATTTAGAGACAAGATGTAAAAGTTTAAGACAATTAATAAGCATTGTGACTTTAACCAGAACTCAGTATTATCTCTCTTGACTCTATTTACATTCCTAAATGACTTGGTAAGCCAATCAGGCCATAAATAAAGCTTTACATTCTGAAGCAGAAAACAATAAACGTTAAAAAAAAGTTATTGGATGCATTGAGGTCTCCCCCCTCCCCTTTTTCTTAAATGGGCAAAGTAATTAAATGGAGGTGCAGCCTCATAGTACGAAAAAGATTTAGTCTGAATATAAAACGACTGTGAAGGTGACAGCAGCAAATAGGTTTGATTCTTCCTTTCTAAGGATGAGAATTCACTACACACTCTTCTTGGTCTCCAGTCAAGCCAGTGATGTCCGTTCATGTGCAACAGAAAAGTGCACACTGTTCATTTGTGTTGGGTGAGTTAAAGAAACCAACACCTGCCCTTTGTCTCCTATACCAGCTATCAAAGAACAACAACAGGCATCTGTGGACTGTGGAAGGAGTGCCGTCCGTGGTCACCTTGATAATCAGGGGCAGGACACAGGGTTCTCCGCTCTTGTATTCTGCCCTCTAAAGAGATGACAGAAAAAACAGGGCTGCCTGTGTCCTGTCAAATATTGGTTTGTTCCTGAAAAGTAAGATATAATGCTTCACTGTTTTACAGAAACCTTTACAATCAAATAATTTAGATATTAAATAATATATAACAAACATAAAATTTCAATCAGGCCGAGTAACTTCCATTCAGTAGCCAAGCATTTGATTACCTTGCATTAAGATGATAGGGCTTGAGTGGAGAAAGTAAAAATATCCATAAGTTTTTTACTAGGAAAGATAAAATTCTTGGCAACAAGGACTACACATTGGTCAGTGTTTGTAATTCATAAAAATTTACAAAATAAAGTGTTTAAATTAAAATGTCTTTGATCACATAATCCATCTCCAAATTCACTTTACAATTAACTTTGTGGTATACTATATGGGCAGATTTAAAAAAAAAAGAGAGTTCTGTGTGTTTTATAGCTAGACAGCATATATTGTTAGTAACTCTGGCAGTAGGTTCTATACTGTTATTCTACAATGTAGAGTGATCTACAATGTGTAGCCGAATGGCTTATTTTAAGGGGTGGGCTCTGAAATGATAAATGGGCTGTGTCCTGACCCAGGGGCACATTTCCTCCATTTCCCAGGCCTTGTCATCTCCTGGGTTTCCACTGTAAAAGAGGCACAATGTCACCTATAAAAGCCTTGTACATAGTAAGGACTAAGTCAGGTTTTCCACAAGAAAACAATTATTTGTAAATGGCTCCCTGAAAAGAAAAGCATACCTAGATTGCTCATTACTCCTAGAAGTTGCAGTGAAGGGAAGTTTCCTAGCTAAGGGCATCATTGACTAGTGAGGATGAAGGACAAACAGTCTACTCACTCACTATATCTGTTTCTACAATGCTCTGCTGAATATCCCCTCGCTGTCTTAGCCCCAGACTTTAATAAATCAGGGGGATTCTTGAGTTTAAATATTTAGGTCAAAATAAAACCAATTTTTTAATTGAAATAAAGAAAAGTTAAAAGGAGTACAATTTGTGAAAGATTCAAAAAGGCCTCTTTATGTTACTTTAATCTCCCCATGGTGGCCTTACATTACATTTTTGATACCTCAGCTTTCATGCTTGACAATAAATGTTTCCAATAAAAACCTGAACATTCCACTATAGTACATTATAGTTAAACTAGTGGCCCAGTGCACGAAATCTGTGCACATTAAAAGGGAATTAATTAGAGAAAATATTTTAATATTGCTATTTGCCCTTTCTTTATAATAGAAGTGTCAGAGATGAAAGAAAATTAGTAAAATGTATATGAAAATCTTCCTCCTGTCAGAGTCTGGGGTGTGCCATGGGACCCAGAGTCAAGTTCCCACCCACCCGCACGCACCTAGAAATCGCTCCAGACCCAGACCCAGACCCAGCCGGCTCCTCCCCTATTGGGTGAGATCCAGACCCAGCCGGCCCCACCCCCATCAAGCCTCAGGTCCCCCGTCAAGCCCTGCCAGGCAGGTGGGGGAGCACAGCCTCAGGTCCCCCTCCCTAGCCTGGCACCATGCAGCCTCAGGTCCTTGCTGATTGCTTGTTATGGCTTGTTACGGGAACCCGTCCTCCCCTGTGCGCGCCGCCATCTTATGATGGCGTTATGGCGTGAGGGTCAAGTTGCATATTACCTCTTTATTATATAGGATAAATAAGTATAGCATTTTAAAATTTAAAATATTAAGTGTTTTGTTCAGTCCTTATATGAGAGTTCAGCTGCTTCTTTTCTGCTTCTTTAAAATTTGTGCTAAATTTTAAGAATTAGTTTTCTTTGTATCTAACCTCTGAGTAGGTAAATGTTCCATAATTATGTATTTAAATATGTCCTTGACAATGTTGCTGAATCCTTCCATGTGGAGATACCTTATTTTGTATATTTTTATTTATATTATTTGTCTCTCATATTACCTAGAATATGTGAAGCTTTATTGTGTTATAATTACAAAAACAGCAATTCACAAATAAGCAGCATTTGGCTTGGGTCCCTTTCACACTGTCCCTAGATCCATGGAGCAATCCTTGGAGATTCCATCCTGTTGAAATAATTCATATTTGGCTGATGTCAATAGCTGAGAATGGCCCAACACCCATTCAAAAAGTTTGGTATTTCATTATCCTCATGGAGTCATTGAGCATGATGGTATCATCAAAATACATTCAGGCCCAGATGATTATTCAATACACTTTGGAAGGATTCCTTCCTCCTTTCATCCTTGGTTACATTCTCCAAGGAAAGGATATATCAACACACCATATGGTAAATAGAATCAGTCATAGCACCACACTGTATCTCCTATCAGATGCTCTTTCACAATATGACATGCTCAAGTTCTTTTCTGATGAACACTATAACTCCTAATATAGATTTGGCAATATCATTTCTTCCCCTTTCACAGTAATCCCTGTCATTGCTATTAGCCTATTTTTATGTGCGAATAAAAGCTTGTGTTTCTTTCTGGAATGCAGCTTTTCTGTTACAGTGTATAAAAGTAAAATGTAAGCATAAAATATGAAATAGCTCCAGATGTGGTAATTCAGTGACAAGTAGTTGGTTTATACTTTGGCAAAGAGAAAATGCCCATCAAAGACTGAATTTTACTTTATCCCAGAAAAGTGGGATAGCAGAAACAATAGGGACGTTGCAGTTCTTTCTCAACTTACTAGTATGATGCATTGCATAACACAGCGGAATGTTACTTCTGAACTCAGAGCGATAAGAACACTTACTTTCCACAAATAAGTGACATCATGTGATATTTGTCTTTCTCAGTTTGGCTTATTTCACTTAGCATAATATTTTCCAGTGAACAAAATGAACTGACCAACAAGATAAGACCTGAAGTAGGAAGGCATGGAGCCGACTGACATACCTAGATGTCGGGTTAGGGGGACAAGAAGAGATAAACCAAAGAACTTATATACTTATATACATAGCTCCTGGACATGGGCAATAGGGTGGTGAAGACCTGGGGGGTGGGTAGGGGCTGGGAGAAGGGGGGAAATAGGGGGAAATGAGAGATATCTGTAATGCTATCAACAATAAAAAGTACATAGAAAAAGAACATTCACTTCATGAGACAGTGGTGAAACTTATGTAAGATAATGTATGCAAAATTCCCAGAGCACAGTGCTGTGGCACAAAATTTGAGTGCAATACATTCAGTAACTGTCTGCTCCAGTGTCTTCTCCACCTCTTAATGTTTCCCTGAGATTTCCCAGAGAGATCAGATAGAAACGGTGACTTTAAAAATGGACACTTACACATAACAGAAGTCTTTTATGCATTGCCTTGGCAGAGCTCATTTACTTGAAATATAAGTCTATCATGCATAGTTGGATTTGTATATCACTCAACATGTTATGTTATTATTGTGTCATCTATTTTATCACAGAAGACTCAGAAGGCAGGCCCATGCCTCTTACCTTGTGTTTCCTTGCCCTATATCATATGCATGATTATTTAATACAAGTTATATAATGAGTTGCATGATCCTTTTTATGGTGACAAATGTCAAAACATGTAAAATAATACTATAAAAGAGCACAATGTACTAAAGGTATAATTACCTTGGCAAGTAATTAAAAGATAATTTGACTAGCAGTGTAGTTTCATACTTTGGTAAGAAAAACAGGGATAGGCTTAAAGTAATCTTCAGGCATATATGCGAAAACATTTTATGGGAGATTTGCTACGACTTTTATGGATAAGCAATAAAATCAAATGTGAAATGTAAATTTATAAGGTATTTCATATACTCATATCTCATTTCATATACTCATTTTTATTAATATCAGCTTCATAGTTGAATAAGAGGGACAAGAAGAAAACTAAGAGTTTTGAATATTAAGGTGGAAGACATTAGGCAGATTACATGCATAATATTAGTTCGTACAAGAGAACTGGTTTTGAAACAATCCCTAGTGTTATCCTGGACAGCTATCTGTCCATCTCACCATGGATTCACCTAGACCAGTGGTCGGCAAACTCATTAGTCAACAGAGCCAAATATCAACAGTACAACGATTGAAATTTCTTTTGAGAGCCAAAATTTTTAAACTTGAACTTCTTCTAACGCCACTTCTTCAAAATAGACTCGCCTAGGCTGTGGTATTTTGTGGAAGAGCCACACTCAAGGGGCCAAAGAGCCGCATGTGGCTCGCGAGCCGTGGTTTGCCAACCACTGACCTAGACACTACCTACTGAGGACTCCCTCAGTGAGCTGGTACCAGGCCAGGTATTTCTCCACTTGGTGCTGTCTTTCTTCCCAATCACTTCTCATTATAGACAGGGCGATGTTCAACTTATTTAACAACTTGTATGGCATAGGAACTAACTACTCAGAAAAGACATTCAAGTCTTTTCTACATGTCAAGCTTGATACTAAGTGTTTATATACATTACTAGAGGCTCGGTACATGAAATTCGTGCACTGGAGGGAGGGGGTCAAAGTCTGGCCTGCACCCTCTCGCAGTTCAGGACCCCTCGCTCCTTACTGCCCACCTGCTAGCTGCTCCTTACAACTCTGTTCGCTGCTCCTTACCGCTCTGTTAGCTGCTCCTTATCACTGCCACATATGTGGGAGAGGCTCCTGTCACCACCGCTGCGCTCGCCAGCCATGAGCCCAGCTTATGGCTGAGCAGTGCTCCCGCTTTGGGAGCACATTGACCACCAGAGGGCAGCCCCTGCACTGAGCATCTGCCCCTGGTGGTCAGTGCGCATCATAGTGACCAGTCGTTCTGGTTGCTTAGGCTTTTATTATATAGATTGCCGTTTATTTCCTTAACCACCATGAGGTAAGTACTGCTCATATTCCCATTTCACACATGAGGAAACTAAGATTTAGAGACATCACTTGCTTAAAGTCATATCATTGGCAGGTAAAAGGGTCAGAATTAGAATTAAGGCTATGACCAGAGATCATGCTCCTAATAAACATTGATCCCATGGAGGAAATGAGTATCGTTAAAATGCCTGGTGCTTGTCATCATTTCTTGACATTTTTACCTGCATACTTGTTGACTAAATGTACCATCTAATTATGCCTCTCCTATCTGTCCTTTTACTTTCTTTTCAATCATTAGAAAAAGTGATTGCAAAATTTGTTTTCTGAATTTCTAAAAATTGCATCAGCTTAAGTGTTTAGAAAAAATGCCTTGATGACTAAGAGCCTCATATTCATAGCTATAGTTCCAAAATCATAAGTGTAAATTGTGCCCAAGAAAAAGATCTGGTTTATATTACTAAGAAAAATGAACCATGGCTAGAAATCAGAGCAATTTAGGGCTAAAAAAAAAAAAAAAAAAAGGTCTACACTCTTGTCTGGTTCAGCCTTATCATTTTACAGATGAGGATGAAGGCTCAGCATGGTCCTTGATTGTTGCCAGGTCTCACTGTTAGGTGAAGCTGAGAGTGGAATGCAGCCTTAGGGTGCTGCAGGTTTTCTTGGAGGTATATAAAATGGAATAACTGATTGGTAGTCAAGGGTCCCCTCAGCCCAAGTTTTGCCACTAAATGACTGCAATCTCCTCAGGCAGTCATTTATGTTAGCTGGGTCTCAATTTCCTACTATAAAAAGAAAGTTTTCTTACTTTTTTGTTTCTTTATTTCTTTTAATCCTCACCGGAGAAGAGACTTTTTCGGGGGAGAGGGAGATGAAGAGGGAGAGGGAGAGATGGGAGAGAGAAAGCATCTATTGGTTGCCTTCTTAACAGTTCTGGTGCATGGGATGATGCTCCAACCCACTGAGCAACCCAGCCAGAGCTTTTTTATTTCTTAGTTTTCTTCTACTTCTAACACTTTATTATCTTGAGTTTAGTTATATCCCTATCCATTTGATTATGTCAGATAGACATTGTTATTATTCACTCATGTGTAAGACTACTACCATTCCAATTTAGAATGCAAGTACTGACCTTATTTGCTCTTCTGATATGAATAGTTTTTATACTAAGATCAAGTTTTGTTCTGGATTTGGTTATCCTTGAAACCTTTATAAAAATCTACTAGGGCAGTGGTCTGGAAACTCATTAGTCAACAGAGCCAAATATCAATAGTATAACGATTGAAATTTCTGTTGAGAGCCGAAAACCGACTTCTGCACATGGGCCACGAAGTTTCAATAGCACTGTGTGTGCGCGCCCGCACGTGGTATTTTGGCGTCGTGAAGATGCATTGATCAGTGTAGATAGGTGTTGGGAAGACATGCTGGGGTTACATGGCATGGGCAGTGGAGTCTTACTGGCTGGGCATCAGCATGGGTTAGTGCAGTGGTCGGCAAGCTGCGGCTCGCGAGCCACATGCGGCTCTTTGGCCCCTTGAGTGTGGCTCTTCCACAAAATACCACGTGCAGGCACGCACACACAAGGGGCCAAAGAGCCGCATGTGGCTCGCAAGCCGCTGTTTTCCGACCATTGTTACCAGGGTATCTTAAAAATTCTACTCTGTATATGGATTAAATATATTAACAATGATGCAATACATATTTGATAAGTTGTAGTCATATTGAGGCAGGATAGTAAGAAGCTCGGAAAACTGCTTGGCAAGTGGAATGGGGAAACTGAGACAGACAGCGGACTCACACTGGCCTCATCCAGCACCCTGACTCACCTGCCTCCTTCTCCCTTGCAGGACCAATCCCTTAAGCATTAAGCCATCAGCACAATGAGGTTCTGATCAGCATCAAATAACCTTAGGAACAAAGCCTCAGATTTGCTGACCACAGAGACAGAGATGATTTTTAGACCACAGTTGTGTTTCAGCTTCATGCCCAGAAAATCAGCAAAACCAGATGAAGCAACTCCATGGCTGGCATCAGGACCAGATGCAATGACCAATGATCCCCCATTCTAGTGCCAACCAATGGACACCTCTACCCTGACCCTATCTGCTCAATTTGTTGAATCAGCATATTAAAGGACACACCTTAGAAAGCTGATGAATATTCTATTAAGATCCTTCCCTGAGATCTCCCCAAAACAGATAAGAACCCATAAGACAAAGGATTCTCTCTCCCTAGAATATACCAGTGCCTTCTTTCTTTAGGAATGTATCTTCATTTTCTTTCTTCCAAGGGTTACTGCATTGGTCATGTTTGTGACCACGAGACTTGTAGCCAGGGGAGCAGAGAGCAATAGCAGCTCATTCTCGGCTGACCCCCTGAACCTGACTCCAAGTGCCCTTCTTTTGCCTCTGCAACCTCTTTCCTGAGTCCACACAGCCCAGCTGGCTCACTTCCTCTGCCTCTGTGACTTTCCTTCTAAAAGGGCAAGGCAGCTCTCTGAGCAGTCTTCTGGAATCTTCTCTTTGAGTGTACTTTCGCTTTGCATGCTAAATAAACTTCCTCTTGTGCTAGAGTTCTTGGTTCTGAATTCTTACTTTGCTGAACTCAAGAACTGAGAGTCGACATTGCCAGTAACAATATAATCAGGGATAAAATGTTTAACAACACACTTTAAGTACTGAAGGCTTGATTAAGACTGCTATTAAGGAGTAAGAAATGAGAGACAAAGGTAACCAATGCAGAAACTCAAGGACTTGAAGCACATTAAAAAAATGTTATATACTGCATGACTAAATACATAAAGAGAAAATCTTGCTGGAAAACCCATGCAATTTTAATGTTCTTTGTCATTCCAACTGATTTTCAGGAAAATATTTCAGTAAACGCTTGCTAGTGTCCTTGTAGAGGCCAAAGCTACACCAGAATGAAGGACCTAAAAACACATTCCAAAATCCACTAAATTGCAATCTCAGTTTGAAGAAAATTTTTATTACAGTTGGACTATTTATTTTATATTGCTCCTAATGAGGAAAGAGTGTTAATGATAATAATAACAAACACCTATGGGATAAGCACTGTTTTAATATATACATATAAACACAGATTTAATTTTATGTTGTTAATTTGTTTTACTATTCACCTGCTTTATAATAGGGCTACTGAGTAGTTTATAAAAATTTTACAAAGATATTTTATAAAACTTGTTTATATTCTAAATAAGTAGTCTTGTTTATTTTTATCAAAACTGATATAGTCAAGGTTGTATATTTCTGGGTTTCCTACAATTTTATATTAAAACATTTTTGTTTAAAATATTGTGCTTGCTACATATCCTAGAATCTAGATTATGCTTGTTACTATCTTAAAATCTGTAAGTGTCAGAACTGAAGGGGAGATTGCTCATCATGCAATAAAGGAACCATCAGTACTAACAAAATGAGAGCATTTTACTGCTGAGACAATGCAGGGTGGAAGATGTGAAAAGACTCTCAAGATCATCTAATTAGTTAGGGGTAAAGTTTGATCCACCTCTCTTTGCTTCCAACACTGACAATTTTCCACAACAAACAATATCCATGTAGCTGTAAGCTCTCAGCAGTAACTAGCAATGAAGGTAGGGTTATAAGAGCCTCCTTGTAATAAGTCTTTAAAACCACAGGGCACGACAGATGTTCCGCTGTCTATTTAAAATACTGGAATAAAGAGTAATTTGAAATAAAATAGCAAAGTTCTAATGCCAGGATCCAGCTCTGGAAACCTGAGAACACTTCTCCAGTGTCCCTTCCAGGCTGCTCCCAGACCCTCACAGGGGAGGCAAAGCACCACTTCTCATATATCTGCCTTAGTCTGCTCCAAGTCACCCCTAACCTGGAGTGGGGCCACTGTTAACCCATATGGTGCCTTTGTGAGACTTTAGGAAAAAGGTGCCCCCTCTGGATGGCTGAATTAGAAAAAGGCACCTCATCTGGATGATTGTCATCCCCTCAGGCACAAGATGACTTCTTGCTAAGAAAAAGTTACCTTTTCCTGGAGGTAGAGGTCCCCAAAGCACACTGCTTTAGAGAGCCAACCAGTGGTTGATATTCATCCCTTCCTGCTTTCTTGGCACTTTATGTGGTGATCTTGCTTTTGGATCTACTGTCTGTCTTGAATTCCCCTGGAGATTAGAATGAAATGTAGTTGTAGAGTCCTCTAGTAGTGCTTATTAACACTTACATTGCTTTCTCTATAGTCTCACGTGGTGAATTTTTCTCTGCTTTGTTCAAAGGCAGTATCTCTACAAAAGCTGTCTATCTCATCTCCTCCCAACTCAATCAAACAGTATATTTTGGCTTATTTATCTTCACCTTTTTCTGTATCCTGACTTCTTTCTCATTTATAATTATTCTGGCAAGCTGTTCACCAAAACTCTTTCCTTTTCCCCCTGGTCTCACACATAGACCACATTTTCCAGCCTCCCTTATAGTCAGATGTGCTTTATGACTAAGATCTGCAATTGGGCAGGTGGACAAAAACAAAAGATGTATGAATCTAGCCTTCAAAACATTCTGTGCAATCCTCCATGTTCTCCATCATTTTTCAAGTGCAGAAGATCCAGTAGAGGTCTGTGGGCCATGGGGGTTGTAGGGTCATTAGATCAAAGGAACCTAGGGCCCTGAACAACTATAGAGCTGACCACCCATCCCAACTCTCACTGGACTATAACAGAAGTGAGAGAGTTTTGGTGTTAAGTGACTGAGATTTGGCAGTGGTTTGTTACGGTAGGCAGCCAAAGCCCATTGCAAAATGCACACTTTCCAACATTTGCTAAGCTCGAGAGAGGAGTTAGAAAACCATGAGAGGCAGCTATGCATTATGTGGGGCAGGAAAGTCAATGCCATTATGCCATCACACTCCACTTCCAAAGCCATTAATCCTTCAGGATAATGAAGAGTAGCTCCAGCTTATCAAAATGTGGGAGACCGTCATGCAATGTCCACCCTTCCATGTTGATATCATAAAATTTATTCAACTTTCTGGGTTTGAGATACCTTTCCTACTACTGAAAAGAACACATGGAGCTTGTTTTCTGTTCTTAGTAATACTACCACAGGCTACTGTTGAGAGAGAAAAGTTTCCAGAGACTTACTGCAATTATGTGTGTATGCTTCAATTCTATGACTTTCCCCAAGTACTCAGACTTGCACCCAAAGGATAATAAATATAGTGTTTTGATTTTTTTGAAAATGTATGCACTACACAAAATTACCTCATTATGTGAGATTAATTTGCATATTCCATCTGTTTCCTTCCACTCCCTGAGTAGATAGTAATGCAAAGAGATGGGAAGAATTGGTGCTTTTTAGATTAGAACCACCTGTTACGATTAATTTTAAATTGGTAGTAAGATGAGTAGGTTCACAACAAAGTAGAAAATGGAAGGAAATGCTACTGTAGATAATCAAAGACTAGAGTTGAAAATTGAGACCTGAAAAACAAAAATCTTAAAAAGTATGAAGAATATATCAAATTGCAAGGTAGGTGTGGTACAGCTGTTCATCAGATCAAAGATTAAGAATAAAGCAGAGTATTTTTGAGGTATCTTTTCCCTTGGAACTACTTCTGTGTTAGCATAACCTAACACAAACTTTGAAAGGGAAATAGAAATTATGAGTTTTTAATGGCAATAATATTGAGGCTAAAATTAGGTTGGGAGATGGCAGCAAGTTTCCGGAAAGTATTCAAGTCATACAGATTCATATTCTGACTACATAAAATACTAACTGGCACTTAGGTCAACTGTGAGGTCCAGGAAACCATTTGGGTCCCTCCACCTCCCGGACTAAGAGGTTCTGAGAAATGTATCCCTACTGGCTGGATGGCATCACAGGCAAAGAGAGAAGCTGGTTAGCACCTTCCAGTGACAACTCTACACTGTAGAAGTGGAAACAGGCTTGCTGTGTATAGCGAAGCAACCTCTGCCACTGTCCTCAAGGATGCAGCAGAGAATGGAACACAGCAAAAGAAATGGATAATTATTTGCTAGTCTTATATAATAAAAGCCTAATAAGCAAGTCAACTTAAGGCTGAACGACCGGTCGACAGAGGGTGGGGCAAGCAAGCAGGTAGTGCCAGGCCAGCCAAGAAGGGTGCCAGCGGGCAGAGGGAGGGGATGGCAATCAGAGGGTGGTAGCGACCAGTGCTGGAGGGGTGATTGGGGTGTGGGGCCGGCTGCTCTCTGGCCAGTGCCGTCCCCTGATAGGCCCACGGGTAACCTCCTGTAGAGGGAGGCCAGACTGTGGCTTAGGCCATCAGTCAGACATCCCCGAGGGCTCCTAGTCTGCGAGAGGGCACAGGCCTGGCTGAGAGACCCCCCACCCCCCACCCCAGTGCACGAATTTCTATGCACCAGGCCTCTGGTATGAAATAATTATATTAATTATTTTAATGGCAGGACCACTACCTAAGGTATGCCATACCAAGTGGAAAGCACAAAGTTGTTTGTGAATTGAAGGCAGCAGGGATCAGTGGGAAGCCCATATCCCGAGGGCCAGGGTTTGTTTTAGTTCTATCTCTGGCAGGATGAGCATTCTCAGGAGAATACTGTGCAGGTCATGAACTTCTTTGATTCTGATTTTTATTATTATGTAGAACAAGGATACTAATACCTTTCTCACAACTTTATGAGCTACAAAGACATATATATATGTATATATATACATATATATGTACATATATATATATATATATATATATATTATACACACACATACAAATTTTGCTGGTTTTAACTATTATAAATAATTTATATTGATAATACACATCAATATTTCACTTAATGCAATTCTCTAAGTAATTACTAAGAAGCTTATGTGTTCTCAGTATTAAGTTAGAAACTATAAGTGATTCTAAGACGTGGTTGCACCTTGGTCTTAAACAGATTACAACTATTTGGGGAGTCAAGATTTACTCAGAAAGTAATAAATATTAATACAAAATTATATGTTATTAAGAGTGAAAGTAGGTTGTAGATGATGAATAATACAAAATGAGAAGTAGAACTTGAACTGGTTGAAATATTTTCCTGAATGGGATATATTAAATATTGGTTAAGAAGTAAAAGACAAATTTAAAAATTAAGTTCATTCAAGTTAAGTCCTTTTAGATTCACCTTCAACCTAGAAATTTAGTTGGATAGGTTTGGCTGCATGTGACACAAAACCCAAATGAGAGTAATTAGATTTCATATTTAAGACAAAAATTCTCTCTCTCTCTCTCTCTCTCTCTACACACACACACACACACACACACACACACACACACACACTCACACTCATACATGCCTGGGTAGGCAATCCAGGGCTGGTATGGCATTTTCTCAGTTCTCTCTAGCTTGATGCGTCCACTTCCATGGCCCTGGCCTGACAGCTGCTAGAGCTCCAGCCATATATCTGCATTACAGGCAGCAGAAAGGAGGGAAGGGAGAAGAAGGGCCCACTCCACCTCTCTGAAGAAGACATCCTAGAAATAACAAACTATATTTTCATTTACTTTTCATTTTCAGAGCTTAGTCATTTGGCCATACTGAGATGCAGGTCTTCTGTAGAGTCTATACATTTATTAGAGCAAAAATGAATGGGTGTTGGGTGCAGGAATGGGGGTTAGTAGGGATGATGAGTCTCTGGTAAGTTTGACTTCTAGTTTGTTTTTCCTTTTCTACACAGAAAACTAAAACATGCCTTTTGAAGACAGTAGGCAGAGGAAAAGGAGACCTGAATTCCAATTCCCGCTTGCTCGCTAATTAGGTGTGGTTGCTACATCTCTACTTTCTTTTCTCAGCTGTAAAAATAGAGCTGGCTGCTTTAACTATCTGAAACTCTATAATTCCATCAAGGGTAAAAGCAGACTGATGGAACCAGATCCAGTGACTTTATAAAATGGAAAAGGTTCAAGAGTTTAACATTTAAAAAATTAGATTAGGTCATTGATCTAAAGAAAGTTTTATAGTCTCAGAACCATAGGATGGGGATTCCTTCCACAGTGATTTTGGTTGTGGCACACATAGCCACAGAAATTGTTGACCTGATGCTTCATGAGCCCCTACAAGCAGAAAATTTCATGCAGCAAAGTCTGCTGGATCCAATCCGTCTTGGCAGGCAGCTTAGGGAAATCAGGGAAAGAAGTTAGGAGGACCTTGATTCCTGTCCTGGCTTGGCCAATCAGTACCGCTGGGACTTTCACCCAAACATTTAACTGGGTCTCAGTTTTACCTAATTCATAATTTTTGTAGGTACCCCCCCAAAAAATAAAGCAGAGACTCAGAGTTCTCTCTCCTTTTTCCTCACGGATTTGGCAAAGATTTTAATGTGCAGATGCACCAAACAGGTTGGCCATATGGGAAATAAAATGACCTCTGAAAGATTTGGTGACACATGTGGTTGCTCCCCATGTAGAAGGTTACATTAGTAGTAGCAGCAACCGCAACAGCAGGATGGCATCTGAGGCAGGGAAACTGTATGGCACTGAGAAGACCAAGGACGTGCTGCAGAGGTGACACTGAGCCAGCATAGCTAAGAGCTCAGGTTGATCTAGTGAGAGATCATTTCCAGCAACCTGTGTGCCCAGCTCATGGAGGCTGAATAGCAGAATCCAGGATGCAATGCTGAATGCTGGAAAATGGCCTGAGGCCAAGGTGGGGTGAATTAATGAAAAGAATGTGAGGATACATCTTGACCTTGAGAAGGCTTGGCTCAATGCAGAAACACTGGTGAAATGACAGTTGTTTTCTGGTGCTAAGAATGCTTCATACAACTCCAGGGCGGTGTTGTTGGCAGATGTTTGATTGCACCACAGGGAACAATGTGAGTGGGAGGAAAAGTTCAAGGTCCAAAGAAACTTATAGAGGTAATGTGGAGAGCAGTGTTCTATATTAGGCAGGAACCTAACAATGTAAATTGGTAGTGATTTGTATGCCGGAATTATATGAGAGCTGCTTCAGACTTCTTTTCAATCCCTTTGGGAAGACTACCTTTAACCCAAAGAGAGTCTGTCCTTTGCCCCTGGCTACTGAGAGGTAATCTCTAGGTCCCTGGATTGTGCAGCCTGATAGGAATATCTTTTTTGGCCTGAGGCCTTTGGTTACCAGGCATTCTACCAAGGTGATATATGAAGGGAGCTTAGAAATCACCATAGCAGTTTTGACTTCTGGAGGAACTAGAAACTAAAGGTATTACCCTTGATTTCCAGGAGGGGTTGAAGACTAAAGATCAGCCATGTGGGCAGTATATGATTGAGCCTCAGTAAAAACTCTGGGCACCAAAGGCTAAAGTGAACTTATTTGGTTGGCAATGCTCTTTGAGTCATTGAGTCTAAATGTTGAATCTTGACTTGCAGCCTGGAGGAGGTGATATTGATAACCTGAACAGCTAGCCTAGGTTGTTTCCCCTTGGGGTCATGTCTTGTGACCAAAGAATGAGCACCGTGAACCACAAGATTTAAACAAAAGCATGGAAAAATGATTGCAAGCAGATTCAGGCTCCCCACATGGGGAGGAGGCCCAAATAATGGGTTTCCAGTGAAGCTAGTCAGTCTAGGGGTATATATGTATTACAAGCCTGCTCTGTATCTACCCACTTCACCAACTGATTGATTCCCTCATTGTTCTTACCCAGGAAGGGAACTGAACTTTCCCTGTTTCTATGTGTCCATTCACCCTGTTGCAGGCCAACCCTTGGTTTCACATGCTTCCTGCTCTGAGTCCAAAAACATTATATCATTTCAGCATGGTTGGTTCCTGTGATTAGGCTTGCTCAAACTGCCATGTCTGCTCTTGCCTGTGTTCCACCTGCCTTTGTTTCCCACTGGACCCCTGCCGTGTCTGTCTGCATGTCAAGCTAACACCTCTTAGTACCACCCAGTACTCCAGGGAGGAAAAGGAGTGGAAGTTCTATGTTTGTCCCCTCCCTGACTTTGTCATGTATCTCTTCCTTTAGCAGGTTCTCATTTCTACCCTTTACTATAATAAAACTATAATTTTAACTACAGCATATTTTGAATTCTGTAATTCTAGTGAATTCTTGAACCTGAGGGAGTTCATGGGGATTCCAAATTTGCAGCCAGCTGGTCTGAAGTTAGGGTGGCCCAGAAGTCCTCCAAATTTGTGGCTGGTGTCTGATGTGAGAGCAGTCTTGTGGAGGACTATTCCCTCAGATGGTAGACTTGACTGTCTGGAGACCTCTGTCTTTAAACCTGAATTTAAATAACTCCAAGAATCCCTTATATAAAACCTCCCTCTTCTTTAGGGTCTATTGGATCCTTGTCGTTGACACTGTTAGTAGGCCATTCAAAATCCATTGTCTTTTTCTTGGCATTTTTAAAGACAGTCTATATACTTATCTGGGCCAAGTGTTGAATCAAATTTGGTCAAAGTCAATCACGACAATTCTGTTTTTTGTTCTTCTTTTAATCTAAGAGTCCCCATGTTCTGGCCATTGACCACTAAATAGATGTGCCTTCCTGACAAGAGAGTGCATATAGCTTTTCTCCTATTGCTGTTTTGACTGCCATAAGTGTGACATATGCCTGCAGAGCTGGACTGAGTCTAGGGCACTCATGATATTTTTGAGCCTCTATAGTAGTCTTGAGATAACTATCTAAGGAGTTCTTGCTAAATATGAAAAATAAGCTTGTATTTTGTTTGCAGCCAGTATATATCTGGTTCTCTGTTATTTATAGCCAAATGCAATTATAATAAATAGTAGTCCTCATAGAAAGGACAAAGAGGTAAAGCACCATATTCAAAGTCATAGGTTGCACCAAGACTGTGCCCTATTCTCCTGACTCCCATCCTAACACCTTTCCTAATACTCTTTTTTTCTTTTGTCCCTTATCTTATTAATAATAACAAGCTTCAAGTTCTACATACTATTCTGTATAGTAAATAAAATAATCTTCCAGTAACAGAAGCTTATTTAAAGTTACTAGTATATACAACTCAATGTTTCATTAACAGACCCTCAAAACAATACTTTAAATTGAATGATCAATTTTGTTTTTTCATAATTTTAATTTTTTTTAGTACATGTTTTTCTCTTGACTTTTACCAACTCTCTTCCCATCAAATTCTTAATGTGTTCATATGTGGTATGTAATCATGTCTTATCCATTCATATTAAAATCATTTTATCTCATCCATCAAAGCATTAATACTTTTCAAGAACTTCAAAAGGTTTAATAATCTGATCTCAGCTACATGAAAGCATCTATTTAGTCCTTGTTCAAAATGAATTTATTTGTTTATATTACATTCACCAAATTTCTAAGTAATTACTGAATAGCATTCCCTGGCCATGCTTTGTTTATTTACAAAAACAAGTACCCTTGTTCTAGAGGATAAATCCCGTAAATTAAAATTTCTCTCTGTTATTGACCTAGGTGAAAGTATAATTAGTATATATTTCCTTTAAAATGCCTGAACTAACAACTGATCCATCACTTTTCAGTTTCTCTAATCTAATCATCTGAATGTTTATTTAGGAAACCTCCTATGACACTATTTATAGCTATGTTTTCACACTGAGAACTTAAGCTCGTATGTCAAAATGTTCCACTCTGGAATATTTAAAAAAAAAAGTATAGTGTAAAAATTAAGAGACAGTATGCATGAACTGAATGTCAATGTCACTGTTAGAAATCTACCTTTCTTTTGTCTTAAAAAAGAAAAAGCCTTAATACCAAATCACACAGGGATCTCTAGAATATTGCAGTACTGAAAAGATTCTGCCTATCCTATGTAACCTATGCATTTCAGAAACAAGAAAAGCAGAATTCCACTTATTGATTTTCCATCAGCATCTTGGCCACATCTTTAAGAATGAAGTACACTTATACAAGTAGACCCGTGATTACTAGTCTTTCCAAATACTCCTCCATTCCTTTGTAAAAGCATTCTGCTGAATTTATATCTCATTTTATTGGCAAAAAAACAAGTAAAGACTTCTAAATCACTCAATATAGTTTCATCCATAAGGAAGAAACTGTGCCAGTACTTTTTTCTCCTTCCAAATATGGAGATTTTCAGGTGTACAAGGTAAGATAATTTGCCCATATTTTAATAAAATACACATACAGTATAAGGTTCCCCATCATAGAGAGTTATAAGTTTTGTAAGATACCTCACAGTAGAATCACTTCTTAAGCCTTATTTTAAATCTTGAAACTTATCTTAGAAAAAAAAAAAATAATACAACTGAGTAAAACTGTTGAAAACACAAAGAGAATTAGATAAATTGTAAAAGGGCAGGTCCTTTTCTTTCTCTTTTATCAGAATAGGCATAAAAATCGTCTTACATCATTTATACAAGATAACTAGTGAAACATATTTGTCTTACAAATGAAAGGGGTATAGAGAAAAATGTAAAGAGATTCAATAAAAGCAAGTGAAAACAGTTAATAGTTTGTATTTATTTAGACATTGATTCAGAAAAGCAGTGGAAAACAGCTAGTAGTTTAGATTTCTTTAAACACTGGTTCTGAAAAAAATTATTTAAAAACATTTAATGCCCATTCAAAATAACCCTCTAAGTTCATTCAGTATTAACATTGCCATAAAAATTAAAAAAAAAAAAAGTGGAGCTCAAGTAGTTCCTTCTAAAATCTGAGTCAGCAAACAGCAGATTCAGAACCAAAAGCCTTGTGTTGAGACCTCTGAACTCAATTCCATTTCCACTAGATGATTTGCCCTTAAAGGGAATTGGTCATATTAAAGAGATTAAGCACTATGGAAATTCATAGCATTGGTTAATTAGGAATAATGAGTTAAATAATTATTCAACCTCATGTAGCCATGAGTAGGAGTTTGCTGAGCTGGGAGATATTCATGGAGGATGATATATAAAAGGCTAATATGCTAAGTGTTCCTCTGACCCTATGACCGGTCGCTATGACGTGCACTGACCACCAGGAGGCAGACGCTCAATGCAGGAGCTACCATGATGCACACTGGCCATTTACAAAGAAACGGCACCACAGACTTGGCGCCGACAAAGCAACAGTCAGCTTCCCCCAACTAGGATACAGGCCCCACCACCACCCCAGAGCAACAACCCACCAAATCGCAGCCTATGCTGTTGAGACCCTATGACGCAAAATGCGGCCCACAGCTCAGCCCAGCCCAAAACAGTCACTGTGGGCACCAGGTAATGACGTTACATAGCAATGCCTGGCTTCATCTCCCTAGCAACTAGCCTCTTTGGAGTTTCTTCAGCCCAGGAACATGACTTCCTTTATAGCCAGGTGGAAACATTTTACACTTTAACCAAATGCCTGTGAAGCATTTTCCCATGCCTCATCTCATTTGATCCTCACAGAGGTCCTGGACTAGGTAGATAGGAGACTCAGTGGAATCCTATTTTCTTTCCATTAGTCGGAAAACAGAGATTTAGAAAGTTTAGAAACTTGACCCAACTGAAAAGAAGTAAGAAATGGTGGACCTTGAAAATGACTTCAGATTTTCTCACTGTGCAGAATATAGTCAAATACTGCTGCAGTTAAATATTTTACCCTTTGTTCTCCCTGCGTGATCTACAATAATAATCTGGTTTGTGTTGATATTTACTACTGTGCTGCTGACAATTACCTGAAAGAGAAGTTGGGGTGTTTCACTGGGCTGGAAAAAGTTTAGCTATATCAGAAAGCAGGTCTAATTAAGCAAGTTTATCCTATATATATAAAAGGCTAAGTTGACTCATGCATGCATGATACATATAAAGCTTTCGCTGGTGCCAATCGCACACGTGTGTTTTGATCTGTCATTGTCAATCGTGAATTTGGTTGACACTTCGATTATAGAGAAAGGGCGAATAGTGATACTAAAATATTTCTTCTAATTAATTTACTTTCAATGTGCACGAATCCATACACAGGGCCTCTAGTCATTACATAAAAACCTAACAGGCCCTCAATAACAATTCTCCTGGACTGCTGCAGTGACTGTAGAAAAACTTTACCATGGGGACTAAAAGGAAGTGGACAATTGAGAAGATTTATAAATATAATCAGGCTTTTCCAAAAGTCAAAACTGAAATATCCAGATTGCTCTGGAAATACTTGCATTACTTTACATCTTAACTAACCACACTGTGTGTAGATAATTCAAATCATGAAAGACTATAAATACCTACAAGAAAGAGGTGAAAAGAGAAAAAGGTGATCCATAAAACCTTTACAATTTACCTACAAAGGATTTTTAATTGTCATTTAATATTGTTTATATGTAAGGTGGTTGCTGCAGTACTTAGATAAGAGGAAAGAGAAATGAAAGAAACAGGGCAAGAGCAACATCTGGAATCAAAATGAGTCAGAAAAGCTAAAACTGACAGTCTGTCCTCTTGATCATATAATCAGAGGAAAATCAGAAAGGGGGTCAATGGGGAAAAAGGGGAACATATGTAATACTGTCAATAATAAAGCTTAACAAAAAAATGGGGAATACTTTTTTTTACTTTAAAGGGAGGAGTGCCGGGTAAGAATGCAAAAGGAGTAGTCTGTTTGAAAACTAAGGCCTCAGAACTTATTCTTCAGTAAATAAAAGATCAGCATGAAGAGACTATTAAACAAATAAGAACAAGCCATTAATTATAAAAATGCTACTGCTTGGCAAGAACAAATACTTCTGTTTTAAAGTAATTTCAGAATTTCACCCAAACAAAGTATGACTAATGCTTTCATTCTGTGTTGTTTTAATGATTGATTTATATATGCCAAGATGGAAAAGTGATCATTTCAATGACTTTATATGAATATCCATTGTTGCCATTTGGTTGGTAGCCTTGTTTAAATGAGGTCACTTCATATACGCCGCTTCCTCTTTCTTAAGGTTTGATAGAGAACATAATTTAATTCTTCAGAATTAGATTTAATTAGGAATTAGATAAAATCTAACAGTAGATTTAATGATACCTTAGACATTTGTGAGGTGAAACACACTTGCTCACCAAAGAGAGCCAATGGTGTAAAGAACAACCACAAAACAACCACAAAAAACAGATAGGGTAGTTTAACACCAAGTGGCATGTCTAAGATGTAACAGAAACTAAGCATCTGAATTTTTGGCATAATTTGGATTAAAAGGGCATTAACCGTAGTTTCATCTCTTAAAAGAAAACCAATGAGCATTAGGCCTACTGCTAGGAAAAGCACACAGGCACCAGATAAGTAGCCCAGAGCAGCACCTCTCAAACATTTATGTGCATATGAATTGCCTGGAGATTTTGTTACAATGTGGATTCTGATTCATTAGGTCTGGGTTGGGCCCTGAGATTTTTGTCCCCAACAAGCTTCCAGGAGAGAAGGATGCTGCTGGTCTAGAAACCATTATGAATAGTAGGGCTTTATTACATGGTGTAGAAACAAGTGCAGGTGCTTTTTGGTCCATGGGTTGAATTAGCTAACCCAGGATAGAGGCAATGTGGGCAACTTCTAGCCTAAATGGTTCTCTTTCTTACTGACTTCGCCCAAGGGTGAATAATGGACCACCCAGAGGAGACACACACATAGAGTTAGCAGGATTATTCTGGAAACAGAAAAGCTGACTAGTGTTCTACAAACCCAAGACTGGGAAATGACTGTGTTGTAATTGTGCTAAGACTAATTTGTTTTAATAAATTCTACATGTTCCCAATACATAAAATCTGAGTCATATTCAATATGCCCTTTCTACTTAAGGAATAGAGTTATTTTTTAACAGCTGGAGAAAGAGAAATCCATTATTGATTTGATTATTAGCCAAGGTTTAGAACACAGAAAAGAAGTAAGGCGTTCCAAAAAGCTGTTTGAATTAAATTAAATTTAAAATTATATCTGATGATTTCCTATCTTCATTAATATTTGTGTAAACCAAATTTTATTATCTTTGCTTCAGCTTACCTTCTGTCTATCTCAAAATTAAAGCTGCAAAAATAGAATAAAGGCTATTGTTGGTTAACAGATATATGAGAAGAGAATGAGTATAACTATACAAGTGATCTTACTATAACTCAATTTCCACATGTGTATATGACCTACAGTTTATGCTGTAAGGTCAAGGAATAATCAGCCATATCCTGCCTTTAAATAAAATACATCAGTGCCATAAATCTTATCAAGTTGAGCTTCAAAATGCATCACTTTGTTTAAAGAGGGCAACCTGTCTTCACAAAGTAATGCATTGTTCTGCTTTATTTGGGATAATGAATAACTTTTGTCTAACCTTTACTTGAAGTGTATACCTGTACCACTCTTGTAAATTATAAATATTTGCTTTTTTTTTTTTTTGCCCTTGGAGGTCTCATTTGTCTGCTTTGCCTTTTTTGGTTGTTTGTTGTTGTTGTTGTTTTATCGATAAAGCTAACTCTGGTCTAGTCCAGAATTTTTTTTATGTTATGTTTTTCAAACTGGATGTTTTCAGCAAAGTTTTATTTCAAGAGCAGGTCTTACACTATAAAAATAACATGTTATAATTTGTCAAATTATCATCACTGTGCTTCAAATGACATGATGCAAACTAGAAGTTAATGCTTACTATGTGCTAGGCACTTAGCAATGACATGGCTTGTATGTGGTAGTTTGTGCATTGTTTTAATCTTATATTTTATAGATGAGTATACAGTACCTTGAGAAAACTAAAAATTGTCCAGAATCACATGGCTACTAAGTGGCAGACCTAAGATTTGGATTCAGGTCTGTCTCTCAGCTGGATTTCTATAAGTTCATTTAACCTGAAATCTAATGAGAAGGTCTTTAAACACATTTTTTTTTTTTTTGCTTAGACTTTTAGTACACTTTTTTTTTAATAGAAAAAGGAATGAGTATATTCTCCTTAAGCTCTTTTTGAAAATTCTAATCATGTTTACATTATTGGGAAAAGAACAGAGGCTCACAATTCATATGAGCTTAAGGAGATTAGCCCATTTTCATTATTCTTATTGGACTGCTTTCATTTGTCATTAATTTTAGCAAAGTGTCTTTAACAATTAACAAAAAGCCACTATATTAATTTTTTTTACCATTTTTTACATGAACTATAATAAACTAAGTATAATTAGATTTGTTAGCTTTGGATTCTCTTTATCAGTATTAAGGCAATCATTTGGAGTACAAGAAATAATTGTCACATAGATTTAGAGATGCAATTAGGCCTGATGGATACATTAGATTTTTTCACATTCTTTAGTCTAAAATCAACTGTATTATCTATTTGTGCTCTAGAAACAGGTGTAGATTTTTCTGGAAAGCCAAGAAGCCTCAGTTAAGTATTTTTCAGAAGTTCCTGTTAAAAATCTCTTTAGTTTCATATTTAATTCAACCTATTCTATGCCTTACAAAATGTTATAAAATACTATTTGGGTTAAACAAGAATGGACTGAAGTTTTAATCTTTAAACATTTTTCATGTTGGTGAGCAAAGTGAGCTAGTTTAGAGAACGGCCAGAGCTGTCTTCTGTGAACAGAGTGAGACCACTGCTCCTCCCCGTGACCCAAAGGGATTGTGCCCACTAATGTGTTCAAGTCTCAAGCCACCAACTCTGGTAGAGAGCAGCACCGGAGTGCAGCAATAGGAATGACACACAATGACACACTTCATGTGTTCTCACCAATATGGCAGGTTGTATACTCTACTCTTCACAAGGCTTTACAAACATAGATGTGTGTTTTAAAAACAGATCTATATACCAATATACAAAACATATATATATATATACTCATGCATATAAACACACTTTAAACACATACATATAAATGCATACATACATGAATAGATGTGTATGGGTTACAGGTTTTTTTATTTACAAGTTTTGAAAGTTTTTGTTTGTTAGTTCTCTAGCATCCAGATAAAGTGTAAGCTTCAGTACATCTGAGTTAAAACAATACGGATGAGAGGAAGCTGGGAGCATAGCCCACTTCAGAGCAAGCATCTAGGAATTGAAAGAAAAACGTTTGGAAAGAGCTTCCAACTGGAGATCACAGATTTTGAATTACTTTGGACCTCCAATAGGAGCAGAAGCAGGAAAAGAGTTTAGATCTATGGCGAGAGAGGTCAGAAAGGTTTCACGGTACCCTTGAGAGAATTTGCTGATGGCAATGGGGTGGAGCGGCTTGGATGCCGGAAAAAAGAGGAATTAGAATGACTCTCATGTGTGGCTTCAACCACTGAATAGATCACTGTTCCATGTACAGAAATAGGAGAAGAGGAAATTGAAGGAATTAACTACCATCTCTTTAGATTAAGTCCTCTTCTTGATTGTATCCCCTCCTCCTACTTCATTTCCATTCTCTCAGGAATATACTGCATATACAGCTATTGTAATATTTCCCCTGTCTTCTTGATTGTTCTGTCAACCTTAGGTTACTTGTGTCAGGGATCTGGGACTTTTTTCAGGCTTTTAGAAACCCAAGTCTGACCAGAAGTAGGCAGATCCTTCCAAAATAGGGTGTCAGTATTGAGGTGAAAGGACAGCTAAGACTTTTTTTTTCTGCACCTTTACTGGGTCAGTTTCCAGGTCCTTAGTGCATTTAGGGCAGCAGGGAGAAAGGGCCTGGGTGTATTGGTTCCTACAGGATCCTTACCTCTCCTGGAGTCACCAGGGGACACATCCTGTGTAAAAGGGACCAGGAATATTTTTTCTTGCACATTTTTCTTCCTCTTTTCCCTCTTTTCAACACATAAACACATCCTTTTCTCCAACACTAGAATTGTTTTCTTGAGGACTGAGGATTAGGGTGGCAGAAAGGGAAGGAAAGTGAGCAACCATGAGGGTGTTCAAATATAGGTTGAAAGACTTTATAGAGCTATGATGAATGAGATTATGTGTGTGTGTGTGTGTGTGTGTGTGTGTGTGTGTGTGTGTGTGTAATCTTCCTTTTTGTACATTTACTTTATGACAAAATATTTTGCAGTTTGCTTTACAAAAAGAAATTATATCTTTTAAAATAACAAATATCTCAGCTGATTTCATGCCATTTAAGAATTATTTGATGATTATCATGTTACTCCTTATCTCTTTGATTTTCTTTCCCTCTGCCCCCGCCCTAATTTCTTTATTTCCTGTTCTTTTTCGTTCTCCTCCTTTTTTCCCCCCCGCTGTCCTTATTCCCTTCCTTCCTTCCATTCTTCCTTTCTTCCTTCCTCTTTTCTTTCTAACATTTTAGATACTGCATATCTGGCATAAATTGCAATATCTAATTGTAATGCTGTTAAACGGAACACATTTTGTTGAGTAAGACAATTTTGAAACTGGACTTTTGACCTCATACACTACTTAAAGCAAAACACACTTTAATAATAATGGCTCTTATTATTATATTCTATATAATGAGTTGTCTAATAGAAATAATAGAATTTTTTTTTAATATAGGAGAAAAATTCTCTAATCTAATTGCTTTGAAAACACAACTTATACCAACCATTTATTCTTGAAAAAGAACATCGCATAAGTTCAACTTGGGGGATAACAAGAAATGCCTCTTCTTCCAAATGCCTATGCTTTTTGCCTCTTTTTCGTTGTTTCTGTTTTTTATATTCTTCCCAGACTGAACAAATTCAAAGGATTGAGCCATCTCTTTTCATAACACCTGACCAGTAAAATAGTGAAGCACTAAGTTAATGTTGTCAGCTGACCAAGCTTAATTCTCCGAGATTCAGTATCCTTACCTCTAATGCATTCCTGAAATTACATTGCAAGTTGCATCTCAGAGCTAGAAGACCAGATGGCCATACTTTTTTCATGATGGACTGATGTACTATGTACGTTGTGGACTGGGGAACTCAATGGAGCACCATTTCCATCACATCCCTAGAGATATTAGAGTTCAACCTGTGCAGCCATGCTCTGTAGCCTTAGAGCCAATTCATTACTACCATAAATGGAAGTCTCCTCCAATACAAAGAAAATCTACATTTCTGTGTTTTATTGTTTTGATTCCTTATACTCCCTAGCTTCTTACTCTACTCTGATAATCTTTTTTCTTTTTCTGTTTCCTTGATGACTTGGGAAATAGGACCTATGATAAAACAGCATGGTTTTGTGAAAGATCATTGCCCATAGAGTAAGACTTGTGTTTGAACCTGGCTTTGCTAATTGCTAGCTTGGTAATCATAAGCATGCATACTCATCCAAGCCAAGTTTCTTCTTTTGTAAAACGAAGGTAACAAAACCTCCTCAAGACCATTGTATGGATGAATTGCCTAATGCAGAACATCATAACTGCTTAATAAATACTGATTTCCTTCTCACTCAAAATTGCTAGTCTAGATTTAATTATTCAAATTGTAGGAAAAGATTAATAACAAATAACACTTCCCAATATTCCCTACATCATCCATTTTAACTGTAGCTGTGCCCTCAAAATATAGATCTCTAGACACATATATTTTGTGTATTTGCATTTAGATTGCTTGAAAGAAATACTGAAGGTCCTTAGGGTAGCTCATGAGTCAGCTTGATTACTATCTTGGGGGGTCTTTGATCCATTCCCTATGATATTTGTTGTATTTGCATCTTCTCAATTTAGAACAATATTTTTAATTTTACCATAGCTTATAAAGATTTTTTCCAATAAAAATATGAATCCACATAATTATTTCCAACTCATGCATGTAACATCTAAAAATCAAGGCAAATCCTAATCAAATTTCTGTCTACTCTCTAAATCCCCCCAAATTTCAATATCATCACCTTTATTCCCCCCAATCATATCTCTTCATTTAAAAAACAGCACTCAACATATATATTTCATATAAAAGCATAACATATACATAACCATGAATGTTATTTTTATTTATTCCTTATTCTGAAAAGTGAAGTAAGTAAATGGGAAATTTATGTGTGTTTATGTGGGTATGTAGATAAGAACAGAGTGAATTTAAAAAAATATATGAAAGTGTGGACAGAGAACCATGTTTTATTTGATTTGAAGCAACAACAAAAAAAGATTTATTCTATAAAATAAATCTAGGTAGAACAGTGTTGCCTATAAATAAAATGATTCTCAATATTTTATGTAGAAAATGTTTGGATGGGGCTTAAACAAAAGACATTTTCTCAGCCAGATGTCCTAACTGGCCTGGAACATTTCCTTACTATTTTATAGTACCAATTTAAATCAATTAACCTAAAAATAAAATGGATGGTGGACTAGATATTCTTGCTCTGAATGTAGAAACTATCTACTGAAGAATGTAAATACCAGAAAAACTGACATATTATATGTGAAAGTCCCCAGAGAAGAAACACAAATGGCTAATAAACATGAGAAAATGTTCCACTTCAGTGGGAAGCAAAGCTATGCAAATTAAAATAACAATGAGTTTCAATTAGCAATTTAAAATAAAATTATGAGAAATACATGAGACCAAAACATCAACTTCTAATAAGGAGACATGTTTTCAGAACATTTGCCTCACATTCTTAATTTTAAAAAGAAACTTATCCCTCGCCCCCAAAAATAATTTAAAAGTTTTGTGCAAACATGTATGGTACAAGTCACCAAAATATTCACAAAAAGTAAATGGCTAAGTAAATTACCATACCTTGATAAATTATAAGATATGAATGTGTGATCCTTAAAATTAGGTGTTTGTAAAAAATGGGTGTGTATTGTAATATTATATATACAGGCATGATACATAATTAAGAGTATAATTAACACTATATTTGCATTAATGTTACAATATTCATAGAAGATAGGAAATAAATGCAAAATTATTAATAATGATTCTATCTAGATAATGGCATCATGGAGTTTTACTTTCTTTTTGAAAATTTATGCTTTTGATTTTATAATAATACTAGAGGCCCGGTGCGGGGAATGAGAGGATGTGGGGGAGGTGCCTCAGCCAGGCCTGTGCCCTCTTACAGTCCAGGACCCCTTGGGGGAAGTCTGCCTGCCGGCCTAGGCCTGCTCCTCCCAGGGATTGGGCCTAAGCCAGCAGTCAGACATCCCTCTCACAGTCTGGGGCTCTCGCAGTCCGGGACCCCTCGCTCCTTACCGCCCACTTGCAGCAGAGGTGGGAGAGGTTCCTGCCACCACCGCTGCATTTGTCAGCCATGAGCCACAGGGGGAGCACACTGACCACCAGGGGTCAGCTTCTACGTTGAGTGTCTGCCCCCTAGTGGTCAGTGCATGTCATAGCGACTGGTTGGTCCGCCGTTTGATTGATTTGCATATTAGAGTTTTATTATATAGGATGTATTATTATTTCAGTATGTTTATTTAGTTATCAGAAATGTCATACATGAATTTAATGAAAAGCAATTGCCTTAGACTTTCTAATATTTTGTCTTATGCCTTTGTAATTGGCTTTAATCATAAGGTCCCTGAAGGGTAATCCTACTCTGCTAGCTTCAATCTCCATACTGATGGCTGAACAATTACTTGGGTTAGTTTAATAAATTATGAAAAATAGACAAGTATAAAGAGATCTCATCCTACCTTAATCTTTTTCAAGGTAACAGAGATAGAAAATGGTCATCAAAGAAAGACATTATCTTTCTTTCTGCTCTGCTCCCTTCTCTTTCCCCTGCCATCCCAACTCTTCACCACACAGATTTATGCTGCCCTCCTCACAAGCCAAACAGAAGAGCTATTATTTAAAGCTATAACATGACTTTAACATGTAAGATCCTTAGATTACTACTTTAAAGTTATTATTGCTCATTTGCTATGTGAACGTTGTTGTCTGTATTTTGGTAGGAGAAGAAACAGGGAGTGTGTAAAGCTAAATTTTAAAAAGTTAAATGGATAAAAACAGATCTCATGATACAATCCCTAAAGTACTTGAAATAGCTAAAAATTTATTTGTGGTTCATGTGTGATCCATTCAACAAAGTTCCAAAAATATTAGTGTTCCAACTATGTACCCCTGTACTCAAGATGCAGGCTAATCAATTTAAACTCTTGTACACAAAATTTTCTATTTCCCCAGATGATCTCCAAAAGAAATGAGCTTAAACTGTTGCAATCATTATCTTATTTGACTTAAAAATATATAAATGCTCAATTGAAAAAAAAAATATTGGAGAAGTTGTCCTATTAAGGTTACAAATACTGAAAAAGTTGTAAAAATAAGATAAACATTCAATAAAGATGAATGTATACTTGAGGAAGAGGGTGGCTGCTGATTGTGATTAGCTGTAAGGTTCTCTTCCATCCTTGATTCTCACATTTTTAGTAGCTGTTTCATGGCTTCTCTTAAAACTAACATCAAATATCAAAGAAAATGGATTATTCAGTCCAATCCAACACAAAAGAGCATTAACATTTTATTTAAAGAATTATTATAATAGCATGTATATAATACATTTGCATAAAAGCTGTTCAATATTTCTTTCCTTTAGAAGATGTTTAGTGAGAAGCTTTTGGGTGTCAAGCCTTGATCTAGGAGTTGGAAAATTATAGAAAGCCTATGCCTTCATGAAATGTACATTCTAGTAGAGGAAACAGACAAAAAGAAACACAAAAAAACACAACACCAAAGAGATATAAAAAGTCATAATATGCCAGGTTCTGTAAGTATAACAAACAAAAATAAACTCAGGTAAGAGACAGAGAGAAACATGGGTATTATTTAGTTAGCACTGGGGTGGTAGGGAGGTAATAGCTGTTTTAAAGGGTGGTATTTGAACAAAGAATGCAAGTATCTTAAGAAAAACAGTTCTAAGCAGAAGAAACATCAAGATCAATGTCACAGAGACTGGATGGGCTTTTGTGTTCAAGGTAGGAATTGGCAAGGAGAGACTGGTAGGAAATGAGCTCAGAGAAGTAAACAGGGACTAGATCAAGAAAAGTCTCCTGGACTATAGTAAAGATTTTGGCTATTATTTTAGATACTAGAGGCCCGGTGCACGAAATTCATGCACAGAGGGGGGGGGTGTCCCTCAGCCCAGCCTGTACCCTCTCCAATCTGGGACCCCTCGAGGGATGTCCGACTGCCCAATATGGGCAGTTGGTTATCCCTCTCACAATCCAGGACTGCTGGCTCCCAACTGCTTGCCTGCCTGCCTTCCTGATTGCCCCTAACCGCTTCTGCCTGCCAGCCTGATCACCCCCTAACCACTCCGCTGCCAGCCTGATTGATGCCTAATTGCTCCCCTGCCAGCCTGTTTGCTCCCAACTTCCCTCCTCTGCCGGCCCAGTCACCCCTAACTGCCCTCCCCTGCAGGGTTGATCGCCTCCAACTTCCCTCCCTTGCAGGCCGGGTGCCTCCCAACTGCCCTCCCCTGCTGGCCATCTTGTGGTGGCCATCTTGTGTCCACATGGGGGCAGGATCTTTGACCACATGGGGGCAGACATATTGTGTGTTGGAGTGGTGGTCAATCTGCATATTACTCTTTTATTAGATAGGATAGAGGCCTGGTGCACGGGTGGGGGCCAGCTGGCTTGCCCTGAAGGGTGTCCTGGATCAGGGTGGGGTTCCCTTGGGGCATGGGGCAGCCTGAGCGAGGGGCCTGTGGTGGTTTGCAGGCCAAGTGGAGGCCCTGGTATCTGGAATTTATTTTCCTTCTACAATTGAAACTTTGTAGCTTGGAGCGGAGCCAAGCCTCCTGCATGCTCCACCGGCAGCCATTTCTGTTTGAGTTAATTCACCTTCTATAATTGAAACTTTGTAGCCTTAAGCAGAGGCCTGAGCCCGGCCAAGGTGTGCGGAAAGCTTTGCTTTCTCCGTTGCCGTGGGCAACCCTGGCCTGGTCTCTCCAGCTCAGTGGCTGCCGCCATTCTGTTTGAATTTGTTTACCTTCTATAGTTGAAACTTTGTAGCTTGAGTGGAGGCTTAGGCCTGTCAAGGGCAGGCGGAAAGCTTGTTTCCCTCTGTTGCCTGAGAAACCTTGCTCTCGGTGGCTGTAGCCATCTTGGTTCGGTTTATTTGCATACTCGCCCTGATTGGCTGGTGGGCGTGGCTTGGGCTAGTGGGCATGGCTTGGGTGTAGCGGAGGTATGGTCAATTTGCATATTTGTCTATTATTAGGTAGGATACTAGTGGCCCAGTGTATGAAACTCATGCATGTGGGGGGGGGGGGCAGTGTCCCTTAGCCTGGTCTGTACCCTCTCCAATCTGGGATCCCTCTCACAATCCAGAACCACTGGCTCCTAAGTGCTCACCTGCCTGCCTGATGCCCCTAACTGCTCTCCCCTCCTGGCCTGATCCCCCTAACTGCCTATCTCCTCTCCCCTCCTGGACTAACCAACCTAACTGCCCATGTGCTCTCCCTTCCTCTCCACGCCTTCAGACCCCAGTGCAGGAGTGCTGAGAGCTCTCCGCTGAGGCCCTGCCCCCGTCCTGATGCCCCCTCAGGCTGGGTGGTGCCGCCGGCCTGCGCATGCTTCCACCAGGGGGACACTGTGGTCCGTCCTGATGCCCCCCTCCGGGCCAGGCGGCACTGCGGGCCTGTGTGCACCTCCGCCAGAGGGGCTGCCCCTTGCGGCAGCCTCATGTCCTTGTGGCGCAAGTCCCCACCCCGTCCCCGCCCACCAGCTCCTGTGCCCAATCAGCCTGGTCGTGACTGTGACATTGTTAGGACCAATTAGCATATTAACTCTTTATTATATATATTATATAGATAATCAGACTCCATTAGAGATCTGAGGATCTAGAGTGGCATAGTACTCCGTAGGTGATGCTGTGAATTCTTCCAAACACTTAAAAAGAAACAAAAGCAGTTGTCTTATTTTTTTTTTGCCACTAAATAAGAAATATATTTTAAGAATAAATTATAAATATGTATGTATATAAGTAACAGATTTATATAAAGAAAAAGATGCTTGCTGTCACAGCTTCTATTTTAAATTTTACTTTTAGTTCAGGGTGTGTGTCATGCATTTGACAGTTTGCCCTCTATCCTGCTTCATTTGTCTTCATAATATCCATCACTTGTCAACAGATCTAATGTTTATTTTGTCTCTTTATTGTCAAAATGTGAGCTCCATGTGGGAAAGGACTCTGTCTGTTGTGTTCACTGCTGTATCCCTGTGCTCGTCCATGCTAGCTGCTCAATAATAATGAATAGGTTCAAAAATGTTCTTTATATTAAAATTAAAATTCATCTTAATTGTCTTTTTTTTTCAGCAATTCATTCTTCCATTCTTTACAGATAACTTATTTTTTCTGAATATACAATTTATGTAGGAAATTTGGAAAATACAGTAAAGAAGATAATGGAAAACCAGCCATTCAGAGATAATTCTTGCTAACATTTGGAAGACTGTCCTGCTTAAAAAAAATAATCTGTTCAACAATATATTTTTGGTTTATCTAAAATCAAGTAGATTATTAATCTATTTTACTTGTTTTTATTTTTCAGACATTTGTCCATTATTTTGAATGAATGAACACAATTAATTTAACTATTTTCTACCACTGACTGTTTTCAGTGCTTTTTTATTAAAATAACATGACAGTAAACATCCATCAGCATTTCTATAGTTATCCCACAGGGTGAATAACTTAAACGGAAATTTCTTAATGAAATGGTATATTTATTTTTATGGCTTTTTATTAATACTTTTAATTACCTATAATGTTGCTATTTTAAGGTTTACTTCTCTGTCTATTCGCATTCTTATGATGATCACATCATATCTCATGGCTATAAATCTATATGCTAATGATTTCCAAATTTGTATCTACATTCCTGATTTCTTCCTGACTTCCAGATCCATATAACTATTTGAATAATTGTCATTTCTATCTGAATGCCTAATTTCCAACTTAAACTTGGAATGTGTAACATTGAGCTCCTACAGTTTTATTCCACAGGAACTGCTCTACTCACTGCCTTCCCCATCACAGTTAATGACCAGTCTGCCCTTCTGGTTCAGGTGAGGTGAAAACCCAGATCATCATCTTTGACTCTCTGGGAAGGCAACAGTTAGCAGCAGGCTTGCAATCTGTTTGTCCCTTAACTCATCTGGGAAAGAAAGAGATGACCCAGTTGACCTTTGTAAACATTCCAATGACAATCTTAGCAAAGATACAAACAGTACTTACTAGTTGGAGAGTCCTTATCAAAAGTATGGTTTTAGTAGGATGTATCTGGCCTGTCTACAATTATTTATGTTGGAAAAACTATGATATAACAACAACAAAAACTTTGAATTTATGAATTTGTAAGGCATGGCTCCATGTACATTATCACATGTTATGTAATTAAAGAGATATAAAAAAAGGAGGCTTTGAAATTGAAATGACTCCTATGAAAGCAATGTATCACATATATTATTTAAACATCTCATGTTATATCTGAACCAGAGCATGTCATCATGCATGAAAAGAACATTTTACAGAGGCCTGCACTGGTTTCACACGTTCCCAAGGGAAGAATGGTTGGCTTGCATTCAGTTATCACTTGTCTCCATGAATTATTAGCAAAATTGATACTAGATAAGATCTATAATTCATCTTGAGTCTGCTTTGGCAATCAGAACCTTAATTTTATCTCCACATCTACAATCAGTACATTCTACTTCTCTCCAGTTCCTAACATGCCATTCATCATCTACTTCCTAGACTTACTTTTTCTCTCACCCTCTTTCATTGTTCTCTTCACAAGTCACAGTGGTAATCCTTAAAAAATGCAAATGGATCACATCAGGCTTTTGTTCTAAACCTTCCAAATGCTTCCCATCTCTCTCAGAGTAAAAGCCAAGTTCCTTTCAAAGAATTACTAAGTCCTGTGTGGTGTGCAACTTCTCTCCCTTTCACTTTCCTGAACTCATTTTCTATTGCTCTCCCTGAGAGTCACTCAGCTCCAGCCACACTGGCCATCCTAACAAAATTGTAATTCCACCATCAATATTCCCTATCCATTTTCCCTGCTATGTTTTCCCTTAGCAATCAGCATCATTTAATATGTCATATATTTCCTTACAGATCATATTTATTATCTCTATCTCCCACTACAATGTAAGCTTCCTGAAAGCAGGGTTTTTTGTTATTTATTATTGCTGTATCATTTGTTGTTATTTTTGGATTCCAGAAAAGTGCTTAATATAGAGGATGGTGCTCAATACACTTGGATCTAAAGTGCATTTCTGTGACATGGGGAGGGGTTGATGAGTTCTGGGTAGCTCTCCATCATGCCTTGAATGTGTGTGCTCCAAGTCCAAGTTGACTGAACACCTCATGACAAATACATTGACTTTATAGATGACTACTTCCATGTTCTCCCATTGGAGGTCATGAGATTTTTATTGCATTTCCTCTCTCCTTGAAATCCGTAATCACATTTCTTGAGACTGACATTGAAGCATTTTGAGTGTTAACAATATCAAAAAGCGGAGCTTTAAAGATACTTTTCAGATTCTTATAGGCTTGATACATGTCTATAGTTTTCAGAAAACTTTCACTGGCTCCATCACATTTAAGATAATTACTCTTCTTTTGTTTCTCCCCTTGTATTTTTATTATCAAAATTTAAATATTATTTTTTAATAGTGAATACATTCACATGGTTAAAAATTTAGAGCATACAAAGCTAATTATTGAAAACTTTCCCTCACATTTCTTCACTTTAATCATCTCCCCTCTCTCCAAAGTCATCTGCATAATATTCCTTATACATCTTTGCATGTGCATCTAGATTCTCCCATATTCATTTAGACTCATAATTATACAAATGGGAGCATATCATGTATAGTGATCTGTAACTAGCTTTGTTCACTTGACTATTTTGGAGATATTTCTATATAGGTATGTAGAGAATTATATACTCATTCTTTTTTATGGATGTACCATAATTTAATCAGACAGCTATCAATGAAAATTAAAGAATTTCTGATAAGTCATTTTTTATTTCTCATTCATCACTAGTTTAAGAGAAAAGAGGCATCTATATGTAGCAAATGGTCCTATAATTTGCCTTCCCATGAAAAACCAATCAATGAAAACAGAAAAAAAGCAAAACCTTAAATTTAAGATAGTTTATTTTGAGATCCTGGAAACTGGCTAGTGCTTATTTTCATGGTTGATGTGTAATTGCATACAATATCTAATCTTGAACTAATGCTAGGATATTGACTATAGGCTAGAATTGTACCCATTCTAATTCAATGTTCTGTGTAGTTTCAGGAAATTATTAGCACTAAGTAAATAAAGTTGGCTAAACAATAGGAGACAGTCAATCTATGGGCTTGACACAGAATTAAGAAACTTCATTATAATTCAAGTATAGCTTTTAAATTCTGAGAGTATTTTAACCGATTCATGATTCATAGCAATTAATCTGTTATGGAATTGTACTCACTCCATATTAGTCCAGGGAGCCAGAAAGTTCCTGGTGATGATAATAGCAGATCTTTTGCATGGTGGTTATTGTTAAGTCTCTTTTTTTCTCAAACCCAGCAACTTGCATTTATTGAACACTGAATTTGAGCAAAGCACCCTGTCTTCAAGGATTTAAAGATAAGCTAGAAAGATGAATTTGAAGCATAAAAAGGATACCTAGAATATAGGACATTATAAAGATCTGTTATGTAAGTGGAACCTATGCACAAAATAAAGAGAAAGTGCACTTGAAATTTTAACACAAGGAAGGCAATCACAATTTCACAAGTGATACCAAGTATTGGACATCCAGGAATATGAAACAGTGCTAGAGAGCTTGTATGATTTCTAAAATTGGAATTCAGTTAAAAAAGCACTCTAGATTAAGGTGGTCAGTGATGATATTATGAAAACTGAATAGGCTTTTGAAGAGAAATTGGGTGGGCATTTAACATAGGAGGAATTTCTTGGAATTAGATAACTTAAGGTATGCTGGAGAAAAAGTAAATAAAGTACTTTGGCCAAAGCATGGAATTTGTGTCTGGAAGCAGTGAATGATGCTGTTGGAAATGTAGGTTGGAGATCACATTGCCAGCGTAGTGTGCCAATCTATTATATTTTGACATTATGATATAAAACATATCAGCTATTGGAACCTTCAAGAGTCCAACATGATAAAAACTTAACAATAAGGTGTTTTACGTTTACCAGTGTTCAGGATTCAGCAATAGCCTAGGTCAGTGGTCAGCAAACCGTGGCTCGCAAGCCACATGCGGCTCTTTGGCCACTTGAGTGTGGCTCTTCCACAAAATACCACGTGCGGGCGCGCACGTACAGCGCGATTGAAACTTTGTGGCCCATGCGCAGAAGTCGGTTTTCGGCTCAGAAGTAATTTCAATTGTTGTACTATTGATTTTGGCTCTGTTGACTAATGAGTTTGCAGACCATTGGCCTAGGTGATAGCAAACTGATGGGAAGCCTCACGGCAACCAAGTATTCTGAAGATCTTGTTTGAAGTATATGGACCCCTGAATTTTCCACAGAGAGTCACACATGAACGCCCATCAGGTAGTTCACTGCTTGTCAACACTTTTGTAATAGTTGAGTCAATCCATGAGGTTGGGTAGAAAGAAAGATTATGAAGATAAATTTAAGAATTTTTAGTGGCAGCATGTCGAGAAACTTAACTTTAAAATCCAGGAAATAATCTATACACATGTTATATTCATTAAAATCATACACAATTACATTTGTGGTCCCACAGGTTTGCCCAGGAAACACCCTAATGATTGTATCCTTGGGACATCCTGGTTGCTTTTATTAGGACATTCCCTTTACCATCATCTGTCTCTCTTCTGGAGATGCCTGAACCCTCTGACTATTTTAAGGCATTCTGTGATATGTACTCATCTCACCCTGTGTTTTTCTTTATGTTGATCCTTATCATTGTACCTATGGAAAGATTGGTGAAATGCATTTAATGTACATTACCCCCATTACTTAAATGTAAACTTTACCACCTGTTTACTGCCTACCACAAAGGAGATGTTTAATAAATGTTCCTTAAATGAATGAATAAACTACCCATGGTCCTTTGCCTTTTGCTTCTATTGAAAGAGAAAAATGGGATGTTGAAGTGATATAAGACAAGTTTTATTTCACTAGGACACTGAAAACTTCAAAGGAATTAACACAAGAGTGTAGAGCAGAAATTAGGCTCTAGATTCTTACCATAAATGTCACATGTAATTCATTCATATACTTGTCTCAAACTCAACACTACTTTGAAGTCTATACACAAGGCACTTCAAGGTAAAGTTCTGGGTATTTAATTACTGCAAGAGCAACCCACTGGTGGCTCAACCTCATTGACATTCTTTTACTGCTATAGAAGAGTGAATTAATATTTCTGAGAGCTGTCTTTAGGGGCAAAATGGTTCCAAATTTGGAAAAGGTCTAATTGGTTTTGTATTTACATTACAACTAAGAGACAACTATAAACTGTTTCACAATGTTTAAAACATTGGTTTGGTTTTGTAAATAAAATGTATTGGTGTATTTTTGCCCTGGCTGGGTGGCTTCAGTTGTTTGGTAAGTTGTCCTGTACACCAAAGGTTGTGGGTTTGATCCCCAGTTGGGGCACACACTGAAGGCAACCAATCGATGTTTCTCTCTCCATCTACCTTCTTCTGTCTAAAAATGAATAAAGATATCCTCAGGTGAGGATTAAAAAATGTATTGGTGGTTTTTTATTTTGGTTTAGTATTATCTTTCAAGTTTGAACTTCAAGCTAAAATCAGGAAACTTTTAAGACCATATTTAAAAGCTCAAGAGGAAAAAACTGAAAATTGAGATTTGAAAACTAGTAATAGTTACTGGATATCTTATGCATTAGTATTTTAAAAATTATATTATTAACTACAAAGTGGTTAATATAAGGTTTGGGAATTTTTAGTTATTAAACCTTTTTCTATTTGTTTTCATTTACCATTTAATAGATTTGTTATCAGAAGGAAAAAAGAAATTAGTTCAAGATATCCACCATAAGGAGTTTCCTTTTTAGTTTTGTAAATTCAAGGCTCATTTCCATTTACTTTCTTCACACAAGTTTATTTAAAGGGTAATAATTTTATGATCACTGCTCTTTAATTTATTGAAATCTATATAGCATGAAGTTGTTCACCTTATTGATTCCTATGTCAATTTTAAAAGATCACCCTATTATTTTACTTTAGGAATTTAGCAGCAAACCAGTAAATAATCTAATTATTCAAAATAGATAATACTTGCACTATCCCAGGTGATATGATAGACCTACTATCAAAGAATTGTGGTTCAAACGATCAACTATTATTAAATAGCCTGTAATTACTTCATTGGGCTCAATCTCTTCCTATGAATCATTCAACAATTTTTTCTACTCTCGCCCCAGGAATAAGTTAAAATCAGGAAGTGACTTGAAAGTTCCAATAACATTAGCCTAAAGATGACCAGCCATATTCATCTTCAGATTTATGTACTAGCAATGTATTCACACAACAAATACACACACACACACACACACACACACACACACACACACACACACGGCTATGACCAAAAGCTCTTGCCTTTATTACAAGAACGATATGGGCATTTTCCCCCTACTGTGTTCTGTCTGGGAACCTAGGACTGCACAGAGCCTCTCAGATGCTTATAGTTACTCTAGTGATGGCTATAGCCAGACCATCCACATATGCTCAAGAAAAACCCTCACAACTCATAAAACAAATATAGAGGAAGAAAATTTCTTTCCAGAGATCATACCAATGGCATCCCAGAGAAATGTTTCCTCATTATTTCTCATTTAAAAGTGTTGAACTAAAACTGGGTATAGTGAAGCCATAATTGAGAAGTGCCACTGAAGGAGGTCAATGTGTAATTTCTAGCCATTATTTAACTGGCATTTAACAATTTCTGAGGAATTATTCTTGCTGTGTCGTCTCTACAATTGCCGGCTTGGTAAATAAACCCATCAGGTTTTCCATCTGTTAAGTTGAGAGTGACAGAGGCTGAGAACGCCTTTACAAAACTGCATCTTCTGTCCTGAGAGTTCTTACAGGCTTTTAGCAGGAACTATTAAATCGTTCCTGTGAGGCTATTTTGACATGTAGTGGAGTTGTTTTCCTCAAAAAAATTCAGATGCGAGAAGGGGAAATGATGTTTCCAAAGCAACAAAAGCCATCATGAGTGTAAACCATAAACTTGAAAGATCATCAAATTTTTCCTTCTCTTGGAACTCCAATTCTTCCCTCTGAGCTCGTTCTCAGTATCTATCTCTTGGACTGTCTCACATGTGTTCATGAGCACATGAGCACGTGCGCACGCACGCGCGCGCGTGTGTGCACCCCCCTCACACACACACACACATACACATACACACACACGCTCCTTACGCACCTCCCCCCATCCCTAAGATTTTACTTAAACTACTCCTAGTAGTAAAGCAGATAATCAAGTTAATTTAACGATGGTACCTCCAGGTTTCAGCCACGCCACACATTCTCACTTGGTTTGCTTACTTCCTCCATCCAAATTTTTCTTTTGCTGCTCTTTGTTGGGAAAGGGGAAAAAAAAGCATAATTTCTTTTACCCTTTAACTGAGAGCTTTGAGATGCTTTCATAAAACATTATTTTTTCCCTTACTCTATTAAGCACATATCTTTTGTATTTTTGGATATTGAAGAATAAAAGACATGCATACTTATGTGCTTTTAAAAATGAACAATTTGGCTGTTTATGCACTTAAAATGACCGATTCAAATAAAGACCTTTACAATACCTTTTATTTCTAAGCAACTACTTCTAGTGTTTATATATGTCAATTATTTTATTCAGTAAATATTTCTCTACTGCTAAATCCTTGATCTCATAATACCAAATAAACTAGATTGCTGTCTTACTACTCTGACTGATGTTTTGCCCCCTTCCAAGAAATAAAACCCAATAGTGCTACCTTTTAAAAAACCATTTCTGGGCCAGTGCCTACAAGGAAAACATGATGATTTTTATCACAGGATATAAAATTGATATTTTAATTTAAGAATTTTTTCATTTGAAACACAATGATAGTTGTGTCAAATAGTAAAAGCACATACAAGCAGTGCAGTGAGAATTTTTCATTTGCTAAGAAATTTAGCCAATGTATTTGTGGAGTTGAGAAAGAAAAAGGCAGATTAATTAAAAGCAAGGAGACTATCATCATGTTGCAATTATGAGAGAAACACAGTTCCTTTACTTTGAAACAGAAGCAAAAAGTAAATGCAAAAGTGCAACCACCAAGTCAAAAAAACAACAAAAAACAAAACAAACCAAAAAACCCCAAAACACACAAAAACAACCTATAAAATTCCCTACAGACTGAGCAGGCTATTTTGTAACTATTTTAATGGAGACACAACCTTCATCTCCTATTTAAAAGGTAAATACATTTGGAGAGTAACACACTGATTTAAAGTCAAATGAAATAAAAAGACTAACGGCAGATCCTTTCCTGAGAGCAGGATTTAGTAGGGGCAGGATGATAGGAGTCTGTGAGGAAGAGGAAAGAAGAGAAAAGGGGCTAGGGGATTGACCTTATATATGAACCTGATCCCCCCTTCAGAAAGTTGCTTGCAATCAATCCTGCAATTCCAAATAACATCTATCACACATCAGCTTTCACACACTTTCCCTCTTTGTTTCCCAGAATACCAAGCCCACCCCTTTTCTTATATTAATACTAGGGGCCCAGTGCACGAATCCCTGCACCTTGAAAGGAACTGTGGGCCCCAAGGCTGTGGTGGGCACAGGGGCAGGTCTCAGCCCATCCTCTTCGCCCCTGCCCTGCCCCTCCCGCCGGGGACCCTAGTCCTGTCTACCAGGAGCCCCACTCAGGCCGCCACTGCTCTCACCTGCTGACGGCGCCGGCCCTGCTTACACCCGCTGACGGCGACAGCAGCGGGTGCGAGCGGCAGCTCTGGCGCAGCAGGTACGAATGGGGCCAGCGCTGGTAGCAGGTGCAAGCACCAGGCGGGACCGTGGCATGCTGGAACAAAGAATTTTCAGTAACCACCAGAGGCTCTCCCCGATGACAGCGACCGGCGCCCCGCCTTGGTCTGGCATCCCCGCTCACCTTCTCCACCATCCCGCCGTGGCCGACGCCCACCATGATCCGCATTCTGCCGCATGCTACCAATGCCCGCCAGGTTCCGTATGTGACCCCTGGTGGTCAGTGCACATCATAGCAACCGGCTATTCAGTTGTTCTGCCATTTTGTCTATTTGCATATTAGCCTTTTATTATATAGGATGTTTCGTGGTAGGCAGTTAGACAGACATAAGCGGAGCAAGAACGATGGGCCAGGTACAGAATGATGGGCCAGGGCTGAAAGCTTCAGGTGCCTAGCAATGGGCAAAACTGGTAAAACTTTGCCCCCAGGGTACTCTTTCCTCCCCTCACAAATCACTGATCATTCAGTTAAGACACCCTGACCTTTCATATCTCTGGTCATGTGGTTCAAACCCTCCCCTGACCCTGGCATGTTGTTAGTCATGAGGGTTAGACCCCCTTAGATGTTCTATCCACTGAGCCAAAACAGGTAGGACTCCTTGCCTCTCTCTTTCTCCTAAGCTCAAAGGGCCCTTCTTTTGCCTCTATAACTTGTTTCCTGAGCCCATTTCTTCCATGGCTCAGTTCTTCTATATTTGTGACTTTCTAAATAAACTTTCTCTTATAGTTTGAGTCTTGCCTTTGAATTTTTTCTTAGCCAGAACTTAAGTACCAAGGTTGCTGAAACAAGGTCTGGACTGACTCCACTGATGTAACACCCGGTGCTGTTTCACCAATAGTTTTTCCATTCTTTAAACATCTAAACTGCTTTCAACTCACTCTTTCTGGTAGGTTCACTACAAAGCATAAAAAGATATTTGAAAAAAATGAATTCTAGGTCATAGCAGAGAGAGCAGGAACCACAGCTGACAGTACCAATTTTATAAATCCCTTCACTTCTATACATCTTTTTATTAACATCCTTATAGAAGTGTAGTGAGCCATTACTTTTTGCTATGCATTAATTCTTACACATTTTTAAAAAAGTCCTATCAGGGAGCTATTGAAGAGGCTATCAAATATTGGCAGGCTCTGCTCTTAACACCATAATAACCATGTGTTTCTGCTGTGTGTTTTTTTAAAATATATTTTATTGATTTTTTACAGAGAGGAAGGGAGAGGGATAGAGAGTTAGAAACATCAATGAGAGAGAAACATCAATCAGCTGCCTCCTACACACTCCCTACTGGGTATGTCCCCTCAACCAAGGTACATGCCCTTGACCAGAATCGAACCTGGGACCCCTGAGGCCGCAGGCCGATGCTCTATCCACTGAGCCAAACCGGTTAAGGCTCTGCTGGGTTTTTGAAACCAGAACATCAACATGTCCTAAAAAAAAACCTGCATTAATAAATACAAGCTTCAGTGATGAGCTAAAACAAAACAAAACAAACAAACAAAAATACTACATTTAGGTCCAGAGAATTTCTGCAAATGCAGCAATACTGCAACACTACTCCCCGAAAGCATGTGGATCCCTCGCATCTTCAACATGTCAATGTTGCTATGACATGTGCCTTGTTATGAAATGGAAGCAGACAGGAAGAGCAAGGGGGATGGAGAAGTTGCACACTGTTAGTTTGAAGCCTAACATTTAATTTTAGTCTTTCAAACTTGTCAACACTTTTTTCACAAAGACAGATTTCAAGACGGTATTAAACTATATTTAATGGATAGTGTAAAACTATCATACACTTTGTCTAAGATATTACTAATTCTTAAGAGCACAGATTTTTCACTGTATCTGGTATAGGAAACATCACCAGTTGGGAACCTGTGCTCTCAATCAACCAAGACTGCTGTCTCTAGGGACATCATGGCTTTAGTAGCCCAATGACCCTTCTCTCAGCCCCATGGGTTTTTGTTTTGTTTCTGCAGTATTTATTCCCCTTAATCTTTTTGCTGCATTTGGCATCTGAGAGCCTCCTTTTCTTGGCCATGCCTCTCTATACAGCTTTTAAGGACAGACACTATCCTGTTTTTCCTGACTTCTCCTCCATTTTCTCTGACTTTAACTATGGGTATGACCCAAGGCTGACTCCTTAATTCACTCTTATTCTTTCTATCTCTTCTGTCTTTTAGAAATTTAATGTGGCCTGAAGCAGAACTGCAAAAGAGGGAGATTCTTTCCAGGAGCAAAATCTTCAATTTTCGTAGCTGGTGACTGGTACAGTTGAGCAGCATGACTTGAGATAGATTTCAAATTTAAAATATGACTATTTTTGGAATACCCTAGGCACACTCCCATTTTTGGGTCTTTGCTCTTCCTTTTCCTCCTTCCTGTAATGGCCTTCCTTCAGAGTACTGGCTCACTCACCTTCCTAAAAACCTTTGTTCAGATCCCCCGTCCTCAATGAGGGCCCCTGACCAACAGTTCTATTTAATATTGCAAACTTTTGCACTTTCCATCTTGATTTCTCTTACTCTAGTCAAATTTATATTTTTTCTATAACATTTCCAAATTCCAACATAATATATATTATATATATATGTGAAATATATATATATTTATTATATATATGTATATTATATATATACATATATATATTTATATATATATATATATTTATTATATATATATGTATGTATATTAGTTATTGCTCCTTATGTTTGTTTTCCCCTGATAAAATATATACTCTATTTTGTTCAATGATGTCCCAGTGGCCTAGAACAGTGACTGGCACTTAGTAGATGATTAATCAATATTACTCTAATTGAGTTGGAAAACTTCCCTATATTATCCACTAACTTTTTTTTTTTCATTTTACTGCCAACAGCCTACTCCAGGTTGTCTCTCATGGTAATTAGCTACTTAGCATGCTAATTGCATTTCCTGTTCCCCCTCTTTTTAATCCATCTCCTTTACTGCTGGCTGATTGTCTTCTTCAAAACCAAGTTTAGCTTCTCATTATCCTCAGGAACCTTCACTGTAAAGTCAAGTCAAAACTCTTTATTCTAGAACTTTGAGGCCCTGCTCAATATGACTAACAATCACATCCAGCCTCGTTTACACTCACTCCTCAATTAACTCTAGTCAAGTTGGTAATGGCTTTTTCCATTTAAGAAAATTCATTGACCTCCTAATCCCAGATCCTATGTGACATTAAACTAATTTACTATCCGTTTAGGCAACATGAGCTAGAGGAATGTACATTTAAACAACAGCATTTGTACTGAAGCAGAAATTCAGGTCACAGAAGAAAGACATTTGGCTGACTTATTCAGGTACATGTGGTCTCACTACTGAAATAGATCTCACCTACACCTTTCTTCTGAATAAGCAAATCATACTAATTTGCAAAGATTCAAGCTCAACTTACTCTGTGATTAATTCCCTGCCTTTTAAAAGCCATATTTTTCAAATAAACATAAAGAGTACATGTTTTGTCCTTCCACAAATATTTTGATGTGCTTTTCCACTCTTTCTTTCCCCGCTCCTTAAGAAACACTGATTTACAGGCTACACATGACTTTTCATCCCCAAACATTGAGGAGCCTCTTCTCCCAGGAGGAATCCCTTACCTCAACCCCTGTTATCTGACTTGAGAGCAAAAGCCTGGGAATGGATCGGACCTCTAGGGAAGGGATGGAGGGTTTATACTTTGGATTGGTGAGGAAGCTGGAATCCCCAAATGGAGCATTCTTTTACTGTCATCTCTAAATGTTTCAAGATCTTATTTTCTCATCACTTTCCATCTCAACATGAAGGCTGTTAAAAATGATAATGAATCTTTTGGTTTCTGCAGTATTACCTTACATCTGCCACTAAGGCTTAAGAGGCTCTTGTTCTAGAAGGACCTCCCAAATATTCCTCCTCCTTTTACTCTTCCCCTCCTCTGAACTTCTACTTTATTCATTACTATACACACTGAACATTCTAGAATTTGACATTATTTCGCCTTCTCTCTCTCTTTTTTTTGGTTATATATTGATCACTGCAGAAATCTTATAGATGTACGGAGAAACCAAGATGGCGGCATAGGTAAACACCTAAACTGCTGCCTCGCACAACAATTTCAAAACTACAGCTAAAAGACAGAACTTGCATCATCCAGAACTACAGGAAAGCTGGCTGAGTGGTAATTCTACTAGAATGAAAGAGGAAAGCACACGGAGAATCAGAGGAGCTGCAAAGGACTGAGGTATGGAGACATGCGCACAGAGAGGAAGGGAGGCTGAGTGCCTGGGTAGTGTTCTCTAGCGGGAGAGGGAAGGAAACCCCTGACTACACTGAACACTAGTTCCGACTGCAATGAACCCCAGTTCTGGGTGAAACGCCATGGATCCAGGCTCATACAGGGGGAGTCAGGACTGTCAGGTAGAGAGAAAGGCACATGGAGACTTGGAGACTTGGGGAAGCTGAGGCGGGCAGGGGTCTGGAGGCGTGCGCGTGAGTGCACGCAGAAGACTGACTGCTGAGGTTGCCGCTAGCTCTCCCTATTGGAAGGGAGTTGGAAGCTCCTGACTGCCCTGAACTCCAGTTCCGACAGCACTGAACCCCAGTTCCGGGAGAGCCTGGGGGAATCTGGACTGTCAGGCAGAAACGCAGGGGAGCCGCGGAAGGCAGAGGTCTGGAGGCACGTGCGCAAGGGCAGGGCTGAAGGGAAGCCAAGACTGTTGGCTCAGCCCTGAGACTCCGCCCCATCCAAGCTGAGCACAGAGGCTTTTGCAATTTTGCAAGTCTGGTCCTATAAGGCTGTCTCCAGCACAGGTCTCCCAGCATAGACACAGATGATACACATAGCCAATTGGCCTGGAGGTCAATTCCTCCCAGTGATACCAACAACAATCAAGAAGACTTAACTACAACAAGGCTGTACACCCAGACCACAAAGGGGTGCACCAAGAATGTCCACCTCAGGTGACTGGGGAGGCTGACCCACTGGGCCATATAGGAAACCTAGCACACAAAGCTACCCTACCAACTCAGGGAAGCAGCGAAAATGCAGAGACAAAGTAACAGATCACAAATGAAAGAAATGGAGGGAAATAAACAACTGGATATAGAATTCAAAACCACGGTTATAAGGTTTTTCAAGAATTTCCTAGAAAAGGCCGATAAATTTAGCCAGACCCTCGAGGATATGAAAAAGGACCAACTAGAAATTAAACATACACTGACGGAAATAAAAAATATTATACAGAGATCCAACAGCAGACTAGAGGAACGCAGGGATCAATTCAAAGATTTGAAATACAAAGAAGCAAAAAACACCCAACCAGAAAAGCAAAAAGAAAAAATAATCCAAAAAGTTGAAGATAGTGTAAGGAGCCTCTGGGACAACTTCAAGCATACCAACATCAGAATTATGGGGGTGCCAGAAGAAGAGAGACAGCAAGATACTGAAAACCTATTTAAAGAAATAATGACTGAAAACTTCCCCCACCTGGTGAAAGAAATAGACTTACAAGTCCAGGAAGTGCAGAGAACCCCAAACAAAAGGAATCCAAAGAGGACCACACCAAGACACATCATAATTAAAATGCCAAGAGCAAAAGACAAAGAGAGAATCTTAAAAGCAGCAAGAGAAAAACAGTTAATTACCTACAAGGGAGCACCCATACAATTGTCAGCTGATTTCTCAACAGAAACTATGCAGGCCAGAAGGGAGTGGCAAGGAATATTCAAAGTGATGAACAGCAAGAACCTACAACCAAGATTACTCTACCCAGCAAAGTTATCATTCAGAATGGAAGGTCAGATAAAGAGCTTCACAGATAAGAAAAAGCTAAAGGAGTTCATCACCACCAAACCAGTATTATATGAAATGCTGCAAGGTATTCTTTAAGAAGAGGAAAAAGAAAAAAGTAAAGATAAAAATTATGAACAACAAATACATATCTATCAACAAGTGAACCCAAAAATCAAGTGAATTAAAAATCTGAGGAACAGAATAAACTAGTGAATGTAATAGAATCAGGGGCATAGAAATGGAGTGGACTGATAATTCTCAGGGGGAAAGGGGTATGGAGTGCAGGAAGAGACTGGACAAAAATTGTACACCTATGGATGAGGACAGTGGGGGGAGAGGTAAGGGCAGAGTGTAGGGTGGGAACCAGGTAGAGGGGAACTATGGGGGGAAAAAGGAGAAATTATTGTAATAATCTGAACAATAAAGATCTATTAAATTAAAAAATAAAAAAATAAAAAAATAAAAAATGACAAGTGCCAAAAAAATAAATAAATAAATAATAGCTATGTCCCTTTCAGGTGTCTTACTTCCCTTCCCTTCCTTACTACACCCTAATCCCATGAGAATTAAATCAACCCTTTGGGTACCCATAGCTCTTTGGTTATACCTCTTTCATAGTAATATTATACAAGTGGGTATCAATGTTGAATGATCATAATTCTTGAATTGAGACTTTAATGAAAAGTTACTTACATATCCATTTACCAGATTATGGTAAGAATACCTACATCATTGGGGAAAGTTTTAAGAAATAAACAATACTTTGTAAATGCAGAACAGGGAAGTGAAAATCCCTATTCCTGCTAAATAGAAAAACAAAAGAAAAAGAAAAAAGAAATCTTATAGATGTAAACTGTCTTGCTGACAGCCATGGTTGCCAACTCTTGCTAATCAATAAAGCCACCAGTACAGCATTTTAAAAATTCACATTTGAGGGGCTCTACTCAGACCTGCAGAAACTGAATTACTTGTGTAATTTCTAAGGAATCTACATTTTTAAAAAAGCCTCCCAAATGATTCTGATGATCAGCCAGATGTGGGTCTCACTATTTTAGATAGTTAGCCTGGAGCTAATAGTAGCATAATCTCAAAACATCTTTTGCCTTAAAAATTACTTACTTTTAACTAATAAGGATTCATGACTAAATGTCTGATTCCAGATATTATTAAATCACCTAGCCTAGGATTTAGAGTCTAGTACTTGAATTTGTGAGTACCATGTAATATCTAAGAGAATTTTAGAGTTCAAAATGCCTAAAATTTCACTACATATACAGGCATATTTTATATGGAAAGAGCCATATATAGTATATAGCTATAGATTCTCATTTTTCTTTTGACATGACATTATGTTAGACACTTCCTAATGTCATCATTCTTCAAAGCAGTGAAAATAATATTCCATTAGGATGGGTGTTCTGATTAATTTAATTGTTTTCTCATTTTTGGACCTCTTGGGTATGTATCATTTCTCCTATAACTTTTAATATCATAACTGACAATTTTGAAATAAGTAATTCATTGAATATTGAAATAATTGTATTGTATTTTATCTATTTATAAAATACTTATTCTATTTACAAAATATGCATTTCATTCCTTTTTTAACTGTCCTAACCTTGGACACAATTTTTGCAATGGTCTCTCCAATTAGTTTGTTTTCTCATTTTCAGATTCTTAGAATGTCTCTATCAACTACACCATGGTAAGGAGCCATGGAGTTACTCAATTTTGTTGGCACATTGTCTTGGTTCCTATATTTGGGCCTGCTCCCAACTATCACCATATTCTCAGGGGTGATATCTTTCTAACATCAACCACACCGCAGGGAGGAGATATATAAATGGTACAAATCAGTGTGCTTTAAAGTGTAGCCTACAGGTCACCTGTAATAGAATAATTTGGGGTGCTTCTTAAAACTGAAGGATCACAGACCTTTCAAATTACTCAAATGCTTAGGTGTGGGGTCTAAGAGAATGAAATTTAAACAAGGCCTCAAGATTATTTTTATGCATACTGATGTTTGAAAGACAGTCTTCCATATACTAGAATATCAATGATTTAGGAACCCAGATCTAAGGTACATCCAATGCCAATACACCTCTGTATCATTCTACTTCTCTATAAAATTTGTATATATACTTAACCTGTGATCACCAATTTCTTTTCTTCTCTGCTCCATCCTTCCTCCACTAAGTGCATCTTTTTTTACAAAGTAGAGAACATGTCTATTTTATCAGTCAGGGTCCTCTGGATCCCCTTCTTTACTAGACTCTGACCTGGGGTTCTCTTCTTGGCCGCTTAGTCCAGCTGTAGTGAGAATTCTATGCCCTCACTTTAGTGAAAATCCTCTCTCGCTTGAAATCTGATCACATTCCCCATCCCCCATTCCCTACAGCTATTACCCTGGCTTGCCCTCAATCAGAATCCTAGTGAGTCAGTGTAACAAGGATCCCCCAGCCTCTTAGCAATTTTCAATCCCCTGATTCAGTGCTCCTTGGCTGTAACCATCCACTTGTCCTAGTTGTATTTAGAGTTGAGTCCAATCTCTCTCCCTACTGTATAACTCTATCCACTGCGCTAGTCCCTCTTGAAGAAAGTCTTCTTTTCTTTCTTTAATCATTTTCATAAAAATTTTTTCTTTAACACATCATGCTATGTTTTAAAAGTAGGAATATGAAAGGAATAGGCCTTACAATGGAGAAAATAACCGTCTACTATGAAAGTTTATCTCATATGAAATATGTATAAAGTAATACAACCAAATATAAACAGAAACATGTACCAAGCACACAGAAAAATTACTATAATTTGAGAGGATTATGGAGAATTTCTTCCTGTGGTTATAGCTGCATGACTGAATTTAACTACATACAAAAATTAGAAGTGACTAATTTGATGTAGCTTGTATATAATAAACACTGTTGTTCATGCCAAAAAGCTAACTTTAAATAACATCAAGCATGACCTGTCTTAATATTAGGACCCATAAAATGCACACATTTTGTTTTTAGAAACAAAAATGTATTTGATGTACTCTGCATGTTTTCATTTTAATAGTCTTTGCCTATTATGGCATCTTTCTATAATACAGAATAGTAATCTAAACTCCAAGGGGAAAGATTCATTTGATGTCAACCCCAAGAAGAAATTTATCTGCTAAGATGGACTCCCCATGGTCAAGTGAGGGCCCACATTTTATAAATAATAAGAGCCTAGTGACCAATGCTGACAGAGGCTTCTCCCATAGTCTGGTTACTGGGAAGAACCTCAGACTGAAAACCCTCTGCTTCTCGCACTATGTTCTGCTGATTTACACAATCTAAGCCAATGATTTTAAGAAGTTCCTACTTTTTTCTTTCTATCAATGGACTAAGACAGGGGTCCTCAAACTTTTTAAACAGGGGGCCAGTTCACTGTCCCTCAGACCGTTGGAGGGCTGGACTATAGTTTAAAAAAAAACTATGAACAAATTCCTATGCACACTGCACATATCTTATTTTGAAGTAAAAAAACAAAACGGCAAAAACACCCGCATGTGGCCCGTGGGCCGTAGTTTGAGGACGCCTGGACTAAGACATGCCCTATCCAATCAGAACTGCTCCATAATAATGCTGACCAATCAGGATTGCATGATCCAAACAAATCAGAAGTATACAAATTTGGATATCTCATTTACATAAAATGAACCTAATTGGGAACCTGGGTAGATACTTTTGCTATAAAAGGCAGCCTCCCCTTTGTCTGGATGGAGCACAATTTGGGTTGCTACCTGAGTCTGTGTCTCTGGGCTGCAGCTCTCTTTGCTCAAATAAATGTGTTTTTTAATTTTGTTACCACAGTCTAAAAATAATTTTGGTTACAGTAGTTATACACATACACACGTAGGTATACATACATATTTATCTCATTCCAGTGCATCACCACAGTGGATGTTGCCAGGGGAAAGCTCATATACTTACTCAATGTCATTACCAAGTAAAAACTGAAGAAATTTCTAGTGGCTGTGTCCAGAGACTTTTGGACAGTCAAATCTCCTTTGTAATTAATTGTTTTAAAAACCTACTATAATGGCTAAAAATCAAAACACTGACACCACCAAATCCTGATAAGAATGTAGAGCAACAGGAATTCTCATTTGTGGATAAGAGTACAAAATGGTACAGTTATTTTGAAATACAATTTGGCCATTTCTTACAAAACTAAACATAATCCCATTCCTTGGTATATATGCAAATGAGTTGAAAACTCACAAAAGTCTGCAGAGAAATGTTTATAGCACCTTTTTTCATAATTGTCAAACTGGGAAGCAACTAAGATGTTCTTCAGTAAGCAAATGAATAAACAAAATGTGGTTTATCCACAAAATGGAATATTATTCAACAATAAAAAATGAGCTGTAGCCGAGACCGGTTTGGCTCAGTGGATAGAGCGTCGGCCTGCGGACTGAAGGGTCCCGGGTTCGATTCCGGTCAAGGGCATGTACCTTGGTTGCGGGCACATCCCCAGTAGGGGGTGCGCAAGAGGCAGCTGATCGATGTTTCTCTCTCATCGATGTTTCTGACTCTCTATCCCTCTCTCTTCCTCTCTGTAATAAAATCAATAAAATATATTTAAAAAAAAAATGAGCTGTATAACCACAGAAAGACATGGAGGAGGCTTAAGAGCATATTGCTAAGTGAAAGAAGCCAATACGAAAAGGCTGCATACTGTATGGTTCCAATTATATGCCATTCTTAAAAAGACAAAACTCTGGAGGCAGTAAAGAGATCAGAGGTTGCCAGGGATTCAGAGGGAAGGGCAAATAAGGGAGCACACGGGACCTTTTTGAGGGCAGTGAAAATATTCTGTATAGCACAATAACAACAGAAACAGGTCATTATACATTTTTGAAAACCTATATAATGTAGAATACAAAAACTGAACCCTATGAAATGGACTTTAGTTAATAATAATGTGTCAATAATTGTAAGAAGTGTATCATACTAATAAAATATGTTAACAAAAATTATGTGCGTTTGGGAGGAGGGGTACATAGAAGTTTGTAATTTTCAGTTAATTTTTCTGTAAACTTAAAACTGCTCTACAAAATCTGTTAATTAAAAAAATAAGAAAGCAAAACTTAAGACACAGGTTATGAAACCCAAACTAAAACAAGACAAAAGCTTGATAAAAGAAGACAGCTTCTAGAATTTTGTGACCAAAGGGCATTTTCCCTGGTGAGACCACTGAGCATCTGCATTGGTATCTTATGTTCTTGAGGGGGTTACTGTGGTGGTAGCTGTGACAACATTAGAATAAGGCACAGGAGAAATACCAGAGAGTACCCGGGCCCCATTAGCCTGAAACCTATGATTGTGCATTATTCAGTATGGGTTTGAGTCAATCAATTTTGAATGACTACTAAGATAACTAAACAAGGACTTAGCAAGACCAGACCAAATATTAAAGTGAGGCCTACGCTATACAATTATCTCAGACCATGGGAGTCCTGTGTCTGACCCTTGGGGCAGATTTTGTCTATGTCACCTTCCCCAGAGCCCTAGGACAACAAGGAGTCCCGCCACAGTTGAGATGCTCCCTGGCTCCTTCAGGAGAAAGCTAACGGACAGGAAGGAGGAAAAGATTCTCAGTGTAAGTTTCTTGATATTGAAATAGAATTACTGAAATCAGAAATGCTGGTAAACCTCTAGGTAAAATTAATGTCACATGAAAATTTAGGACCCACAGTATCTTTTTTTTCCTAAGAAAATCTCTTAACGCCGAGTCCAGTTATAGAGATGCATAAACAGCAGGCGACACTTTAGGACTTTCAAAAAGGAATGCTTCCTTTGCTCCCCAGCTGAGCTCCTCCAACTAAAGGTTTACAGATGTACCAGGATCCAATCCCTCCTGCCCTGGCACTGCTCAGGATGTGAGCGAGAAGTGTTTCACTGAGTGCAGGAGGAGAGAAAGGCCAGAGGCACTGGGGGAGAGTCTCCGCCAACAATGCTGGAATCCCCATGGCTAGACTGATGCTTCGCAATTCCCACTGTTCCCACGTACCATCTACTCCACACAAGGATAATGTTTGCCAAGGAATTATTGCTGAACACTTCACAGAAAAGGTATAAAGCATGAACTACTACAAAGTTGTAACCAAATTTAGAGTGTCCTTAATACTTCTGATAATACTGCTTATTTTTGCATCACAGTTTTGCTCATTTTCTTTTAAATCCTCATCAGAGGATATATTTTTATTGATGAGAGAGAGAGAGAGAGAGAGAGAGAGAGAGAGAGAAACATCAATGTGAGAGAGAAAATTTGATCAGTTGTCTCCTGTACAGCACCTGGCCAGGGCAGTTTTGTTAATTTTCAAAGTCTATAAAACCAAAAGTAGGAATTGGCTGTTACCTTATAATGACAACTTCTTTACTTGTCTCAGGGTGAAACATCCATGTCTTCACCCAATCCCTCCGCTCCAGGACTGAGCAGTTCTTGAAGTGCCTCTACCAGGTCTAAGGGGAAATAAAAATGTATAAATAAACTTCTTGGTATGCTTCAGCTAACATTAAACTCTGCTTGAAGTTATTCAGATGATCTTTTTGGCATTTCATGAAATTTCCACATATCTTGCATCAGACTATTTTGTACAAAATAATCAGCACTTGAACACAATTTAAAAAAAATAATTTCCTTGTTTTAAATCATTTAAAATTCCCCCTTATCCATCTTTGAATGAATGGTGTCATTGCCTGTTATAATGTCAGAGTAACTATTTTCCACAGTTATTGACTTACGTTCCCTCCATCACAATTTTATTCTTTATCTCATAGTAAAAACCAATGAGAAGTTGAAAGCTGTTAGGTTTAAACATTCCTAACTGTGGCTTCACTAAGACTGTTTTATTGCTTTACTTATTATGAAATTTACTAATACATTTTGGTTCCTAATCTCCAATGCCTGTATGTGTGTGTGTGTGTGTGTGTGTGTGTGTGTGTGTGTGTGTGTATAATTTTTTTTTAACCTAAAAATCCCTACTGGATCCCGAAGAACTCCCATCATGCCTATAATAATATGACCTGAGCCAGTGACAGAGGGTACTCTGCCAGCATGTTCTATAAGATAGCCTTCCTTCACCACAAAGGTTTAGGCATTCCTTTTTGGAACTAGCAAAAATAAAAAATAAAAATAAATTAAAAAGCTGGCTTTGGTAGTCAATCAGAAACTGCTCTAATTCGATGAATGCCTTTTCTGCAGGCTTTCCTGGGCAAGCCTCTTCCCACTGCCTGCAAACTGACCACTATTCTTTGCAAACCTCCTTTGTAGTTCTACCCAAATACCACCCTCTGTACTCCAAAGAATTATGAGGTGCTGAAAATATCTTTTAAAGCAGACTTTCAGTAGTGGAAATAACTAATTTGAGAGCTTTCCTTAACCTCTTTAGTCTGTGTGGCACCCGTTTACCCACAGAACAGTCTGGAGGATAATGGAAAGCAATGGCAGAGTGCTTTAGCTCAGAGAAATCAGGAAACTGGCCAGGTCACCTGCTCTAAAATGTGCCCCTCTGGATTGGCTTGGTTTGTCAAATAATCTGCATATGGAGGACTCATAGTACCATTATATGAATTGATGGTACTTCTAAACTCTACTTCTAAGATTGTTATTCTATACTAGAGGTCCAACGCACAAAATTCATGCAAGGGGCTTGGCCCTTACAGCCATGGCGGCTTGCCTCAGCCCTCACAGCCCCAGCTTTGTCAGGAAGGACGTCCAAAAGGTCATTTGGTTGTCTGACCTAATTAGCATATTACACTTTTATTATTATAGACTAGAGACCTAGTGCATGAAATTCATGCACTTGGGGTGGGGGGGCTGTCCCTCAGCCCAGTCTGCACCCTCTCCAATCTGGGACCTCTCGAGGGATATCTGACTGACCGGGATTGGGCCTAAATGGGCTGTAGGACATCCCTCTCTCAATCCAGGACTGCTGGCTCCCAACCACTCGCCTGCCTGCCTGCCTGCCTGATTGCCCCTAACCACTTCTGCCTGCCAGCCTGATCAATGCCTAACTGCTCCCCTGCTGGCTCAATCACCCCCAACTGCCCTCCCCTGCTGGCCCGGTCACCCCCAACTGCCCTCTTCTGCCGGCCTGGTCGCCCCCAACTGCCCTCCCCTGCCAGCCCAGTTGCCCCCAACTCTCCTCCCCTGCTGGCCTGATTGCCCACAACTGCCCTCCCCTGCCGGCCATCTTGTGGCAGCCATCTTGTGACCACATGGGGATGGCCATCTTATGGGAAGGCGTGGCGGTCAATTTGCATATTACCTCTTTATTATATAGGATGTCTTTGAAATTCTTAAGAGCAAGTGATTAAAGATGGGGGTGGGGAGTGAGACCAATAAAGCTTTCAAGGAGAGGCATACAACAGTTTTTAAAATAACAGTCCTTCCTTATTAATCTTACTATTTTCAACATGGACATTTTCTTGACTCCCATTAATCCTATTAGATATCAATGGGGACAATATGGATAAATCTAAAGTTAAAAAAATAATCCAGACACAAAAGTACATATTTTATGGTTAAATTTACAAGAAGTTCTAGAAAAGGGGAAAAAATGGTTGTGACAGTCTAACTGGAAAGTAGTATAAGGGAACTTTCTGGAATAACAAAAAAAGTCTGTATCTTGATTGAAATAGTAGTTACATAGGAACATACACTTGAAAAAACTATGAAACCGTGCCCTTAAAAATCTACATTTTATTGTATGTCCATTATACCTCAATAAATAACAACAACAAACAATGGGATGCAAGGAGACTTCTCAGTTTTGGAATAATTTTTAGTAATTTTAAGAAGGAATCTTTACCTTGTCCTGGGCAGTGGAAAAACAATTTTTTGTTCTTTCACTCATGATCCCACTTAACAAAGATTTTCTAATCACAAATATATCCAGAGTTAACACAGTAACAGTGTACTAGAGAAACTAATGTTAGCAAAACAGACATGGCCCCTATTATGAGTTCAGATTCTACTGGGGGAACATAGACAACTAAAATGGACAAAAGCAAAGAGTATGGCTGTAGCACTGAGAGAAGGCTGTTTTAACAAGAGCTTGCATCAAAACAGAGTGAATTATTTTATGCTAAACCCCAAGCTCATCTGAGCTGAAAATATTGGTGCTTACTGAGTCACTAAAAGCTGTTAGAGTGATCAGACCAAGGCAAACTGAACAATGTTTTTCTATTAAATCGAGCCTATATATCCTCCAAATTTACTGAATCAAAACATCAAATTAATTTTCATGTCAAATTTCATTGGAATAGTGAAAGCTATTTAAATAAAATGTAGGTCTTCTACACTCTAGGAAGCTTATATATACAGCTGTCCATCAGGATAACATGTTGTTAAATGACCGTCTTTCCCATGAGCAAATCCCAGCTGCGAAGACAGGTGCATCTACTTCTGGTGACTTTGCTGCCAATGAAGGATTTGCAGGCTCTCCCAATAGTAAGCATTACCCACACTCACAACAGATCCAAGCTTGTGAGAGGTGCAGTATTTGACATACAAAGTGTAACCACAAATACCAGCATTCCAATATAAAATGCTTTCAGGTAATTAACACACACACATACATATTTTTAAATGAAGTCCCTCTGTGGGCACATGGCATTTTTTTTAGCTTAGCTGGTATCAAAAAACACCATATTCCTTGTCTTTCTAACTGATTTGTCCAAAATTCTTTCCAAAATGGGAGGAGCCATTTATAAGATTTAAAAAAATATAAGAATGTATGTAAAAAGCAAAACAAAACAAAGCATGAACCATATCCTATATAATAAAAGGCTAATATGCAAATTGTCCTTACGGGCAGGAGTTCGACGGCCCCGGGGGTTAGACATGCACTGATCACCAGGGGGCGGCACGGGACATGGCAGGCGTCGGCAATGCGGCGCTGGCAGTAGGTGGCAGTAGGTGGCAGTGGAGATGCTGCCGGCCCTGATGGGCCCCAATGAGAGCGGGACCACGGCAGGATGATGGAGCAGGTGAGCGGGCAGTACCAGGCCAAGGTGGGTGGAAAGGGAGTTCCTGGCCTGTGGCGGTTGCAGGCAGCCAGGGGAAGGGAGTCCCAGGCCAGCAGTCAGCAGCCGCTAGGGACCCTACCCATGCACAAATTTTGTGCACTGGGCCTCTAGTTTATTATATTTTGTGAAACTCTCTAGGAAGAAATTAACACAATTTTTAAAAGATTGCTCTAAGAGGATATAAGCTAGAAACAGTGAGTAGTTCAAAAATTAGGTTTGGAATGAGAAGCTTACTTTACACAAAGGCCATAGAGGGTAAATGAATGGTTTGTATTTAATCAAACCAAAACCCACAACATTACCTCTTACTGATCTCTGCTATCCTTTCCAGTCTCTGGCCAGACAATTTAGGGTTTGGATTGTATTCTACTGGCAGGACAGAAACAGGCCACTAAAACTCTAAAGTACCTGGAACTCTAGATAACTCTTTCATACATGCAAACCATTCCATATGACCACAGAAAATATTGTCAGATTGCAATCCAAATTGTAGAATGGCATTTTAATTACTTTCTTACTCTGGTCAGTGATAAATTCAAAAGAAATCCTCTATTGCTGATTAGGAATTATGGTTCCTGTTTACATAGGTTTAACATATTCAATATGTAAGATATCCATCTATCTATTTATCATCTATCTATCTATCTTGACCAAGTAATACATTCTTTTAAAATCCCATGTTTTATTTTAATTCTCCAACCAAATAGCTGATAATTAGAATACTTAACACAATGAAACATTTTCCTAGCATTTTAGTGTAATTTTTCCTTCCACTTTTCCAATTTTTATTCTCTCAATCTCACTTTAGTTCTGGTTTCTGTTTTTTCTTCCTGCCAATGTGAATATCAGCTATCTGTGTTCCCAGTTCCTTAGTCATTCTTTGATACTCACTGGTATTTTAAGAAATACTTTAAGGAAAAATGTGATTTTGAGTTTGTGAGATTTGAAGAACTTTATAAGTACTGGCACTTAAGACTTCTCTCTGACAATCCACTGGATACATAATTGTGGTGCAAAATTCTAGATGATTTCTAATGGTTTTTACATTGTCATAGACTTCTTCCCTACTGACTCTCAAAGATGTCACATTCCATCTGCAGACCTGTATCCACTGATAAGAAAAGCCTTTCCCATGTGCCCTTAGAACAAATTTTAAGCAGCTCCAAATTTAATAAATTTAATGAACACTAAAATCTATCTAATAGCACTGAAACATTTTGAAAGAGGAAATAAAATTTTTGCAACTATTGCTTTAGGATTGAATTTTTCCAAAGGTCCAATTTCAGGAATTAGCTTTACTGCATATGCATACTTTAGATTAGTTCACAAGTATACATTTAGCAGCTCTTAGTGTGGGCCAGTTACTGCACAAGGGACATGTACAAAAAACATTGCACTTTCTGAGTCTACAGTAACTCATAGCCTAGCCAATTAAGTTAAGGAGACATAAACACATAAGAAGATAATTCAATAGCATTTAGCAGGTACTATGTCAAATGTATACATAAGGCTATGAAAAAAAAAATGCAGGTTGTAGACTCAATTTTCCTGATGAGTGTGAAGAACTAGGATGTGCTTCATATATATCTAAGTATCTAACTTTAGGACATGTGTCATCTAAACCAGTCCTTTCTAAGATACTCACTGTCCTGATATTGTAAAATGCATTAAAGACTTACACACTTGTTTTTTCCCTGTTTTTATTTAATAGGTATCACTTGGCTAATTCAGGCAGAATTTTTCTCACTCATAAACATATCCCTATAGTGTTATTGTGATAGTTAATGAAGTAATAGATGTAAAATACTTAGTGCAATACCTGGTATGTGGTAACTGCCCTCCTCCTCAGGAAAAAACAGCAAACAAAACAAAAAACCTCAATCATCCTTAGAGAAGATTTGGCTTATTATTATAACTCTCTGCCCTTGGGCAAAATTTTCATGTGTAAAAGGTGTCACAGTTCTTATTCCCTTAGAAGTCATCCAACTTATCCGAACAGGTTGCTTAGCTTTTATATGAGGAAAGGGCTGCATATTCCTCTAAGACTAAAGGCTCATTCGGGGCATCTCTTTGTCTCTAGAGGTCAGTTCTCAAGACTGATAGCTGAGCTGAGGAGATCTCCAAGGTTTTCACAGAGATCATGAATAGGTTCCATGGGGTCTGTATATTCCTCTTAAATATACTGGGATGACCAATTGTGAGACTTTAAAATGAATTGAGTATCTTCAATGGAAAGAAGACATAACCTAACATACCCTTTGTGATTATATGTCTGTTTAGAGGGCAATTTGAGCTATTTTACAAAGCTGTAAATTACAGATAACTGATAGTAGTTAAAATGATATTAATCCAAAGACAAGCAAATTTATTCTGGTGGAGGGAAAATTGATTTCCCCCCATTCCAACCATAGGGGGAAAAGGCCAATTTTGCATCCATCTGTAGATTCATTTCAACATTCCTGATTCAACTACATATTTGTGGTATTTTGAATTCCCTATTGAACCAGTTGATAACATCTTATTAGTGTTCTCATCAATAACCATGTTAAAGGAATTTTTTGATATATTTTTCATATTTGTACAACAATCTTGAGTTTGCCCTTTTATAAGCTATTCTTTAATAATGTAATTTTATATTTGTTTTGATTTCTCATAATAATTTAGTAAATAACCCATGTGTTTTCTGGGTCATCTAGACCACTATCTTAAAACCACATACTCTCAGATGAATCCAGTGTTCATGCTTATAGATACAATCATTTTGGCACCAAATATTATTAATAAAAACAAAGAGAGAAAAAGGCTAATGAGACACTCCACAAAGGGATTTCCATCATCAAAACATAAGAATTGTCACTCCGCACTATATTGCCATAAGTTATATAAGAATCCAAGTATAGCAAGACAAAGCCATATTCACATGGTAAACAGATATTTTATTTAAACAAAATATCTACCTCCTGTTACATTAAAAATCATTACTGTGAAACTGAGTTTCTCAGATTTGTAGATTTTATTTGTAATTATATTTTGCAAGAGGTATAAGCGTAATGCATTTATGCATGGTTTTGCTTATATATTTTAAATTTTAAGCAATTGTAATTAAAATGAATTAATGCTAAGGTGTAAAGAGATTTTTCTACTTTTTGTTTTTCCCTTAAAAAGACTCTATATATTATACACATTTCAAAATCACTGGACCAAAGAGTTGTCAAAAAATGTATATTTCAAACTTTGCATTTGTAGAAATTTAGTATCTAAGAGACAAATCTCTGGTGTCCTGAAAGAGTTAATTTATTTCAATTTCATGATCATCTTTAATTCATACTGCCTTCCCATCAGATCATGTTCTATAAGAATAAAGAAGGCTCAAAATAAATGTCATTGTTTGAAAAAACCTAGTCCTAATGAAGCTCTGAAAGTTCCCCTGTGTAGCTGCAAAATAGCATTTGTCTCTTCAGATTTTGATGTATTATTAATTTGAGTTTAGTAATATTAGAATCCAATTATGAGAATATCTTATTAGCACAGATCTGCAAAGAGAAATGGTTTTATGTTCTTCCATTTTAAACCCAAGAAGAAAGAAAACCCAAAATGCTAAGTTTGAATTGTTTAAAGAGATGAAGTCATTTTCTACTCTTCTAAAAAAAAACAAAACAGGTGCATCCTGGGAAATGATAGCTATTAAGTGGGAAGTGTTTTAATTATTTGAAAAACCCATTTCTTTCTGTATATTATTTATTTAAGAGAGCCTTTGATAGAACTCAGCTTTAAAATTGTATGTATTAGTATGAGTTAACTCTTGGGGATATAACAGAGTGCTCTCTAGTGGCAGAGGTAGGAAATACCAAATACATCTCTAGCTCCTCAACTACACTCAGTGGGATGTAAATTTGAGCATATTTTATGTTCACTTGGTGATTGAGAAATGGATTCTCAGCATTCAGTAGATTAAGAAAGTGCCTATCCCCCCCCCACCCACACACACACTTATTTATTCCTATACCATGGCATATAGTAGGCATTCAATAAATGAATCAATGAGGTTTATAAGTAGGAGGGTTTGGCCAAGACAGCATGTGTATATTAAAAGAGTTTTTAAAACAAATTCACTAATAGCATCTATAGCTCTATTATAGCAAAAACATTTGAACATTGTTTTAATTGGAGAACATTAAGTTAGAATACAAAGACATATAATTGGCAGATTTCTGTTTTGTTTTTCTTTTAACTTATGGAGATAGGTAAACATAGGTAAATATACAGTACACCTATCATTGTGGATTTCCTTCTGCAGTGGGGTATTTTGCTAAGTGCTAATTTTTTCAATTTCTATTTTTTTTCTATTTTTCTACTATTACATTTAAGTAGCAAAGAAAATTTTCTCTTTGCCTTAGGGTAAGAGAGATTGATTCAGAGAGAACAAAGAATCACATTTTTGGCCTTTGAGCAACTAATTTGACCTTTCTACCTCAACAGTGCAGACAATAGTCTTTAAAAGGATAGCTTTGAATTGCAAGTACCAACTGCTTAAGGGAAAAAAATTGCTAAGAGCTTGGATTTAAATATCAAGAACCAAATCCTAGAGGACTTGAAGTAAAGGGTTTAGGTCACAGAAAGGGTGGGGAAAATATGTGATGCTATAAGAGTTTTCCTAGGAAAACTAGAGGTGATAAAAATAGAAATCCTTTTTGGACTACAAAAGAAGAGATAGGAAAAAGAGAACAAAAAGAGCACAGATAGTACGGTGGCCCTATTCCCTGAACCTACTTTGGAATGGAAATTCAGGAGAGTTGGGTGACAAAAACTCCCCAAAACATTCAGTAACTCTTGCACTGGTGACTAACCTCACATTACTCTGGAATTGAAAAGTTCCCTGCTGGTTACCCCTCATCAAACTGTTAGCTGCAGTACATAGAAATGTCCGCCAGGCAGATCTAACTAAGTAAAGAGAAGGCCTGAAGTAGACTCCTGTCATACCCAAGCTTTCTTCAGCTCTCATAAAGTATGGAGGAAATAACAGAAATTCTGAAGACCAGGGTGAGGAACAAGAGAGCTGAGAATCAGTGAGCCTAAAGAATTCCTCTATTTGATGCAAGGGGATACTTTAGCTGAACAAAGTTTGCATGATAAGTGCCTCTAGCTAGGGGGTGGGAGGTTAGATGAAGGGTGCTGCTGAATTTCAGCAAACCACAAATTCGGTAAAAGCCAAACAGGGACCTAGGGCTGCAGTGCCAGAACTCTATGGCTCTCTGAGCAAATTCCATTTTATCAATGCCTACAGGACAGAAATAAAAATGATGCCATTGTAATAACCTGGTTATTATTTAACAGGAAAGCAGGAAAGGGAAGGCAAAATAATATAGGCATACCATTTATACAGCTTTGCCAAAAAACTGCATTTAACACTCTCAAGTCTGTTCCCCGCTTATTGCTGGGGGAAAGGGACTGGACAAAAGCAGTTGAAACACATGCCCAGAAAGTGACCTGGGAAAGTGCTTACCTACCAATCACTCCAGGGAACAAATTAGTGGGTAGGATGGGCGTGGCCAATGCAAGGGGTGGGACGGGGAAACCTGAATATTTAAACTTCCAAACAAAGAAGCAAGTGCATCCTCTAGGTTTTTGCTTTCTCTCTGTGTCTTGCAGGTTTCCTGTCTCTCCTGTAGCAGGGGGATGCACTCCCCTGCACCCACGTGGCACACGGCAATGTGGGAGTCTTCACACTACCAATGGACTTTAATTCGCTTGGATGCTGAGCTACACCTGGCTGCAACATGGAACTGAAGCTCTGGACACTGGCCCTGCTTTTGGCTCTGCTGGAACCCTAGCTGCACCTTTTCCAGGACTGGCTTAAGAGGCAGGGGACTTTGGGACCCAAGGAATGTAACTTAAAGCCTTCTCCCACATCTCATTCTCCCCTGTGAATCTTAGACAATTCTTTTTCTGAAGATATCACAAGAACCTCAACCTCACTCCCACGAGTGACAGAGGAATTTGATTCTCTGGTAACAAAATGACAACCAAGACTGTAGATGACAGAGATGCAACCACAGATCGGATAACCTGATTCTAGGACTAACACATAAAAACTCAACAGGAAGAAAAAGGCAGGGGGTAGGGAAAAAGTGGTGGTGGAAAATCCCGAATCTAACCAAAAGTGAGTGAGCTTGAGACAACAGGTGACTAATTTACCTTCAACTGGCAAGATTAGATTTTCTGCTACCAATCAATTAAAAACCAGAGAGTGGACTTATGCTTAGTGGTAGACAAATGTGAGTTGCTTTTTTACACATTTGACTCTGTGACTTGTTACCTTTCCTTCTCAGTCACACATATTTTAAAAACAAAAACTAATATATACAAAATATTTGCTATCCCATGAACACATAACAACCCACACTTAGATAATCAAATGGTAACCAACAGGGAGGAGAAAAGACTGTTATTCAACTACTGCATCCCCAGCATTTAGTGCAATGATTGACATAAAATACACATCGATATTTTTGAATCAATAATTAAAACTAAGTTCATCTGAATAATAAATGCCAACATTATTAATCACTTAGTTGGTATTAAACTGTTGCTATACCACTTCATTTAACGCTCACATATTTATTTAGTAATATTGTTATTCTTATTTAACGGAGTAGGAAATTGTGGTTTATAGGAGCTAAATGATCTGTCCAAGGTCCCAGAGCTGGTAAGTAGCACACCTAGGATTTAAGAATGCGCAATCCAAAACATGCCAAGGCTGAACCTTAATTTTAAAAAGTTGGTTTTCAATATTTTAAGCAATTTTGGAAAGTCCACACTACCGTTTGCTCTTACTTGTCATCTGCAGTTTTTATTTTAGTGCCTCACTTAGCATCACAGCATTTTAGATCTAAGGAGGAGACTTCACACAATCACCTGGTTCAGCCCTCTAGTTAACAAATGAAGGAAGAGACAGAGCAAACTAGCACAGTTGACCCTTGAACAAAGTGGGGTGGGGGGGTTAAGGGTGCACCCTCCACTCAAAAATCCATCTATAACATTAAAACATTTTAAACATATATTTTTATTGAATTTAGAGAGTAATGAAAGGAGAGGGAGAGAGAAACATTGATCAGCTGCCTCCTGCAAGCCCCCTACTAGGGATGGAGCCAGCAACCCAGATATGTGCCCCAACCAGGAATCAAACCTGTAACCTCTCGGTGCATGGGAAAATGTGCAACCAAATGAGTCACACTGGTCAGGGCTGTGCATAACTTTTGACTTCCCCAAAACTTAAGTTGTCCCTTGCTATCTGCAGAGAAACTGATTCCAGAACCCCCAGTGGGTAACAAAATCTGTGGATACTCAAGTCCCCTATATAAAACAGTGTAGATGAATGCATACGGGTGGCCCTTAGCATCTGCATACTCCCAACCTCGGATCAAAAACATGACAGGTATTTATTGGGGGAAAAAAACAAACCCGTGTATAAGTGGACTGGCGCAGATCAAACCCATGTTGTTCAAGGGTCAACCACAGTTCTTCCTTTAGGAAAAACCCCTCTTGCTTTCCTCTTTTCCCTTCAGTTTTTTGTCCTTACCCTTTTTAACAATTAAATGAGTTAAAAGGTGAAGAGTAGTGGCGCTCAGGATTATAAAGGATTATAAACAGAAGATCAGTCAATGAATGTTAAAGTTAAAATTGGTGAAGCAAAGCCCCCTGCATAAATAAGGTACTATAAACAATATCTAAAACTATGCTTTTAAAGAGCTTGCTAAATGTATCCATTGTAAAGGAATCCTTTATGATGGTATGAATGCTATTATCTCAGGCCTCTAAGCTATTTTTATTAGCAGATTTTCTTATTTTGAAGATGTATTCTGTGTATAGTATTGTATTTTAATATTCTGGGCCAACTTACATAATACCCAAAATATATCAAAATATCAGTGTTTCAAACAATAAAGAGACCTTTTAAATGCCATTCATACATTGTTAGTATTTTTTACTCCTTCATAAAAAATGTGGTTTTACTGTTGGCTTTCCAATCAGTTTACTGTAAAGGCATGAGTGAAGGAAAAATGTTAATTCGATGGAATGTGTATGAGGATAAATATTCTTTAAATGTTGAATCATTTCCATAGCCATCCATTTTTTAAAACTATTAGACACTAGGGTACATTGACAAATGGGTCTAATTGTTTCTCTGCAGTGGTCATCAAAGAATTGGTAATGCACTCTATTATTTTGTTAGACATGCACTTCCACTTATATTAGAGTACCCATAAAATGGTCTGATAACTTACAATTGGGATAAAACTAAAGTAATATGTTACAGACTTTGTAAAAATGTTTCTGTGGAACTCATTCCACATTATTATATCTCACTGCATCATCCTTCCTCTTTTTCTTGTCTAATCATCTCATTTCATTCTTCTTATGATCCTCACACTGTTCTTGCAGCTAGTTTTTGCTTAAAGACACAAGTACTATTACTGTATATGGTCAATCACTTCTTGGCTGGGCCTAGTGAGGGCATAATAGGGACAACTTGAGAGTGGGTCACGTAACACCAAGGATGTCATTTCATCTGGCACCTCTAGCTCTCCTTGCTGACATGACTTTTTAGTACCTTTAATTTTTAGTACCTAAAAGTTCTTCTTTCCCCTTCTCCAATAGACTGTCAACCTCCTTCCCACGTTACAAGGTTTAAATCAACCCAACATTGAAAAGCACATATGTTCATAAGTAGGAGATATCTTAAACATAACAAGCACTTGCCAATGTCTTAGCTTTTGCTCTTTCTTTTGAGTTGTGCATTAGGATGCTTTGATGACTCCTAAAGCTTGAATAATTCATGGAAACATGGATGTGATCAAGCAGTTTGGAAGTAATTGGCCAATCTGCTCCTTTCATCTTCCGCAGACAGAATTATTTACGAAACTACAACACTGACTTAGGAAAGGCTTTCTGAAAGTTCAGAAGGAAGTCTTTCCTCTTCTTTTTTATTTTTTTTACATATTGGTCATCCTTATTTATCATTTTTCTCTTTCTTTTTTGCCTCTTCTTAATTTCCTTCTTTTTGATGATTAAATGATTTCATTTTATCAATTAAAATTAAATATGGATTGTAGATGATGAAATAAATTGCTTAAGTTCGCTTAAATATTTAAGGAACCCAGTTTATCTTAGTGAAAGGGATAGATAAAGGGATTTTCTTTTGAATGGGGTACCTATATTTTTAAATGAGGGAGTGAACCTTTGTATATAATGTTTTATTAAGATACTGAGACCCTAAAACAGTTGACAGAATCTCAAAACTGTCAACAACATTTCCCCCTTAAAGGAAAAGCCCTCAGAGCTGTCAGGGTTTAATAGGACACGAAGCATCATGTTTTATATCTGCCAACATCAGTTCTTTGTGTAAAGCTGTGGGCCCCAGAATTGAAATGTGACTTGAGGCCACAACCAGTGGGCAAGATATGAAATTTTCTGAACTCCAGAGCATAAAAAGAACAAGTACTTATAACTATGTTCACTGACACTAAAAAGTGCTCAATACTTCTGGCTGTCCTACCTCTGGCTGTGCTTACTCAAGATAAATACCTAGAGCTGCTAACTTGAATTCTAAGCTCTGTCCACAACAGAAGCAAGGCAATTGCATTAATATCATAATGTACTTTCTCATCCATTTGCTACCATGAGTTGTTATGGGTGGAATTATGTTCCCCCAAAATGTTTATGTTGAAGTCCTAACTGCCTGTACCTCAGAATGTGACCTTTTTTGGAAATACGGTTGTTCATGTAACTGTTAAGAGGAGGCCACAGAGCAGTAGGGTGGGCCCCTAATCCAATATGATGGGTATACTTGTAAGACTGGAAAATTTGGACACACGCCCAGGGAGAACACCATGTGAAGAGGGCGTCAGAGATTAGTGATGTGGCAGAAGCCAAGGAGCAACAGTGATGCCAGCAAACCCCCAGAAGCTGGAAGGCAGGCATGGAACAGATTCTTCTTGACAGCACTCAGAAGTAACCAACCCTGCCTCCTCCATCTCAGACTTCTAGTCCCCAGAACTGCGATATAATACATTTCTGTTGTTTGAGTTAATCAATTTGAAATACTTTACTATGGCAGCTCTTGCAAAATAATAGAGTTGTTTAGTAAGGAGATATATAAAGTCTGATGTAATATTTACAATGCATAGCATATATATATTTATTTGTTATGAGGCGATAACATCTTCAATCATCCAGTAATTATATCTGAACTAGAGGCCCGGTGCACAGATTCATGCACTGGTGGGATCCCTCAGCGTGGCCTGTGGGGACTGGGTTGAAAGCGGCAGTCCAACACTGTCTGCTGCTCCTGCCTGCCACTACTGCTCATCCCAGCCCCACTGCACCTGCCACTGCCGCCACTTGGTAGGCTAACTGCCACTCCACTGCGGTTGCTGGGCTACGGAGGCCGGCCATGAGCCCTGTGTCTGGCGCCCATCAGTCAGCTGAGCAGCGTCTGCCCCCTGGTGGTCAGTGCGCATCATAGCGACCGGTCATTCCGGTCGTTCCAGTCATTCTGGTTGCTTGGACTTTTATATATATAGATGGGCAAGTCCAAAATTTTACAATCACATTTATGTACTCTTCTTGGAGAGCAAACTACCCAATGAGTAATTCGCTTCTTAACATCTGGGTCAAAATCATATCAAATTTTAGGAGTCTTTCAAATAGTAATAATAAGAACCTACGATGTAGCTTCAAAAACTGATTAAAGTATTGTTGATAGCTATTTCAGCTTGTGTCACATAATTTGTATTTTAGATAACTGCAGGGGTAGATCCAGTTTTTATGAGGCCTGAATCCTATACTGGATTAACTTTACCTGAAATCTACCTTTGGCCATAAGACAGTGACAACACAGCCCAGAGACAATACAATCAGTTTCGCAGATATTAAGTGATGCTTATATCAACACAATTTTGCTAGACTATAACTATAAGATAAATAAAGGTTGAAAGACAAGGGGAAAGGCAGATGACGATGCCAAAAGATATTACAAATGTTCTAGACACATCAAACTAGCCTAATTTCATGTCAGCATTTCTCTACCGGCACCTGCATTATGTAAGCAATGAGTAATCATATTGTGTCAATAAGAAACCAAATCAATTAGCTGGCCAGTTTGGTAATCTAATGCAAAAAGCACATCAAAATAGCTATTGAAATATGAACCAACTGATTGATTAGAATGTTTCCATATTCCAGTGGTATAGCCCATAGACACAGCTTCATAGACTCACTTCTCTGGTACATTCCCTTTTCTTCTGTACAATATTCAGTACTAAACATTTTAGTCAGCTCAAGACCCTGCACTATTTAATTTATTTATACTTCTGTCCTTTTTAGTTTCTCAACTAAAGAGATACTGGAATATCTCTTTGTCTTCCTAGTAAATATCTACTTACTTTTCTCTGTCCCACATGGTTTAGTCCCAGATCCTAAAATAATGGGTTGAGGATCCATTACTGTACATTACTCTGCAATAGTTATGTTCTTGAATCCATAATGGTGCATCATAGTCTAAGAAGAGAAATACTTTTTTTTTTTCTAATCCTCATCTGAGGATATTTTCCACTGATTTTTAGAGAAAATGCAAGAGAGAGGGAACTACAGAGAGAAATATCCATGGGAGAGAAACACATTGATTGGTTGCCTCCTGCATGCGCCCTGACCAGGGCTGGGCCCGTGAGGAGCCTGCAACCAAGGTATGTACTCTTGACCAAAATCAAACCCGGGACCCTTCAGTCCACAGGCCCACACTCTATCCACTGAGCCAAACTGGTCAGGGAGGAGAGAAATACTACTTTTAGAAGTCCCCATCTTTCTCACATGTTTATTTTCCTCACATACAACAGCAACCCTTACTCAATATTCCTTCTAAATTACCTACAAACTTCCTCCCAAGTCTGAGTCCTGGTTCACTCAAGAATTCCCCTTCTTCCTTCTCTTGTTTATATAATTAAATCACTGATCAGCCAAAGGCAAAACCTTTCCAGGACAGCAGTGGAGGGAAGGGAAATAAAAAACCACCTTGGGCTCCAGGTGGAAGGGAAAGTCGGGAAACTCTATGTTCATAATATGCTCCTTCTCTTTTCAAAACTCAAATACGCTCAGAGACTCCAGGAAAACCACCCTAAATGGCACACTGCCACCTCTCTCACTATTATTGATTACTCCTCCTTCCTTTTCAATGTTATGACCTCTGTACCTTTACCATGTTTATTGAACTTCTGTTAATATATTGAATTAAGTCTATTTCTGCCAAAGGATGTGAACTTTAAAAAAAAATATTTTTTATTGATTATTTACAGAGAGGAAGGGAGAGGGATAGAGAGCTAGAAACATTGATAAGAGAGAAACATGGATCAGCTGCCTCCTGCACACCTCCTACTGGGGATGTGCCCGCAACCAAGGTACGTGGCCTTGACTGGAATCGAACATGGGACCTTTCAGTCCGCAGGCCGATGCTCTATCCATTGAGCCAAACGGGTTAGGGCGTGAACTTTTTTTTGAGATTCATATTTTATTCACAAGCAAATGAAGAATGTCCCCTGTAAACTTTTATTTGGGATGAGAAGAGCAATATAGAGAAGTAGATATTGGCTCCATAGTGATGTGTGAAAGGAGTCCATCCCACTCTTTCCTTAAACAATGATTTTGTTATTAAAAAAGAAAAAAGAGCCCAGTCAGTGTGGCTTAATGGTTGAGTGTTGACCTATGAACCAGGAAGTCATGGTTTGATTCCTGTCAGGGTATATGTCTGGATTGCCGGCTCAATCTCCAGTAGAAGGTGTGCAGGAGGCAGTCGATCAATTATTCTCTCTCATAGATGTTTCTATCTCTTTCTCCCTCTCCCTTCCTCTCTGAAATCAATAAAAATATATTTCTTAAAAAAGGAAAAAAGAGCCACATGATTTCATGTTGTATTTGTGAAAAAATTCAAAAGAAAAATGACTTTTCAAAATTCTCCGGTCTCCAGTCCAATGTTTGAAGTGACCAGAATGTCACTTTCATCCAGTGACAGCCACTGCTCCCCAAGAGCAATAATGCCTGAGCAAGAGAGTTAATAGTCATCGAGATTATCTATGTGCTTGGGAATGGAGAGACCTAGACCTTTAAGAGTCTAAACTTGCAACTTCTCAGCTTCTAGTTCATCTGCTGTTCTACCCATTGTTCCTCTAAGATTTCTTCAATGGACATGTGCCGGAGGGGTGTGTCACTCTCCTTTTCCAAGTCTATTTCTCCCAGAAGAACCACATTTTCTCCTATGACCACCAAAATCCCTCTAGGAATATCATCATAGTTTTTGCCCACCTGAATATACTCCACAGTCTGATGTAGCATAAATGAGCAAATTGACCAATGCTTCTCAAAATGCCTGTAAGTGTCCTTCCATTTCGAAGCAGGACCAAGTGCCTTCCCCAGACTTCATCTGAAGGAGATGAGCAACTCACTGTTGATCTTCCAATGAGGCTGGCGGCACCAGGCATATAGTTCATTTTGAGCTGAGAGAAGGTTGCAGTGTATAGTGGCAGAGGGTCAGTGCGTCCAACATCTCCTTCCTCCTACTGTGGTCTCTGATAGTTGCTGTCTGCTTAGCCTTTTGCACTCAGATGTCGAGTGTGACTCGACACGGTTAGCATCGGTAGCAGCTTGAGAAAAAAGCAAGCGAGTGCAAAGGGTTAGAACCGGGACCAGCACTTGGCCCTGGCTGAAGCCACCTGGGTCTGCGGAGTAGAATGTGAACTTCTTGAATGAGGAGCGCTACATTCTTAGTGCCTAGCATGCTAATGAGCACATGATACATTCTCAGATTGTGTTTGAAAGAAAGTGAAATATCTTTACAGGTTTTTTTCCAATGTGTTCTTTTCGGTCATGTTTCTTTAGAATCAACATAATAATTTGTTTAGAGTGACTGGCATATAGTAGTTGCTCAATAAATAGTTATTGACTGTAAGAAGGAATTCACAAGATCTGAGCTTGTGAATAATTAGCCTCTGCAAATAGTCTTTAAGGTCCTAAGTAAAACTCACTGGAGATTTCTGAATATAGAATGTATCCCATACAGATTTCTAAAATTAATTATATAATTAGTCAAATTCAGGCCAAATTTGCTTTTGGCAATTTTAATGTTCCATACAGAAAATCACTTAACATCCCTTCACTTTTTTCATTAAAAAAAAAAATAGGAAGGACTTTTAGACCCCTCCCACATGGATATGACAAGGTGTCATAAAGTTTCTAAACAATTCAAATACCATCATCAATGCAGGTGATTGCCTTTTTTCTAAACCATGCTTCACTTCACATCCGACAGCTCTACTCCTCAGATGCTGCCACATAAAGATTGTACTTCAGTTATAAAAATGAAGAGTGGGGGAGAGCACAGCAAGCAGAGGGAAGAACAAGGCAAAGGCTTTGAAACAGGTGGAACTTGCAAAGTTCAGAGAAGAGAAAAGATCCCTGAGTGTTTCCTAGACAACGGTGAGCTGTTTGGTGGACAGGAGTAAATTTGCGTAGGACCTTTTGGACTATGATCAGAGGTTTAGCTTTATCCTTCAGTGTCATGAGAAGTTTCTGAAGGTTCAGCAGGGTATAAGTCATCAAGCTGGATCCACTAGACCCAAAGGGTAGAGCCTACAGTGAGAGTAGATTTTACAGGAAATATTGGATTAGACCCATGATTTGGGAGGACGCTGAGGTGGTTTGGAAAGGTCCAATATACTTGGGTGCTACCATGTTGGTAAAGGGATTCCTATTCATTTTTGTTTCCATCTCCCAACTCTACTTTTATTTCACATCCTTCCTATCACACACATTGCTATAACGGGACTGAGTAACTGAAAAATATATATGCATGTTTTCTGGCTTGAAGTCTCATGATAGCACCTTATCAGCATCAACATATAAAGATTGGCTAATTTGTATATCCTATCAAACCACAGCCAGCTATGTGGGAACAGCAGAGTCAAACATACAGCAAGATACTCACACACTGAAAGGTACTAAGACACAGACTGAAACATTGAACACACTGAAATTAGCTGGTTAGGCCCTGACCGGTTTGGCTTAGTGGATAGAGCATCGGCCTTTGGACTACAGGGTCCCAGGTTCGATTCCAGTCAAGGGCATGTACCTTGGTTGCGGGCACATCCCCAGTGGGAGGTGTGCAGGAGGCAGCTGATCGATGTTTCTGACTCTCTCTCTCTCTCTCTCTCCCTTTAAAAAAAAAATGAAATTAGCTAGTTAGTATATAATCAATCAAAGCAAGGAAGTGAGCAGCAAACCACTAGAGAACTAATTACAGAAAGGGAGTTCCATACTACAGAGTCAAAGAATCCTGAGCGTTCATGGTCTGTTACCAGTCTCCTACCACGGTGTTGCATGCTTTCCTCTGCTCTCCTCACACCTTGCTGGGGACCCCGGGCTCTCCCTGAGAGCCCATGAACTAGATATTACCCACAGTCTTGACATCATGAAGGGAAGGCCACCCATAGCTTTATGGTGACTAACGGGCCATGTAAGGCACCCACCAAGATTAAAGTACTGTGAACTTCGGCTCCTACTTCAAAAGGAGAATGTGTATTGTATATATTAATAGGAAAGTTGATTCTTGATATATTCCATAATACCACACTGGATAGTTTTTTTAATGTTTAATAATTCTATAAGTAATTTGGAAAGGTTACCTCCGGTCAGTTTCCATGTGCCACCTTGAAGCCAGGTCACTGTAGGTGTTAAGATGCCCTATAGTTTTGATAGTAATCTACCCAACTCTGTATTGGCTGGATTTCCCCAAGGCTCATTCGTTTCTGACGGAGGCTGCCAAAATCTCAGTTTCTACATCTGTTCTCTTATGTCTTCAACTCCAAAACCCATCTTTCAAATTCAAGGGGAGTAATTTAGGAGATAGAGTTTGGTATATTAATTTTTTTCTCTCTCACTGCTAACTTTGAAGGAATAAACATCTAGGAAAGAATAATTGATATATAGGAATGTGTCTTCCCACCAAGTCTTGGTTCTATTTATGTGGCATAAATGAACCAAATGTCAGTTTTTATTTTCAATATGCACATATATTTATTATGTGCTAATTAATTAGCAGGTCCTGTTCAGAAATAACAGTTTCTACCGGCTCTTTTAGAAAAGAAACTTAAACAAGAAAGGGTCTCTTCATTTTGTTTATCCAGCATTCTGCTAATCTATTTTTAGCAGATTCTTCTTCACTTTCCCCATTGTACAGGATCAAGGAGCTGAAATTACATTATAATAAATCTCTTCCATCAGCCCGCTCTTTCCTACCTATATAAAGGATAGTAAAATATCAAGCTGCCAAAAGCCACGAGCCTGTTTTCTATGTAGAATAATGAACCCTTAGGACAGAGGCTCTGAATCCTTCCTTACAATAGATACGCAAAATTGATCAAGCTGCCTGGAAAGCTAGGCACATAGTTTATATTTAATTTTACATTTCTTTAGTTCTTTTCAAAATTATTTAAATATAAAGAAGAGCCCAGAAAACCGGTCTTCTATATCTCACAAAGAAAAGCTGAAAGACTGGTGAATATAATCTTAAGCAACAACTGTAAAGTCTTGAACATGGGTGGGATGGACCATGACACTGCAGTCAGGAGAGCAGGACTGGGCTGTAGAGATTATGGGGCATGCTCAGCCTCAACTCAGTAGCCCAATTTCTCTCCAGCTCCTTCAGTTCCCAACAATTTAGACATCGATGATTTTTTTACCCAAAAGAAAACAGAATACTCAATAGCTATTACATAGTTATTAAAATAATCTAACATCACTTTATATCCTTTAAAATCCAAACCTCTACAAGATTCCAAGAACTGCATTAGATTACAAACTTATCTACATATTAATTTCAATTTAAAGATAGAAAGCTGGGACTAAAAACTATCCTATCTAATAAAAGAATAATATGCAAATTGACCATCACTCTAACACACAAGATGGCTGCCCCCATGTGGCCAAAGATGGCTGCCCCATGTGGACACAAGATGGCCACCACAAGATGGCCAGCAGGGGAGGGGAGTTGGGAGGGACCAGTTCTGCAAGGGAGGGCAGTTGTGGGCAATCAGGCCAGCAGGCGAGGGCAGTTAGGGGTGACCGGGCCTGCAGGGAAGGGCAGTTGGGGGGGACCCAGGCCTGCAGGGGAGAGCAGTTGGGGGGTACCAGGCCTGCAGGGAAGGGCAGTTAGCGGTGACCAGGCCTGCAGGGGAAGGCAGTTAGGGGCAAACAGGCTGGCAGGGGAGCAGTTAGGCATAAATCAGGCTGTCAGGGGAGTGGTTAGGAGTTGATCAGGCTGGCAGGCAGAAACAGTTAGGGGCAATCAGGAAGGCAGTTGGGAGCAGATGGGAGCCAGCAGTCCTGGATTGTGAGAGGGATGTCCAACTGCCCATTTAGGCCCTATCCTACCTGGATCGGGCCTAAATGGGCAGTCAGACATTCCTTGAGGGGTCCCAGATTGGAGAGGGTGCAGGCTGGGCTGAGGGACACACAACCCTGTTCACAAATTTCGTGCACCAAGCCTCTATTTTCTTAATAAAATAAAAGAAAGAACATATATGAACTACTATTTCTACTTAATTTTTAATTGCCAGAACTCAGAAAAATTAACCAATTTTTAGCATTTTCTGTATTCATTTGACAGCAGAAAATTATTAATGGGCCCCTTCTTGGGGATGATAATGCCAGTGAATTTTATGAACTTTCTTGGTAGTATGAAATAATGGCTCCAGATAAATTCCCCTTGGGATAGAGCTAGATCAAGTAGAGACATTGGGTTTGAAGTTGGTGAGATGTCCTGCTGAGCCCTTGGTCCTAGAACTCATGAATATACATCAAGGTTCTAGTTCAGAGGAAAGTGACTGTGATGGAAGTTTATTTTTGAAAGTGGACAAATGAGTGTTCAGGATAAAAATAACAATTTTAATCTTGAGAATCAATGCTGTAGAAAGGCAATCTTTTGTTGCAAATCTTATAGAAATAATTTTATATAATTTGGTACTAATTTGCATAGGTTTTGGGTATATATATATATACACACACACATATATAGTCATTTTTCAATGTTAACAATAGTTTTTATGATCATACATATTAATTAAAATCATGTGTTGATACCTGAACTACTTTCCAGTATAGTTTCATATTGCTAGAAAGACAACTATGGTTTGACAGTATGTTAATTGCAAGTATCTGTTTGATCATATTTTAAGTATAACCAAGAATTATTTAAGATGCATTTTATTAAGGTTCAGAATGTGTGATCATGTACACATTTGTTCACATGTACTGCTTAATGCTTTAGTGTATGCATCCATGTACTACCTACTAGTTTGTACAGACATAGTATAAATGGAAAAAACTATTTTAATTCTAAATATGAAATCTTAAAATTCCATAGTTTCAAATTTTTTCTCAAGATATATTTTTTGTTTTTTCCAATATATAATTTATGTAATAAATATATACTATATGTAATAAATACATAAATAATAAATGCATGCTATATATAAACACACTAGAGGCCTGGTGCATGTGCACCAGCAGGGTCCCTCAGCCTGGCCTGTGCTCTCTTGCAATCCAGGACCCCACCCCAGCTGGGGAGGGACCACGGGAGGGCTCCAGGGTATGTCTGGCCCATCTTGCTCACTCCCAATTGGGGCCAATTGGGGCTGTCTCACACAGTCCCGATCGGGGCCATCGGGGCTGGCCGGGGAGGACCGCAGTAGGTTGGCCGTCCAGGGAGGGACTGTGGAAGGGCTCCAGGGCGTGTCCAGCCCATCATGCCCAGTCCCACCCCAGCAGCAAGCTAACCTACTGGTTGGAGCACCTGCCCCCTGGTGGTCAGTGCACATCATAGCAACTGGTTGAGCAGTCGAACGGTCAGAGGGACACTTAGCATATTAGGCTTTTATATATATCTATATATATATTAATATTTACTTAATAAATATATACTAAACCATGTTAAATAAATATTCAACCACCATTCTAAGTGTTTTAAAAGCATTAACTTATTTAACTCCCATAACAGTCCCCTAAGATAATGTTACTCCATTTCACTGATGAGAAACTGAAGCAATACAGGTGTAAGTTACCAAACGATATTTAACCAGCAAGTGGTAGGGCTGGGCTTTTACACTTTGATAGGCTGGCTTCAGAGTACACTATTTTAATGCTGATACTATGTTTCTCAGGATACCACTAAATAGTTCATCTTATAGGTTTGGCTTCTACAGTTCTCTGAGCCATAGAAGGAGTGTTTCACACTATTTCAGGAATAGCAGTGCCACAGAAGACCACCTTGTATATCTCCTCAAATCACTCTTTACCTCTTTCTTCCAAACAGGTAATCATTGTTCTGACTTCTAATGAATAATGAGGTTAGTTTAACTGTTTATTAACTTTATTTATGGATCTCTCATATCTATCGACCCATTAGTTATCTCTTTATATCTTTACTTGCAGCTGTACTCTCTTCATTTAATTCCTATTCCAATGCATGAATATAATCCAATATATGAACATACTACATTAAAAAAATCCTTGCTACTATTGATGAATATGTGGGTTATATGCAAATATTAGATAGAACAAATAATGTTGATAGGAATTGTATTTGTTTCCTTCCTAGTGTCCAAAACTGGATGGCTTAAAACAGAAATTATTTATCACACACTTCTGAAGGCTAGCAGTAGGGCCAAGCTACTCTGATACCTCTAGGGCTGTGGTTGGCAAACTGTGGCTCACGAGCCACATGTGGCTCTTTGGCCCCTTGAGTGTGGCTCTTCCACAAAATACCATGGCCTGGGCGAGTCTATTTTGAAGAAGTGGCATTAGAAGAAGTTTAAGTTTAAAAAATTTGGCTCTCAAAAGAAATTTCAATCGTTGTACTGTTGATATTTGGCTCTGTTGACTAATGAGTTTGCCGACCACTGATCTAGGGGGATCCTTCCTTGCCTTTTCCTCACTCGAGGTGGTTTGTGGGCGATCTTTGGCATTCTATGGCCTGTAGATGCAGCAGTCACTCCATTTACATGTTCATCTTGTCCCTGTGTGTATTCACATCTTCCATCTGCACATGTCTGTCTGTGTGTCCAGGTTTCCCCTTTTTAAAAGAACACCAGTCATATGGGATTGGGCCCACCCTACTGATAACCCTCTAACTTGATTACCAGTGCAATGACCCTATTTTCAAATAAAACACATTCTGAAGTACTTAATGGGGTTAGGAGTTCAGTGTTTGTTTCAAATGAAATATAATTCAATTCATTACAAAATTCCTGTACATGTCACATGCCTTTTTATCTATCATCTATCTATCTATCTATCTTTAGTGACTATCTTTTCAAATCCACTGCAATGTTACCTAGAAATGCTTTTTTTTTCTTTTTTAAATGTTGACTTCAGGTCCAGAGAACTTGCTAAATTTACTTATTAATCTAATAATTTTTGTAGATTCCTTTGTCCTATCTTCATATTTACCATGTCATCTTTTTTTCTAAACCCTTGGCATTTCTTTCTTTTCATTTTATTTACTGGACAGGTCCTCCAGTACAATGTTGAATAGAAGTGGCTATAATGGAATCCTTGCCTTGTTCCTGTTCTTTTGGGGTAAGTAGTGAGCATTTCATCATTAAGTATAATGTCAGAAATACCCTGTCATAGTGGAAAAATCTTTCCTATTACTAGTTTAGAAGTTTTAATAAATTATGAAGAAATGTTGATTTTTATCAAATTTCTTTTCTGTATTTATTGAAATGAACATCTCATTTCTTTTATTTTGCAAATATGGTAAGTTATAATGATTAAATTTTTGAATCATGCATCATTGAAATACTAGTAAACCCAACTAGATCATTATGCATTAACCTGTTTATATATCATAGAATTTAGTTTGTTAATATTTTGGGTAAGATTTTTGCATTTATGTAATGAGAAATAGTCTATGTTCTTTTCTTGTCATGTCCCTGTTATTTTTATTATACTTGATTAAAAAAACATTTTATAGTCCACTCTCAAAGTAATTTATATTGAAAATTATTTATCGTAGTCCTAAAGCCATAAAGTAGTTTTCAATACTATGACAGTCTTTCAGATTATAAAAATTAATCATCTAGAGAATTTTATGAAGATTGACATCATTCCAAAAGCTATGCTCTTTCAGTTTCATGGCCCTTGAATTTCCAACTGAACAATAAATGTCATCACTATCTATTCCTTTCTACCCCTTTATTATGCTTTATACATTTTCTAAGCACTTATCTGCAACTAGCATATTATAGTTTTGTGGATATTTATTAATTACCTATTTTCCTCCACTGGAATATAAGCTCCATGAAGTAGGGTCTTGGTTTACTCCAATGCTTTAAACAGTGCTTGGCACATGTTAAACAATAACTGTTTCTTGAGTGAATGAATACATTAATCTAATATTATATACTCTAGTTTACATCTATATATATATATATATGTATATTGTATCAAGTTTATGAAGCGTATGCTGAATTAATTTGCTTACTTGATTGTTTTATTCCAGTTGTGAAAAACAAGTATTTTTGACAAATAAAATACAAGTGCTACACAAAGTGACATTTTCAATTAACAGCCAATTTATGAATCTCCTCATTATCTTTACCATGGAATGGCCTTTTGCTCTCATCTCTACAAGGAATGCAACTCTGCCAGTCATATGTCATCATATCAAAACTCTAGCTGACAGAGCAAGACAAAGAGTCAACAGTTTATAATATGGGTTTTACAAATATATGGTAAGAATAATTCAAGTAAATAAAGCAGTCTTATTTTGAGAATCTTAATTGGACATTTTTGTTCTTTACTATTTGCTCTGCTAAGTAATTTCATAACTCAACATGGCTGCTGAGGATTATTTATGAGTTATCAAAAGTAATGACTGGGGGAGGCCCTACATTAAGTCATAGCCAAGAGAATACGTGGATTTCTGTACTTTTCCTTTTCGCCAGGGAAACAAAGAATATTACAGATTAGCTCAGATAAAGATGCTTGATATTGATGAGGTCAGTCAGCTCTGCTGTTCTCCTTGCTAAGCACACCCCCCTTTCCTTCTACTCTGCCCTCTCATCTTCAGAATGTGAATGTCTCCTATCTTTGTTGGTCATTAGACTGACTACAGGAAAGTGTAGATGAGTTTGCTTCCATCTAAAGGTCTACTGCTACAGCACAGTGTGTCACTTTTACATATGAAGGAGCATGCTAATAGTTACTATTACTAATATACAATAAGGTACACAGCTTACTGGGACCAAGTTAATAGCTTTTTTAGAAAAAAGACTTTCAAAACCATCCTGCTTTAAACATCCATAAATATCACGTGTATAGACTGGATATATTCATATTTCATTATCAAATTTATTGCTTCCTGTTTGATCTCTTACCATCTTATTTCTTTTCTTAAAAAAACAAAACTCTACAGCTCCCTGGCCTGGACATATTAATGAAACTGGGCTATGAGTAACACTTCCTTGAGAAATTCATTAAAATATTTCCATCTGACTATAAGAGATGGTGTTGCATTTATAGGAGGGTGAAGCTTTCTGAATACAGTAAGCTCAGGTGTGAGTGGGAACAAAGTGTTTTCTTGCCTTGAAGCAAAACCTGTGACTGACTTAGAAGCAGCAGATGATTCCTGCAGGCAATGTCACAGAGCTCTTCTTTCACCAAGATCACTGTGAGAAAGGCCCTTGGAGATGGGAAGAAATTACCTTATTGAAGGGAGGGAAAAGAAACCCAGTCACATCTCCAGTAAATTGTCCACTTTCCCTTTATGTGATATGAAGTTATTTTTTATCACTTGGCATTATTATGTTTTACAGTCAAGCTCAAATAGTGGACCATTTTTTAGATAATTAAAAATAATGTACATTTGCTTTCTGGAATTCTTTTTAAAATACATTTGAATATACATATCTTACCTAATAATAGACAAACATGTAAAGTGACCGTACCTCTGCTACGCCCACAGCCAATCAGAGTGAGTATGCAAATTAGAAGGCCAAAGATGGCAGCGGCCCAGCTGCTCCAGGCATGGAGTGACCAGGCGGGGCAGGATGCCTGCTATGAGAGGGAGGGCAGGGGGCGATGGTATCTACAGGAGCGGAGTGCCGCAGCGAAGACAAGACTGCGGACTCCAGAGTCTGCAGCAAAGACGAAGATGGCAGACTCCAGCTGGAATCTGTAGCAAAGACGAAGACGGCAGTCTGCAGCGAAGATGGCAGACTCTGGCCGGAGTCTGCAGCAAAGACAAGACAGCAGACTCTGGCCGGAGTGAAGGCCTGGGTCCCGGGTGCCAGAGGAAAACCAGTGCTGGAAGCCAAGGGAAGGAAGGCCTATTGCATGAATCTCTTCGTGCAACGGGCCTCTAGTCTTTATATAATTATGAACAAATACTTTAAGCTATATCAAAAATACACACTCAAATAAGTTCAATCAGCTTATTATTTTCTTTTAAATACTTTCCTCTTTCTTAATACTTAAATGTTTCTTAAATACTTTCTTCTTCACATTCCAGAATGGAAAGAAAATCTTAGATTTATACAAAGGACTAAAATAGAACAATTAGCAGTTACCTCAAAATAACTGTGGGAATGCCTCATCTGGAAAACCAAGGTATGCCTTTTTCTGTCTGTCTGTCTGTCTGTCTATCATGCTTAAATGTGTCTCCCTCTCAAGAACTATTTGGATACTTTAAAATAGTATGTTACTTATATCAACACATAAAGAATTGAGCAGAATGGACCTCAATGCCAAAACAATTTTAAAAAATGTTCTTGTGATCATTTATGCTGTGAGTAATACATGAATGAAAAGCAGAGAGTCGAGTTTATATTATAATATTATAAATCCCATTTATTGCCTTTCACACCTCACATCTATCTATTAGATCATCTACTTCCCACAATGATCCTTTGAGTCAATATTTCCATTCATAGCCATGTCAGAGATTTGAAGACGGAGGTTAAGGGAAATTAGGTAACTTTAAGGTCACTGGACTACTAACTAGAAAAGCTGAGTTTCTAATTTAAGATTATCTGACTTCAATAACCTGTATTCACAGCCAGTATCTTGTGTTGCCTTATTCTTCCTTATATTGGGTGAATTCTGATTCTACTAAACAGATAAAGACTGGCCACATTTAGTACATTTTTATTTTTATTTTACCTTCTTTAATAAATAGCTGAAGCTTTGCAATAGAGGTATTATATGATTATCCATCCATCTGATGATTTGTTTTTTTCCAAATCATCATTTTAAATAGAAAGAGATCTTACACACACACACACACACACACACACACACACACACACACACCTCTTAGTACCTAGTAATGAATTCCTCATATACATCATTTAAGGTAACTATGTTTTAGAAAGCCCCTCTCTTTCAGTATGACTTTTCTTAGAAATTATATTAAAGATTAAAGATGGAACAATTAAGTGTCTCAGACCTGAGTAAGGTAGAGGTTTTGAAAAGGATGGCCCAGCCCAAAGCTTAGCTTGTCTCCTTACTCAGATCCTCTGAGTTTGACAGGCCTTGCCAAATGTAGTTCTAAAGCATAAGGTCTGATCTTACAAATGCTTCCTGTCTTCACAGTAAATTTTCAATGGATTTCCCCATATCTCTTGTTCCTCACTTTCTAAGGAGTGCAAATCAAATGTCTATATTACTCAGAGTTTATTCTCAGTGCTACTCAAATATTTGGTCTCACACTTGTCATTTTAGTTTCTTTTCCTGGATTACCTTTAGAGAACTTCCAAAACTCTAAAGTCCATTTTTACCCATTCTTAAAAGCATTGAAACCCTTCAGTGTTAAAAATTTTTGTTGGCAGACATTTAAAACATGGTACTACTGCTTAATCATATCTGTATGTGAGGTGGACGAGTAAATAATTATGGGATCTGATTCTAGAGACAAATTTCCTGGTGCCAAACTACATGATCATGAGACAATTCTTTTTCTATTACCTAGAGTTTGTGGTGAGAATGAAAAGAATAGTCAATGCAAGATATAGTGATTAGCATTATAAAGCAGTAAATAATACTACTAACACATTATTAATATTATTAGGAGGAGCTGACTGTGTAGACCCATGTACAGAACCTCACACTTCTTCCTAATAAACTTTAACAGGCACTGTATACTACTATCTTCCTAATGCTGGTAAGGGTTACGGGGACAAAAATAAAGTAAAAGATTCTGATCTCATGGATATTAAAATTTAGTGACGTTAAGGTGGTAATGAGAGAACAATGGAGTTCTAGTTTTGCCACAAAGAATATAAGTATAATAGACACAGAAAAGACAAAGTAAATAAACTAGAGTAAGTCATTAGGAAGAGAGGCCATAAGTTGTGCCTTGAGGAAAAGGCTTAAAATGTTCTCCATAAGCTTAAGTGGAAAATGAATTCATTCACAAATAAATCCACATTTATTTATTAACATGATAAAAAGCTCCGAGGAAAGATGTCACAGAACAAACTTATAAGGCATTTATCCTATTGTCACATTTGAAAGTTTGTTCCCTGAATAAGCTACTTCCTTTGATATCCTTTAGTAAATATCAGAGAGAATATGTAGGCAGAACGGGTTAAATTTGTATTTATTTTTACAGTATACTATAGTGAAATAAAGATTTCTATGAGAAAGGCTTAATGTGGTGAACATGAACTAGCCAATGGAAGCTAAGTGCATTTAAGTCATTATTATTCCTATCTCCTTATTGAAGTTAATGACATAAAATTACACCAACCTTTGGATATCAGATGGTTTTCAACTCCTCTCTTCCCTTCAGGGCCCAAATGCAATTAAAGAGGGATATAGAGACAAAGATAGATACATTTTCCAATTTTTAGGGAGGAAGTAACTTAATTACAGAAAAGTGAAATGGATGGAGTTTCTCTCTTAATAGAAAAGTTTAGGTAGTCCAGAGAAAGAATAAAGATCTTGAAAAGGCTTATTACATATGCCATTTCCTCTCATTTATTTTGAGTCAGCTATAAGCATGGGGAATGGCTAACCAGTAGCTTTCTAACTTTCTGGCCCAGTCCAATTGTATGCTCAATCTGTCTCATACCAGCTCATGAGAGTTGACTGTTAATTTTCAGGAATGTTGTGAAACAGTGGTCTAAAATGGCCATAATTAAACATTAAATTATATAACTTAAAATCAAATACATTCTATTAAAAGTAAAGGTAACAATCATATCAATTTCTAATTATTTTGCTATATTTACTCTATGCTCTTAAGGTTATTCGTATACTATATATTTACAGTTGCACTGTGCATCCTACCCAACTCCACCTTCAATAGAGTTACAGTGATACCTTGACATCTGGTAGGGACAAGAGAGAGGTATAGCATTTACAACATGGAGTTTGACAAACTATAAATTAGAGCAATTTACCTCAAGACAGCTGGTGGTTAAGCATTTTACAGTGCAATTTAGTAGCACACACATATTTATACATGCATATATACATTTGAATCAAAGTTTCACATTGCTGGACTGAATTATACCACTAGTTTCCCTGGATCTTCAGCTTGCAGAGAACAGACCGAAGGACTTTTCAGCCTCCATAATCATCACATGAGCCAATTCCTTAATAAATATATATCTTTACTGTGCTAAAAATGATCAATTTAACATACATATATTAAATATCTGCCACTTTCCAGGCTATGTTCGGGCCTCACCCACCTCCAAGGATCCATATACACTGAGTGGCCAGATTATTATGATCTCTGAACACATAATAATCTGGCCATATATATACTGAGTGGCCAGATTAATATATATATATATATTAGAGGCCCGGTACATGAATTCGTGCATGGATGTGGTCCAGCCAGCCTGGCCAGGTGGAGGGGACATGGGCGGTTGGCCGGCCTGCCTGCTGGCCGCTGGTCAAACTCCTGGTCGAGGGGACAATTTGCATATTAGCCTTTTATTATATAGGATATACACTGAGTGGCCAGATTATTATGCGTTCAGAGAGCGTAATAATCTAGCTACTCAGTGTATTTTAGTTTTGTTGATTTTAGTGGGCTTCAAGATAAGACAGAAAAATAACAAGGCCATTATTCCATCACACATATATTCTATTGGTTCCATTCTCTCAAGAAACCTGATTAATACTCTATCCATTCTGAGCTAAATTGCTGTATGTTATGCTTTATCCAAGTCAGTCCTGACATTCCAAACCAAGCTAACCTTCCCCTTGCAGTCTGTTGGCTCTGTGTGGTTTACACACACACACACACACACACACACACACACACACACACACACACACATGCACCCACACGCACACAAACGCACCCACACAATATTCCTGTTGCTATTATTAAATCTGAAAACTCCAGTTTATGTGCTGTTGTGTATTAAGAATATACAAATATAACATAGACATGATTATGATAACAATAAAAATTTAGTGCACACGTACAAAAATCTGATAATTGTGGATAAGTCTCTGGTGTGGATGAATAAAACTAACCATACAAGATTCAACTCTAGACGACTTTTCAAAAAACTGTAATCTGTTTGCCAAACAAGTAGAACTGAAGCTCATTTAAAGTCAAGGTAAATTACAGCTGATATTTCAGCTGATATATCAGTGCTATCATTCTGACAGAGAGGAAAATTCAATTAGCCTGACAAAACTTCACTAAGAAATCCTGATTACTACTTTTTCCCTTTATATGTTCTCAAAATGATATGCTGTTCAAATTTCCATTGAGTTTATGACAGTAAAAGTTTACCCCCCCAAAAAAAAAGAATAATTCTTGATCAACCATTTCCCCATTTAAAAACAGAAGTCAGTTAAACATGCCATTGGCACTTGTCCCATTTTCAAATTGAAGTGCCTTGTAAGAAGTGCCTTTGTACCTATCATTTCAATTTTATGTAAGCACTATTTCCTAAACAATTAAAAGGAGCATTGTTCTATGACCCTACACCAAAATATCTCTACCCAATCTCATTTTAGCTTTGTAAATATTAAAGCTCTTGCACCCTAACCAGTTTGGCTCAGTGGATTGAGCGTCGGCCTGCAGACTGAAGAGTCCCAGGTTCGATTCCGAGCAAGGGCATGTACCTTGGTTGTGGGCACATCTCCAGTAGGAGGTGTGCAGGAGGCAGCTGATCGATGTTTCTCTCTCATTGATGTTTCTAACTCTCTATCCCTTTCCCTTCCTCTTTGTAAAAAAATCAATAAAAATATATTTAAAAAAGCTCTTGCATTAGCTTTGTGTAAAATTAGCAGAACACACACATTGCATTTCATATATTTTATCTATTTATGCTGAACAAATAATTTAGGAAATATAACATAAGCAGGGCTGTCCTATAATTTAGAAATAAGGCTTACAGTCTAAGGAAGAAACTTAAAAAGAAGGAAACTAGCAGGAAATACTAGATATATATAAAGAAAATCCACTCTAAGGCAGAAACCAGGAAGTGAACCATGGCGGAGATTCTGAGACACCTACTTCCAATCAAGGAGACTAAGAATTTTAGGGATCTGGAAATAGATGGTTAAGGTAAACACGGGTGAGTAAATAAAGTGAAAATCTTTGTGTGAAATTGTTTTAAAGAATAAAGGAAAATAACAGAGATGGGGTATTCTGCCTTAGTGCAGGAAATGGGAGCCAGAAGCAACTGGAGAAGGGCCATGAGGAGCCCCTCTACACACCTGCCTCCCTGGCAAATTTATTCTCTGGTGAAGGTGTACCTATCAGGCTTGATTAGGACAACGACGTAGGTTATTTAATCCCTTCCCCGTGATTCTACATTCCCCAAGTAAGCCACCAACTTCACATGGGCTCTCTATGTAGACATCGCTTCAGGAAAGAAAATGTGCTATTCAACTAACACTAGTACTTCACCTACTTGGCATTATAATTGTCTATGTAAATCAGTGATCCTTAATGCGGCTGCATATTAGAATCACTGGGGCAATTTGAACAAGTATAGATATTAGCACCATTTCAGACCAATTAAATCATGATTCCATGGAACTGGGTCTAAGACCTGAAATTCTTTTTTTCTTTTTCTTTTTTAGAAACTGTTTATTTTCTGTCAATCTTACTTCCATTCTGTTTAAAAGTTTGTGGAAGAACAGCTTAAGACCACTAGTTAGTTGGTTGTTCCTACCCATTCAGTGGCCTGAGCAGTGGGGGCTGCAGAAAGGTCTTCAGGGGCAGGCTGAGGGCTCCAGCCTTCGGTAGGAAACTGCTGAGTGGGCACAGAGGGCACCTGCACGCCTTCAGACCAGCCTGCGACCTCAGGCAGAGCAGCAGTGAACTGGGGAGCTGGAGCAGTCCATCCTCCCTAAAACTCTTCCCTGGTCACACAGCCTTTCCAACAGCAGCCTGCACTTCCTTTCCAATCTCTTCTGTATCTCTGTAGACATATAGAGATCCGGCATGATCTTCCATGGGTGTTTGTGGGAGATGGTGCCACACACGCACAGAACTTCCAGGCCTGCATCCACCGCATCAGACCCACTGAGAGAGCCTCCTTGCTGTTGCCTGGGATGGTAATGTCCACAGCGTGCGGAGGAGAGTCTGTGTGACACAGAGCAGTGGTAGGCAAGTTAACATAAGACGCCTCTGTGAGAGGCTGGTGGTCAGCTCTGGGATCATAAGTCTTGACTCCCAGCAGGCTGCCTGAATCTGGTTAGTGATGGTTCCAGGAGTGAGGCGGCCAGCAGCAGGAGTGGCTCCGGTGGCAGCAGCAGCTTCAGCACAGCTCGCTGGCCAGTATTCTTGGAGGATGTGACACTGACATCAGTGGGGTCCCCAACAGCAACAATGGCAGAGCTGGCAGCAGATGCTTCTCCCAGGTTCATTTCAGATTTCTGATGTAGATGCCATCACTCTCCCTTTTGCAGATGTACTGTTCCACCTGGAAGTCAAGGTTGGTGCCCCCTAAGTGGGTTTCTGCTTACAAGGGCTTTGAGGGCATCCTCCTCCTTCATTTGCAGGACATCAAGGGCTCCGGACATTGTGAAGGTTTCCCTTTAAGTTACATGGGAACCAAGAACAATGCCGGATGGTCCCCTCAGGATAGTACGGAGAAAAGCTAAACCCTGAAGTTCTGTGAGTGATTCTTGTGGCACTCAGGGTTAAGAACCAGAACCATAATCAAACTGGCAATTTGGCTTATACATCAGCTTCTTGTCTCTTTGGTTGTTGCATGTCATCTTTTCATGATCAAATTCTAGGTAAATTGGCAAAGTTGAGGTTTTGGATTTGCAAACTTGAGGTCTAGTCCCTAGACATTTTGTTCTCAAAGTATGGTTTATTGAACCAGTAGGCTTGGCTGGGAGCTTTTTACAAATTCAGATTCTTAGGGCAGTCCTAAGATCTACTGCATCAAAATCTATATTTTAACAAGATATTTGGTTGATTATTTTCCCATTAAAGTTTGAGGAGCACTGTGCTTTAATGTTTTTGGAAGGACAATTCTTACACCTGTATATCTGAATGAAGCTACAAATGTTCATTACTGGGCCTCCCTCAGATTGCACATAATAGCCATGCAGCTAGGAAGCTTTCCACTGTGACGACTTTGTCACTTCTGCCTCTTTCACCATCAATAAGTATTTCAAATACTCCTGGGAGCCACAGATAATTGAACATGAAATGTTTACAAAATATCAACTATTTTAAAATTAGTCTCTAGTCCCAAAATACTAGAAGAGTGTTAGTGCTCTCATTTATGAATCTATGTTGTTATTCCACTTAGAAACCAGCATAGCAATAAAAAGTTACTAAAAAAAATAAAAATATATTTTTAAAATATATTTTACATAAAAAACTGTCATTTAATTACAGATATTCATGCAGCTGGTAGAGGCTCTATTTAGAACAAAATAAGCCACATAGCATTCATATGGAATTGGTCATTGCACCACAGCATTCTGAATAATGTATGAGGCATCCAGCAAAGATTAATTTGAATGAAAGAATATTCTGAATAACTTTCACTTTTTAATTCACATCAAAATTGAAAACAATATTACTGCTAAATCATTCATTCATTTTTGTTTACACTCTGAAGGTTGCATGGCTGGGAGTCTCTCCCAGGAAAAAGATGAAGTGCTTTAGAAATTAAATTACCCAGTGCACGTTCATTTTTCTTTCTTCTTTGGTAAATAATAAGTCCATACATTCTTATGCCTTCGGAGCAAGGGAATAAAAAGTCCTTCCATTATTTAAGGAAGAAGTTGAAGGTGGAAAACACCTAGTCATCAACAAGAGTCCATGATCCTGACCCGTGAAGTGCTTCAGAAAGAAAGAGCTACAATTAAAGAATGATTTGAAAATAAGCTTTGCAGATAGGATTCCCCTGAACACAATTGCATGGTAGCGGAATAACTGTCTGTAGGATGCCATGCCATGACCTTCCTCCAGTAGAGATCCCACCTTTAATGTTTTTTCTTTGTTTTAATGAATTATGAGATGCAGATATGAAGAGGGTTCATTGCCATTCTTTGCTAGAAGTGTCAAAAAAGAAAAGGATGATTCTCTCATCCTTATACACTCTGGCAAGCCCCTTTGTTTGTGTAGGATGAAAGCATCTGACTGAATATTTTGATCTGAATTCAGGAAGCAAAGGCAAGGCAGCTGATATTCTTCCTGAGTAGTTCTGCTGCTGAGTGTGTTTTCTTGCCAGATTTTCAATGTATCTCTCCAGTAAAAGTTAAGGAAAGTGAGACAGAAGTCAGAAATAGCAAAATATCCCACTTCAACCATTTACAAGTGAAGTAATTTAGAGAACTGGATATCAGAATCATAATTCTCCCAATTATTATTTTGTAAATAACATAAGACACCTTACAGTTTTTTTTTTTTAAAAAAAACGCACCTGCTTTTTAATAATCAAATAGCTAAATCCAATAATCTGAGTCATTAAAACCAGAAAGGCATTGACTATTCTTGTTCTTTCCAAACCCACTGAAATGTTAAAATGAAAATAAAAGTAAGAATTAATACAGTATTGTAATGGTGGTTAACAGTAAAGGGTGCCATCATTGCAAATCTTGAAGAATTTCTGAAATGATTTAAGATTAGTGGAAAACCATGGGAAATGCAAGGACTCACAATATTATAAAAACAGACTGCCAGAAGGTAACTTTTTCATAGACTCTGTTACCAAACAGAACATGTGAGGCAGCAAAATCTGGGAGCAAGGCTGAAGGTGGGCAGTCAGTGGGCTCATTAATAAAAAGGCTGCACAAACTTGTTTAATTCCCCTGTTACGTATTTTGATCCAATTAAAGATGAAAGAACAACTCTCTGAAGTAGACAATCTGCCACCAGAGATTCATTCTGTGGGTGACAGAATCAAAGCCAAAAATGGAATCATGGTCTAAGCAACCTCTGGATCTCTTCACAAACCTTGAAATTCAACTACTCACGTCATATAATACTAGAGCCCATTTGATCAAACATATTCCCAGTCTAACCCAGGACAGCCAGGGACCCTGTAATCAGATTTTAGATTGATTGTCCTCAAGGGCCATTAGAGATAAATAAACAGTCTAGTAACTAGTACAGATCAATGTAGACTCTTTATAATATCAATAACCAATTGTTTTTAATTCTAAAAAATTAACCATGATGATTATTTTTAAAAGCTAAATAAGAATGTTGATTAAAATAATGGTTATGGCTGGAAGAAAAAAAATAGAGGACAAAAAGCAAAACATGAAGATTGAGGTAGGGATCTAAAAAGCTGAAACAAGAAATTCTCTCAGAACACAATGCAAAGGGGAAGAAAAAGAAAATTATGAAAAATAGCTATGAGATATGGAGAATCAATTTAAGAGATCTATAGCAGGCAATATGGTCATTTCAGAGGGAGATAACAGAGCTAGTAAAGAGCAAGAAATAATAAGAAACAAAGGCTAGTACCCCCTCCCCCCCCCCGCAAAAATAAAACACCTGGATAAAACTAAGCTAAATTAACAATCAAATAAATAAAGAAAAATCATAAAACCCTAGAGAGACAAAAAGTTATTTTCATAGGTAAAAGAATCATGCTTAAATCAGACTTTTAACCTAAAACATGAAATTTTAGGAAAAACATAGTATAATATTTATGACACAAAGAGAAGAAATGCAAATGTCAACTCTTGTACCACTTAAATTAGTGTTTTGAATTCATATTCATAATGTGTTTATTTTTTTTCTTGATGATGCCTGAGAAAATAACAAAATAAAACAAACATCCAAGATACAGAAATACTCAAGATAAAAGAAAAATAAGCCATGAGCTCAGGAAAGTGTGTATTTAACTCCAAATAACTGGTTATATTATAGCTGTGAAGTAGGTATACTGATTTTATAACACAAAGATTCATGAAAGAGGCATACTGGGAAAACATAGTATATTATATTGGAACCACAACTGTAAACAGTTATAAAATCTGAAAGATAAATAGGGAGAAAGAGGAATAGGTAAGTTTCTCATTGGCAGGGGAGGTTATAGATATTGATTAGATGTTTACATTGATAGCAAAATGTATGCTTAAATATATTGTTTTAAAAAAAATGGCAGGCTCCAAATAGTTTCATTTGCCTCGGCAATAGCAAACCAAGACTTAATTGAAACTTCAATCTCTCCCAGAAATGTGATTTTTAAAACAGTCTACCTGAAATTTACTAATCAGCAATAATGAGGTAATCTGTATGATAAAACATTTGCACCCCTCCCCAACAAAACAAATGGTAGGGCCTGAAACAATCTTTCCTTTTTTTTTTTTTTTTCTAGTAACTTCCTTGCTCAAACTACCTTCTACCCATAAAACTTCACTGTTTTGTACAATTCCTGGGAGTATGTCTCTACTCCCTCAAAGGAATGCTGCCCAATTCATTACTTACTTAATAAAGCTAATTTGATTTAATAGGCTAAATTTTTTTATCTTTAACAATAGCTATTAAAAACTTATAATAATTTTTACTATAGAAATAGAATAAGATAGTAGAAATAGGACTAAAAACATAGCTTTAATTCTAAATGTTAATTCACAAATTGGGGAAATATAAACACATATACCCAAATCCAACAACTGAATGAATACAAAATAACAAATAACACATACATTTGAAAAATTTTAAAAATTAAATTAACACATAGAAAAATATTAGAAAGAAAGCAGAGTTGATAATATTAAAGGAAAATTAGTATCCAAATATTAAAGTGGTCTAAAACTATATAGTAACTAGAACTTTATGCATTAAACAACTTTAAAGTATAAAGAGTAAAACCTGTTAGTATAGATGAAAACTGACAAAAGATTGATCACATTGAATTGAACACTATCTCAGGTATCAGAATATACCAAAAACCTATTTAGGATGCAAAAGACTTGAAGAACAAAATGAATACAAACTATAAACATATAAAATGGGGCAAAATAAGGCTTTTTTTTTTTTTTTTTCATGAATGCTTCTGACAACTCACTCTGTGGGGTTAGATCTTTCCTTGCCCTTGGATAAAATTTCAGGCAGATCCCATCTTTCATTTGCTCACTTTTAGATAATACTAAGTTCTTCTGTGTGTTGCATACATGGAACCATGTCAAGGGGAAAGGAGGACACAGCTACTTCTTCTCTATTGCCCTCATCTGAAGCTCTGAAGCTACTGTCTCTCTCTACCAATTCACTTGACTGCCAATGCTTTTGAAGTTTGAAAGGCGATGGGGAGAAGTAAGGAACAGAGAATAACCTCCTAAACAGAAAGAGTTGTAAACTGGGGTCAATATTCTTTTAGCTTTCTCTATGTTAAATCCCGACTTCCGCTCCGAAGTGTGCTTTATAGGCTCTATGAAACATACTCATTGTTTTGAATCTCTCATTGAAATTATGTGATGCACTTTCCACAGCTGGCTGTTTATGATAACACCAGTGTCCCCCCCCCCCCCCCCCACACACACACACACACTACAGATTTTGGTTCCCAACAGTCTAATCCTATCCAGGAAGTTCTCTCTTGGAATCCCACCAAATCTCCAGGATGCCCTCTTAGGAATACTCCCAATAAGACAACCCTGGGCAACTCTGTCTGTGAATATATTCACAGGAAATATGCCTTTAATTAATCTGTGAGAAAGCAGTTATTCTCCAAATCACAGCTTCTCTCTACTGGGCTGCCACAAGTGACTTCCAATTCCTGCCCTCATATTCTCTCAGGCTAGTGGGGCACTAATTCACAACCTCCAGAGAAAATACCCGGCTTTCTGATTTGTCTCTTTGAAATCTTCCTCAATCTACTTGAGGTTAGAGGAGGAGCACCTCCCTACCCGCCTCATATTGTATTGGGGATTTGCCACAGCATTTTAAAAACTTTTACAAATAAATTTCCTCTACAAACCCCCAATTTCCTTTCATCCTTTCTATCCCTTTTTTATACAGGTGGTCAATTAGCTAGAAGTTGAAAACCTCCTTTGAAAGGCATGTGTAGGTGGTTTAAGACCTTACTTTACAACACAGGAAAAGTTATTTTCTACTATCATTTTGGTCTCATGAGAAACTCGGACTAACATCCCATTTACTATCCTGTTGCACAGCAAGTTGGCATTGGGGGCAACAGGTTTACCCTTGCAGACTATAGTTTTCCAGTGTCTATTATAGATCACACATCAGCAATGAAGATGTGAATTTATCCAGCTCAGGTCATGAATAGTTTCTCAGGAGAGTCCAAGCAACCTGGGACTCGATGGTGACATAAAATACTCTTAAGAAGAAATGACTGAGCATTTGGGGATTTAGCTGTGGCTAACAAATCTGTGACACTGGGAAAACCTCCATTGCCTCCACCACTTCAGGTGATAAAGAGGAAGAGCAAAAGCTATTTGAACAGACAGTCCATGCCCACTTCCAAACCTTAAAATGTTCTTAAATAAGGTATGGTTTTCCCATTGCAAAGTCAGAGGATACAATTGGCTTCACTCCATGAATATCTCCCTAATTTTGAGCATTTTGGATTTCTGAATTTTAAAACTAATCTAGACAGTGATCCCCCCAAATTATAGAAGTTATCATATTCAAATGGAAAACTTGTGTCTGCTGCTTCTAGCCGAATGCTCTTGCCTACATTGGCAGTTTAACTTGAAGACAATTCAAACAGAAGTACTGGAATTAGTGTTCATAGATCTTTGTTTTTAACTATTCAATATACCTGCAGCAGCATAACTCTTCACCTTTTAGGCCCAATTTATCCCACACAAGATCTGAGGGCACAAATGGATGCTCGCTTTTACTGTATGAGTGTCTGACTCAATTAGGGGAGGATTTTCAGAACCCCTTGATATGAAAAGTGCTCCCTCTAGTGGGAGTTCAGAAATCCAGACACTCCCATCCCTTAGTAAGAGAGACCCTCAAGAACAGAGATTTAAAGAAAACCTATTAAATATCTTCGAGATACAAAAAGGGGCAGATAGAATGCTCCTCCATAATACCTCCAGAACTATGCTACCATTTATCTCTGTACAATGTGAGTGATACAAATTATAATCCAAAAACCAGTATGCAGCTAACCTCAGGGACAAATTTTAAGAACAATACCTCTCAGTATTAATGTAGAAGTTAGGCTACTTAACCAATAGCACCAAACTAAAGTAAATGCTCCTGAACTGGGAACCACAGGGTAAAAGCAAAATGGATAACTATCAGAAGCCCACACTACATCTCACATTAGAGTGGTACAAGTTTATACCTGTATGAAAAGTGAAAGATCTGAGAAGATCACCTTCATTAACCAAATAGTGAGTAAATGGCCCACTGTTGTAGGACCTGGTATTGCAATGTAGTTTATATTCCAGTGGAGGGACATAGATAATAAGCAAATATGTTAAACAAATATGTTAAACAAATAAACATAAACAAGAAATGTGCAATATTCTGAGTGGAGATTAAGAACAATGAAGAACATTAAATCAGGGTCAGAGAATGGATAGATATTGTTTTTACATGGCTGGCCAAAGGATCCCTGAATAAGGACATATATTGGTAGAGATCTAAAAGATAGAGCAAGCCATACACATCTGGGGAAGAGAATAGCAGAGAGTGGGTAGTACATGCAAAACATCTGAGGTGAGACTATAATTGGCAGGCGGAAGGAAGACAGAGGAGGCCAGTGGGAGTGGAGCATTTAGCAAAAGGAGAAAAGTAGTAGGAAAGGTCAAAGGGGTCATTGAGGGCCAGGTGGGATAAGCCATTCTAGGCTTGGGTAAGCACTTTGAGTTTTATTTTGAGTGAGATGAAGGCTTTGAGCAGAGAAGTGTCAAATCATGACTCATTTTCAAAAAGAGTATTATTACCATGTAGAATACAGGGGTCAAGTGCTGGGCAGGGAGGTTAGTTAAGTGTTTTTGCAGTCCTCAAGATGGGACACAATGGTGACTGGATTAAGGTGTGTGTGTGTGTGTGTGTGTGTGTGTGTGTGTGTGCGCGCGCGCGCGCGCGTGTGCGTGTGCGCGTGCACGCGCGCGTCCACAAGTGCACATGGAGGCGAGAGATGGAGAAAGACAGAGAGCAGACAGAATGATTTATATCCATCAGAGACTACATATTCTTTTCAAGAAACTATAAAACATTTATAAAAATGAATAATTTACTAGGATATCAATTAAAAATCAGTTTTAAAAAGTAAAATGGGAACAGGCAACATTCTTCAATAACAGCAAAACCAAATTCAATATTAACTGTGATAAACTAGACACCAAATGTAACCCACTCAAAATACTTTAAAAAATCCTCCGTATAACTTTTAGCTTATTACCTGACAATCCATTTTAAACTGAGATCTATGTGGTCATTCCTATTGTTTGCCTAGGCATAGAGTAAGACTGCAAAACTAGGAGGCTTACATTTCTCAGATCTATGTCTCCAAACAATCTTTTTCCACGAATTCAGGACTTCTTATGATTTTTCTACACATCCTATCTCCCAGTATTTTTAAAAGTATACATCTCACCCCCCTTTTTTTTTTCCAGTCAGTATATGTTCTTAAAGTGTCCATCTCTTGGTAAAGCCTTTCCTGCCTTCTTCCTATTTCACGTGTTAGTCCAATTCAGAGTTTTCCCGTGCACACCAAGGGTGGAGCTCAACTGGAGGCCCCTCCACAGAGATCACACACCCCGGCTGCTCTCCAATGTGAATCTGCTCATGTTTTTTAAAAGTTAAATGATCAATAAAGGCCTTTCATCAATAATTAGTCAGGGAGGGTCCTCTGAAGTGAATAAAGGTGAGCTCTCTGGCTGACATCTTCCCCACATTTATTATATTTATGTAGCTCACCCATGTGTGTGTTCTCTGGTGTCTATGTAAGTGCACACTCTGGATAAAGTTCATCTGCATTCATTCGCAGGGCTTCTCGCCATTGCGAGGTTTCTGAGGTTGTCTAAGGACGGAGTATGCACTGAAAGCTTTCCCACATCGAGACGCATAATGGTTTTTCTCCAGTCTAAATGCTCTATGTTGCTTGAGGGAGAAATGCTTACTGAAGCCTCTACCACACTGATTACAGACATAGGCCTTCTCCCCTATGTGAGTTTTTACTAGGAGAAGGAGTTGTCCTGGGGAAGACCATGTAATTCATGCTGGAGAAGCAACTCAGTGAAGTAAACACTGAAAATCCATTCGTCATAGAGTAAGACTTATAAAACATGTGAGGATTCACACATTATAAAACTCTCTCAGTGTCATGAGGAGTGCAGTTGGAATCTCATCAGAAGAGTCACACTGGGAAGAACCCCTAAGCACCCTAATGAGCAAAAAATTCAGACTTTTGCTGAATGACATATTATTGGAAAAATGTAGGATAGAGATGTGGAAATGTTGAGTCTAGAATCTGTTAACAAGTAAGAAATAACCATATAAATCCTCTTCAATATATTTGTACTTGTGATTAATATTAAGCTAGAGTTGTTAAAAAACTTTTTAAAAGTGTGTATCTCTTAAAATTTGCTTTTAGTTTCCTAAACTTTGCTTTTCTAATTATCTACTTTATGTATGAAGAAGAAATGTGTCGACTATCCACTAGAAAAGAAAAAAAATCAGTTTAACATGATTTTATTGAAATCATCTAGGAGTATAGACACATACAGCATATATCTTTGCTTTGAAGAACCAGTCATGATATTTTCATTTTACTTCGTAAAGTGACTTTTAAGAAACAGAGAGAGGGAAACATCAATGTGAGAGAAACACATCTATTGGCTGCCTCCTGCACGTGCCCCCACCAGGGCCAGGGATCGATCCTGCAACTACAATGCATGCCCTTGACCAGAACTGACCAACAACCCTTCAGTCCGTGGGCAGACACTCTAACCACTGAGCAAACTGGCTAGGGTTAGATAGTTTTCTTAGAATTGCAGAGGATACTCTCTCCCCAAAATTTTCAAGCAATCACCTTTTTCAGAGAGGCTGACCAAATTTCAGATAAAAATTTTAAATCATCTAAAAGAGCAGTGGGCCTTGCCCATCTTTTCTTAATGACTTTAAACTGCTTTTGGCAAATTTGCATGCAAGCACCTTTAAAAGGAACAGTACATAGAAAACTGGCAATGCTGTATTTTTATTATCTCAAAGAGAAGTCTCAATAGACAACTGAACATTATGTGCAATTATTACTAATAAAATGACTTAAGGACTAATATTCTAAAAGCAAAAATATATCTCCATTTGAAGGAGATGTCCTATAACACAATATTGTCTTGTAACCATAACATCTTATAGAAGGTTAGCCCACTTAGCTACTCAGAGATGCATTTTTGCAACTTAATTAGTCTTGCAGAATTCATCAAGAAGTTATATGACTTTAAAATTAAAATTCTCACAGGTCCATTAATGAAATTTTTCTGTGGTAGAAGATTGGTAATACTGGTTTGAAATTTCTCCAAGTCAAAGTTATTAGAGCAATACTCATGGAAAAGAATTTGGAGGCTTTTATTTTCCCACTAGCTTTCCCGTTGCAGGAAAAAATCCTGCAATAGGATTTCCTGCTGCACTCTACCCTGCCTCCGTTCCTCCCTTGTTCGCCCGCCTCACCTTCTCCTCCAGCCAGCCCGCGTTTCCCTTCGCCCCCGGCCCCACCTCCGCTCCGCCCGCCCCGCCTTCTCTTCCAGGCCTCCCTTGTTTTCCTTCACCCCTGGCCCCGCCTCTGCCCCGCCCTTGTCACCCGCCCCGCCTTCTCCAGCCCACCCGCGTTTCTCTTCGCCCCCGGCCCCGCCTCCGCCCCGCCCTTGTCACCCGCCCCGCCTTCTCCAGCCCACCCGTATTTCCCTTCACCCCCGGCCCCGTCTCCGCCCCGCCCTTCTCCCCGGGCCCCGACTCCGCCCCGCCCCTCCGCCCCACCCCCCCACTTGCTTGCTTCTTTGAAGCTTTACTCCCTTCTGCAGCTGTTGGCTTCTTTGGATGCTGTCTTTATATGCAAATTAGCCGCCATCTTTGTTGGGGCAATTTGCATACTCATCCTGATTGGTTGGTGGGCGTGGCTTGGCTGGTGGGCGTGGCTTAGATGTAGCGAAGGTGCGGTCAATTTGCATGTTTGTCTATTATTAGATTAGATTTGTCTAAGTGTTGTTTTCTAATGAAAATATTTGCCCCAACCATTTACTCCCTCACCTTCCTCTGTGTGAAGGTGGAATGATTATCTCTGTAACTACAAGTCTTTTTTTATTTAAACTGTAGGTAATTAATTATGCTATCCACTCAACTGATCATCAAAGCACATGGACTTTTCCTAGGCAGCAGCATAAACAGGGCAGTTTCATGCCAAAGAATTCTCTGTTGTCCAAATATTATCAACATTGCAGTTATAAGAAATAAATGGAAGGTTGCCTGAAGGATAAGCAGTTCATTAATTTTCTCCTAATATCCTAAATTTTATCCTTGCTTTAGTTAGACCATCAACAATCTGCACACTTATACTGTTTTCTCTCAGATCCTCATAGAAGTGCTTTCTGTGAATTACATTCTGGAGGTATGCCACTACTTTGCTCTGAGGAACAATAGTATTAACAATAACAGTGATATTATTCTCCCTAAAAACTGGTTACTCCTGTAATCTTCTCTCAGTACCTCTCTGGCTTTATTCATCTTTCCATTTGCTCAGACAAAAAAACTTTGGGTCCAAACTTTTCCTGATATTCCACATGTAATTCTTCATCACATTTTGTTGTCTCTAACCTCAAAAAAAAAAAATAATAATAATACAGATGTTGACTAGTTTTTGCCAACTCCATTGCTACCACCAAGATGTAAGCTACTATTGCTAGTCACCTATATAAATCCAAGAGCCTCCTGACAGAAGAATCAGATGACCTTATTCAAATATAAGTCAGATGATATTACTCTTCTGCTCAAATTCTCCACTAGCCCCCACTGCACTAAGAAGGCAACAAGCGGTCTACAAGGGCCTGCTGGTTCTGGGCCCTCATTAGCTCTCTGACCTCATCTCCTATCACTCTCCTCCTCATTCTTGTTTTAGATAGACCGGTCCATTTATCATTCCTCAAACACTCTGAACAGCCACTCTGCTCCCTCTGTCTGGCAGGCTTCCTTCAGACATATTTATGCCTTCTCTCTAATGCTTCAGGAGAGCAGTTAGACATCAATCAGGCTGGCATGGGAGTGGTTAGGGGGTGATCAGGCTGGCAGACAGAAGCGATTTAGGGGCAATCTGGAAGGCAGGCAGGCGAGCAGTTGGGAGCCAGCAGTCCTGGATTGTGAGAGGGATGTCCGACTGCCCGTTTAGGCCCGATCCCAGGATCGGGCCTAAACGGGCAGTAGGACATCCCTCGAGGGGTCCCAGATTGGAGAGGGTGCAGGGTGCAGGCTGGGCTGAGGGACACCCCCCTCCCCCGTGCACAAATTTCATGCACCGGGCCTCTAGTACTAGTATAAGCTGCTTCGAGTTCCTTTTGAAACTAGACATAGCCCAAACTAACCAATCAACCCAACAACAAATAAGCACATGAACCAAGAAGAAAACATACAAATAAAGTGATATAGATGAAAGACAAAGAATTTTGGGTTAGAATTATATTATCTCAAAATTATATTCAAATAATATTGCTATTGATACCTTGAAGGCTGAATTAAAAGCTGTCCTATCAAATTTCTCTCTCCTGCAAGATAGTTTATACATCTTTATGCATAATGTGAGGAACAACCAATAATTTAATATGAAGTGCTTTATTAGTCTAAGTAAATAGTTGTTGCCATTAATTATATATTTTCAGTTCTGTACTCTGAAACTTAAACACAATCTTCAGGCACTATTTTCGTTCATTTGTTAATTTAAAAAAAAAAGACTGGTTGCAGCATAAGGGCAAGTGGATAATGATGATTTCATCACATTCTAAATGAATTTGCATTTATTATTAAGGTAGTCACATAAACGTTGGTTTCCTTTATGGGCAGCACACACACAACTTGCAAACTCACTGCAGCCCTTTCTAGTGCCTTCCAACTCTACTCCCAGTATAATTTGGGGATGTTATGTCTGAAATCTGGACCATTTCCATTAAGCAGGAAGAGCACATTCTCAGAATGGAGGGTCACAGATAAAATATGCTTTTTCCACTGGTTCTATCTAACCAGTCTGCCCTTCCTCCTTGAGGTCAATGGAGATGTGGGATTGAAAAATGTAATTACCATGATACTGTCCTCTTACTGGTACTCATAATTCTCTGAAGAAAATAGAGATCATTGTCTTGTACCGTACTTCCAAAACATCCTATATTGATTTCCAGTATACAAGCAAAGGGGAAAAAAAAAAAAGAGAGAGAGAGAGAGAGAAAGACTCATGGACACAGACAACAGTATGGTGATTGCCCGAGGGAAGTAGAGATTAAGGGGAAGTACAAGAAGGTAGAAAGGGGGAATAAAAGGTCATGGAAGGAGACTTGACTTGGGGGGTAAACACACAATACAATATAAAGATGATGTCTTGTAGAATTGTATATCTGAAACCTATATAATCTTATTAACCAACTAGGAGCCCAGCGTGTGATTTGAAATCGTGCGGTGCTGCCCACCCTCAAGTCCCCTGTACGACCCTGCCTCGCTCCCTGGGCCCCGCAGCAGCTGCGGCCGCTGCCAGTCTGGCCCTGCCTCACTTTCCAGGCACCGCAGCAGCTGTGGTCATTGCCGGTCCGGCCCTGCCTCACTCTCCGGGCCCTGCAGCAGCCATGGCCACTGCTGATCAGGCCCATCCTCAGTGCAGATGCGCAGAGGCCCCTTCTGCCCCGCCCCCGACGCTGCGCATGCAACCTCCTCCTGTCCGGTCAACCTGTTACGGCATCCTGGTTAATTAGCATATTTCTCTATTATATATATATATATATATATATATATATATATATATATATAGATGCCTCCTCAATAAATTAAATTCATAAATAAATAGGAATAAAAGGCTTTTAGGCAGAGGTTTTTGTGTCATTTTAAAATTTAGTTTTCTTTAATTAAACCACTGAACTAAACAATTAATTAATGTTATATAAAGGCTTCATAAAAACATACAAAATGGTTTATGTTTTAGGCCTAAACTCTCTTATTGATTTATAAAAATTCTAGAGGAGCTATTGCAGTGGGAAACTGCATTTTTGTTTATAGCTTCATGGTATGTGCTTTTTATAAATGTTAGCATTTATAATGTCATATTCTATATTTTTGACATTCAAAAATATGTCAAAATTCATACTGAAAAATAAAAGGCTAAATTCATTAGGTTAAGGTCAATCTGTAACCTCATAAAAGTTTCTGGTAGCCCTAACCGGTTTGGCTCAGTGGATGGAGCGTTGGCCTGTGGACTCGGGGGTCCCAGGTTCGATTCCAGTCAGGGGCATGTGCCTTGGTTGTGGGCACATGCCCAGTGAGGGGGGGTGTGGGGGGCGGCTGATCGGTGTTTCTCATCTATGTTTCTGACTCTATCCCTCTCCCTTCTTCTCTGTGGAAAATCAATAAAATATAGTTTAAAAAGTTTCTGGTAAAATTTTTAATCATTCAGAGACTGAGAAATATTTTGTTCATGGTGGGATCTTTAACCCACTGTCTTTCCTGCCAATTCAACCTAATCTGTATTTCCCTTGGGCTGTAGCATCAGAATCTTATGGATATTTGTTAAAAAGGAAAGTTATAGGGTCTAATCTTAATTTATTAATTCCAACCTTAGGTTCTTATTCTAATGGGCTTCCTGATGTTCAAAAACTTCTGCACTAATTTCAATCTTTCCTCAAAGTCTCTACCTGTACAGCCAGCCCTCTGAGCGAAAACACATGATTTCTTTTACACACAATTTATCTCATAGTAGAATCAACAAATACTATCAAGCCATGGGACCATCCTAGTCACCCTACTTCAGCTAGACTACAGAGGAAAGGAAGTTGAAAAACTAAGACATATGATGAAATGAATAGCTTCAATGAGAAGAAGCCTGGAGTCAGACCAGGAATAAGGTTGAGCATTATCTCCGTAACTTTATTGATAGGAGAGAAATTTAGGAGTAATATGCAGTATTGCTGAGAACCAAGACTGGCACTTCTGGCCTTTAGGACTCATATTTACCTAAACTTAGCCAATTCATTTGGTTCTCAATGGCTTCATCAAGATAGAAACATAATGGGTAGGATTACTTGAATGTTGATTTTAATACAGTATTTTAAGAATCCAACATTACAGATGATCATGATGACTTGATAAGTATAGTATTAGTTATCAAGAGAAAGTTTATTAGTGATCTTTTGCCAGTGCTACACTATAGCTAACAACACTATATTGTATACTTGAAAGTTGCTGAGATAAAATCTTTCATCACAGGGCTGGCCAACATTGCCCAGTGCTTAGAGCATCAGCTTGCTCACCGGAGGGTCTTGGGTTCAATTCCTGATCAAGGACATGTAGCTGGGCTGCAGGGCAGATCCTGCCCCAGGTTGGGACGTGTGTGGGAGGCAGCCAATCGATGTGTCTCTCTCCCATTGATATTTTTCTCTCTGTGTCTCTCCCTCTCCCTTCCACTCTCTAAAAATCAATGGGAAGATATCCTCAGGTGAGGATTAACTACAACAACAATAATGAACTATTTTTCCTTGTATTCTGCAGCACATAACCATGCATTTCTCTCAGATACATATCTAGCAGTGGGATGCACAGTCACAGGGTACGTATATCTTCCACTTAACTAGAAAATGATACACCCTTTTCAAAGTGGTTTTGTCAGTTCACATGACTACCAGCAGTGCATGAGCATCCCTGAGGACTCTGTCACTACCCAACTGTGTGCATTTGTCAGGATACGTAGTTTACTATTCACCCATCCACCCATCCACCCATCCACCCATCCACCCATCCACCCATCCACCCATTCAATAACGTTTAAGATTTTCTGTGTCCCAGTCAATGTGCTAGGCACTGAGAACACAATAGACACTGGCTGCTTAGCTGTATCCGTTAGAAACTGAAATAAAGACAAACAAAGCCTGAGTGCCCCACAGGATTCAAACTTCTATCAACACGCCACGGGGCCAATAAACTATGAACATGGTTTTTTCAGAAAAACGTCCTACTGCAGAGGTAAAAAAAAAAATCTAATGCATTATATTGGTAATGATTAGAGATCATATGCAACAGCAGTTCAAGTTGCTTCATTGCTATTCAAATAGTTTGATATGTGCATCTTAGATGGGAAATATTTTTCTTTCATGTCATAGGAAACAATTCCTGGATTGTTGCTTTAGCGGTTGCTTTAGGTTGTATGCCTTAGTTTGATAAATTGATGAAATGAAGAAAAGGTGCCTCAAAATAGCAACAAATGGTATGCTATGTCATGTCAGAGTAATATTGAGTCAGTTCAGTTTTTAAATAGGAATTCTGATTTCATTTGAATTCAATGAACACATTTTCTGAGTGCCTCTGTTTTTGCACATGCATCTACTGTACTCATAATTACAAAATTAGTGCATGTAAATCATATACCAAGACACTGGATCATTATAGTTTTGATACTCAGATACAAATATATATTTGTGTGCATAAATTCAAAAGGAAAAGAAAAAGAAGAACCTGAGCAAACCTGGCACTGAATATGAAGTAAAAGACTATACAGCACAGTAATTTTCTTATTCCCATACTAATTTTCCACGGGAGTTCATTCTGATAACCCAACTCTGGCAGTGGTCTGCACACCATGCAATTGGGGAATTATATATCATCTGAAGATGTACGCAAAAGTGATATTTCTCACCTGTATTACTGCACTGCCCTTAATCCTTTAAAACTCATATTATCTATAATAATAAAAGTGTGATATGCTAATTAGACCAGATGTCCTTCTGGATGTCCTTCCAGACAACCTTCTAGATGAAGCCAGTGCTGCGAGGGAAGCCTGGGTCCCGGGTTCTAGAGGGAAGCTGGTGCCGGAAGCCAAGGGAAGGAAGGCCTACTCTTGCACGAATTTCGTGCATCGAGCCTCTAGTTTAAGATAATATGGAGAGGCTAATATATGTTTCTTTAAAATAGGTGTGTTCTTCCCCCTTTTGGTGAGACTTGTTCTTAATATTCATTCCATAATAGGCATTTAAACCTGTGCAAAATCTCTTGATTATTATAGGAACCTTGTTGCTGCATTACTTCAAAGAAATATCGCCCTGGCCAGTGGTTTCAATGGTTGGAGCATCGGCCCATGCACCGAAGGGGCGTGTGTTTGATTCCCAGGCAAGGGCCAGTCCTGGTTGGGGCCAGTGAAGGAGGCAAGCAATCTATGTGTCTCTTTCACATCGATGTTTCTCTCTCTCTGCCCCCTGCTCTCCCTCCCTTCCACTCTATTAAAAAAAAAAAAAAAAGAAATATGGGAAAGTGTGAATCATATATAAAATAACAATCAAAGCAGCTATAAAGCTCAAAATTAGTTTAAAGTGGTAAATGGCAACTGCCAATGGAATGTGTAAAACTGGATTTGCACTCAATACAGGCTGCCCTGCACAGAGAATGCAGGCTTCATCAAGAGCCTGTCATCCAGAGAGACTGCCAGCCCTGTTTACAGTCACCCATACAAATCACTTCCTGTAGCATATAAAGTAATAGGGTAGATTTATAGTAGCAGGAGAGGCTGATAAAACCACTGGCAAGATGTAGCTTGCACAAGTCAACAAATTAACCAGAAGGAGCAGCTGGGGAAAGAAGTACAGGCATATGGATGTGCATTTGGTTAAAATGCAATGTTGACTTCAAAACGATGGGAAAATAATTCTCTTCCTTCGCCCATGCTCACCCCAGGGCACAGAATCTAAACAGGATACTTTCAAACTTCATTGTCTGCCTGCTGCTGGGAATCAGGTGTCATATATGTAAGTCTTCTATTATTGCTCTAAACCCACAATCCTTCTCGACAATCCCCTTGGCTATAAAAAGGAACGGCTGTTACAAAAGTGTATATTCTCATTGTCAGCTGTAAAAAAAATGAGCAGAAGATGAGAGAGCCCTAGGACTTACAGGCTTGCCTCAATCTAAATATGGCCTGCAAACTATGTTTGCTTCATCATTTTGAAAATCAACACACACACACACACACACACACACACACACACTCACACTACTGTAGCGAACACTTTTGAAAGGTCTAAGTTGGGAGAAAAAGGTTCCTCCTCGGATTACATAATTTTAATTACGTCGTCCTTCTGGCATTTTAGCAGGTGGCATTTCAGTGATCAATGAAGCTCCAGCATCTGGCTTCTTTGTATAGTATGCTTGTCTGCCAGTCCACTGATCTAGAATTACATTATTATCACCATCATTTTTAGATGCCTATAAAAATCAGATCTTCTGGCACCTTTCCTCATTTTGTAGCAGGAGAGTTTTCCTGAATTTTCTTGTATTTTATTCTTAGGGAGACTTTTTAAAATTCCAAACTTTATTTTCCTTTGCCTCTTTGGTTCCTTTCAAAATCCTTATACTCACGGCATGTGTTATACTCAAGAAAGATTGGAATAGACATATCAAAGCACAAACCTTAACATGTTAGGCAGTTAATAAATGTAATTGAATGATTAGTGATGCCAAATGTGCCTGGGAAAGATGACATCTGGACATTTCAAAACATTTTCATCTTGCAGAATGACTTTGTGTATACCTTTGGCTTTGATGTAGTGCTCAAAATATGTTGTCATGTCTATCATCTCATTTGATCTTCACAGTATTCTTGTGAGCGAGACAGGAAAGTCATTCATTCAATATTTATTGAGTATCTCCTCTGTGCCAGGCAATGCTGTTGGCACTAGGAAAAGAAAGATAAAGGAAACTTCCCTGTTTTAAGAGAAGGGGAATCTATCCTGGAGATGATCACTGCTCATCTGCAAATGTGGAAAAAGAAGCATCGAGATTTAAAAGTTGACCCCTAGTGAGCAGTGGCAGGGACAAGGTTAGTAATCAGGTCTCTGGTTGCTGCTCTAGGGTCCCGGGTTATAGTGCCTCTATAGACAGGCACTGATTGCTGCAATAATGACGAGGACAAACCCTGAGCTGATATATTCAGTTTGTTTATTTGGATGGAAACCCTCAGCTTGATCTTGACAATATAGCATGTGCATTTTAAAGGCTCTGTGCACCAAAGGATTTTCAGTTATTAATTATACTGGGGAGAAACGTTTTTGGTGTGTGTATCTGTTTTACTGCATAAACTGGTCCTAATGAGTTGTGAGCAGAAGACAAATAGAATCTTTCTCACCAAGCCTACTCCAAACAATCTCCATAACATTTCCTTTCTTCAGCTTTTTAAAGTTACTTTCTGGTATTTCAAAGATCTACCATATGATTTCACTTATATGTGGACTCTAATGAACAAAATAAACAAACAAAATAGAAACATAGATACAGAGAACAGAGTGACAGCTGCCAGAAGAGGGTAGTGGGATATAGGAGCTGGGTGAGAAAGGTGAAGGTATTAAGCAAAAAACAAACAAACAACAACAAAAAACCCCACCTCATAAACAGATAATAATATGGTAATTACCAGAGAAAAAGGGGGACAAAGGTGGGGGAGGTGGAGGGAGAGGAAGGTGAGGATAAAAGGGGATATACATTGATGGAAGGAAACTTGACTTGGAGTGATGAACACACAATACAACATACAGAGAATATACTAGTATTATAGAATTGTATACCTGAAACCTATGTAATTTTATTAATCAATGTCACCCCAATAAATTCAATTTTAAAAACACACAGAAATCATCCAGTTTCAACCTAGGGAATCAAGAGTCAGCACTCTGAATGTGGAAAAAGCCTAGAAGAGCCAGGGGTGGTGAGAAAAGATGCTGACTCTACCCGCTATACTTATGGAGGCACTGAGTCCAGGCTTCAGCTGGGAGAAGGGAGAAACTTTCCACTGTCCATGAGCCTTTCTTATTTTTCTTTGCTTAATCCTGTCACTTTTTATAACATTCCAATACCAAATAATGACCTTTTCTATTTGCTGCCATAACTATGCCTATGCCTTTCTTCTACTTCATGCAATAATTTTGGAAGATTGGACTTAGTGTGCATCATTTGTGATTCAAAGAAGAAGCTGTAGAGTAATGATTTGTATGTGTTCTAAGACTATGAGTTCTATGTACAACAAGTAGAATATACACAGATATAATGGTTCATATCACTTCCGAGGCCAATAATCATGGGAGACATGGATTGTAATGACCATGTTGGTCATTTATCTATATTTCAAAACACTTTAGAGATGGAAAAGACATGCTTAAGTCATCCAGGGCTCACTAAGCTTCTCTAGGGCTAACCCCAGAATGCAGTGAGTTTTTCTGGTTTATGGATCTGCCCTTGTTTCTTGAAATGCACCATGCCTTTAAACCATTTTATACAAATGTTTAAATTCTCAACATTACAGAACTAAACCGAAATTTGTTAACCTTACATTCTTATATGTCTTTTTGGCTAACAGAAATAAAATTCATGAATCAAAAACCCAAAACAAAATTAAAAACAGGGAAAAGCTTATAAATCTAAATATGGGTCCCAACATTAACAGTTGAACAGGGAATATGATTTTTAAATTCTTAGTGGATGATAAGGTTGTATAGAAACTGAACACCAACAAAATATTTAAAGCCTGGAATCACTAACCAGAAATTACACAGTTGGATCCCAGGCTAACAGCAGAAAGGGATTATGAGTAGACCTACACTGTTCGGACTGAATCCACGCCTTTCTCCGATAGCAGTATCTCTGATAGCTCAACTTTATATTCCTGTAATGAGGAGCCCCACATTACTTTCACCTAGTAAATTTACAGTATTTTCTACTTATTGATGTTTTTTGTAGTTATTGCTCATTAGTTTGTCAAACCATCCAGTTTCTTCCATTATTCACCATTATTCCACCCACTATTCACTACTGACACTGAACTTCATTGGGTATGTTACAGGAACTCAAGGATTTTATTGGTTGCCAATTCTGTCATTTGAAACAATGAAAAGCACAGAAGTAATATTGGTGCCAATGCATAGAAGTCATGTATAAATTTTGAGTCATCTCTAAATCTCCTATATATACAGCCCTTTAGACTGCTACAGAAACCTCCAGTTTGATTTAGAGCTTCACTTTGGAGTTACACTCTAAGGGATAGAGGGATTATTTTGCTGGACTAATTTTTTAGGAGGTAATCTATTAAGATCCTATTTAATAGTCTTGTAAATGCTCAGTAAAAATTCCAAAAGAAAAATATATTTTGCTCTTCTGATTATAGCAGCCCACTCTGATAACATCATATGATATAGTATTATTGGAATCTAACAATAACACTATTATCAGACCCACTGGTTCTGAAACAATCCGGCCCATGGAACTGTTTCTGATTAAAGTTGGTGAAAAGTCAACAGTCAATGAAAATAGCAAGCTAAATCATCACTGTGTATTTTCAGAGTTGAAGAGGTTATCAGGATACATCTCAGTGTATTAAACTACATTAACTCAGGTATGATTTAAAAGTCTTCCGTCTCTGAGTAAGAATCATGCTATGGATAAAAACATTCTGTCTAAAATTCCCCCTACAGCCATCCTAGCTGCTTTACCTTCTATCAGTCTTTTACATTTTCTAAATTCCAGTGGTATGTGCTGCTAACATGCATGGCAATTTTATGATGTCTTCTATTATCACTGCTCACAAACTGACTCTACTTATGGATAAGGGACATGCTTCACATATTTCCTATATATATATATTTAAATTTTTAAAAATTTATTTTAGAGGCGGGGGAGCAAGAGAGGGGATGGGGAAGAGAGATAGAGAACCATCGATTTGTTGTTCCACTTATTTATGCATTCATTGGTTGATTCTTGTATGTGCCCTGACCGAGGATTGAACCTGCAACTTTGATGTATCCAGACAATGCTCTAACCAACTGAGCCGCCCAGCCAGGGCTTCCTATATTTTTCATAGTATGTCTAGCATGGTGCTGGGCAAATAGAAAGCATCTCATAAATACCTGTGTATCAGTAGTAAGTATAATGCCAATTATTCTTGAGAAAGAGAAACTAGATTAAAGGTTGTTATAATATTTATGGGCTGTGATTAAGCACTAACACCTCATTTACTCAGGGAAGGTACTGTGTGCTTTAAAACAATTTGCAATTGTCTTTTTATATGATACTATTTGAAAGCACAGTAGCTCCCAATAGTCTCAATTCTGGGGCATATTTATTATTTGATAAGACTATGAGTCTGTTTTCATTTAGATATATTTTCCTCAGCTCTGGTCAAGCTATTTCATTTCCTTATGGTATTATTAAACTGGAGGGCACAAAATCACTTTCCTAATGACTACTTTTTTTCTGGAAAAGTAAAAAAAACAACTATTTAACACATAAGACAATTTTTAATTTATAAATTAGGCACCGTAAGATATTAAAAACAATAAATAACAGTACAATTAAAAAATTTTAACACTAATAGAAGTTACATGAATGTGATCTTTCTCTCTCAAAATATCTTATTGTACTATACTCACCCTTCTTGTTGCAATGATGTGAGATGATAAAAAGCCTACGTGGTGAGATGGAGTGAGGTGGATGACGTAGGCACTATGACTTGGCATTAAGCTACCATTGACTTTCTGATGATACATCAGGAGGAGAATCAAAACTAGCAACTAGCACAGATTTATTTTCCCTTCTTCACAATTTCTCAGATAGAAGATTCATTGGTACTGTAGATCTTAGCAACCTTAGCATACCACATTTTTTCCCCTTCCTTATTAAGTCAAGAACTTTAAGTCTTTTCACTCAAAAGAAGCACTTTATGGTTTTTCTTTGTCAAATCTGAAATGCCAGCACTTTGGAAACATTTGGGGTAAAATAATGGTCATGTGAACACAGCACTGTAATACCACCACAATTAATCTGATAACCAAGAAGACTACTAAATTACTAAGGGGCGTATACAGTGTGGATACACTGTAGAAATGGATGACTCATGTCGTGCAGGATAGAGCGGGCCACAAGATTTCATCACACTAGTTAGAATGGCATGCAGTTTAAAACTAATGAATTATTTATTTCTGGAATTTTCCATTTAATATTTTTGGACCATGGTTGACTATCAGTCACTGAAATCACATAAAGTGAAACTACTGATAAGGGGGTCTACTGTACTTTCAACAACCATTACTATGGTACTTTGTGATTCACTGAGCCTAACAGGTTAAGTAAAATCATGAAACTATTCACTTACAGACTAACTATTCTTCCTGAGGCCACCTCACAATGGTGGGCCAATGAGTCCTAGAAATCTCCAGAAAAACTCTAAATAATATTATTTTCCTTTAACTACTTCTTAAGAGAGCACAGCTCTTGACTTGGGAATTGACTGACCTTGTAAATTTGGCCAAGTGACATAACAACTGAGATGCAGTTTCTAACCAGCAAAGAGGGGATAAAATATATTGATTACATTGAGTTGCTACAGAATTCAATGAGATAATGCATGTCACACATGTAATAAACACTCAGTAAATAAGAATTTCCTTCTGATTTGAAAGGCATTAAGTGTATATTACTTTGAATAATGTCTGTTAAAAAGTTAAAACAGAAGTCTGGGCTGTGCATTAAGAGAATCTACCTCATACTCTCATAGTGATGGCTGCCAAGATTGTTAAAACAATACTTGTGAAAGCCTGGTGAGAGATGAAAGCATACTAGAATTAATCCATAACACTGTCAACTCATTAGTTTGATTACAAAGAGTTAGTGACTGATGGTTTCTAACAGTGTTTACAGTGGTCATTAGCCTAGGTCAGTGGTCGGCAAACTGAGGCTCGTGAGCCATATGCGGCTCTTTGGCCCCTTGAGTGTGGCTCTTCCACAAAATACCACATGCGGGCGCGCACGTACAGTGCGATTGAAACTTCGTGGCCCATGCACAGAAGTCGGTTTTCAGCTCTCAAAAGAAATTTCAATCGTTGTACTGTTGATATTTGGCTCTATTGACTAATGAGTTTGCCGACCACTGGCCTAGGTCATAAGAGTCAACATGCATTTATTTCAAATGTAAGAAATCTTTATTGTAACTTATCTTTTCACGATTCCACAGTTCATATCAATGGTTTTTATGGACAAGCCCACTTTACTTGTTTCACTGAAATCTACGATCTGGCACCTTTAATTTATTGTGGTTCTTATAAAAACCACTGAACCAAGAAGAAGACATATGGTTAATTATGTGCCACTTTAGGAGAAATGTTATACACAGTGAACAAAAAGGACATTTATAAAGTAAACATTATAACCTAATTGGTTACTTGCCCCTTATGAATTAGAGCTAACTAGCACACAGGAAATTTGCATTTCAGTGGTTACATCACTTGGCCAGAATTTCAGGATCAGTCAGCCAATGGTCAAGTCAAGATTTAAGCTCATCTTCTTAATTCAAAGTTAATATTCATTCTATGTGCTGTGTTCTCTCAGGAAGTGTATTTGAGGTTTTCATGGAAACTGTTAGGACTCATTGACCCAAGATGGGGCAAAAATAAGTTGTCTTTAGTGTTTGTATTATCTATATGAAAAGCAAAGCTCTTCCGTTAAAACTTGAATCCCTTTTTCTTTAGTCCTCCTATTTTGTAAAGGATGTTTATGTTTAACCTGTATCGAGAGATATTGTGAAATTAATTTGTAGACACAACTTTTAATCATTCATGCTAATAAAAACATTTTAAAACAAGTACAATAGGAGCACTGGCCAATCAAAATAGATCATGGCTGTACATCATAATAAGCTTAACTGATTCCAATTTTTAATTATTGTTACCAGTTCCTAAAGTCAATGAGGTTATATATAGTGCAATAACCCACTGTGTAGATAAACAATAAGATTTAAAAGTGATGTTGCAAAATGAGAAATCAATGGAAGCATAATGCTTAGGTATCAACAGTAGGTCTTTCTCATTCCTCTTTCATCAGAATTACCCTTTAACCTGAATGACCTCTTGCTTCCATTAACCGTTACTGATTACACATGAGGAGGTTGGCTATATCTTTCCAACTCTATCAGGCCATTGATACAGGTATTTTTTTCATAAAGAAACATAATAAGTAAAACCATTCTAATTTGTAATATTTTTTTTTCTTTTTTGGTCTCTTTTGAAACCATTTCCAAAGATTAAAATAACATCATTATGCTTAGAATGTCTAGAGCTCGGTTAAATAAATAGAGCAGATTGACTGTTGAGACATTGTAAGTTTTATAGCCAAATGCTCTTCAGTCATTCTGAGAACCATTCCCTGCTGAGTGTGTGCTCAGTAAATATGTGAATAAAAATGATCTTGGTAAAGCGCTGGGGCAGAGAAATAAACTGAGGACCTAAACAAAATATGCCATCTTTTTTAAAAGGGCTTAGCGAGTGAACTGGTGGCTTACAACATTTTTGATCATCAGCCACAATAAGAAATACATCTACATCTTGATCCAATATACACATCCTGCCTTTAACATGAAATTAAAAATTAACTTCTGATCCAATAATAACACCCAAGTAAACTGACTCATTATCATAAAAAAGATTGCTATAGAATAGTACTTGGAAAGCAATTATTGTACTGTAATAACATTAACACCCTTCAGAAATTCAATATCTTTTAAGCATTCTGAATATAATAAAATGGATTAATTTAGGATTACTAAAGGCATTATTAAAATATATAGATGATAGTAATTATTTAATAATACTAATATGTAATAAAATATTTGTTCCTGATGTGTTTGAAGGCTACTTTGTAACTATAGATATTTAAATAACTGCATTTGTAAACTGGTTGCGCCTATAAGAAATTTCAAGAGTTCTTTCATTTTGAACATATATTAATTTTTATAAAAATGCTATTTGTGTTAGCACATAATGGGTTTATTGTTGTTATTTTTTATTTATTGTTGACACTATTACAGATGTGCCCTATTCCCACCCACCCCTTTGAACACCTCCACCCAGCCCCTACCCCCTTTCCCTCTGGCCATCACCACACTGTTATCTGTGCCCATTAACTAACCTCTTCACCTACTTTCATCCAGTGGCCCCCCGCCCATACTCGTCCCCTCTGACATCTGTCAGTCTGTTCCATGTAACCGTGCCTCTGATTCAATTTTGCTTATCGGTTTATTCTTATTCTATAAAAATTATTATAGCGATATGAAACATACTTAAGATGGCTAAAGTGACATGCTCATGAAATACAGTCACTCAAAGGGCCATCCTGCCCATATAAGGAGCATAACAAATGTACCTTTAGCGAGAGTAGGCACAAAATAATGAAAACATTGACTTATTGACATTCAGGATTTTTTTCTATGCTTATAATAGCAAAAATGAGTTTATAAATTACCTGTGCATGTAGCACACATGATTTGAAAGCTGCTCTTTAGCTGCCACAACCCAGTGGAAATAAAAGGACAGCAATTAAACAAGCATCTTAATTATCATAAACTCTGAGGAATACAAGAACAGAGTGCCAGGAGGCATTCATTCATTTTCATGCCAGGATGTACTTTATTTAAGCATAGTACCAATCACCAAAGCGTTTGAAATCTATGCTAAGGTAAGACATTCTTGTTAATGGAGATGTCTTTGAACAAAGTACACTGAGTGAAGAATGACTATGCCATCCAACATCAATTTTCATTATGAAAAAAGGATTTACATGATAATAAACATATTTATACTGATTGTAATGCATCCTCACAATTTTTAAATAATTAGTCAAGTTGGGCATATCAGCCAAAATTACCAGGCAAGCAAGTTGTATTAAACAATGAAGAAGCAAAACAACAAAAGAGAACCACTATTTCAGTTAATTAACTGAAATTCTCTCCAGTTTAATCCTTGAATAATCACTAATCTCAAAGTAGTCCAATGTATTTTTGTCAACTCTGTGACAAAGCATTTCTTTATATTGTCCTGAAACCTTCTATTTATATCCATCTGTCCTTGCATCTTGGGATCAAGCAAAAAAAAAAAAATTATATATATATATATATATATATATATATATATATATATATATATATAGTCTTTTCTTCATGAACAGGCCTTAACCTTTACATTACACACAAAAAAAAATCATGTCCATCAATTTTCCTTTCCCCCTATCCAAGATAATAGTCAACTATTCTTCATCAACCTGGTTTCAGGTTATTTCCACACTGAGTTGTCTTTCTTATGAATTTGTCTAATTTGTCCATAATTGTGTGCAGAATTCCAATCTGGTCATTCCTGTGCAGATACACAAGGGTTTCTGAAAGGAGTTTTTAGGGGTAATATAGGCAGGTTTAGGGAGTTTTAGGAATTAGGGGGCTCACAAGGAGGGAGGCACAGTTGGCTGGGGACTTGGAGCTGGCAAAAGGCATACATTCCTAAAAAGGCTCCACAGCCTAAAGGGAAAGGAAGACACTCATTCACGGAGATAAGGAAAGCCACAGGGAGTAGAAAAAAAACAGGGAGAAAGTGGAAAACAGATTTTCACAGGGAATAGAGAATTCTACCACAGGAGGGGGAGAAAAAGAGGGAACCCCACGTGGGGTTTGAGCTTCAAAGCTGCTATAGTGACCAATCAAAGGGGAATATCAGGACACAAAGAACTGCAGCCTTTATAAACCTTAGGAAAAGGGGGCTTAGTGGGCTAACGCTTTGGAACCCCCTCCCCATGCAGAAGTCTGTACTTGTTTCCAATAAATTTCCACCTTTCCATATACCACCTTTTGTCCGTGGCTTCATTCTTCAAATCCACCTGGACAAGAACCTGGGAAAGAAGCCACCTTTGCATCCTGCCCAGAGGATAACCAAGCCTTTCAGTTTGATTTCCGCATTTCATTAGTAGGTATTTAGTTGTTAACTTGCAATTTGTCAGAATTGAGGGCCAATAGCGGTCCAGTTATATTATACCAGGCAGTAGTATTTCAGAATTTATTATGATTATGTATCACCTTGCTTGGATGCATATTTCTAGGTTTTACCCGATTTGTTAGGTCTTTTTTTAAAAGTAGAGTGTACAGGCACATACAACAATCAACCGAATTTGTTTAGTTTCCAGTATTTTTATTATTTAACTCGGAGCCAATTTTTACTCAGATACATGCTCTTTAATGTCTTAAAATTCATTCTCAGCTTTCACTCAGAACTATTTACCTCCATATTAGGCACTATCTCAAACCATTCATTGGTAAAAATTCATTCATTTCCATTGAATTCCTTGCTTTTAATGAAATTCTACTCCAGTTACAAAATTCAAGCCTAAGTAATCTTCCTTAGTTCACAGTTTTCTAAAAGTAATTCAAACTTGTCCTCAACACTGTGACCTAAGAAGTATTAACTGCTGCATAACATGCTGTTCAAATATGACTTTTCGTTCCTCAGTTTTAACTGAGATATGAAGGCTATTGGTGATGCTGGCCAAAGAGAATTCTGAGAGCAATGACCATAACTGGTGAAATCTGAGAGGAGGATTTACTAGAAGAGAACTGGGCAGAAGAGACAAGAGGTGCTATCTTCTAACCCCAAGCAAAACTAACAAAGAATTCTAAGGATTACTCTGAGAACTTGAAGTGCAACCACTGCAGTTGTGGATGCAGTGGATTAGTGAGAGGGTCTCTGTTAAAAGGATCCTGCTAAGAAGGAAATCTGCCAGGGCAAGAGGACCCCAACGGTATGAGCCTTGTGTAGGCACCGAAGCTAGAGAGCTCAGGAGAAGCCTGGCAAAGAAGAGGCAATGCCCACCTCAAGGTGTTACAGAAAACCGAAGAACAAAGCAATACTTAGAGAGATGGAGTTACATTTATTACGCACGGATCTAGAGGAAAAATGTATCTCAAATTCTGGGCCCCAACCTGTAGGAATTCTCTCTATTTATATGATTCTACCTTCTTTGTCTCCCAAATATGGGGTGTTTCCGGCCCCTTTTGCAAGTTCCTAAAGAGCCCGTATGTACTGGGGCCTTGAGACCTCAACCAGAGGCCCAGCCTGGCGCCAGCACTGATAAACTTGTCTGGGGAAAATTTAATGGCTTTGCTGAAGTGGGAGTAGTCTTAGCAAGCAAGAATTTACAGAAGCCAATTAGCAGGGTTAAAATTTCAAACAGCAGTTTTCATATAAGATGGATGCTTCAAAGGCAGGTACAAAGAGAGAGACCCAATAGGAGATTCTTCACAGAACAAAAGTCCAAATGAGAGAATCCATTTTAAACATCTGCTAAACTCAGAGAATACAAGATCACCTTTCCCTTGCTTTCTTCCAACCCCAGTAGGGATGAAAACTGAGGTTATCCTGCTGAGAGATGAGCAAGAGAAGACAGAAGACTAATTTTTAAATAATGTTTGAACTTTTTATAGTATCTGTGACCAAACAAATTTAATTAATGAATCAAAACTCTTTTGGTAATTTCCAGGGACTCTTGGTTTGGCTTGGGCTTGTCCAGTGGCAATAACATATCCAGTCACTCACCAAGCAGATTTAAGGGGACAGCGGAAGACAAAAATAATGATTTCTAACTATATCTTATGAGACCTACTTACTCAAAGTGATTAGATATGTGCCTGTGAAATAAATGGGTACCAAAAAATTAGACTGAAGCAAAATAAAATTCTCAGCCTCTATCACTGGCAAGTCTGCTAGAAGTTCTAGCTAGTGGACTGAGCATGATAATTTCCTGTTTATTTCAGGTCTGTGGAAGTTTAGGTTGCAGCTTCTGTTTCCTATCTGTGATGGCAACCTTCTGGGATAGATTTCCTACACAAAGCCAGATTTTTTAGTAGGCTCTTCATCCAATTAAGCTATTGAAAATATGCACCCTGTTCGGTTCAAGATGGCAAAATTGCTACACAAGTGTTCCCTCCAGCCCTCTTCAAATTCCACTGAATGACAGTGAAGATGCACAAAGAACCATATGAATCTGTAACAGTGAAGAAAACAGAACAAGTTTACAACAAATTTCTGAAAATGGCATATCTGCAGGGGCTAGTCAGAGTAGAGGATCCCATAGTACCCATGCCCCAATTTAAAAAAATCTAACAGAGATTCAGCTGAAAAAGCTGACAGAGGTGGACAGAGATGTGCTGATACGCAGTGTACCATGAGATTGCTGCATCATTGCAACTGTGTATAGTCCTTGGACACCATGAGTAAGATTCCCACGCTCAGAGTGGCCTTGGACATCTGGCGTGCTCTGAACAAGACTTCTATATTCTAACTGGTCGTGAGTATCTGGCATGGTTTTAACACTCACCTATTTCCAAGCAGAATGGATGAGGCAAGTCATGTCCTAACATATGTCTTTGAAATTTTGCAACTCTAAGGAGAAAGAAAAAATATCCCAAACTTAAGAGTCTAAATATCAGATCATCTGTAACAGAATTCTTACGAGAAAAAATAAATGTTAAGTAATATTGGAGTGATGTCTTCAAATTTAAAAAGAAAAATAATTTGGGATGTATAGTTTCAAGTCCAAAGAACTATTAATCAAGGATAACAGAACAATAAATACACTTTCTGACGTGCAACTATTAACTTTTACTTCTTTATTCTTCAATTCCTGCTTCTGAGAAACCAACTTGAGTATATATTTTAGCAACATGATGGTCAAACAAGATAGAAACAAAATACATGAAAACAATGCCACTAGCACAGATATACATTTAAGAAAAGATAACTGAAAAGCATGCCCAGAAAACAAATATTTGATAGTCTAGCAAAAGATCAAGGACTATGTGAAGGATCTCACTGGGAGGAAAGAGAAATCTGTATATTATTGAAAAATGAATCACTTAAAAGAATAAATATATAAATATATAAAGGGATATATTGCTTCTATGAACCAGCAAAAACAAAGGCAATAAAAAATCTCATGAAAACATGAAAGCAAAACAATGAATACTAAAAATATATCACAAATTTAAACAATTGCAAATAAAAGAAATATAGAAGGAAGGAAAAAAAGAGAAAAAGAGAATAAGATGAGCCACCTGGACTTGATGATAGAAATATGTAGTTTTAAGTGGCACAGAGTTATTACATGTCACTTATGGTGCTTTATTTATACTTTTCAGGGAGAAAAGTAGGGGGTGAAAAACTTTGTTTTATCCAATTTATTTCCATCCATGCTATAAATTAACAAACATTCTGACCTTTAAGTAACTAAAGACATTTGATACATTCTGAGAGACACCTTGCTACTTGTTTTGAAAATGATTCCTTATAGGAGGTTTTCAAGTCAATTACTAATGTGTGCTGCTCCTGCTGGCCCATGAGTGACTAGGATTTCAGAGGGCTGTGGTTGACTGTGTTCTGTAACACCTGCACCATTGCTATCCAAGGCATCTCACTTAAATGAGAAGTCTGCCCCGTAAAAGCTGTAAAAATGCTTCTGCCAGACATGGCCTGGCAGTTTGCCACATCTAGAGTTGCGTAATGCTGGGAGCTGGGAACCCCGTCAACTGACTGCAATCAGTAAAATCTTAGCATATGAAGGTCTGTGCTGGCAGATACCATCTGGGTGTCAGAATAGAGATCCTTTAGGATAGAGCTCCAGCATAGAAATGCAATACCCACTACAGGTCAGAGGTTGTGATGAATGGAAACTAAATTTCCTTTGTTTTGTGGCTGAAACTATTGATATAACTTGATGTATGGTAGGCACCTAAGATACGCTTGTTAAATGAAGAAGGGGAGGCATAAATTAAATGAGTAATTGAGTAAATGATATTCTGACCAGTTAGTTTAGTCAGACTTGTAATCAGAGTGGGTATTTCTCTCATGACTATCCTTAGTGAGTATTCCTCTTATGAATGGTTAATACTCTAAGATGTATATTGAATTTTATTTTTATATTTTAACATGCAACAAATGCTTTGTTCTCCATTTTGCTATTCCTTCAAATCTAAATCAGATTCATGAAGATTTATACCTGACACACACTAAATGCTTAATAAAAATTAGCTATTAACTATTATTATTTTTAAGAGTTGAAGAATAATAAAGAGATAGACATGGAAATAAAGATAGAGGTAGAGCTGGAGAGGTATAACACTAGCAATAAAGGGAAGGAAAGGGAAAGGAGAGAGTAAACAGAGACTAAAAAGGCAAAACCAAACTTTCTCTCATCCCATAATGGAATATGTAACAATGTGAGGCCTGCATTAACAATCTATAATAATAAAAGTGTAATATGCTAATTATTTTTTTTAAAAATATATTTTATTGATTTTTTACAGAGAGGAAGGGAGAGGGACAGAGAGCCAGAAACATCGATGAGAGAGAAACATCGACCAGCTGCCTCCTGCACACCCCCTACCGGGGATGTGCCCGCAACCAATGCACATGCCCCTGACCGGAATTGAACCCGGGACCCCTCAATCCGCAGACCGACGCTCTATCCACTGAGCCAAACCAGTTTTGGTTAATATGCTAATTAGACAGGACAACCAAATGACCTTCCAGACATCATTCCGGATGTCCTTCTGGACGACCTTCCGGATGAAGCCGTGGCGGGGGGGCCAAGGCAGAGTGTTTAGGGGCGATCAGGCAGTTAGGGGCAATCAGGCAGGCAGGCAAAGTGGTTAGGTGCGATCAGACAGGCAGGCAGGTGAGTGGTTAGGAGCCAGTGGTCCTAGATTGCGAGAGGGATGTCTGACTGCTGATGTCCACAGGGATTGGGCCTAAACTGGCAGTCGGACATCCCCTGAGGGGTCCTGGGTTGTGAGAGGGTGTAGGCCGGGCTAAGGGAAGAACCCCCTCCCATGCACAAATTTCGTGCACCAGGCCTCTAGTATGAAGATAAAAGACTTTGGATCATTACTTGGAACTTGATCCATTTAATTGCAGAACTACTAACTACTAGCTTGAATTTACTTTTATTATACCCTCAAAGATGGAACCATATACTTTGTGCAAATTAGTGAGTAAAACACATTGTTAATAGTTATAAGCTAGTGAATTGGATTTCAAACACCGGAGTACAGTAGTCCCCCCTTAGCCATGGTTTCACTTTCCACGGTTTCAGTTACCCACAGTCAACTGCAGTCTAAAAATATTAAATGGAAAATTCCAGAAATAAACAATTCATAAATTTTAAATTGCTTGCCATTCTGAGTAGCATGATAATATCTTGTGCAGTCCGGCTCTATTCTGCCTAAGATATGAATCATCACTTTGTCCAGTGTCTCCACCCTCTATGTACTCCTTGCCCGTTAGTCACTTGGGAGTCACCTGGGTTATCAGATCCACTTAAGCAGTACTGCAGTCCTTGTGTTCAAGCAACCCCTATTTTACTTAAAAAGGTGCCAAAGCACAAGAGTAGTGATGCTGGCAATCCAGGTATGCCAAAGAGAGGCTTACTTTAAGTAAAGTGCTTCCTTTAAGTGTATAGGAAAAAACAGACTATATATAGAGTTTGGAGATCCTGGAACATATCCTCTATGAATAAGGAGAGACTACTGTATATCAAAATGTTTATTGTTACTATTTTGTACAAGTAATAAATATTAAGTGCTCCACAACACTTGGAATGCAAGAAATGTCACATTATTTTGCTTTTGTACAAATCAAATCAAAGCTAGGACTCAAGGCATTCACCTAATTTAATAAGAAATCTGATTTCAGAGTTTCTTGCCTTCTTTCTTAGACTGGGGTAGAATCTAGGATATTACTGCCTAAGAAATGGGAGAAAGGACATTCTGCTTATTAATTTGCTGTCTCTAATTGATGAAGATGTTCTTGGATGGAATAAGGGCAAACTCCACCCACCCATGGGACAACAAAATCCAGAACCTGAGTACACAAAGGCACGCAGAGAGAGGAAAAGAACTTTTCATTCTTCAGGTGAAGAATCTATAAAGGCAGGCCACCAATACATTTCTTAGTAACCCATTTGTTGCATATGCAATATGAACCATTTGAATAGAAAATGACCACTCTTCCTTAATTCTCTTCCATTCCCTTTTTTAACTGTGCAAGAGTGCTGGTCAGTAGAACTGGAGAACTGAGATGTTCTAAGAGGGTTTCAAACTATATTAGTGACATTTCCATATAGTACCATCTGAGTTGAGAGGAAGATTTCCCCTCACCTCTTCAATACCTTGAGAATCATTTAAAAAGTTTTCTTCATATTTTCCTCAGAAAATGGGCTCAGCATTTTAGATTCCATTTTGATTTGTCCTATTAGGTAGTAAAAGAAAAGAGGGAGAGAGAGAGAGAGAAAAAAAAAAGAGGACAGGAAGGAGGGAAAGAAGCAAGGGAGGGAAGACCAAAGTTACAATTTCAACCCCTTTTAGGAAGTCTTAGATTTTCAGATTTGGCAGGTTCGGTTTAACCTTTTGCACTCAGATGTCGAGTGTGACTCGACACGGTTAGCATCGGTAGAAGCTCGATGAAAAAAGCAAGCAAGTGCAAAGGGTTAAGATTGTTTTATTCTTCCCAGCAGGTGTGGCTCAGTGGTTGGGCATCAACCTGTGAATCAGGAGGTCATGGTTCGATTCCAGGTCAGGGACATGCCCGGGTTGTAGGCTTGATCCCCAGTGTGGATCCAGTGTGGGGCCTGCAGGAGGCAGCCAATCAATGATTACCTCTCATCATTGATGTTTCTCTCTTTCCCTCTCCCTTACTCTCTGAAATCAATAAAAATATATTTTTAAGAAAATAGTTTTTTTCAAACTTTATTTTGGCTTTACATCATTAGCCAATATAATATTCTTTATTTGAAAAAGTTCTGTAAAAATAATTAAAAATAATTGTTGTAATGACCATAGGATGTATTGAGGACACCTTCATTGCATTAGACTCTAATGATTAGAGTATGCCATTTTCATTTGGAATTTCTGAAGGATTTTTTCACTTTGCAGTAACAAGACTACTTCTATTTCTTCTTTTTTTTTCATACAGACTTATTCACGTTAGTGATGATACCACCTTTTTATGCACTATTTTGAAGAAAGTTTACAGCCATATCTATGACTCTCCTGGGGCATATCTTGGACACCATATATTACACTCAGGATTTTACCATTGCAACTGGCTTGTTCTTGTATTCTTCTGCTCTCACCAGAGAAATTATTGCTAATCTAGTATCACTGAGGAAAAGTTAATTTATATTCCATATATTATTTACAAATCACAAATAAATATGATTTATATATTGTAAGAGTTTACTGCCATATGTTTAAAAAACCATGCAAATATATATGCAGGAGACAGATATAGATATAGTTATAGGTTAGATATAGATATATCTCCAGAAAATGTTTCAGCCTAGGACAACTTATTTTTCTGAGAATTCCTGGTGGTAAAGATTTTAGACTATTTAGTAAAGTAAGTTCTTTGCTCCTCCAAAGGCTCATTCTATTTAATAAGCATCCCAACACACAGTGTACAGCAAAACAGGGAATGTATTGTAGGATAACATTTAAAAGTGATATACAGGCTTTTGGCATGACTAATATTAAGATGAATAAACTTTTAAATCCATAATAATCAACTCTGTTTTCATTCAGCTGTTTTCCATAAAAAAGAAATTCAAGTCAAATTATGCTAAATAGCAATTAGTTATAAATTTTTCAGAGAAATTATTTATGTGGGTTTTTTTTTTTCACTGGTAAAAGCCAAGTGTTCATAAAAGCCATTAATTAGTGTATCTTTTGAAGCCAAGTGTTCATAAAAGCCATTAATTAGTGTATCTTTTGTCTTAGCAGGGAAACTAAGAACTGAAGCCCTTGAACTTCATTTAACCTTCAAAAGGGTCTCTGTAGGTCTAACTTAAAATGCTCTGGGGAAGTGGAGGTTGGTGACACAGGAGAGGAAAATATCCCAGAAAACAAAAATGAAAATGGTATTTGATGCAATTTGGGAGGGATACTACTCTTGTCAAACTGTAAGATTCATTTTCTTTATTACTCAGTAATGTGTGCAGCAGATCTTCCTGACCTTTTCTTCATTTCTAACTTCCTCCCCTATTACACAGTTTCATTTTCTGTATTTGCTTGAAATTTTTCAAGAAGTATGCCTTTAACATCCAGGGAATCATTAGTTTTCCTCCAGAATCCATCATTACATAGCAGTTTTCATACGGACCCTCTGTATTAGCGCTCTATTACTGTTGTAACAAATTACTACAAATTAATTAATGGCCCAAAACAATATGAACTTATTATCTTTGAATTCTGGAGATCAGAAATCTAAAATCAGGTTCATGGGGCTGTCAGCAGGGCTGCATTATTTCGGGAAGTTCAAGGGGAAATTGGTTCCCTTGCCTTTCCAGCTTCTGGTTGCCACTTGTATTCCTTGGCTTGTAGCCTCTTCCTCTGTCTTCAAAACGCATTATTCCAATCTCTGTCACCATGATCACATCACTTTCTCCTCTAGCACTGGCTCCTGCTGGGTCCCTTTTATATGAAGCCTTGTGATGGTATCAGGCTCACCCAGATATTTTAGGAATTTCCCATTCTCAAAATCCTGAACTTGATTACATCCAGAAGTTCCTTTTTGCCTTGTAAAGTAACTTTCACCAGGTTCAGAGACTAGGACATAGATATATCTGTCATTATTAAGATTCACATCCATCCCACATGCAAAATATATTCACCCCATCCGAATATCCTCCAGTCTCCATCCATTATAGCATCAGCTGAAAGTAAAATTTCTAATATAATAATCAGCACAAAAGTCCCTAAACCAGGTGTGGGTGAGATTCTAGGTATGAGGCATTCTGGGGCAAAATTCTTCCCTATCTGTGGATTTATAAAATTATAGAAAAAAATTATCTGATCCAAAAATACAACAGTAAGATAGCATAGGATAACAGTTATAGACATTCCATTCTAAATGGAAGATAGTGGAAGGAAGAAAGGAATCAATGTCAAATCCCACTGAGTAAACTCCATTAAGTTTCAGTGGCTGGGAGTAATCCTCTGTGGTTTGCAGTTCTGTCCTCCGGGACTTTACTCCACCACTAAACTACCTCATTCTCAATTTTCATTGTCAGGGGAGTAGGAAGTATTTGGTGGAGTGTGTCTCAGGGTTGGAAGGAAAAAATATCTATTTTGCCTAGCGCTTGATAATAAAATGCTGAAAATAATGCTCTGGTGTTTTGTTTTCTTTAAGTACAATGTATAAAAATGGCCTCCCATCAAATTGCTCCTACTGAAAACACCACTTCAAAGCATCTCAAAAATAAAATAAGACCCTTGTGTCATACTGCAATATCACAATATCAAATATACATCTGGAGTAATATGTAAAAAAGTTCTGTTATCACAGTGATCTATACTATTTCAGAAATAGAGTAGAGTGCATTCTGTGTGATAAAATTTTTGGTTATTGAGGTTTTATTTGTAAGCTAAATGCAATGACTCCCTTTGGATGATCTGGCTTTGGTAATGGCCAATGAAATTCAGAAAAACTTTCAAATCTCTTCTGCAGAGACATAGAAAACAAAATATGTTTGACCTAAAACTATTTTAAAATCAACAGAAGTGGTTAGTTTAAAATATTTTTATGACCCCAAATTTTTGTTGGATACAACCTCATGGAAATCTTTATAATTCAGAGGTAGATGGAGAATTCATTGTTAAAAGACATACAGTAAGGCAGCAATTTGTTTTGCTGTTTACTTTGGATTAGTTTCACAGCTAAAATTGAATGGGAAGTATGGTTTCTTTATTTTAGATAAAAACTCTAACTAGAACAAAGTTGTGATGTTTTTGGACTGTGAGCTATCACCGACTCTCACTCAACAGGCTAGGTCCAATAATGATTGAGGAAATTTAACCAGATGACAAATGCAGAGTAATAGTGGTAGAAATTTAATTATTAGATTTAAATCCTATCTAATAATAGACAAATATGCAAACTGACCATACCTCTGACATACCCACAAGCCACGCCCATCATCCAATCAGAGCGAGCATGCAAATTAACCCAAACCAAGATGGCTACAGCCACAGAGAGCAAGGTTTCCTAGGTAACAGAGGAAGCCAAGCTTTCTGCCTGCCCTGGCCAGGCCTAAGCCTCCACTCAAGCTACAAAGTTTCAATTATAGAAGGTAAACAAATTCAAACAAATGGCGGCAGAATGGAGCTTGAGAGAACAGGCCAGGGTTGCCGCCGGCAACAGGGGAAGCAAAGCTTTCCGCATACCCTGGCCGGGCCCACCTGCTTAAGGCAACAAAGTTTCAATTATAACCCCAACACAAATGGCTGCAAGGGAACCCCAGGCTTGGCTCTGCTCCAGGCTACAAAGTTTCAATTGTAGAAGGAAAATAAATTCCAGATACCAGGGCCTCAGCTTGGGTTGCCAGGGGGCGTGGCCAGCCTGCAAACCACCACAGGCCCCTCGTTCAGGCCGCCCCACACCCCAAGGGAACCCCCACCTGATCCCAGACGCCCTTCAGGGCAAACCAGCTGGCCCCCACCCCTGTAACAGGCCTCTATCCTATCTAATAAAAGAGTAATATGCAGATTGATCATCACTGCAACACACAATATAGCTGCCCCCATGTGGTCAAAGATCCTGCCCCCATGTGGACACAAGATGGCCACCACAAGATGGCCAGCAGGAGAGGGCAGTTGGGAGGCACCCGGCCTGCAAGGGAGGGCAGTTGAGAGGGACCAAGCCTGCAAGGGAGGGCAGTTGGAGGTGATCAACCCTGCAGGAGAGGGCAGTTAGGAGTGACCAGGCCGGCAGAGGAGGGAAGTTGGGGGCAAACAGGCTGGCAGCAGAGTGGTTAGGGGGTGATCAGGCTGGCAGGCAGAAGCGGTTAGGGGCAATCAGGAAGGCAGGCAGGCAAGCAGTTGGGAGCCAGCAGTCCTGAATTGTGAGAGGGATGTCCGACTGCCCATTTAGGTCCGATCCCGGTGAGATCGGGCCTAAATGGGCAGTCGGACATCCCTTGAGGGATCCCATATTGGCGAGGGTACAGGCTGGGCTGAGGGACAACCCCCCTCCGTGCATGAATTTTGTGCACCGGGCCTCTAATATAATGATAAAAATATTGTTCACTCTAGCCCTAGCCAGTTTGGCTCAGGGCTGGAGTGAACAATATTTTTATCATTATATTTAAATCTAATAATTCAATTTCTACCACTATTACTCTGCATTTGTCATCTGGTTAAATTTCCCCAAACTGGCTAGGGCTGGACTGAGGGGTCCCAGGTTCGATTCCTGGTCAAGGGCACATGTCTGGGTTGTGGGCTCGATCTCCAGTAGGGGGGCGTGCAGGAGGCAGCTGATCAATAATTCTCTCTCATCATCACTGATGTTTCTATCTCTCCTCTCCCTTCCTCTCTAAAATCAATAAAAAATATATTTAAAAATATATACTGTTCACTGCATATCAACTTTAGAATAAATTAGAGCAGTTAGATAAATAGATAAGGGCTCTAAAACATGAGGCATGTTCTGCTCCACTTATTGCCTTAAACTCCTACCTATGTAATGAGTATTAAGAGGTGACATATGTAGGCCTGCAGTTGAAAAAAACACACACCACATTATGTTGAAAGGTTTTGTTGAGATGATCTCCAAAATGTTACACAGTGGATTTGTGGCCCATTGAAAGCAGGACATCTTTACTGTGTGAGATAGAATAATCCCTAATTTGAAAGGGAGGAATGTAGAAAGTTCAATGATTTTCTTAATCATTTACCTTTCGAAAGTCTTATAGAGTCACATTTATCTTTTTAAGAAAGAAGCAAGGGCTATGTAGACTAACCTTTGCTTGTTTTGTTTTCTACCGTGTCTTTGTTTTATATGTGTCTGTCAGGAGAGAAACAAAATGTGAAAAAGATCCATGCTACCTCCAATGCCCTCCTCCAACCCCAGAATCCCCACTCTCAGCAATCACACTCCCCCTACCCTTGAACATCATGGTGTTGCCCAAATCTGCCTTAGTGAACCTTGGTGCTTTGGTGGCTTTCTGCCAGATCACAGATGTGGTCATAAAACAAACTAAATATAAAAATTACCAACAGAAATATTTTTTAAATGTTTTTTATTGATTTTTTACAGAGAGGAAGAGAGAGGGATAGAGTTAGAAACATCGATCAGCTGCCTCCTGCACACACCCTACTGGGGATGTGCCCGCAACCAAGGTACATGCCCTTGACCGGAATCGAACCTGGGACCTTTCAGTCCGCAGGCCGATGCTCTATCCACTGAGCCAAACCGGTTTCGGCACCAACAGAAATATTTATTCATAGTTCACTTTCAGCCCAGAAATTTGTCTTTTTCAAAAGTGTTCATTCTAAAGGAGAATGTGTTTTGATATATCCATGGATATCGTATGGCTTATAAATTGCTTTGGCAGGACTAATTTTTGTTAAATTAAAATTTAAAAAATATATATAATATATATAACATATAAGTATATATATAGTCAAATAAATGTATTAAAATACTGTCTCTGTTATTATCTTTAAGTTGTAATGTTCTTTTGTGCTATTTTATGTTGTTTTCCAATAAACTAAAGTTCTCTAAGACAGAGTAGCTACTTTAAATATTTATTAATCATGTAATTTTAATTATCTTACTTGATTAAAAAATAATTCCACTTTTAAAGAAAAACACAGCATACATTAAGTTTCAAAATGAAAATCAAAATAATCCTGTTAACACTGACCTCTCCTACCATGGATAACACTAAAGCCAAGACAACTGAGAATGTATTGTTTTTACCATGAGTTGGACATCAAAAGTACTTGGAGCAGTTTGGGATATAATGGATTACTCTTGTAACCAAAAAAACTTACATTCTGGACAGGAAAAAATGAAAGAAGCAAATCAATAAGCTGCAAAGAAGTACATGTTCCTGAAAGAAAACCATATTTGGGGGATTTTCCTTTTTCTCTTTTTGTCTTGGCCTTTTTTTCAGATCCTTCCATATTCCCAACCCTGTTGTCCTTGAGAGAAAACGTCCAAAGTAATCTGAAGGAAGAATTTGTTGAATAAGGAGAAATAGATATGTAATGTCTAGTTTATTTGTAGGACCCAGGGGGGAAGAAGAAAGGAAGGAGGTCACAGGAAAGTAACAACAGTGGTCCACTTGGGCAGTTCACATGCCAAGGAGAATATTCCATGCTTATTTAGAACTGGTGAAAACCATGGAGTCGTACTACAGAGACCAAAAAGTCACGTCTGATAAGATTGTAGGATAGATTCAATATTTAGTCACTTTTAACATGTGTGCACTTGCTAATCAGATTCCCCCTCACCTTATTTAAAGTGGGATGATAGTTAAGGTTGCATCTTTAATGATGTAACAGGTATGTATTGCATGCTTTCATTGTGCTAAGCTCTGCTTTGGGTTCCAGAGATCAAAAGTTGAGACACAGTGGACAACCTGCTTTCTTTATAGAAGTTACAGTTCATTTATAGTAGAATGAAAAATAAACCACAAAAAAATGGATTGAAGGGAGAAATGGGGATTAAGTTCTTATAGACAAAGAACCAAAAAATGTAATGGTAGTTGGGAGGACAATGCTCATACATTATTGATCCTCTAAAATCAGGAAACTGTGAAAGCTCACATTTGCCATAAAAATCTATTAGATCAGGTTAATCCAGATTGAGCTTGAACAAAATTATACCTACCTAATGAATGCTATCATTAAAGCAACCAGCAGTAGGTGTAAGAGCATTTGTTATTCTTTCATCAGTTATTCCCATGATTCGTACAAGTGTTTTTCATCAACTGATTTATTTGGCCTAAAATCCAATATTATAAGGTAATTTCACGTCTTATCAAAGCAGCAAAGCTATTATGTAACAGTTTCTGAATAATAAGTGAGCTATAACAAAGGAACAAAAAGCAAGTCCCTTGAGCTCACGTTAAAAAAGAACCATGATATAGTAACCTTGGAACTATAATTAAAACTTCCCTGTAAATGTACTGTTATCCAGTTCACTTACTCCTCTGCATAGTATTGCTGTCTTCTGAGGAGGCAGACTTTCTACAATACAATAAAACTACTTAGTCATGTCGATGATGGTGGATAGCAGGACTAGGAGTATAATCTCCATTTTTAAAAAGTCAACAAACTAGATTCCTCTGATAGTAGCCACACTCTTCTTCCTTCAATAATTTGAGGTGACAGAGATAAGAAAATGTCTCTCAAATAAATTTTTATAGTATATTTTGGAATAAATATAGACCTGTTCCATCTTGTTATAGCTAGAGCCATTTAAAGTAAGAATGATGGTTAAGAGGTGATTAAAAATAAATAAAAAGAACTTGGAATGTTCTCTATGTTGTAGTTGTTAAAGCAGAAAGGGAGATCAGTGAATGTGAATTAAAAATGACGAGATAAGTGGAATCACTCATTCATTCATTTAGATATTTATTAAAGCTTTCTCTGCTTCAGACATAGATTCTTCCCTCATAGAAGTCAGTAGCAAGGTTCACATCCTAGCAGAGAATACACTGAACACATATTTACAAGTGTCTTAGTGACAAGGAAAAGAATCTTAAATAGTGGATATTTCTGCATTTTGTCCAGGACCTGGATATGGAGGACTGAGGAAAGGAGAGATAGGACATACTCAGAATTTTCAGGAAAATAACAAGATAAAGAGAAAGGAGTGGTATGTTTAGTTTGAAAGAAGCTCCAAAGATGCTGCTGCTATGTGCACTCCCATGGACGGCCTCTGCTTGGAGCCTAGGTCAGTCTGAGACTCTAAAAGAGAATCATCTGCTTCCAGTATATCTGGTGTTCCACCTCAATGGCAATAAGGAGAGGAGGAGAGGAAAGTAATAAATTATTTTGGCAGGTGGGAATGAGCTCATTTTCTTTAAAGAAATGTGGTAGACCACTGCTGGCAATTTCTGGAAGTAGCAAGATCAGGATCATGTACACTGGGAGCAAGTCCATCAGCACTGGCCTGATTTCTTCAGTACCTCCTTAGCCCCCAATCCCTACCCCCTGCCAGGCTTGAATACACTATTGAGCCCCACCTGCACACCAACCTAGCTCGAGACTCAGTATAAATGCTAGCAGGAGCAGCCAGCTTTTGACCAGCCTTAGTCTTACCTTCTATTGGGGCTTGGAGGCTATCGATGGAGTGCACCATGGCTAAATCCTGTGGCCCTACTTGGCTGATATTTTACCCTCTTTCATCCACAGTGGCCCAGTGTATATGTCTGGGCTTCTGCCTTGATCCCTCCTTAATGTGGTAAATATCCTTCTAAGAATGAGGCCATATCCAGAACCTCTTCTCAGGGAATTTATCTCATGGCAACTCCCCTGGTCATCAACTTTCCCTGTAGGTGGCTGGACTTTGTTTCTCATATCACTGGTCTCTGCTAATAAAAAGCAAATTTCCTACACAGCCATGCAACTCTAGTTCACTGTACAATCACCTAGACTTTCCCATTTTGGGGTCCTGTGGGTACATTAGATACTTATGCTGCCCTCTTTATGCTTGAAGTGCGTGGTTGACCTCAATCCAAGTAGCATCAGGAAGCTGCAGCAGACACACTCCTGATGGTGGCTCTTCTTATTCTTAGGTTAGTTGTTTCCTACTGACATGGTAGTTACTCAAACTGACATAATAAAATGGTACCAGGTCACTAAAAATCAGCTGGGTCTCATCAGTGCTTGCTTCATTGACATTTTCCCCCTCAGCTTTCTGCTGAATGAAGCTGCTAAATTCTATACATCTGAATTTGTTCTCTGACTTGCAAATAAAAGAACGAGAATGCTGAACATAGTCAAAATCTCAAATTCCTCGCATCCAATGCTTTTGGCTATGGGGAAAAAAATAACCTAAAGCTTGCCTTAACCATCAAAGATATTCTCAGGCACATGGGAATCACGGAATTTAGTCTATAACAAGATATTCTTATATAATACACTGGTTCTCTCTGCAACCAGATTGTGACTTCCTCCTGCCAGCCAAAATGCTGATATAATCTTGGAAATGTCTATTCCAGAATTTTTTTTAAAAGATAATTTACACGCTAGGAAATTATTTTGTCCACAAAAGAAACAAAAGCACTCGACCATAAGGGATAAGACCTCACTGTCCTTCTATTTACAAGAGTTAAATTTGCCAAATATCAGGCTCTCTTTGTTTCTACAGGAAGTACTGCTCTTGTATTCTTATTATAGAACAGAAGTTATCAAGGCTCGTTGCACATTAAATCACCTGCAGTGTTTTAACAATTCCAATGCTTTGCAGCATCCCCCCGGGACACTGTGATTGAAACTGGCCTGAGGTAGGGCCCAGGCATTGGGATTTTTTTTTTTTTTCAAACTCCATGGGCAATCCTACTGTGCAGCCAGAGTCTAGACCATGGCTACATCAGTTTGTCTGTTTTTTTCTTGTTACTGAGCCTTGGGACCCAGAGAGAACATTGACCTTACGTGTTTTCACTTTCTAATTCCCAGGTATGACCTTCAAGTCTAGGCTAGGTTGAGATCAATAATGAACTTGAGTGAAGACACAGAGAATCATCAGTTGTAGGTGACTATCCTCCCTCCTAAACTCCAGCAGAGTTCCTGGAGAATTCCTCAGTCTCTCTCCTTCTGATGCATTGGAACAGATGGCTTGTCTTCACAAAACTTTTTGCTATTTTTAATTTGTTTGATGATTTAAGGCCAGATTCTCCCCTCAGATTTCACAGAATACTTCAGTGGGTTTCAAGGCAATCTTAAATCCTACTAGGTAAAGCTTATTCTACCCTCCCCTGTGAATTACACAGCCCCAAATCCATTCTTCCTTTACTCTGTGATATCTATTTATCTCATTATATTGCAACTCCCAATAAATGCAGGATTTAGTACTGTAATGCCTCAAAAGGTCTCCTCCATCTAAAATGCTGCTTTAAAAAAAAGTATGTTTAATGCTGCTGACAGGAAAACTATCTCCTGTTCAATGTCACCTGCTATTCAAAAAATTCAATATTTGTTTTTAATTTTTATTCAAGTTTTGCTCTTTAGTAAATGCCACTAGTGATGTAATAGGTGGTATCCCATTAAGTTGCATATGTTCTTTTCAAATGTGCTTCAATGCTATTATGAAATAAAGAAAATTAAATTTTGAACTGCAATATTTTATATTCTGCCAGCTGTAGAGAATAAGGCATTATTAGCCGTTTGTGGACAGGCTGGAAGTCAGGATTTACCTTATCCTTTTAGATTACTATAGGGTTTAGAATTACTCAACCTAAACTAAATGCATGTAAATCAACAGATTCTATGATTTAACTAGTAAGTAGGTGTACGTGAAAATAAAATGTACAAGTTTAATAACCACTTAAATCGAATCAGTTTCTCTTTGGAAGTTTTAAGGTAAGCCCAATACTTGTTAAAGTAAAAATATAGCATTGGATTAAATGGTTTGGTTTTCTTACCATCATAATTTCCTTCTGTAATGCCTCTTAGTTTTTTTCTGACTGAAGAAAAGGGGACTCATCTAATTCCTACATTTTGCAGTTGAATAAATTCAAAAGAAACCCCGTGATATTTCAGATGATGAGATAATATATCATCTCTTCTGCAGGGCCTTATCCAGATCCAGTTTTTACAATTGTGAAGCTTTGTTATATTACTCTACTTAATTAATACATCTGATTTTATTAGATTTTCCCAACTGACAAAATCAAATGGTTCCTTTAATGGGATAATAAAACTAATTTCATTCTACATGTATTTTTCCATTTATTTTAGCAATCATAAATCCAAGTTTAGGAGTGGTGTGTTGTTGATCAAAATGTTAATGAGACCATGGCAACCCATTATATCCTTTAATATCCTCTCTTGGCAGAAGTAAATATATCCAGTAATGGCAAGTGCATTAGACGGGCAGTGAGGACTCTCCTGTTTGAACACTGGTTTCTAAGGCAAGCCCTTCACCTCACTGAGCCTCAGTTTCTTCACCTGTGAAATGGAATGGTTAGACTACCATTGGTTAAAACTGTGCAGCCATAAGGAAATCAAGGAGGTCACTCAAGAACAGAGGAAGTGGGAGGCAGTTAAGCAGCCCCCACTTCATCCAACTGGTCTCCTTTTTCATCTATTTTATAGTCACGACTGCTTTTATTAGAAAAAAATAAAACAGTTTCTGTTTCTAAAACCAGTTTGAGACACCATTTAGAAAGATTAATCAAGATCTTGTCCAACTCCTGAAGTGGAAGAACACTTTACAATAGGAGCTAAGGTCCTAGGGCACGTGTCCTACGCTTCTGATGGCTGTGTAAATCTATTAACATGGTTTGAGACTACTTATACTCCAGTGTAGGACAACCGAATTACTTAAAAGCCTTTAGGAAAAAATTTTCAATACCTGACAACATCCCAGGTGTATAAGTCAGAATCTGGAGGGAATGGGAGATGGCTGTATTGGAAATGGAACGTGTATTTAAAATCACATTCCCAAGTTATTCTGCTGCTCACCTTCAATTAAGAACCATTATTTTAACTATTGTTTTATGTGTTTTCACTCCTTAGTTTTCTATTTGATTTCCCACCACACAATTAATACCACTATTTGCAGTAATCAAATCAACTAGGTTTGGAAAGTAGAATTTTCATTTTGTACCAAAGAACTTTCACTTTCTTCACCAAGAGTAAGCAGTGCAATCTTACACAAAATGGCCTGCGCAGGAAGCCAGAGATCTCAAAACCTATCTGAACTTTATTAGCATCCTTTGAGGACTAAGAGTGCTAGGTTTCTGCTGAAGAAAAGATAACTGTACTTACAAACTGTGCATCTATTTCCATTCTAGCCTATGTCAATTAGCAAGAGCTACAAAAGGCTTAGAGTCTGCTTGTAGGAAACCAACCTGCTCTGATGTAACAGCTGCAGCATTTGAGACCAATGAAAGGAAAGAAGACGCCTAGGAAACTGGGTATTACTTGCTTTACGTGAAATATGTTCCCCAAGAATGTAAGTCCTCTTTCCACTGATTACTATGTTTGCAGAATGGAAAATTTGGAAGATGGGTCGATAGAACTCTTTTAACAGTGATCCATCAAGAAGCTTAAGACTAGACTACAAAGTGGACTTCTATGGTAGTCAATGAGTTGTCTTGGATAGATTTCCAAATCTGTGCTGGTGATGTCCATCAAAGCAACAACTTTGATGAAAGGGAAGCAGTAGTTATGCTATCTCATTTTTAATCCCAATTAAGTTCTTTCCTAGCAGAGTGGCCTTTGGAATCTATCACAACCCCTTTGACATGAAAAATTTGGTATCTTGGAGGGTGAGTTGGAAATTGGCAGGTAGAGGAGACAAAGGAGTATTGGGGATAGAATGGACAGCATGGATGAACAGAGTGGGGGTAAGACTGCCTGCTCTTAGGGGAGAATGGCGAAGGGGCAGTGCTTAAAAGCCCTGATCTGGGGTCTCAGTGGCTCTGAGTTGGGGTTCTGCTTCCTAGCTTTCACTGAGCCCCTCCAAACCTCAATTTCCTCATCCTCATCACCACTGTGCTTGATTGTGGTAAAGGCTAAATGAGACACTCTGGTTCTCAGCACAGTACTTGGCATATGGTAAGTTGCCACTGTGGTGGAGGAGAGATGATGATTTTGAAGGTGACTTAAAGGAAGATGGCTGAAAAAGTATAAATGTGATCAATGATCCTTTGGGAATTTTTGGTTCAGTTAGTGAAGATGGTCTTGACACAGTCTTTGGTTCAGAGACATGGGAAAGATGGACGTTTTATACATAGGCGAGAGGTGTGAAGAAGCATGGATGAGGGTTTGAATGAAAGAAAGCAAGGCCAGATGCTCAAAGGAATGAGCAGGGGCCATGGCAATAGAGTACAAGAAGGAGATGCAAAGGGCAGGCCCGAATAGTGCACAGGGAGAGGGTGAGACAAGGTGACACATTTGGGAAGACTTGGGTGAGTGGCAGCATGTGGGGAGGAAGGAGAAGTAAATCAGAGTTTTTAGGTTGGGCAGTTGAGTGGATGATGATTTCTGAGAAGTAAATCAGGGAATATAAGAGTGTGAGTGAGGGAATGAGTGGGTAGGGGTCGAGAGAGTTTTAAAAATAAAAGTTTAGAATGTAAACTAAGCAAACCTCCTATAGGATTCCTGAACATCCCCTGAGAGAGCACACATGTTCGCCGCATACTATGTCAGTATCTTCAAGGAAAAGTGCAGTGTGTCAGTCAACAAGGTTTAGCCAGCACTTACCTGTACTCCCCAGGGAGGGAGCTGCTTTCCAGCATGGTCTGAATCTTTAAGGACCCAGGAAAGCTAATCAGAGAGCATTACTTTACTATCATGGTGTGTGGTCTTTATGGTTTTCAAACTTTTCCAAATGCATTAGCTCATGCAAGCTGCCACACATCTCATTCGTGAAAAGGACCAGATTTTGTCGCCACTATTTCACTACTAAAATGGAAAGGTTTGCTCAAGTCCAAATAGCTGGTTGCTGGAGGAGCTGGTGCTATTTACACTAATTCATTCTGTTTCTAACCATCCTATATAATAAAAGCCTAATATGCTAAGTGCCCGGTAGTCCAGGTGTCCGTTCAACCAATCAAAACATAATATGCTAATGATATGCTAAGGCTGCTCAACTACTTGCTAGGACATGCACTGACCACGAGGGGGTAGACGCTCTAACCAGTAGGTTAGCTTGCTGCTGGGGTCCGGCTGATTGGGACTGAGCAAGAAGGGCGGGACATGCCCTGGAGCCCTCCCATGATCCCTCGCCAGATGGCCAACCTCCCACATCCCTCCCCAGCCCCGAACATGCACCAGTGGGGTCCCTTGGCCTGGCCTGCACCCTCTCACAATCTGGGACCCCTTGGGGGATGTCAGAGAACTGGTTTTGGCCCGATCCTGCAGGCCAGGCCAAGGAATCCCACTGGTGCATGAATTTGTGCACTGAGCCTCTAGTAGTTATATATTTAACATAAGTGCAAGTATGTGTTTATAAATATTTTGCATTTTTAAAGTATGACATCTATTTTAAAAAGTGTTATAGTAACGTTACATTACATTCCAAAATGCAGAGTAAAAACTTTAGCCATAAAATGTAAACCTTTAATCATAGAACTTGAAATATGAGAGAAGTTCCATTACAAAAATATTGAGCCATACTTTGCCGACACCAATGACTGAAGGTTTGTACTGCAAATGACCACGAGGCACATAGGTCACCAGTACTGAAGTGGCCACCAGCTAAAAGGTACTGTGGGCAGTTTTACCACACAGATGGAATACCTGGATACTCATGCATTTGCTTGAAAAAAATTATTGTGCATTTAAAATGTGTTTTATAGTATATTATGTGCTGGTGTTTCAAACCTGAAAAATACAATCCCTGATCCTTCTCCAGTGGAGGAGTCGAAAGGGTACACAGAAGTTACCATTGGAATGCCATGTGCTACTTGTGAAGGAGGGAATTCAGAGGAGTGGGTCCTAACCTAGGCTCTGGAGCGAAGGCAGGACGCAGAGGAAGTGACCTGAGTGTGAAGTGTGTGTAGTGGTTAACCAGGATAACAGCTGGCAAGCGTATGATTGAACAGTGGGGCGACACTCAGGCCCTGCCTCCCATTTTTTGAAAACTTCTGCTTCCTGGGCAGATCTCAGATTTGGACCCTGCAGATTGACTTACTTTGCAGCTCTATTCCTAAACTGATGTTTCTCCTGTGAATAGAAATTACTCAGACTTGAACCAGAGTTGCCCCTGTCCTCTGGTGGCAAACTGGTAAAGGGGTGTCCAAATGGATTCCAGTCTAAGGCACTGCACATAGAATTATAAATGCTACAGCTGGAAGGGAATTGAATCCAGCCCTTTAGTGTATATGTAAAAAACCTGGTGATGTAAAAAGTATTTATAAATAAGAGCACGGTATCTAAGATTAAGGTAAATGCAACCCTCCCTCATGATTTGGTCAAAGTAATATTTGTCACACATGCAAATTTAGACATGACTTGTTCCCTCACCCCCACCCCCACCTGACACCCCCACTCTTCCTTTACTTCACCTGCAAAGAAGGTTGGATAGGTTTTCATATTTCATACTCACCAAGTTTAATTTCTAGGTATGTAGTTTGTAGTTTCATCTGCCTATCGTATTTCTAACAATGGTTATTTTTTAAAACAATTTATTTCCATTCTAACGTAAAGGCCCAATTAGAACTTAGATGATCCTCATGGAGGAATTATGCATAAATATATTGAAGTATAGAGAAAGACAGGCAGGAAAGAAAGGAGGGAGGAGAAGGGAGAGAACAAGAGGCAGGGACCCAGCTCAAACACAATTTTTAACCATAAGTGATAGCCGTAATTAAAGGAAAAAGTACAGTAGGTCCTCGGTGACGTCGGAGATCCGTTCCTACAGTGCAACGCAACACGATTTCCCCGTAAGTTGGAACCCACCTACATAAGCACCTGTGTCACTCACATGGAGCACATACACAGCAGTAATGAAGTGAAAACAGTAAAAAAAAAAAAAAATTAAAGACAGATAACAATTCCTGACCTTTACTTGTGGTAAAGAAATAATAAAAAACATAAAGCACATATATACATATGTCGAAATGACGGAACTTTTTTTTTTTAATAAATAAATGGAAGAGGGCGAGATAACCACGCGACGACATACGTCGAATCCGACATAACCTGAGGACTGTCTGTAATAGAAAGATATTTAAGAGGGTTCATTAAAAATTTTTGAGGAAGATAAAATGAAGGGAAAAAAGTATTCATGTAGGAGGGTAGAATGGAAATGAGAAGACCTTTAATGCCAAAACTATGATTGGGACACCAATTCTCAGTTAAGAGCAATAAAGTTTTGCCATTTGAGAGAAAATTATTTAATGTGGAATCCCTGACATTATGTAAATGGAACTTAAAGGTAACTTGATGAGTCTGTAAATGGGGATATGGGAAAATGACATTCTGTAACAGTAAAATGAATAGCCTCGATTTAAGCCCAATAGCATATTCTTGCTGCTGTTGTTACAACCAGCCACCTTTGGTTCACACCATCAACCTCCAATAAAACACAGTTGGCAGCACTGGTTACTGAGGTATGCCCAACATACTTGATCCAAATTTAAAAGGATCCTGCTGTCTATATCATTGGAGTAAGAAAGATAAATTGATCAAAACTGTAGCTAAATAAACCATTAAATGAGATGTTACTGGCCAATTCTGCAGCCTCAATACCACATAGGCTTTTTATGTGATCCTTAAAATAACACCCCTCTCTGGTTAACAGTTGGTATTACTTCTTCCCCATAGGATCCTATTGTGTAATGATGCCTAATACATCTTCATAAAGCTGGCAATGGTAAATCAGGTTTTCCTGGTAAAAATGCAGCATAGTTTATGAAATCTCCCTTCAAACCTAGAGTCAGAAGTGTAATACATTATCAGTTAGAGCATTGGTTCTCAACTCTGACAGCACATTACAACCCCCACAGAGCTTTCAAATAATACTGCTGTCCCAGAACCCTCACCCCAATTATTGTGGCCAGGATTAGAGGCTGAGCACTGAGGTTTTAAAGTGATTTCAATATGTAGCCAGAATTGAAAATCATTGGTTTGGTTGTTTTTGATAAATCAGAGTATAATTTGGAAAAAATTACATTAAAACAAAAGCATTTACAAATCAACACTTGAATACTAATTTTATCATCATTTTGCTTCCTCAAACCATGATGATATTAAGCTCCTTCTATTCAAGTCTTTTGCTCCCTTTTTATTTGTCACTGTTGTTCTCAGGGGTGTATAGAAATTATTTATATAGTCTGGATACCAGCCCTTTCTTTGATGTATATATTTTCTTTGATAAATGTATTAAGAATATTTTCTCACAGCCTATCCCTTACTTTTTCATTGTTTTTGTTTCAAAGAGCAGATGTTTTAAATTTAGATGAAGTCTAATTTATTAATTATGCTCTTGTATAGTTTGTGCTTTGTGTCCTGTGTATCCTAATGTTTTAAATATATTATTCTATACTACAGGCCCGGTGCACAAATTCGTGCATGGGTAGGGTCTGGCCCGGCTGTGTCAGCTAGGGGAGGGACCTTAGGCAGTTGGCCTGCTGGTCCCACCCCCTGGTCAAACTCTGGGTGGAGGAGACAATTTGCATATTAGCCTTTTATTATATAGGATTTTCTTCTAGAAGCTTCAAATTATTTTTCCATTATGATGTATAGAAAAGTTGGGGCTCATTCCTCCCCCCATAAACATATCCAATTGTTTCAAAATTATTTCTTGAAATTATTTATTTCAAATATCAACTGACCATAATGTGTAGGTATATTTCTGGGATCTATATTATATCCCATTGGTGTATTTGTCTATTTTTATGCTAATACCACTCTGTCTTTATTATTGTGCTTATACAGTATATCTTGAAATCAGGTAGTATGAGTCCTATAACTTTCTTCTTTTATAAAATTGTTTTTGCTATTCTAGGTCAGATCATTTGTATTTCCATATAAGTTTTAGACTCAAATTTCTATAAACATGCCTGCTGTGAGATTATGATTGGCATTTCCAACTTGTAGGGGTTTTATTATTATTTTCCCTCTTCTCTTACTGACTTGAGCCACCACAAAAGATAGAATAGCTTCTTTGTTTGTCCCCAATCCTATGAAAATCATTTAATATTTCACCACTGTATGATGTTAGTTATAGGTTTTTCATAGATTCCCTTTATAAGACTCAGGGTACTTCCATCTAGTTTCAGTTTTCTGACAGTTAAAAAAAAAAACCCAGCCCTAACCGGTTTGGCTCAGTGGATAGAGCGTCGGCTGCGGACTCAAGGGTCCCAGGTTCGATTCCAGTCAAGGGCATGTACCTTGGTTGTGGGCACATCCCCAGTAGGGAGTGTGCAGGAGGCAACTGGTCGATGTTTCTCTCTCATCGATGTTTCTAACTCTCTATCCCTCTCTCTTCCTCTCTATAAAAAAATCAATAAAATATATATTTAAAAAAAAACCCACAAAGATCATTAACCAATAAAACTATCCAGACTTTGTGGAAATATATTTATTACCAAATTAATTTCTTTTTTTTTTTAATATATTTTATTGATTTTTCACAGAGGGGAAGAGAGAGGGACAGAGAGTTAGAAACATTGATGATAGAGAAACATCGATCAGCTGCCTCCTGCACAACCCCCACTGGGGATGTGCCCACAACCAAGGCACATGCCCTTGACCGGAACCGAACCCGGGACCTTCCAGTCCGCAGGCCGACGCTCTATCCACTGAGCCAAACCGGTCTCGGCTCAAATTAATTTCTTTAATAGATATCATTATATTAAATTTTTTAAAAAAATTTAACTTATCATTTCAATTGTGCTTCTTTTTAAATCCTCACCAGAGGATACCTTTTTATTGATTTGAGAGAGAGAGAAAGGGAGACGGGGAGAGAGAGAAAGAAACATCAATGTGAGAGAGAAACATCTATCAGCTGCCTCTTGTATGCACCCCCACCAGGGATTGGAATCTGCAACCTGGGTATGTGCCCTGACTAGAAATTGAACCCATGACCTTTCGGTATATAGCATGACAGGAGCAACACTGTCCAGGGCTCAATTACGTTTTAACCACCTTTTTAGATTACACATTTTGAAAAAATATTGCAAGTATATTTGTATCTTAAAGTTAGAAGATCAAATCCACTTTATGTTAGCAAATGTTTAAAAATGTTTAATTTCCAAAAATGTCACCTCATTAGAAATTTTAGAATTAATCAAAAATACTGTCTAAACATTTGTTCTTTTATTAGACTCAGAATTAAGCCCCAATAACTTATCAAACACAATTATTTCATTTCCCCTCTTAAGAACATACATAATTTTTTTTCTGTTCGCCATCTTTATTTTATTTTTGTATCCCCCTCTCTGCACTCTCCCACTTCCATGACCTCCCCCTCCCCCGACCTGCAGTCACCACACTGTTGCTGTCCATGTCCATGAGTTCTCTTTTTTGCTCAATCCCTCCAACCCGTCCCTACCACTAGAGTTGTCTGCCTGCTCTCTATCTATGCACCTGTCTCTATTTTGCTTGGTAAGAAACGTAAGTATTTTGGCAATTCATCATTTCTCTCCTCCTTTTCAGTTTTCTAATTTGTGAAATAAAGAGATTGGATTAGATAATCTCTAAGAATTCACCCAGCTACAATAGCCCCTTTAATTAAAAAAAGGGGACATATGTAATACTTTCAACCATAAAGTTTAAAACACACACACACACACACACACACACACACACACACACACACACACACACACAAAGTTATACTACATCCTTCTTCAGATAAGGCATTAAATGTTTTACCTACAGTTTGAATATGGTTAGCTTGACATTCATTAGATCTATTTTTGGGAGTTTCTAACGTACTTCACAAATGCATTTTAAGCAAATTTGGACTTTCTCATTATAGGTGGAGGACCAGTATAATCTACTTAATCAAATTGCTATTAGTAGCCAGATCTTAAAGCAAGATCTTTAAGAACTAAATGTTTCCCTTTCAGTAATAAACACTCTTTAGTACAGAAACACAGTTTCTACATTTTTAAAGAAATTAAAGATATGTGACTTATGGAGACTATATAATTTTATGACATATTGTGTCAACCTTAAGAAATGTTTTTGAGCACATGCTATGCACAAGAAACCAAAAATATAGTAGTGAACAAAAATACACACATACACACACACACACAAACCTGCCCTCACAGAGCAAATATTTTTGTGAATGCAGATGAGAAGAGTAAGACCAGTGAATTAGCTTGGACATTCTTGACTCATAGTAGAAATGTTGCAATACTTGTTTCCATTGATTATTATGCCCTCCTACTTCTTCTATCTCTACTACATTACTGCTGCCCCACTCCCTGATCAGGATATTAAATACACAAAACTGAATTTTTATAATTCATGGTTGATGATAAAAATTCATTATTTTTTCATGAAATTGATAAGATATTTTCTTTTACTTTAAAAACAACACCACGGAGATAGAGCCCAACCAAATAATTATAAAATTACCAATTAATTATATATACCTCTTTTCTATTCCCTCCCCTCATACCTCAATGCCCCTCCCTCATAAGTAGTCATCTTTTAATTCTCCAATTGCTCCAGGAGACGAATGTTCCCATCTATGAGAAAAAGGAGTGTGAGTGTAGTATGCTCTAAATGAAGTTATGTTGTTATCTTCTTCATTTTCTTCCCACAGGTCTAACAGAGCACTGGGACAGAGTATGTGTTTAGTTACTGTTTGGTGAATGAAAGTGTTATAGAAACTCTCGGTTCTGTCATTCAGTCCCTGTAGACATTGCCATTCAATACAATACATGCCTCTGTAAGAAGTATGCTGAACAAAATGAACCACCATGTGCAGTTAAATGGATACAATCTTGGCCTTTTAAGAGATTGGAATCTAAACTAAACTCCTTTGTATGTATGGTAATGAGGTATTTGCGTAATCATTGTAAAGTATATTAAAATCTCATGATACAAGCAATGGAAATCCACCAACATTTGTATAGCAATAGAAACTTTGGTTTGAAAAAACTGACACTAACTTGCTTTGCATTTAATTACAGTTAATTTCAACCATCACTGCTTCCATTATTAAAAAAAATAACAAAGAAAATAAAAACATAGAGGATTACAAAGTCTAGTAATGATGTGAAGTCTTCTGCTTTATTTTGTTAATTGATCTGGCATAATGAAAGAATTTCACTTTGCTCATTGGTCCAATGTGAACCTGCTAAGACACCCTCTAAAACTTGGTTCTTATTTAATCATAACCACTATCACACTTAATATCACATATTCCTTTCCTTGTTGGCTGCTACTCGTGCTGTAGTGGAGCTAAAAGCAATCCTGTTCCAGACCTATAAAATCACGCTAGCCTCATTTCCTCCATTTAATGCACTCCAATCTATGCTTGGATGGTTTAAACAAAATTGAGTATTACTACCACTACCTTTATAAGGTATACATTTTCACTCAACTCTTTCACAGCCCAGTTAATCTGGTAGTGAGTTGATGTCAAATATTTTGCAATCCCTAGTTTACTCAATAAAATACTTCAAACTTTAATCATGTCTGTTATCATTCAAAATAAAACCTCCATACTAAAACCATTCCCTGAAAAACTCTCCCATCTTTCACACAACTAGTAAATACAAAATACTAAAACCATTCTAATTCTTAGCAACTTCTGATTTGATTTCCCCACGCCATGGATCAAAGGCATAGAATACTGTACCCTTCACTCTTTCCCACTATTCTGAATACAGAGACAGCAAAAAGGCAAGGCCTCCAAACAACTTCGCTATATTCTGTCAGGCACATGTCAGCACACAGGCTTCATTGTGCAGGGGTAGGCATGTGCAAAAACAGTAATCTTTGTCCTGTTCAAAGATACATAGTTACACACACACACACACACACACACACACACACACACACACACATTGGGTTATACCTCTCCAATACAAAAGTCATATTTGAGTTGAAGAAGTAAATTTTGTGATAATCAGTCAAGCTAATTCCCTCTAAATAACTGATTTACTGATTAAATTTCTCATTTTAAACTGTTGCTTGCATCCCATCTATTATCTTCCAATGGGCTATAGCTATAACACTGCTGCAGCTTGCATTGAGGCTGAAAAGAAGCAGGCATCCTAAGATTCAAGAGCATGGACTCACAGGAGCCGTATCAATAGGAAGGAAGACAGAGAAGGTAATAACACTTATTTGTACAGACACAAGTTTAAATTTAGAGACTTAATTGTGGATCATATAAAGTCTTAATTAACATTTCCTAATCAGATGTTTTAGGTGAGGGTGATTCCTTCCTCTCTGCAAACTGCTTAACCAAGAGCAACAGAAGAGTCAGACTTGTACAGAACTGGAAAACGAGGGTTGTCTGAATTATGTGCAGCAAATGCTGGCTGAGAATTTTATTTACTAGCAGCCCGGTGCACAAAATTCATGCATGGGGTGGGGGGTGTCCCTCAGCCCAGCCTGCACGCTCTCCAATCTGGGACCCCTCGAAGGATGTCCTACTGCTGGTTTACAGGGATTGGGCCTAAACCGGCAGTCGGACATCCCTCTCACAATCCAGGACTGCTGGCTCCAGCTGCTCACCTGCCTGCCTGCCTGCCTGTCTGCCTGATTGCCCCTAACCACTCTGCCTGCCGGCCTGCTTGCCACCAATTGCCCCCTGCCACCAGCCTGCTCGCCCCCAAATGCCCCCCCCGCCAGTCAGATCACCCCCAACTGCCTCCCGTGCCAGTCTGCTCACCCCAACTGCCCCCCTTGCTGGTCTTCTCGCCCCCACCATCCCTCCCCACTGGCTTGCTTGATTTATTTATCTTCTATAATTGGAACTTTATAGCCTTGAGCGGAGGCCAGGGCCAGCCAGGGCAGGCAGGAAGCTTGGCTTTCACCATTGCCAGGGCAACCCTAGCCTCCTGCTTGCTCCAGCTCTGTGGCCGGCCGCCATCTTGGTGGGTTAATTTGCATATCACTCCTGATTGGCTGTGGTCGTGGCTTGTGGGTGTAGCGGAGTGATGGTTAATTTGCATGTTTCTCTGTTATTAGTGTAGATAATTTCTGTATAGCCATGAAGTGACCACAGCAATCTGAGCTACTCCTGCCATCTATGGAACCAGGTAAAAGCCACATCGATAAGGCACATGGAAATCACGAGGTGGTGACAATTGAAGGTTCTTAACTCTACCAGACTGCTGTACCGATTTTTTGGTAATTTCCGAATCTCTGGTGACTACTAATTTTCAGTACTTTGCCTAGACCTATTTTCTACAATGTCTCCAAGTTCCATCTTATTCTAATCACTTGTTTGCATGTAACTAACATTTTTCTATATCATGTTGATTTTTTCTCTTTAATGCTCAGGATCCCAGGTATAGGGGACAGTTAGGTTCAGGGCCTCAGGTCTGATAGGGTTAAGGATCTATGTTTCAGTGTAAATAACCTGACAGAATTTCATTTTTCTTAATAGTTTCTGAACTTAAAAAACTTCATATCTCATATTTTTTAAAAAAACATATGTTTTTGACTTTAGAGAGAGAGGAAGGGAGAGGAAGAGAGAGAGAGAAACATCAATTGGTGGCCTCCTGCATGCCCCCTACTGGGGACCAAATGTGCAACCCTGGCATATACCCTGACCTGGAATCAAACTGGAGACCTCTCAGTGCATGGAATGAAGGTCTACCAACTGAGTTGCACAGGCCAGGGCCACATCTCTTATATTCTTTTAAGTAAAGTAATAGAGAAAACAAATGGGACAAAACTTCAAGGCACCTATCAATGAATTTTGTGTGAACTCAAGCACTGTGGTCACATACTCCAGAAGACAATTTTCCCCTCAAAATAATTTTTTTTTGGCTTCCATTTAACTGCTTCCAGAATCTTAACATTTTCTGGTCTATAGGTTACTTGAAATAAAGATGTCATACTTTTCCTCATTCTTACAGAAAAAAAGTGTTCCTGATAGCAATTTGGTCCTGTTGCTTTTTGGCCTGGCTGCTAAGTGAAGGGGCGTTCCTAGCAGAGTGCCACAGTTTAGGTTCCCCGACAGAAAGTCCCTTTTCGTGCCCATGAAATTGGCAGAAGAATAAGTGGGAAAATTCTTGCTTTTGAAGTCCTGATATATTTGATTTACTATTCCTTGAAACACTCCAGAAATTCTTATTTATGATATAAAGAATGACTAGACCAGTGTAAGGGGATGTTAGCAAGGGAGACATAGTATTTGATAAACATCCTATGAAGGAGGCTAGTCTTACTCAGGGGAGAGTTGGATGGTATTTTATTTAGCTGGCAAATAAGTGTGCACATTCTTGATCAAACTCCTTCAGGGCCAGTCTATATGTTTAACTGGAAATTACTTTATTGCCTTTCCCAAGTGTAAAGTTGGTGACAATGGTTGATTTTTCAATTCTCAATAGAATTGTAGGTTCCTCTTCTGAAGAAAACTGAACACAACACTCAAACGTACATCACATCTCTAAGATAACTTCTTCTTTGAACTGTGTGTCCTCTATGAAATATAAGTGATTTCTCCAAGGTAGCACAGTAATAGAAATGAGACGTTATTCTCTTGCTCTATATCCAGCAGAGAATTCTGGAAAATGTTGGACACTTTATCAAAGAAGATCCAAAAACTAACCAATCTTAACCGAAAGATCTAATTGAAGTCAGATTACCAAACTGCTAAAAGGGAAAAAAAAATTAGTTAAGACATTTTATTAGAATCCTTTTACCTGGCTTATTGGAGGAAGTAAAGCATATTTCCCAATAACTAACATTTATTTTTGTAAATACCTGACTTGTTGGAAATCTTCTAGAAATGTAAACAATATCTCTGTCTTTTTTAAGCAGAATATTCTAAACTCTATGTGATGCAATAGGCAGTTACATCAGTGGTCCCCAGTGGATCAAACTCCCATTAGTTATGCAATGTGTAGTCTCTTCCCCTTGAGTCTGGACTAGCCCTGTGACTAGTTTTAAACAATAGAATGAGGCAAATGTGATACTATACCAGTTCTAGCCCAAGGACTTACTAAGCCTCGTAGCTCTTGCTTTTGTACTCAATAAGAAATTCAATTACCCTGAGCCTCATGGAGAGCCCACAGTGCAGTGTGATATCTTCAGCCATCATCCCCAGCTGACCTTCCAGCCAGCAACCAAAAGTGAGCTGCAGTCATATGAGTGAACCACCTTCTGAGTGGATCCTCCCGCCCCATTTGAATCAAGCCAGCTGACACCCCATGGAGCAGAGATGAGCTAGCTCCTAGAATCATGCCCAAATTGTAGACATGTGAACAAATAAATGACTGCTATTGCTCTAAACCATTATGCTTTACGATAACAGTCAACTGAAACACTGTTCTTGGTCTTTTCTGAATGGATCATGGTCATGATATTCTATGAAGAACACAAAAGGCATCAACAAATCTAGATTATTGTTTTAGGTTCACCATTTATAGGATGGTTCCTTGGCTATTCACAGCCTCAACACTGCCTATCCCACAGGAGTGTTGAATAAATTGAGTGACATAAAACACAGTGCTTTCAAAACTGTCCTCTACATCTGAATCTATTCACTGTTAGCACAATACATTTAACTCTCAATTTTAATTGTTTTTCTATTAATACCTATATAAAAGTAAAGATTTGGAACCAAAGAGGTAACTTAATTATTTTTGCATCCATATACTTGATTTTGTACATGTTTTAGAGTTGGTAAGCCACAGTTGCCAGCAGTTTGAACACTTCATAAACAAGATGTTGGTATACTTGTATACATAGTGGGCCAATTTTCATTTTAAAGAAGCAATTACAAACTATTTCAAAATTATTAGTCTTTTAAAAATTTCCCCAAACATTACAATGTTTCTGTGATAATGCATTTCCCAATAATGTTATCTGCAAGCAATTTTACTCTTTCTTCTTATGTTTTCCAAACTGCTAGACAAAAGGAACACAAAAATCCTACATACGTGTAGTCTTTGTCCAGTCACCCAATCATTCTGAGATTCAGTTTCATTCGCATAAATTAGGGATAACTAATTTGCCTTGCAGTTTTGTGTAAGTACTCATTGTTAGAGGCTCTGCAAAGGCATTCAACACATGGCAGTCGATAGTCACTGTCACTATTATCACCCTGATTTCTTTTGTGTGCCATAGCAGTCTGTATGCCTTCAATTTTATGGTTTAGAGATTTTAAGGCAATCTGCTTTTTTTATATTCCCACTCAGAAGAAATAATATGAAAAAACAGACCCAAGAGATTCAAAAATAGCAAAAACAAGGCAGATTTTTTTTCTCCCTGAGAATTTGGCAAAAGGCATTTTATATGTGTGTGTATGTGTTTATATCATATTCTGAATATGAGCTCCCAAAGCAAAGAGAGTTGATCTTATATCTTCTGTTCAGCATCTTAAAAACTAGGGGTGATTAAAGAAAGTATCATTATGACAGCAGCCAACAGCAAAAACAACAACAAGAACAGATATGCAAGAGCCAGTATCTCTGATCCCTTTATAGTGGAATAAACCAAAATTTTAGTGAGAATAAATGACAAATAACTTCAAGTGTCATGCCTAGTTTTTGAAGCCATATTTCCAGGCAGCTTTAGCAAATGCTCCAAATTGAAAGGGCAGGAAGAACACAGCTCTTTCTGATCTCTTCCCATTCTGACTGTCTTTAGACCAGTTTCTGATCCGTGAAGGGAGGTGGGCGAAGATGCTAAATGCAAGTCTATAGTTCTAACTCCTGAATGCCAATTCATTATCTGAAATCCCAGAAACTACCTTTATCAAGAAATTCCAAAACTGTTTTGGAGTCTGTATTGAGCTAAAATAAAAAACCAGACATAGTATAATAATACCCATCAGAAAAGCAAATCCCTATAACTCACATTTTTTGTTGTTGTTGTTGGTACACTTCAGACATTTCAAGTCCAAAGAAAAATGTCCAACTACTAATGAGGCATTCATAAGAAGTAATTTAAAGCCATCTAGATTGTTTATCAAAATAATACCCAATGCCTCCAGAAATAACAGTGGGTTTTGAGAGGATACCATGCATATTTTGATTCTACCTAGTCTAGTAACATACATGGATTGTAACCAGGAAAGGACAAAGTAAATAAAATAAAGAGATGAGCTAGTATCATCACTTACGATAAAAACAAAGTACAACAGCTGTGCAAGAGTACTAGTGTGTGAAAAAGAGAACACCTAGCTGTAAATGGATTCCAGTCTTTAGTCCTATCCAAATTTGCCTTAGTATCACTCCATGTCACCTTGGGGAAAGTGTGAGGAATGGCAGAAGTACCAGAAGTAGAGTTGGGTAGATATTCTTTCAGTTTTCATAGCAGGCAAAATGAAGAATCCACTCAATGTTTATTCTTTCATTTACCAAAATTCTTTTAAGAATTTCTAATACAGGGTGGGGCAAAAATAGGTTCACAGTTGTTTGTATGGAAAATAACACAATAATAAATAATAATACAAGAATAAACTCTCTGTTTTGCGTACCCACAACTGTAAAACTACTGTTGCCCCCACCCTGTATGTACTAGGATATTGGGGATCAGAGATAGTAATCTTGCCATTAAAAATTAAGAAAAATAAGAGTAAGTAATAAACAACCTGAAAAATAAGTGCATGGGCCACAGAGGATGGGAGGAAATGGTATGCTGAGTGTGGGTGAGGAAACTATAATTTGGTTCCACAAACATTTATTAAGTTCCCTTTGTGAGCCAGACACTGGGCATATAAAAAAAGAATGACCTACAAAGAAGGTAGGCCACTCCTTAAAAAACAATGGTAAAGGGAGTAGAAGTGCATCCAATTTTATATGGAGTTGAAATTTTAACAAAAGGGAAATGGGGCTTGAAGAGAGAGAAGAGACAGAGACAAAAAATTGAGAAATTATATAAACAATGGTGTCTATTTTTGTGTGACTCTTCTAACAGTAGAGAACACTAAGGCAGGGCTTAAGGGAAAAAAAAAGAAAAAGAAAATGAGGCAAGTGTGAAAGTGTTATGAGTAAGAATGAGTATACTCATTATCACCCAGTACTGAGGGTACTGAAGGCTCAGCTGACAATAGACAAGGATACATTTTAGGGATATGAGTCAAAAGTCATTGTGAATGCTGCCTTTTTCTGTGGGCCAGAGCCATGCCTTAATCATCTTGCTTTGTTGAGTATAGATTTAGAACTTTGTATACAGTGTGCATTTTTCTCAGAGCATTCAATATTTTACTGAAAAAGAGTGAAAGGGAGAAGAAAACGGAAAAGAAAAATTATAATTAAAAGGTGCTCACAAGGGTGAGATCAAGACAGTTAAATATTCCCAACAAAAAGAGGAGAGACCACAATAGGAAGAGAAAAAGGGATGTTGATGAAAGAACAGGGAAGTGAATAAATAAATCTGGAAAAATAATAATGAACATGTGCATAAGTAAATGAGACAATGAATCAAAAAAGAATCTTATAATCAAATTTAGGGGAGAAATGCTTATTTTAAAACAGAAAAGTTGGAAAGGGGAAAATAAAGAACATGGAAAATGAAGTGAAAAATGAAAGACAGCATCCTAGACTTACAAGAAGTAAATGTGCACAGTAGGCAGAAACAAGAGAGAAAAGAGAAAAAAGTCAAACAGAAAAAGAGGAGGAAATATAGAGAAATCTCATGGTACCAAATACATTTTCTTTATATTCTTATGCATCACTATATCTTTGTCAGTCATGCAATGCCTACAAATGTTTTAAAGACAAAGTGAAACAGTTTATTTACTGTAAATGGAGGATTTACTTATAAGTTTACAAATTTATATGCAAAAGGAGGGTTTACCATGATTCATTTGGCTTAAATTGTGGAATACGTACTTTAATTTTTTTTAAACAGCTCTGCTACAGTAACAGGTAATTTTCTTAGAAACTGAAACAGATTTATGACAAAGAAGGTTTTAGAATAAAAAGAAAAGGAGAGAGAAAAACAAGGAAACAGGAATATGTGTTGATTGGTGCTGGTTGTCAGCATGTTGACAAGAAGAAAACAGATGAATAGTCACCAAGAATGCTAAGCGGCAAGACTCTGACACAGGCTAAGCAGAGAGATTTTTTTCTTTTGATATTTTCCTTTTGGATTTTTGTTCATGGATCACAATTTGCTGTGTGTACGGAAGCACAGCAACTCCCAGTACCCTGACTAATACCTGACTTCAATCTCTGTTCCGTTTGCCTCTTTGGTGTCCACACCACCAACACTGTCAGCTTTTGCTGGATCACTTGATTCTTTTCCTTAATAATAAAAAAAAGTTTTCTATACCATTTAAGAAAGATGATTCATCGAGAGCTTTCTTACTCTCTTATGGTACAACTGATGATACACTCCCCACCATAAGTGACATCTCTATTTATGCAGATAAGTGATTCCCAAACAAATACGCATTAGGAACCCGAGGGCCCGGCTTAGGATTCAGTAGGTCTGAAGCAAGGCCCTGGAATGTAAGGTTCTAAGAAGTTCTAAGGTGATGAAGATGTTTGTTGGCGACACTCTGGGAACCACGGATGTAGATACTTCCTACTAAATAGATCTTCTAAAAAGATTTAGCCCTGTATCTACAATAACAATAACTTAAGATCCCTTTGTTAGCAATGCTCTCTGCTCAAATCATCGAGAATGCTTAAAATTCTCCTCACTACTACTAATAGTAAAATTGTTGCTTACTACATATACCTATTTGTCTGAGAGAATATAATAGTTGCTAATCAACAAATTCCATGTGTCAGAATACGTAAAAAAATTAACGTTTTACACTTCACAATACATTTCGTCATATACAATCCTCTAATATTCTAGTTGATTTTGACTTAAATAAAAGAAAAATTTTGTAAGTTAAATATGAGTAATTGAATGTTTTAACTCTTATTTTCTATTATCTGTAATTATAAGGAGAAGGTAGATAGAAAATTTTGAGTGCTTCTTTATGGTAGCTCTTGATTATTATACTTTAACTAGAAGTCCCGGTGCACGGAATTCTTACATGGGCAGGGGGCGGGGGGCGGGATGTGGGGGGCTCCACATGGCCTGCACCCTCTCACAATCTGGAACCCCTCAGGGATGTCTGACTGCTGGGTTAGGCCCAATCCCGCAGGGATCCCTGTGGGATTGGGCCTAAACTGGCAGTCGGACATCCCTCTTGCAATCTGGGACCACTCACTCCTCACCGCTAGCCTGCCTGCCTGCCTGATCACCCCTAACCACTCTACCTGCCTGCCTCATTGCCCCAACCACTCGCCTGCCTGCCTGATCACCACTAACGACTAAGCACTCTGCCTGTCTGCCTGATGGCCCCTAACCCCTCTGTCTGCCTGCCTGATCACTCCTAACAACTCTACCTGCCTGCCTGATCGCTCCTAACCACTCTGCCTGCCTGATCACTCCTAACCACTCTGCCTGCCTGATTGCCCCTAACCACTCACCTGCCTGCTTGATCGCCCCTAACTGCTCTCCTGCCTGCCTGATCGGCCCTAACCACTATGCCTGCCTGCCTGATTGCCCCTAACTGCCTCTGACTGCCTGCCTGATCATCCCTAACCCCTATGCCTACCTGATTGCCCCTAATTGCTTGCCTGCCTGCCTGATCACCCCTAACCACATCTACCTTGGCCCTGGCCACTGCGGCTTCATCTGGAAGGATGTCCAGAATGACATCCAGAAAGTTGTTCCGCTGTCTGGTCTAATTAGCATATTACACCTTTATTATTATGAATTCACTTCAAAATGCAAGGCTCTATTTTTTCCTAATAACATTTTAACACTAACACTATGTTTTCCAGTTGTAGTAGAGCTTGCTTTTGTGTGTTTGTGTGTGTGTGTGTGTGTGTGTGTGTGTGTGTGTGTATTTTTTTACCACTTAAATTAGAAGAAGGTAATGTTTTTGTTGTTGTTGTTTGTGGTTTAAAAAGGCAAAAGTTGCAGTAGGAAAAGTTGAAGGACAAAGATGTATAAGCCAATAAACGTATTTTTTAGGATTTAACCAATTTAACCTATTTTTTAGGATTTAACCAAACTCTTTTGAGAGTGTGTGTGAATGGTATTCCTGATTGGGTAAACAGAAAAGTGCTGTGTTCAAAGTTAAATCTTTCCCGTTGTTAGCCACCAGGAGATACTGTTGGCACCTAACAGCTTAGCTGCCCTCTCTAGCCAGTAAGGTATACTACTATGTCAGGAATGAACATTTTTAAGCTGCCTCTGGGAAGTTTGCACCCTCATTTTCAGAATTACCTCAGCTGTGGGTAATGGCAGAGGAGACTTATGTGGGTACCATAAAAGAAAACAGCCTGAAGCTAGTATTTTGTCTTTGGGGAGGGTGTTAACTGCAAATTCAACAGACCTCCTTCACATATTCTAAAATCTATTATGTAGACACTGTGCAATTCAAGATGACACTAATGGCTATAACAACAGAACTTTTTGAGCTACTTAATTTATAATAAAATGATGTTTCTTTTTAATATATTTTATTGAGTTTTTACAGAGAGGAAGAGAGAGGGATAGAGAGTTAGAAACATCGATGAAAGAGAAACATCGATCAGCCGCCTCCTGCACACCCCCCACTGGGGATGTGCCCGCAACCAAGGTACATGCCCTTGACCGGAATCGAACCCGGGACCCTTGAGTCCGCAGGCCGACGCTCTATCCACTGAGCCAAACCGGTTTTGGCAATGATGTTTTTAATAGATCTTTGCATATAAAGTGTGAATTACAATTATTTGACTGTTGCTAAAACAATTCTTTGCTACCTTGAATAGTTAATAAGAATTGAAGTGTCAGTGTCGGGTTATTAGAAATTAGCAACCATACAGATAAAGTTTATTAAAATCCTGTCAAATAGTGTATAGTGTCAGGTAACAGTGTATGTGCTTCAGACATCATATCAAAATGAAGGATTGTTAAATGCATGATTTAATGAGTATAAGGTTTGGCAATTTCAAATTAAGGCTCTTGTTAAATACTCACCAACATGTTCTACAAAATTGGATAGATTTTATTAGCAGCATTCATAATTTAAAAACTGTGATTTAAAAAACCCAACCTTTACATACACTGTCTCTAACAAAATCTAACAAAATCCCCCAAGTAGAATGTGCCTGAAGTTTTGCTGTTATGCCAGCTTAATCTACCCATGTACCTTTAAGGAAGAGACCATAAAGGTAAATCCTAAACTTCAGGGCTGTTCATTAAAATCACCCAGAACCCTTTTCCTCCTCACTCGTTTTTAAAATTGTATTTGCGCCTCACATAAGCTTCTATCTCTAGGACTCTGGTTTATGGACTTATCTTGGTTCCCCTGCCTTGATCTTGGCTCTTTCTAAGGAAACTGGCTCAGACTCCATTTCTGATCATCTTAACTCAGGTTCCCTGCATTTATCCAAGTGATCAGCATATCTAAAGGTTTTTGCATATCCCTTGCAAAAAAGAAGTGATAGTAATTCTTATATCAAATAAGTAGGCTTTTAAAAAATGTATCTATATTTTAAATACTGTTCAAAATACCCACATTTTGAAGATATAACCAAACTAAACCAATCCAAATTCATTTTATTCAAAATGCTCTTAGTATGATATCTCAGGATTTCTACAAATGTTTAGAATGAATCTTGGATTCAAATTTGTTAATAGTTTTACCTCTATCATTTATATTGCAGCTTTTAAAAGATGAATGTTCAGTGTTTTACTGAAAGACTATGAACTGTATACAAACAGATATAAAGAAATGTTGAAATAGGTTCCATGAGGAAAATGTATGGCTTTTATTTTCTGAATAGCAACTTCAATAAATTAAAGGGCTCAATATTGTTCCAGCTGGGTGTCAGGAATGAAGAGTGAACCTGCCAGCAGAAATGTTTTCAATTTCTTAAGCACCATCCTGGTCTCTGACAGAATTGATTAGCTTTTTGACACAAAGTTGTAGTGGCAGAGATTTTAAAAAAGGAGAAGAAAATTCTTCTTTAACAAACTACCATAACTCAATACACCAAGTGTTCTATTTGAGTGAAGCAAAGATCAATAGCAGCACTATTATATCTTGGCATTTAAAATAATAATAATAACAACCTGATGTGAATTTTCCAAAGGAAAAAAAAAATGTTTGGTTAATTAAATATTGGGCTTTCTTTTTTAAGCACAAAATTTTCTCCTATATCTGCCCCTAAATCAATTAAACATTCTGCACCTATTCTACTTAAAAATAATTTTATTACAAAAAAAAAAAAAAAAAGCAAGTTGCCCTACCTGATTTTGTTTAGTGGTTAGAGCATCAGCCCACAGACTGAAGGGTCATGGGTTCAATTCTGGTCAAGGGCATGTACCTTGGTTGCAGACTCAAACCCTGGCCCTGGGTAGGGGGGGTGTGTGGGAAGCAACAAATCGATGTGTCTCTCATCGTGTTTCTCTCTCTCTCTGTCTCTCCCCCTCCCTTCCACTTACTCTAAAAATCAATGGGAAAAATATCCTCAGTTGAGGATTAACAAAAAAAAAGCACTTGGAAAGTACAGAGATCAATATTAAAATACATATTTTAAATAGTATTAAATATATAAATAGCTGTATATTTATTGTATTCATTTTATACAACTTGTATGCAAAGCAACATTCTAGAAGCACTAGAGAAGTAATTCTGTACACAGGTACAAGTTCATGGTTATATATATGTATATATACATATAACTTAAACTGGGCAAATTATTTGCAACAGTCACATTAAGCAAAAGGTTAATGGTGGCTGAAACCGGTTTGGCTCAGTGGATAGAGCCTCGGACTGCGGACTCAAGGGTCCCGGGTTCGATTCCGGTCAAGGGCATGTACCTTGGTTGTGGGCACATCCCCAGTAGGGGATGTGCAACAGGCAGCTGATCGATGTTTCTAACTCTCTATCCCTCTCTCTTCCTCTCTGTAAAAAATTAATAAAATATATATTTTTAAAAAGGTTAATGGTGTATCTATTTTTTGTTTAGTATTGTTATGGTTTTCTTACATTCAAGTTATGAATCCATATGAGAGTTACTTTTTGGAAACCAGAGTTATACTGATATAATGTGTGTATATAGATATATACACACACACATATATATATACATATATATAATGAATATATGACTATACGCATTTTATTAAAACCAAACTTCAGAACTTACCTTAGAGCCAGGGTTTACACAAATCTATTAGTAATTCTAAAATTCCAGAACATAAATAAAATTAAACCCACTAAGTTCTAATTCCATTACTTAGAACATATTAAATAAAATTATATTTTAGATTATCAAAAATTTCACTTTACAAAAGAATGCAAAACTAGCTTTCTTTAAATTACTCCCAATAGTATGTAGTATTTATGTATCCATCACTACCTATTTGCAGTGTTACAAACACAGAAATTTAAAATTAGAATGATAGAAGCAAGGGATGTACTATAGCATAATTGTATTAATACATTTATGTCTTCTATGAAAAATTCTACCCCTTATGCTACAATTTAAAGACAATGATACTTTAAAAAAATCAAATACAAACAGGCAGTAAAACAGACATACTAGTGTGCCGTAGCAATATCTTTATCGAATCAGCTCCTAGGGCAATGGAAACTAAGGAGAAAATAAACAAATGGGACTACATCAAAATAAAAAGTGTCTTCACAGCCAAAGAAACCATCAACAAAACAACAAGAAAGCCCACTGCATGGGAGAACATATTTGCCAATGTTATCTCTGATAACATTACAGGGAACTCATACAACTTAAGAAAAGGAAGATAAACAATCCAATAAAAAAATGGGCAATGGACCTAAATAGATATTTTATGAAAGAGGACATGCAGAAGGCCAAGAGACATATGAAAACACTGGAGGCCCGCTGCATGACATTCGTGCACTGGGGGTGGGAGGGTCCCTCAGCCTGCCCTGTGCCCACTCGCAGTCTGAGACCCCCAGGGGGATGTCTGCCAACTGTGACCCCGACTTCTGGCTGAGCAGCACTCCCCCTGTGGGAGCGCACTGGCAATCAATGGGAAGCTCCTGCATTAAGCGTCTGTCCCCTGGTGGTCAGTGCATGTCATAGCGACCAGTCGTTCCACCATTCGGTCAATTTGTATATTAGCCTTTTATTATATAGGATGCTCAAAGTCACGAATCATCTGATACAAATCAAAACGACAATGAGGTACCATCTCTCACCTGTCAGAATGGCTATCATCAACAAATTAACAAACAACAACTGCTGGCAAGGATGTGGAGAAAAAGGAACCCTCCTGCACTGCTGGTGGGAATGCAGACTGGTGCAGCCACTATGGAAAACAGTATGGAGTTTCCTCAAAAAATTAAAAATGGAACTCCCATTTGACCCAATAATCCCACTTCTAGGAATATATCCCAAGAAACTAGAAACACCAACCAGAAAGGATATATGCACCCCTATGTTCATAGCAGCACAATTCACCATAGCTTAGATTTGGAAACAGCCTAAATGCCCATCAGCAGATGAGTGGATTAAAAAACTGTGGTACATCTACACAATGGAATACTATGCTGCTGTAAAAAAGAAGGAACTCCTACCATTCACAACAGCATGGATGGAACTGGAGAGCATTATGCTAAGAGAAATAAGCCAGTCAGAGAAAGATAAATATCACATGATCCCACTCATTTGTGGAATATAATGAACAGCATAAACTGATGAACAAAAATAGATCCAGAGACAGAAAAGCATCGAACAGACCATCAAACCTCAGACGGAAGGCAGGGGTGGGTGGGAAAAGGCGTAGAGATCAACCTAAGGGCTTGTATGCATGCATATAAGCCTAACCAATAGACACAAACACTGGGGGGGGAGGGTGAGGGCATGTGCTATGGAGGGGGGGGGGGCAATGGGGGAAAAGGAGACATATGCAATACCTTAATCAATAAAAAAATTTTAAAAAATCAAATACATCACTCTAGTCTACATTCTCAACATTCCTTCATTCCCCAAATTTTGGCCAAGGACATCGGTATTATTGGAGGGTCTATTTCATTTTCATTAGTTGGTGTAGTCAGTATAAAAGCAATGTACCAACAGGTACTGAGATATATGCACAATATGTCCATTTCAGACACTACTGTTCATCATCTATATATATAAAAGCCTAAGCAACAGAATGACCAAATGACTGGACACTATGACATGCACTGACCACTAGAGGGGCAGATGCTTAATGCAGCCAACCTTCTGCGGCCCCTCCCCCTGGCCGGCCCCGATGGCCCCAATGAAACCTGCCAGCGAACCTCCCATGGCCCCTTCCCCCTGGCCGGCCAACCTCCCACGGTCCCTTCCTCTGGCCAGCCAACTTCCCGGGGCCCCAATTGGCCAGATCGCAGGCCAGGCTCGAGGGATCCCACCCGTGCACAAATTCGTGCACCGGGCCTCTAGTGTATTATAAATGAACTATCAACCTTACCACCAAATCGAGAGTGATTCCTTCAGTGAGTAGAGGAGCGGAATTAGGGTAGTAACTCAGCTGTGGGAGGAGACTTAACTAATCTTGGGCTTCACACTTCACTAGCTGTGCTTAGTTTCTCCTTTTCCCTGGAAAACTTGATATACTCAGTTGCTATAAACACCACTGTGGTGTACTTGGAAACACTGTATTGTATGAATCACCCTTAGTACAAGGGTTTGATCTTTTTCTTCCACATTGAAAACAAAAACACCCTCCCACTCTTACCACCCCAACTGCACATCTCAGTATATTTACCATGAGTTATCCTTTTTTACGTAAAGGGAAGCTGTGAATGCTCATTGTCTACTTTTTATAACATTAACAATGCCCATCATTTATATCTTGGATTCAGTACAAATGTTCCAACTAATGGCACTCATCTTAAACTTAGTGGTAGGGAAAAATCATTTGGACCAAAAAATAGAATAGATTTTTTAAAAATCATTATAAAGAAAGGTACTCTCTATTTAAGAAATACAAAAACAAGGGCTAGTTTTAATAAATAATTTAATAACTAACAAATAGTTTAATAAATATATTTCATGAAAGGTAAATGGTAGAAGGCTAATGTTGAACAGTAAACCTAGAAGAATATATAAAGGCATTATGTTTAAATATACACAGCTCAGAATACTTCAAAGCAAAATATTGATATTTCCAGACAATGTTCTGTTATTTCTTGACCCTGTAAAGTTGTTAAATATAATACATAGAAATATGTGTGACAGTTATTTATCAAATTCAACCTCATGAGACCACTGAGTCCATTCACCCTTCACTTCCTCACCCATGGAATATAATTTTAATCAATCCAGTTTCCACTTTTAGACTATGATTTTTTGCAAATTACTTGTAGGACTCTGAGAGTCTTCAAAAGTCCTTGGGATAGTCACTGCAAGGTTAAACTGAAAATGCATTATCATCCTGAGATGTATGTTGAAAAGAGGGGAGGTAAAAAAAAAAAATACTTATTGAGCACTTTCTACATAACAAATTCAGCTAGTCTCCTATATTATTTTATTTAAAGCCTTTTATGACTGCAGCTATTGTGGGGCCAGCATTGATAAATTTAGCAAGACTTTCTAAGGGAGATAAAAATTGAGGTTGGCCAAGAAGGAGAGGAAACAATTAAGATTTTTAGGAAGAGGAAGAGAAAGAAGTATTGAATGAGCAAAAGCATGATGAGAGGCTAGACTCTGTATGGCATGTTCTAGTGAACCAATTTGCTGGAAATCAATGGTTGGTGTAATGACACTATGAAAGGTACAGATGGCAACATAAGTTAGAATCAGACTGCACAGGCAGACAGTAAATATGGCGCAGGCAATGGGAGACAATTGAAGGATTGGGAAGGAGAAAATAACTTACATGGAATATTGTGATAGACTGCAGTATACTGCATAATCCTGTTACTGGGCTCCTGATAAACTGAGTACTACGTTACAAGGGTCTTAGCCTTAGCCAAAGGAAGGAAAAAAGAAAAAGACAGACACAAAAATATTTAACAAAGAAAGAAACAACTATACTTGTGAATGTATCACTATGAGAGGGAAATAATATGAGGAGTTGACAGGAACTTGAAGAAGCTTTACCTATTTTAAAGAAAAGATGGCATGGTTCAATGATAGGTCAGGAAAATGTGTATACAAAATGAAGAGCTATTATACAACTTGGCAACCTGGTCAGGGCATCATTCTGGAATGTGCCTTATCAGACAAAGAAGCTGACACACATACTGGTGGAAGCTTCCTCATGACACATCCTGAGACTGTGCACTAAAACTGCAGCATCTCTCCGGAACAGGAAAATATTACAGAACTATATCGGCATCCACATTTCATGCTTTTGTGAATTCAACTAGCTCTGTGAGATTTCACTGCTATTATTGATGAACCATATTTATGACTATATCATTCTGTATTATCACAAGAAATAAAAGGATGCTCGGCATTCCATCATTCAAAACTGAAACATTAATGTCTTCCCCCAAACCTCTAGGAGGTATCAGATAAAAACAAACACAGTACCTATTAGGCAGGTATCGACTATTCCAACTGATTCAGCTAGAAGCAATACTGTGAAAACACAGGGAACTGAAAAATCATGCAATCTCCAAAACTGATATATTTCAATATGATTTCAGAATTTCATATAGATTTTATACTGTTATTTCTTTATCTGATGTACTCGGATTTTGCAATGACACAGGCTAAAGTAAGAAAAAATATTATCTCTCCTCATACTAATATTTGCCCTGTTAGCTGAGTTGTTATATATGTTGAATGGATAAAAAACACTCTAAGATCTTAGGAAATATCCTATGTAAACATTTGATCAATGTTTACATAAAAATAGCTGAACACCACAAAACAGCTTATTTGTCCACATGAAATGAAGTGATTATTGGAAAAAATACCAATAAGGTTCAACTTCAAACAATATTTAGACAGCTATGAAATTAAGTCACAGGACACCTAACTTGCAAAATGCCTTGAGTTTTAGTGGACACTACTGAACAAATTGTTGACTCTACACTTGGAACCCCGGCCAATAATCTTGCACTTAAAATACACAACCTCAAGACCTCCAATCACTCCCCCACCTTCAATCCCCCGAGAATCCTAGAAAATCACTGTTCCCCACTCATCTCATATCCAAGTGGTTTTCTTCTCCAACTGAGACAGGAAACTACTTTTACTTTTTGACCATTTGAGTGAAACTCTAGCCTCTGAATAAAACTCATTTATTATCATGGTTTGATCAAGAATGATAAACCAGTGAAAAATTTATATACTTACAATACAGAAATACAATCTCTCATTTCTGCTTCCTTACCCTTAGCCTTTCTCTAGAGGGCTTCTTTTTTTAGTCCCCTTTACTAATAATCCCTTAGCACTCAAAATCCCACTGGGTTTAGTATGTACATTATTATGTCTCATTACCATAATATGTATTATAATTACTGTCATAAAGAGTCACTCTCTCAGAAGATGGGAGATGTCCACTCAATAGTCAGTTCTCCTTTTGAGACTGTTGGGTAATCCCAGACTTTCAAACGTTCTTTTAGACTCTTTCTACAAGGTTATTGAGTGTGACCATTGGTGTTTATTATTCCACTAGAGGCCAGATGCACAAAATTCAGGCAAGAGTAGGCCTTCCTTCCCCTGGCTGCCGGCACCGACTTCCCTCTTGCACCCGGGACCCAGGCTTTCCTCACAGCCCCAGCTTCGTCCAGAAGGTCATCCAGAAGGACGTCTGGAAGGACATCTGGTCTAATTAGCATATTATGCTTTTATTATTATAATAGATTAGCCCTTCCTCTACTTGGTACTTCTACTACATTTCCTGAACTATCTCACATACTCCTTATCTACTTAGATGAACAAACTCTATAGATATGTCTATACCAAACAGAGAAACAAATGACTCACATCTCTTAATCCTATATAATAAAGAGGTGATATGCAAATTAACCCTCATGCCCTCACAAGATGGCTGCCTATGACCAGGCTGGCAGGGGGGTTAGTGAGGGACAACCAAACGACTGAACAAGCAGGCTGCGTGGGGTGACCAGGCCAGCAGGGGGGTTAGTGAGGGGTGACCAAACGACTGAACAGCAGGCTGCGGGGGTGACCAGGCCAGCGGGGGGGGGGGGGGGGGGCAGTTGGGATGACCAGGCTTCCAGGCAGGTGAGCGGTTAGGAGCCAGTGGTCCAGGATTGTGAGAGGGATGTCCAACTGCCAGTCTAGAGGGGTCCTGGATTGGAGAGGGCAGGCTGGGCTGAGGGGAACAACACCCCGCCCCCCGGCACGAATTTCATGCACTGGGCCTCTAGTATTATTTATAAAGGAAAATGAAAATAGTTTTAAAGATACAGTGTTATACATATTGGTATGATATGCTCCACTGAAACTTCATATAACAAGTAGTTTCATCCCAGATGGAGTGGCTCAGTTGGCTAAGCACCATTGTCCTGTACACTGAAAGGCTGTGGTTGGATTCCCAGTCAGGGCACATACCTGGGTTGTGGGTTCAATCTCTGGTTGGAGCACATACAAAAGATAATGAATCAATGTTTATTTCTCACACTGATGTTTCTCTTTCTCTATCTCTCTCTTCCTTCTCTCTCTAAGCACCTCTTAGGTAAGGATTAGAAAAGAAAGAAAAGAAGCAGGCTGTGTTTTCATAGAATACGGAGTTATCCATCTCATCACTTGTCATTTAGTATATATTTAACACCTATATCCTGAACTGAAAATTTTGAATTATGACCAGCTCAGCAAATGGGTACAGTATGCCTACTTGGTATAAGGCCCTTTGCTCACTACTGTAGGGACACAAAAATTAATCAAGCACAGATCTCACTTTCAAGGAGTTTTTAACATAATAGGAGAGATGAGACATGGAGAATATGATCATATTGCAATGCAGAATGACAGATCCTATGAAAACTCTATAGAAAAATCACAATGGGGTTTAGAGGAAGAGCAAGTTATTTTAGTATGGAAATCTGGAAAGGTTTCCTGGAATAGGTAACCTTGAGCAATGTCTTTTAGAATGAATGAAATGAATACTGAGTGGGGTGAAAATGCTCTATACTGAGTGAATCAAAAATAATTTATTGCCGAAACCGGTTTGGCTCAGTGGGTAGAGCGTCGGCCTGCAGACTGAAAGGTCCCAGGTTCGATTCCGGTCAAGGGCATGTACCTTGGTTGCGGGCACATCCCCAGTAGGGGGTGTGCAAGAGGCAGCTGATCGATGTTTCTAACTCTCTATCCCTCTCTCTTCCTCTCTGTAATAAAATCAATAAAAATAAAATAAAATAAAATAAAAAAATAATTTATGATGCCAGAAACTGAAGTTCACCCTCCATAGGAAGTGAATTAGAAGATAAGTTTGGGGAAAAAGGAAAGGGTTCATAGATGGCTTTGAACAACACTCAGAAGTCTGGGTTTAGCCCAAATTAATGTAGTTAAGCATGCCGGGTTTTATTACCTGCTTCAATTTTCTGGCAAACCCTAATTCCCAAGATTTTCATCAATAAAATTTGTCTTGTTAAGTTCTATCTATGCATGAAGATATTCTAGGCAACTAAAGATAGTAGTGTCTCTTCAGAATATTAAGAAATTAATTTATTGCCAAACATTGCCTCAATGCAATCTCGTGTATCATAAAATACAGAAGAAACAATACAGGGTGGGACAAAAGCAGGTTTACGGTTGTTTGTATGAAAAATAATACAATACTTAATAAATAATAATACAGCCCAGCCAGTGTTGCTCAGTGGTTGAGCACTGACCTCTGAACCAGGAAGTTACAGTTCGATTCCAGGTCAGGGCACATGCCTGGGTTGTAGGCTCAATCCCATGTACAGGAGGCAGCCAAACAATGATTCTTTCTCATCATTGATGTTTCTATCTCTCTCTCTTTCCCTTCCTCTCTCTGAAATCAATAAAAATATACTTTTTTTAAAAAAAGAAAAAGAAAGAATAAACTCTGTGATTTGCATACTTACAACTGCAAACCCTGTATGAGATTATTGAAAAGGCATTGGATTTGGATAAATGTATGTATGTATCCCAATGTGACTTAAAATTTGCATTAAATTTACTGAAATTTCTGTCTTTAAAATCTATTACTGTTTCTAATTACAATATTATAAGAGTTCACCTCTTCTGAACATATATTACATGCCAGGTGGAATGCAAAATTTGGGATTATCTATACTATCTTTGATCATCCCAACAGCCCTGTAATTCAGAATAACTAATACTATTTTATAGCACACAAAAAATGAAGATTCGGAAATGCCCATGATCATCACACAGTGAAGTAAGTGTTGAGCCTGAGGTGATTACCCAGGTCAGCATGCTACAAAGCTGGGGTCACTCCTTCCCCCCCTACACACCAAAATAGTGTCCCTTAAAGATAACCCTATTTCTAAAGATATTAGGGTTTGTCAGATACTAATTCTACTCTTCCAGGATAAAAATAAATAAATATGTTAATTTTCTATTTTTTTTCTCTTACTCGGGAACAGAAATAAATATTTTTAAGCAAAAGCAGCAAGCCTATAAATACTAAAGCAAAGACAAGATAGAATTACAGATTCTGTAGAAGTCAATTCTATCCACATTTTTATATAAACCCAAATGGCACTGATACTGATGTTCAAAAAATGTCAAGCCAATTTCAAGTATAATCAGTTCTTGTGAATCCCAAGTCACAGAGTTTGAAGAGTGATACAGTATGCATAAAATTTAATTTTCCTGTGCTAAAAAAACAAAACACCTGCTGATCCAGAACCTCAAATACAGTTCCTAGAAACCAGTTGGGAAGATGATCTGATAACCAGAGACACAACACTGGTCAGAATCTCCCTCAGCAAAGGGCATTTCTTAACAACACTGAATTTGCTAATGGACATTAAGGTAAAAGAAGCTTCATACAGTTTCACTCACTCAGGCCCACCACCTTCATCTCTAGGCTAAGTCTGTTAGCAATGGAGGTTGGGGGTGAGGCCTTAGAGTAGCCATTTTCAATCAAGGAGCATGCTGGTGTGCGGCAAGAATTTTTAAGACCTGCGATACCTATTTAGTTGGGGGCACTAACCTCTTTTCCTTCAGATTATCAAAGTAAAAAAATGACAACAGCCAACACAAAATAGTCATCTGTGTGAATGAGTCAAAATTATACCTTTTTTTTGTTTGTTTGTCAGATCAGCAAAAATGTATTTTTAGTGTATCGCAGAATTTTGGTAATGTATAGCTTATGTGTGCCGTGAGATGGAAAAGGTTAAAAGTCACTGCCTTAGAGAGTGGATTGTGAGGGTGGATCCCTCATGAATGAGAATGACTCCCGCATAAGATGAAGGAATCCCTTAGGAGACCCAGAGAGCACCCTCGTGCCCCTTCCGCCCTGTGAGGACACAGAGGGGGACAGCTGTCTGTGAACCAGGAGGCAGCCTCTCCCCAGAGAGTGACTCTGCCAGCACCTGGATCTTGGACTTCATGGTCTCCAGAACTGTGAGAAATAAAATTCTGTTGTTTATAAGCCACACGGTACGTGGTATTTTTGTTTATAGAAGCCTGAATAGACTAAAACATAGGACAAACTACAATCAGAATGGCTATCGTATTTAAATTACAATGAAGAATCCCAAAAGGACTTTGACTCAAGGACCTACTCCTGGCTAGGATTAAAAATATTGAGGCTATCCCCAACCAGCATTTTTGCTGTAAAAACTACAATACTTTTTTCTATCTTTTCTTACAACAGAGGTGAGTGATTTAGAACTCTATTTTAGATAACAATGTTCCAGAAAAGGTCTTTTGATTAAATCCTCAGGCATGATGGGAATTTTGTATTTTTTAACTATGTTAAAATTGATACTTTCTTATTAAAATGGATAACTATCTTATTTTTGAAGTTGATATAAATATTTCAGTGAAGTTAAACTTCAATTTATAGCTTTATCTTTTCAGGTTCTTCCAAGTAAAATATTGACGTTTTTATTCCTTTTCCACCCATATTTATCATTCAAATACAATTTTTGAGGTAATTCTCTAAAGTATTAATAAATCTTCAGCTTACCATGCACTTAAAAAATATTTAAAATTTTTTTCAATTGCATTTGACATACACTATTATATTAGTTTCAGGAGTAGTCAAGTGTTCTTTTTAATCAATTTTTTCAAAAATATTTTTTAGTGATTTTTAGAGAGAAAGGAAGGAAGAGGGAGGGAAGGAGGGAGAGCAACATCAATGTAAGTGTGAGACATGGATTGGCTGCCTCCTGCATGCCCCCTACCTGGAATTGACCCCACAACCTGGGCATGTGCCCTGACCAGGAATCAAACCAGCAACCTTTCTGTGCATGGGATGATGCCCAACAAACTGAGCCACATTGGCCAGGGCTTAATCAATTTTGATGTGATATTTCTATGACCCCTTTTGAGGTTCCACTAAAAGCTTATAGTTAGATTTGATTCCACTTAAAGGGAAAACTAATTCCATCACATACAGAGTGAGAAGCACTTGCCTTGATCCAGAAGTCTCCTTTCACTCAATATCAGGGCTCACTTTTTAGGTTTGTCATAATATCCAGGAGTACTTAGTATGTTGCTCTGCTCTAGATAGATTTACATCCCCAAGGAGTGTTTGTAAATTGCCACTGCATTCATCTAACCAAGGCCTCAAGTTTAATTTAATTTCAGAGTGTTTGATTAGTATGAGGAGGGAGGAAAAATGTTGATTATAAGCACATGATCAAAATAAAATATCAGCATAATAGAATGTTAGGTGAATTTAAATGAAACAAAATGGTCTCTCAATTATGCTGCTTTTCTTGTTCCTTCTCTTCTCTTCACTTTTGGAAGTGAATGTGAGTTTGTTTGGCGGTGAGTGGACAAGGCTCTTTTCTACCCCTCCCCCCACCCCCAGTTTTATTGAAATGTATTTGACGTGTAACACTGTGTAAGTTTAAGGTGTACAGCATGTTGATTTTATGCACCTATAAATGGCAAAATGAATACCAGACAAGATTCTTTTCTGATGATATAGGCGCAAACTATGGCTCAATAGCTCATCTTATATTTAGAGGTTAAATCCTTATTTGTTTAATTTCAGTTATATTAATGAATCACATTCTCTACCTTTTATATTGTTTATTTATTCATGGTACTCTTCAATTGTAATTTTTATGTATTATTTTTGTAAAGATTGTTTAAAATCAAGAAAGAGATGAAAATAACGATGATGGGCATTTTAAACTGAGCACCCAAAAGCCACCCAATACTTCTCCCTTATCTTCCTCTACTCTAGAGGCAGGCTTTAGAAATGTGATCCAGCTTTGTCCAATGATATATGAGTAGAAATCATGGGGTGTATATGAGGGGAGGACTTGGGTAAGCATTTTTTAAAGCATATCCTCTTTTACCCGTGGCCTTCTCGCTTCTTCCATCTTTCCCCTGCGCACTCAGCCTGAAGAGGAGAACTGAAACATGAAGACACAGAAGTCATCCTGCAGTCATAATGATGGCCACTTTCACATCTTTCTCTCCCTCCTAATAAAACACACTGAAGTTAAATTAATCGTGAGGTTCCGGGAGGTGAAAGTGATGACAACTGACCAACTTTCTTAGGGTATATTAACTATGAAATGGGGGAGAAAAGCAGAGCACCATGCTAAGTACTAGAAGGGGAGAAAAAGGTTTTATTTGCTTATAGTTATAAAAATGGCTGATCAGAAGATAGAAGGAGCCTGGTTACATAGAATGCTATTGAGCTCCTATGAGTTATGTTTGTTAGACCACTGTTGACTGTTTTTTTGAAGTGTGTAGCTGTAGTCATTCCCTAAGTGCTTCAGATTCACAAATTTAGAAAAAAAGTCATTCAAACTGATAAATTATTTTTATTTAACATAGATTTTATCTCTCTACTGCTTTAGAATAAAAATCCTCCTGAATTTTGAGTTTCAACAGAGGAAATCACTCAGCATATTTGCAAAAATGTGGATATATTAGACCAAAACTTGTCCAGTGCTGTAAGGCAACTTTGCTCTTTGGCTCCTTCGCTAGATACTGACTTCCTTTTTCACTCAACCTGCTTAACCACTTATTATGAAAATAAAGCTACTTCTTATCATTACAGGATTTCCCCATTTGTAATATTCTCAGGCACTCAATATAGTGGGAAGAACAAGGATCTTGTTTCAATAAAGAAAAATGAATAAATTCTGAATGACACCTAGGGGTGACATGTGTTTGGACCAGCATAAAAGCTCATTTGCTTTTGCTGTTTTTTTTCTCCATTAAGAATATTCTAGGAGCCCAGCAGTATAATTTTCAAGATAATGAAAAAGAAAGCAGTAAAAGTAGGTGACAATAGCCACAGAAACAGGTGTCCCATGACCAGCCAAACCTTCATGTTCAGTGTACACACCAGGCTATGTACCCCAGAATTGGAATTGGAATTCAAGGGATAGGAAACAAAAAGAGATTATAAGGGGAGGAAAATGAAAAGAGAAGTAGCCAGAGAATATGACATAGACTCATTTCCAGCAGTATTTTACAAGTGTTTTTTTTCCTGTTGATAAACTCCATCTCCTATCAGAAAATATTGATTCCAAGACCTTTTGTCTTTTTTAGACATTTTCAAGATGTCTTTTTTTTGTTGTTAATATTTATTTCATGTTATTCACTTTAATTCTCTTTGGAAATTAGATTTTAAAAACCTTACAATTCTCTATTGCATGAAGCAATATCTGTCGGATGCTTTCAAAGACCTTCTGACTTTGATCATTTTAATTTTGTCTGCTAAGGCTTACTATACTTTTTATGTGGCTTGACTATATATCAATCAGCTCAAGAAAAACTGGACTAAGGCATGATGATCTAGGCAGGCAACATTCATCTATTTATTTAATCGCCCAAATTTACTAGAATTTCAATAAGGTGAAGAAAATTCTATTTTTTCAGAATTCTCTCCAAAAGAACATGGGATTAGAATGAATATTTTTATAAGCTCCTTGAATAAACAGCAAGATCATAAAAGTCAAGCTCAAGGAACAACAAATGCTGCTGAATATCCTTCTGAGGAAAGTCAATGGGATGAAGGACATCTCCAGAGTTGAGGAAAGAATGGATATTTGGAACCACAGCTCAATTGTTCACTCACTATAAGAGAAAAAAGGCTGAGCAGTGATCCTTATTTATTTATTTATTTATTTATTTTGGTCTTTTTCTGATATCGGCCTCTCTTCTAAAAAAATGAACAAATATTTGAAGTGCATCAGATTTTAAATCATTAGTCTGATCAGAGCATCCTCATATCTCAGTGAAGTCTGAAATAAACCAGTCAACCAACAAAACCCCAAACAAAACCCCAACAACAACAAACCACTATTGCTTTGCCCTAGTTGAATCATCTTGGGAAAGCGGGGGTCTTTTATTTGTTTCCATATTCCAGAATTGTCTCTTGTTTACCCATGTTATTTTATCTGCTATTCAGTTTGGACATTTTCTAATGTCAATGCTGCTATGAATATCCTTCTGCAATTTCTCCTTTCACATGCATAGAATTTCTCTGGAGTATGTACCTAGAAGGAGAACTGCTGGGTCAAAGGTTATGCACATCTTCAACTGATAAAATTGGTCTCCAAGGTGATATTAATTTACATGCTATCCACATTTTATGAAAATTTATGTTTCTTTACAGAAATACTAATACTTATTTAGCCTTTGCAATTTTGCCAACCTGATGGTATAAATCGGTATCTCATTTCAATATTTTTATTTTATATTATTTATTGAAGGAATATTTAATATAAACCAAATATTAATGTTTTTTATTATATGTTTTGCAAAACTTTTTCTCAGGCTGTAATTTTTTTTTTCTTTTTTGGGGGTCTTTTAATGCACAGACATTTAAAACTTCAATATATTCATTTGTATCACTTCTATTTTCATGGCTTATATATGTTTAAAAACATAAATGTGTTTTCTAAGAAAAAAGTTTATTCTATAAATTTTCTTCTAAATATAACAAATGCTTGTTTTATACAATTAGGTGTTTAATTCACCTATTAGTAATATATGAATAAGGTATGGGGTAAGTATCCAATTTTATTTTCCCATATGTATAACCAATAGACTCAGCATTCTTTCACTGATTTACAGTGCTACCTATATCATCTACTAAGTTTTCAAGTATACATGTGTTATTTTTAATGTCTATTTAATTCTATTCATCTATTTGTTCTCTCACCTTCTGTTTATTTGTGTTCAAAATTAGCAACCTATTCTTGGCATTTAGCTGCTTTGTGTAAGGTTTTGTAATTAGTTTTTGTTAATCTACATAGGTGAAGCTATACTCTAGGAGCAAAAAAATCCTCACAAAATTTTAGTGGCTTAAAAAAATATAATGAGCCCTAACCAGTTTGGCTCAGTGGATAGAGCATCGGCCTAGGAACTCAAGGGTCCCAGGTTCAATTCCAGTCAAGGGCATGTACCTTGGTTGCGGGCACATACCCAGTGGGGAGTGTGCAGGAGGCAGCTGATTGATGTTTCTCACTCATGGATGTTTCTAACCATCCCTCTCCCTTCCTCTCTGTAAAAAAATCAATAAAATATATTTTAAAAAATTATAATGACATATCAATCATCATGATAGCATACAACAGTGATTTTCAACTGGTATGCCATAAGAATTTTTAAAACATGCAATACCTGACTATTTAATCAAGGGCACTGACCTCTTTTCCATTAGATTTTCAAATATAAAAATGACAACAGCCAACACAACAAGAGCTGTCTGGTGTGAATACTCTGTTTTGAACTATAAGTATATATAAGTCATATAATAGAGTTGCATCTTATTGTTCATATCGCATAATAAGGTTACATCTGATTGGTTAATTCTTGGTACCAGAAATCCTTATTATAGTATACAAGTATAGGCACCTGATTTTAGAAAAAGTCACTATGGAGTAAAAAGGATAGGTAATTACTATCATTATTATTAAATCAATTAAAAGTATACCTAGTTTTTGTCAGACAGGCAAAAGGTATAACATATTTTTTGGTGAGCCACAGAATTTTAGTAATTAATTTATGTGTGCCATGAGATGGAAAAGGTTGAAAATGGCTGTCATACAGGATATTTTTACTGCTCTAAAATTCCCCTATATTTTGCCTAGTCAACCCTGTCCACCTAACCACTGGAAACCATGATCATTTTACTGTCTCCATAGTTTTGTCTTTTCCAGAATGTCACATAATATATAGACTTATCAGATAGGCTTCTTGCACTTAGTAGTATGCATGTAAGATTCCTCCATGTCTGTTAGCAGCTTGATAGTTCATTTCTTCTTTTAGTACTGAATAATATTCCATTGTCTGGATGTACCAGTTTATTTATCCATTCACTTACTGAATGAGCACCATACACATGAATAAATTCGATTGGATTAAAGACTGAAATGTTAGACTCAAAACCATAAGAATCCCAAAAGAAAACATAGGCAGTAAAATCTCTGACATATCTCGTAGTAATATATTTTCTGATATATTTCTTTGGGCAAAAAAGAAAAAAATAAACAATTGGGATTACATCAAACTAAAAAGTTTTTGCACAGCAAAGGAAACCATCCACAAAATGAAAACACAACCCACTGAATGGGAGAACATATTCACCAATACATATGATAAGAGGTTAATATCTAAAATTTATAAAGAACTTACAAAACTCAACACCAAAATAAAAAATAATCCAACTAAAAACTGGGCAAAGGACCTGAATAGACACTTTTCCAAAGAGGTCATAGAGATGGCCTATTGACATATGAAAAGATGTTCTGTATCTCTAATAAGAGAGATGCAAATTAAAAGTACAATGAGGTATCACTTCACTCCTGCCAGAATGGCTACTATCAATAAATCAACAAACAAGTGCTGGTGAGGATGTGGAGAAAAGAGAATCCTACACTGCTGGTGGGAATGCAGACTGGTGCAGCCACTATGGAAAACAGTATGGAGTTTCCTCAAAAAAATTAAAAATGGAACTGCCTTTTGACCTGATGATCCCAATTCTGGGAATATATCCTATGAATCCCAAAACACCAATCAGAAAGAATATATACACTCCTATGTTCATTGCAGTGTTATTTACAATAGCCAAGATTTGGAAGCAGCCCAAGTGTCCATCAATAGAATGAAAAAGCTGTGGTATATTTACACAAAGGAAAACTACTCAGTCATATAAAAAAGAAAGAAATCTTACCCTTTGAGACAGCATGGTTGGACCTGGAGCATTATGCTAAGTGAAATAAGCCAGTCAGAGAAAGACAAGTACCATATGATTTCACTCATCTGTGAAATCTAATGAACAAAATGAACTAACACGCAAAATAGAGAGAGACTCATAGAGAGCATGCTGTCAGAGTGGAGTGAGGGTGCTGGAGGGGAGGTGAAGGGATTGGGCAAAAAATAAAAAATAAAAGAGAAAAACACATGGGCACAGACAACAGTGTAGTGATTGCTGGGGAGAAGGGAAGGTGGGTATAAGAGGGATACATGGTGATGGAAGGAGACTTGACTTGGAGTGGCAAACACACAATACAGTGCACAGATGATGTGTTACAGAACTGTGTACCAAAAACCTGTGTAATTTTGTTAACCAGTGTCACCTCAACAAATTCAAAAATTGAAAAAAAGAAAGAGGACATGCATGATAGCTTCTTAATATTGAATACTTAAAACCACCACCTTACGGAGAAATATAATTGGCTACAGAGCTATAGAGCTGGGGTAAGTGGGATGATTTAATTTTGCACATTGATTTATTCCCTCCACAAACTTTGATGGTCTATTAAGTATCTGACAAGCTATGTGTGCCAAGACCAAACACTGAGATGACTAAAGGTCTATTTACTCTAGTTTAACACTTTTGATGACTCCTCTATACTTTTACATATGATCTAAGAAATGATAGATTCTATTTTCTGTGCATAACCATTTTGTCTTTTTTCAATTTTCTTATAATAAAAAATTAGGGCCAGCTGGTGTGGCTCAGTGGTTAAGCATCAACCCATGAACCAAAAGGACCACAGGTTCCATTCCAGGTAGGGGGGCACATGCCCAGGTTGCAGGCTTGATTCCCAGGAGGGGAAGTGCAGGAGACAGCTGGTGGATGATGTTTCTCATCCATGTTTCTAATCTCTCTATTCCTCTCCCTTTCTCTCTCTCTAAAATATAAAAACATGCTTAAAAAAATAATTAAACAACTTCCTTTGAGTTCACCTGATTCTGTTGTTTCCATTGATCCCTGCTGGAAAAGGAAGGGATTTCCAAGTATAACTCAATGCTCCATTGGGATTACACGCTGAAGCTACAATTGGCTGGGCCTCCTGGGTCAAATTCAGGACAAATTTCAGGATATGGACACTTGTGGGAAAGGTTTATCACCTTTTCAGTTTATAATATTCAGTATTTCCCTTCTTTATACAGAAAATGCAACAGAGTTGCTAGACCAATTGTCTGCTTGGGTTTCAGAGTTCTTCCCAGGTGGCAGTGAAAGCAGGGCAATGCTATATATTGAGAAGGCTCCTCTCGTTGGTTTCTGGGTGTCCAGAGAATTGGTTCAACCAGAGTAATAACACTGATTATTCTTTATTGGTGGTAACTTGAGAAATCAAATCCATATAAATGACCTCTTCTTTAAATGACTGATTTTCATGCTTTTTACTTAGTAAGTACTAAAAAAGCCTCTGACTACAAAGGAATATTTGTGTTAACTAAGTTTCATAATTTAAATGCAGATATCCCAGGCAGAATCTATTAACTAATAACATTGTCTGTAAAACTAAATTGCTCAAAGAAAGGACTTTTAACAAAGAAAGAAGGTACATTCTTCAAATTGTGAGAATGACAGTTAGCAAACGAAAACTCAAGTCTATTTCAGTAGTCTGAAAAAAATTAATTATATACTCCAAATGCTAAAGTTATTGCTAGAAAATAAAATTATACAGGAAACCCAGCTGGTCATATATTTCTTCACAAAACAAATGTATTTTGGGAAAAGTCTTATTGTAGTGTGTATGTATATATGTGTGTTTGAGGTATGTAGCAAAGACATGGATGATAAATGAATACTCTCTTCCAGAAATAATTTTACATACTACAATCCTCAGAGCATATTATCTACATCTCATGGTAAGCACATGCATTATAGGAAGCCACAAAAATTACATACTTTGACTCTCCTGTAGAGGTGTGTATTTTTCAGTTAAACTTAAAGGTTGACTTCACCTCCAAATATAGTTCTGTACCAGTCCTCATGTAACACTGGTCTTGTTTCCCCAGCCTTTGTGGCCTAATTGGTTGAGTATCATCCCAAGCACCAAGAAGTAGCCAGTTCAATTCCTGGTCAGGACACATGCCCAGGTCATGGGCTCTATCCCCAGTACGGGGCATGCAGGAGGCAGCCTACTGATGTTTCTCATCGATGTTTCTATCTCTCCCTCTCCCTTCCTCTCTCTCCAAAATCAATAATGAAGTATTTTTTTAAAATACTGGTATTGTTCAACTCTCTGATCCTGCTCTAACATGTCTATATCCTAAATCTATCCATGGACAAGGAAAGAAGGTACATTCTTCAAATTGTACATGCACAGGGAGGTAAGAAAGGAGGGTAAACCTTGGAAAGCTGGAAGGGAACATGAAAATTCAACTTGTTCTGTTGTTTCCGTTGAGCCCTGCTAGAAAAGGAAGGGATTTCAAGTATAACTCAATGCTCCATTGGGATTACACGCTGAAGCTACCATTGGCTTGGCCTCCTGGGTCAAATTCAGGACAAATTTCAGGATATGGGCACTTGTGGGAAAGGTTTAAAATTTTCAAAATTATTGTAGGTCATTTATTGATTTTGAAAAAGTAAAATTACTGCATAGCTTGCATCTAACAGTTTAGAGCTTTTATGACATACTGGTAAAGAGCTAAAGAAAAAGAAGAAATGATTACTAATACGTATCTATAGCTTAAGAATATAAAGAGTGCCCTTGCCTAGCTGATGTGGCTCAGTGGTTGAGCATCTATCCATGAACCAAGAGGTCACTGGTTCCATTCCCAGTCAAGGCACATGACTTGGTTGCAGGCTTGATCCCCAATCGAGGGCGTGCAGGAGGCAGCCTTTCTGTCATCAACATTTCTTTATATCCCTCTCCCATTAAAAAAAAAATCAATAAGAATATATTAAAACAAAAAAGAATGGCCCTAACTTAACTTCTACACCTATAAAAAGGACTACAAAAAATAACCAACTGTCAATTGTCAAGCACCAAGAAAAAAAGAAAACTGAGAACAATAACCAGCCTGCCTTGCAAGACTAATCTAATCTGCTTTTCTGTAAGAACGCCCTAGTTGACCAGACCCTGTGCTCCAGCAGGGCAACAGCAATATCTTTCAGAGATTAATTTGAATGCCAACTAATTGTTTAGTCTGATCAGCATTTTTGTTGATCCCATTAAAGCAAGTACCTTCTGGATGGTAAACTTGTCTTTGTAAACCATAAAATAATGAATCACCAAGCATGAATCCCAGTGCCTAAGTGGATGTAATTTTTAAGGACTCCATGATGCTTACTTTAATAGTGATTTTAGATGGCCTAAAACAGCAGGATTCAGGTTGACACGTAGAAAACTACTTCAATCTACGAATCAAGGTAGCCATAAATTTGTGGAAGTAGAGTGAACTCTATTAGGTTTTCCAATGGGGTTCCCACCAATATATTAGCAAACAGTCCATTGCCTAGGAAATATAATTTAGATAAGGCAAAACCCAGCAATAATACATGTAAAATCTCTCTTTTTTTTAATTCAAAACTTCTTATTCTCTTCTAACACTATAGTCACCAATAAACTAACAAATAAATTAGAATGTGTTGCCATTTAGCTGGGGAACTCTGGCTAAAATTCCAAACTTCAGTAGGTCCTCATTTTCTCATTACTGAAACGAAGGTGATAAGTTATTATTTTCTAAAAATCAATACAGCACTAAGACCCTATGGTTCTTAAAGATAAGCTGGAATTATATGCTTCCTATTATGCTTATCTATTAAAAATGTAACTAGTTGTAAGCTAAGTTGAGAATGTTTATCAATAGTTATTAATAAGATGTCAAGCTGGGGAAGGTGGCTAGTATACTAAGAAATAGTTAGTAGTATAACTAGAGGCCCGGTGTACAAAATTTGTGCATGGGAGGGTATCCTTCAGCCTGTCCTGCACCCTCTCGCAATCTGGGACCCCTAAGGTAGGGTCCCAAGCCTGGTCGGTGATCAGGGCCTATTGGGCCTTTCCTTCCCCTGGCTGCCGGCAGCTGGCCCCGCCCCCACCGTTGCCACTGCTTGCCATCTGTGTGGCACTGTCACCCCCATCCCTGCCACCAGTCTCCTCTCTCTGCGGGTGACAGGTGTGGGGTGTGATCACTTGGCTGGCCTGGGCCTCCCTCTGCAAGGCGATCGCTGTCCGGCCCTGCACACCTGTCACAGCATTGCTGGCCAGTGGCCTGGGCCTTCTTCTGTGGGCAATCGGTCACAGGGGGCCCCCAGATTGACTGCCGTGCAAAGGGAAGTCCTGCCCACCTGCCGCAGCACTGCTGGCCAGGTAGCCTGGGCCTCCTTCTGTGGGGTGATCACAGAACTCCCTCTTCCCCTGAATCGATCGCCCTGCCAGCCGGTGGCCTGGGCCTCCCTCTGCGGGGAGATCATGGGGCGATGACGGGGCCCCCTGACCAATCGCATTGCACCCGCCTTGGCTGGCCTGGCACCAGTGCGTGTCATAGCATGGTCATCCAGAATGTCATCCGAACAGTCGTTCTGCTGTTTGGTCGTTCAGTTGATTTGCATATTACACTTTTATTATCTATACTAATAATCTACACTAATAAAAGAGAAACATGCAAATTAACCATCACTCTGCTACGCCAAGCCATGCCCGCCAGCCAATCAGAGCGAGTATGCAAATTAACCCATCAAAGATGGCAGGTAAATTTGTATATGCAGGCTGGGCGGGCAGTGACATGGCCCGCCCCTGGGGGTACAGGTCCATCGGGGCAGGGGAGGCCTGGTGGGCAGCACCGCTGGCAAGGTACCAGTCCATCGGGGCCCTGGGAGGCGGGGTGGGGAGTGCCAGACGCCATCCATGGGGTCCGGGTCCATCACAGGCCCCGGAAGGGGCAGCGGCCTGCCTAGCCATGCCTGTGGGGCTCTGGGAACATCGCAGCCCCAGGGAGGTGAGACTGTGCCTGCTTAGCCACTCCCGTGGGGCCCGTGAACATTGGGGCAGGGATCTGTCTTGCTTGCAGAAGAGAGGTTCTGCAGTGGCCCCAAGACAAGGGTGGGTCCAGCCAGGAATCAAGGGGCATGGAAGGACACCAGGGTGGAAGGGCAAAGATCTGTAGCCCATAGGCAGGGGTTGAAGGGCGGTGCCACCTCAGTGGAAGAGTGCCGCACTGCAGGGTACCGGACTGACTGACGTGGTTCAGAGAAGCTCCCAGTGCTAACCGTTGTGTCCCAGTGCCTTCACTGAGCTTTGATGGCCAATTGAGATACTATATAAGAAAAATGAGGGAAGGAGTGAGAAAGAAAAGGAAAGGCAACCCAAAAGAAAGACTGGAAGGAACCTATAAACCCATTGTCACTTAAATAGGGAATATAGTCAATAGTGTTGTAATGATGGTATGATGCCAGGTGAGTACTGGAAATATTGGGGAACACTTTGTAAAGTATATGATTGTCTAACCACTATTCTGTAACTAATATAAAACCTGAAACCAATACAAAATAATATTGAATGTAAAGAAATGAAAATTGGAGTGAAATTTTTATAAATTTCAAAGTTTAAATAAAGGATGTAAAGGAAGGAAGGGGGAGAATAAAAATAGTGTTTTTCATTTTACCACTTTATTGTCTTTTCAGTACATGAAAAAGACAGTCGTCTTTATATGGTGCTTTTACACTTTTCTAAGTCATTATCTCATTTTAATTTCAGGGCAACTTAAAGACAAGATAATTATTCCCTCCACTATTCAAAGAAAAGAAATCTTGGTCCCAATGATTCAATCGTCAAGCCCTTATTGTAAAGCAGGGTTAGTAAAATTTTCTGTGAAGGGTCATATCTATACTAATAAAAACCTTGGGGGTAATCAGGCCAGCAGGGGAGGGCAGTTGGGGGCAATCAGGCTGGCAGAGGAGCAGTTAGGTATTAATCAGGCCGGCAAGGGAGCAGTTAGGGGGCAATCAGGCAAGCAGGCGAGCGGTTAGGAGCCAGCAGTCCCAGATTGTGAGAGGGATGTCCGACCGCAGGTTTAGGCCTGATCCTTGCGGTCGGACATTCCCCAAGGAGTCCCAGATTGGAGAGGGTGCAGGCTGGGCTGAGGGACACCCTTCCCAGTGCATGAATTTCGTGCACCGGGCCTCTAGTTACAGATAAGACTTATACATTAAATTAATAGATGGCCAAAAATATACCTGTGGTCATAAGAAAGATAAGCCAGTTCATTTTTTGGACTGAAATAAGCTGTGCTGCTATTTTTGTTGTGTTGCATTTTGTTTTATTTTCCTTTTGAGAAGGTTTTGGAGAAAACAGACGAAGAACTAAAGGTAAAGAGAAATATTTCAGCTCTTAAAAAGAATGGAGCTTAATCTAGAGAACCAGCCATGTAAGCAAAGCTACAAATAACACCTAAAGTTAAAATATAAAGGAGGAAATGAAAATCTTGCATATACTAGCAAGAGAGCAACAGCAGTAGAGATTCACAGAACATCTGAGAAATTAAGCAAGAATATGAACTAAGAACAAAAACTAAAGAATTAAAAATAAAACTATAGATTATAATTACTTTCACAAAGAGAAATAGACCTTAGAAAATTCCTTTGCCAGTCAAAGTAAAGCACACCCATGTTTATAACATACAATTCTTAAGAGATGATTCCAGAATCAGTTAGTACAAATAAACTTTTAATTGTGTTAAAATATTCTCAATTCCAAAATAAATATGCATTCGCCTTACTCACCATATTGTATCTGTTTTATAAATACAATTTTAAATTCATCATAAAGAATGGCATCCTAAAATACTGTCCTATACTATCATCTTTTGTGTAAGGATTGCAAACTTCCTTTTATTGCCTATTTCACATTCCTCTTCCTTCAATAAGTGTCCAAGTAACAGTAGAGAATGTGTTTTACTATTTGTGTGTGTGTGTGTGTGTGTGTGTGTGTGTGTATGTATATATATATATATATATATATATAAAATATATATATTAAATATATATAAATATTAAAATATATATTTTATTATATATTTAATTAAATATATATAATTATTATATATATATAAAATATATATAAATATATATATATATATATATATAAAATCTCCCCAAACATTTTTGGTTCAAAGCTAGTTTTAAAGGGAATTATATACCTGAATGAATCAGCTCACGATCTCCTTTAAAACTAACTTCAGAAATGACTGCTTCATGCTTCATCAGCCGTTTTTGACATCATGAATTAAAAAGCATGGTTAAATCACCTTGCAGGGACTATTTAAAAGTGAATAAAGTCTCTTTACTTTCCAACTTATTATTCCTCTATGAGGAAGATTAAGAGGAGATACCAGATGGTTAGCATCCATCCATACTATACTTAAAAGCAGTCAAATATCAAATGATCCATACTATCATTAAATTCTCTTGTGCACAGTGTATAAAGCATTTTGAGGGTCATTAGTTGGCAAGTAGCTAAAACCCTTGTTTTCTATTGTATTATATTTATTATCTAAAATAAATACAGTCATGTGCTAAACAGTATTTAATTATAATAATGATGATAATTGACATAAGTAATAAAATAAAAATAAGCACCCAAATAAAAGTTTTAGTAAGCTATTATCTGCAAAGTAAGAAAATAATGAGACAAATATGCAATGCTCTCAACCCTACAGAGATCTTTATTTTAAAAAGCTCTTTAAACCTAAATTGAAAGGTTTCTGTGTTACCAAACACAACTCTGAGAAAAGAGGCTGTTTTTAAGTCTTAAATATATCCCTATCCTTCCATTTCTGGTAACTTCACCAGCATTTGGTTGCTAACTTAGTTTACTTCCTCCCTGAAATATTGCAATAACTTAAATAATTTCTCTTCTTTTTTTTTTAATGAATCTTTATTGTTCAGATTACAATTGTTTCTCCTTTTTCCCCACATATCTCCCCACCACCCAGTTCCCACCCCCCTCTGCCCTTATCTCCCCCCCCCCCCACTGTCCTTGTCCATAGGTGTATGATTTTTGTCCAGTCTCTTCCCATACTCCCAACACAGACACCCCTTTCCCCCTGAGAATTATCAATCCACTCCCATTCTATGCCTCTGATTCTATTAAGTTCACCAGTTTATTCTGTTCCTCAGATTTTTAATTCACTTGACTTTTAGACTCACTTGTTGATAGATATGTATTTGTTGTTCATAATTTTTATCTTTCTTCTTCTTTTTCCTCTTTTTAAAGAATACCTTTCAGCATTTCATATAATGCTGGTTTGGTGGTGATGAACTCCTTTAGCTTTTTCTTATCTGTGAAGCTCTTTATCTGCTCTTCAATTCTGAATGATAACTTTGCTGGGTAGAGTAGTCTTGGTTGTAGGTTCCTGCTATTCATCACTTTGAATATTTCTTGCCACTCCCGTCTGGCCTGCATGGTTTCTGTTGAGAAATTAGCTGATAATCGTATGGGAGCTCCCTTGTAGGTAACTAACTGTTTTTCTCTTGCTGCTTGTAAGATTCTCTCTTTGTCTTTTGCCCTTGGCATTTTAATTATGATGTGTCTTGGTGTGGTCCTCTTTGGATTCCTTTTGTTTGGGGTTCTGTGCGCTTCCTGGACTTGTAAGTCTATTTCTTTCATCAGGTGGGGGAAGTTTTCGTTCATTATTTCTTCAAATAGGTTTTCAGCATCTTGCTCTCTCTCTTCTTCTGGTACCCCCATAATTCTGATGTTGGTACGCTTTAAGTTGTCCCAGAGGCTTCTTACACTATCTTCAACTTTCTGAATTCTCTTCTCTTCATGCTTCTCTGGAGGAGTGTCCTTGGCCTCTTTGTATTCCAAATCTTTGAGTTGATTCTTGCAATCCTCTAGTCTGCTTTTGGGTCTCTGTATAATATTTTTTATCTCAGTCAGTGTATGTTTAATTTCTAGTTGGTCCTTTTTCATATCCTCGAGGGTCTCATTGAATTTATTGGCCTTTTCCATGAAATTCTTGAAAAACCTTATAACCATGGTTTTGAACTCTATGTCCAGTCGCTTGTTCTCCTCCATTTCTTTGGTTTGTGATCTGTTTCCTTGCTTCCTCATTTTCACTGCTTCCCTGAATTGGTAGGGTAGCTTTGTGTACTAGGTGTCCTATTGGTTCAACGGGTCAGCCTCCCAGTTACTTAAGGTGGACACTCTTGGTGTACCCTTGTGTACTGTGTGTCCCCCAGCAGGAGCTACAGCAAGAACTAGTTTTCTCCTCCTTTGCTTGGGCGGATTTGGAGCAGTCTGACTGGAGTTGCAGTTAATTTGGTTGTGCTGCCACAGAACAGGCCATTTATATGCAAAAGCTGCTGTGTGGAGCCTGGGCGGATTTGTAGAATGTGCGGGGCGGGGCCTCAGGGCTGGGCGTGGCCTCAGAGCGTCACTAGGCTGGGGCGTGGCCAACGGCGATGGCTGGCGTCAGCCGTCTCTGCCTTTCCTGTTTCCAAGTCCCTGCGCCCCGCGTTCCAGCACAGTAAAACAATGATTGCTGGGCGCACCACCGCAAAAAAGTCACTCTCACTTTCCGACCCGATGGCCGAGAGTCCAGCCTCTCCCCGTAGGTGTCTGGGTCCCCCGAGTGTCCCCAGAAACTGGAGTTCAGAGTGATCGGGAGCTTGTCTCCCTGCGGGTTGAAGAAAAACTGCGCACCCAGCTGCCCACCGCCAGCCCGATTCACGTGCCTCCGTACCTCAGCTTTTCAGCGTTTGTGTTCCTTTCTCTTCTTAGTTGTAAATCTTCCACTCAGCCAGCTTTCCCGTGGTTCTGGGTGGTAGATATTTTGTCTTTTAGTTGTATTTTTGAAATTGTTGTGTGAGGCAGCAGATTAGTTGTTTAACTATGCCACCATCTTGGTTCCTCCTCTCTAATTGCTCTTCTTAAATTCCATTCTATAAAACACTAACCAATCCTTTCTTGTGGCACTGTCCTGCTCCAAATCTGGAGTTGCATGTCCCATTATGGATAGGATAGGCTTCTAGGTCCAAAGCATTCCCTTTCAGAATCATCATGGGTTATCAAGCGGTTCCGATGTGTGTAGGAAGAAATCCAGAAGCCAGTTCTAAAGAAGCTTCTAACTCAGTGGTTCTCAACCTTTCTAGTGCCGCGACCCTTTAATACAGTTCCTCATGTTGTGGTGACCCCCAACCATAAAATTATTTCCGTTGCTACTTCATAACTGTAATTTTGCTACTGTTAATGAATCGTAATGCAAATATCTGTGTTTTCCGATGGTCTTAGGCTCTACAGCAGCGGTTCTCAACCTGTGGGTCAGATCTGGTGATGGGCACAGCTCTCGAGGCAATTGGTCCTTCCCACAGGTTGAGAACCGCTAGCAGGGTCGCCTAAGACCATCGGAAAACACAGATATTTACATTACGATTCATTAACAGTAGCAAAATTACAGTTATGAAGTAGCAACGGAAATAATTTTATGGTTGGGGGTCACCACAACATGAGGAACTGTATTAAAGGGTCACGGCATTAGAAAGGTTAAGAACCACTGCTCTAACTAATGAGCTAACTGAGCTTGAGGAAAGCACCTTAGGCTCATGACTCAAATATCAATCTGACATTGACTTTCAGACCTTAAATTCTATATCTGTATTGTACCTTGGCAGGCAGAAAACAGAAGATCTGATGATTCAACTTACTTTTAAACAGAATTTTGACAAATTCTACTGGTTTTAGCCATCTTACACTTCCAGACCTCTTACCACCAACTGAAGCCTTTTGGAGAACTATGAAGTGAGCTACATGACTTTTTGGCTTCCCATGCAATTACCTTAGGAGTTACCTTACTTAGGACTGCTAGGTTAGCTACCACTTGCCTATCTACTTTTTGGTTTCCAAAATTGTGTTAGTGTTGTCTCCACTTCTGGTTTTTGTCCTTGTGGCTTCATGTCTTTTTAAAAGTTAACCTTACTAATTATTTTAACAGGATTTCAGAAAAGAGTGAAAGTAAATGCTCCTGTCCAACTTGCCATTACTACCTCAAATTAAATTTTCTTAAAATTGTTTCAGAAAAGGTATGCTGTGAGTGCTAATTCAAGCGTACCTGAAACTGGCCTTCACTATATTACTAAAATAAGAAATGTATTTGCACAGGACTGACACCTGTACGAGGCATGAAATATCCTGAATAGTGTTATTTTATAACAATAGATCCAAAGAGTTTGAGGGAGGTTTGCACCAGCTCGTCAGAATTTCTTGTTGGTAACAGTGAGATTAAGGATTTTCATTTGGTCCCCAAGAGGGCTTTAGAGAGCCTGCAGTTGAGGCTGGTGATGTGGCAAAAATCTACCTACATGACCAGTAGAGAGTCATCTGGACCGAGACTCTAAGGTTCTAAGGTATTTTGATCTGAGAGATGTGGAAGGAGGTCATGGATGTGACTGCCAGTTGACCTGTGAGCTGGATTAGGGCAATCAGAGTCGCCTCCCCCTCTCCCCTGTCCTTGGATTGAATGTTTGGGCCACCATTCAGCATTAGGAGCCAGTTTCCAGGACCCAACCTTGAGAGAGTAATGTGTTGTTGACACCATCTGGATGGTATATGTGACTGAACCCAGTTTAGCTCTCTGTGAAAACTTTAAGATTCTGGAGAGTGAGTGAGGAGATCTACTGTCTTGCAGCCCCCAAGACAAGCCTTATTAAAACTGTCACCTATCAATCTAGAGTAGTATGTATTTTCCTTCGGTCGCTCTGTGCCCTCTGTTGTATTTATTGGGTGGGAGAGGGCAGTTCAGATTTCACCCAGAGAGCTCCTAGGGTTGGGAACCAACAAGAGAGACAGTGTACCTTGTATGTCTAGTCTTTATTAAGGAGAGCAAAGGGAGGTAGCATTTGCCCTTTGAAACAGCCTTTGGATGTGATGCATATATTTAATTCAATGCTGTTACTGCATTTCATCATTTTTCATGTAGATTTGTATCATTTTGGACTCTTCTCTAGCAATCTAACACTATTTAACTGCCCTGTTAGTGCCATCAGTAACCATATAAATTTACATTTTCTTAATGTTGCTTCAGGAATTTCTGCACAACAAATCAGTGTCATGTTTACTAAGTAAAATCATTCTTATTGGTTTCAGGTCCTAATAAAATAAAAACCTCAGGTATCATTAAATAAAAATATGCAATTTGTTAATCTAAAAAAGCAAAACCACGACCACCAAGAAACTTAGAAACAATAACAAATACAAGCCAGCACAGGGAAGCAAAGTTTAGCACATATTTTGGTGCCATGTGAACAAGCTATAAATAATTATTTCTCGTAACAATGATCTTGGCATTACATCATCTATCGTAAAGTAATGTGCCTTGTACTGTGAACTTAATGCCATGAACTAAAGCAGTAAGAACATAGATTTTCATAGACACAGATTTTCCATCTACATTCCTGGAAGTTTCACCGAACTACTATTGTTAATTTTAGCTGTTGGCTAATATACAGGAAAAAGAATCACAGGTGTGGTAATTCTCCCATATCCATAGGAATTTGAAAACCTATAGTGATAAGTTGAAGTTAATTGTTAATTTGCATTAGGGTTACCCTGAAGCAGAGTACTAGTGCGTTTCCAGACGGAATAGTATAGCCAAATCTTGCACCTGCTGGAACGCCACTCATCAATCACAATTACATGTGAGCCATGAAGAAATAAGCCACTCTGGAGAATGTTGGTGGCCTGGATTACTTCTACCAAGCTCCAACTAGCAAGACAGTATCATTGGCCATATATCAAAAAGGAAACAGGCAACTGAGTCAATGTTCAATTTTGGACTCAAAGTGTAAGTAAGGAGCACTAGGTTCCAGATGCCATAGGCAAAGGACATGTCAACTTCTCAAATAAAGAAAAGAAAAATTTAATAGTTTTTGAAGGTCTACAAAATGTGAAGCACTGAGCTAAGTGTTTTATACACAAAACCTGATGAGAAAAATATAATTGCTCCCATTTTATGAATGAGAAAACTGAGGTTCAGTTTTATGAATGAGAAAACAGATTGTAATGCTTGAAATGCTCACTGCTTGAAATGCCATGAGCAGAACATGAAGACGTGTGCATCACTGCTATGTGATCTTTCTCCTGCATCACAATCTCTCCTAATAAAAGAAATCTATTACTCTTTCACACTATGTAAGCACAGGCTCACTATTAACATCCCTTCTGCATTTTCTAAGTCTAATGTTGCTGCCTATCTTGCTCAATTAAGTCTCCTAATTCCTGGCATTTCAACAAAGTAGTCATTCATTCATTCATTCATTCATCTATTCATTCAACCACACATACATTAAATGAACACTTTCTGAGCACCAACTAATTCAAAGTGATAGAAAAAATGCAGTCGTATAGACCAGTGGTCGGCAAACTCATTAGTCAACAGAGCCAAATATCAACATTACAACGATTGAAATTTCATTTGAGAGCTGAAAACCGACTTCTGTGCATGGGCCACGAAGTGTCAATCACACTGTACGTGTGCGCCCGCATGTGGTATTTTGTGGAAGAGCCACACTCAAGGGGCCAAAGAGCCGCATGTGGCTTGTGAGCCGCAGTTTGCCGACCACACAAATGAGAATACAGAGGCCTTGACCCAGGACTTTCTGGAATACAAGTCAATTTGCATTTAGGATGTATTATTCTATAATCTAAAATGAATCTTTTGCATACCCAACATGCATGCAAAATACAGTTTTATAACTTATATACTCACTCTCTTACATTTTCTTTCCTTTGTTAAATTATGACCTTTGTAAATATCACCTGGTGAACAAATATTTCAAGCTATTGAACTACCTGCCTGCCTGTTTGCATGGCGATGCTCTCATAAGAAATACTTTTGTCTAAGCAGCAGTGATTGTTTGAGCAAGTATAATAATGGTTTATAGCTCTTTGTTTTTCTTTCATAAAAAATATCCAGAAAATAAAAAATGAAGCCATTGTTTTGGAAAAATACAGTTGAGTACATGGAAATCGTTAGCCATGCCAAAAGTAATTAGTCCTAAACTGATTAGCTCTGTCTGCAATTGCAAGAAAAAATACACAATTCAAAATCACAAAAAAGAACACCAGATTTTTATCACCAGAGCTTTTGTGTGAAAGCCTCTATCTAGTACTAGATAAAATAAATAACCATCTAAAATTATAAGTTTAAAAATCAAGGTTCGAGAGCTTGCCAGTGATTTGAATTTAGAGAGTGAAACAGGTAGAATAAAAAGTTCCCAAAAACTGCTCCATCAAGTCAAGCCCTATCAGAACAAAATTGCTCCACTGAGTTAGTCCCTGCCAGAACTATGGCAATTATCAATAGGTACTTATTAAAAAAAAAAAAAAGGGGGGGTGGTCAGAACTAACCTGACTTCTTTTAAGTTTTGTTTTCTTTTACCAGAATAAAGACCAAGCCTCAAACCACAGAGACAAATTCAATACTTGATTGGGAAATTCCCTTCCTACATCCCCTAAGTGTTGCACAACTCAGACACCTCATTTCTCTGATATAAACATAGACATCAGTGCTCCAAAAAAGAAAAAAGCTTGCTATCCTATGTCCTGACTGGTTAACCCCAGCAACCTCCGTGTTCCCAAACTAACACACAAACAAAAAACCCTAAGCCTCACATCTGGTGCACAGAATCTGGGACCCTATCTCAATGTTTTTGCCCTCTGCAAAGCCTTAATAAATCTGCTTTTGCTTTTCTCAGTGTCCCTGGTCTAAATTCTTTGATATCAGGTGACAAGAACCCAATATTTGTCAGTGGCATTTGGCGACCCGGAAAGGACAGCAGTTTTGTTGCTGGTAAGATGGGACTTGAGGAACCAAAGGCAAGAGTTGATATTTCTCCTCAGGATTCGGCTGGGCAGCTACAGAGGGAAGTTTCTACCACCCTCTTGGAGTGAACAGACTCTTGTGCCTTGGGATTGGAGAGTCCTCGGCAAGATCTATTCAATTTTCTTAACATGGTTTTGGGACTTTCTCTGACTTTCTCTTTTTTTGGCAATATGGTTTTTTGTTTCTTGGTTTTTGGTGGCCACTGCAGTCACATTCAGGAATTGGTCTGCCCTGGCAGGCAACACCTGGTCTACTTCTTCCTGCTTCCATCATTTTCTTCTCCTTCTTTCTTCCCCATCCTTCTTCGCCACCTCGTTCTTACGAGAACTTCTCTTTAGACTTAGTTCTACTTGGTGTCGCAACTGTTGTTTATATTAGTTGGACCCCAATGAAAATTGGGGTTCTTTCTTTTTAAATCTTTGTTGTGTTAGCAGACATTGGTACCACCCTCAATATAATCTAGAGGGTACAGACTTTCTACCCAATTCTTAGAAGAGGATTGGTTATACAGATGTAAAACTTTGCTGGGAATTTGCACTAGTAAGGGGAAACTAAGGCCTATCCCCTACAAGAGTTGGTCTCTTTTACTATTCTGAACAATATTTTGCCTGGCCCTAGAGAATTACCTCTACTCTGAATAGGAAGCCATGGGGTCAGGAACTAGTATCCCTAGAACCACCCTGCTGGGATGCCTTTTAAAAAATTCGGCTCCCTTCCAATTAGATGGTCTTAAATAGAAAAGGCTCACAAAAATACTACACTCAAGATTGGCCTACTTATCCTGTTGGAGACAAAAAAAAAAAAAAAAATGGTCACCCGATGGCTCCCTTTCTTCTAACACCACCTTATGGCTCAGTCTGTTTTGCTGAAGGGCAGAGAATATGATGAGGTCCCCTATGTGCAGGCACTTATGTCCCTGTATCAAGAAGCTTATGGAGGAATGCCATCTCCCTGCTACATGCCATGTTAAGGTTACAGTCACTAGGGCTGCAGAACATTTAGATGATCTACTTGATGTACCCTTAATACCCACCTCTCGGCCTCCTCAAAGGAGCCCAGTAGAGGCAAGGGAGCAATCTGAGGCTAGCTGCTTCTCCCTAGTGAAAGCGGGGTCTGTATCTTCTGGAGCCTCAGCCCCAAATCCTTATGCTCCCTCACATATGCCTGCTGTGCCCTTGCCTGGTATTGCCTTCACCAATAGGTATAAGGAACTTCATTCATCTCACCTTTTCGAGAGGTACCTGATTGGGCGGGGGGGGAGGGAACTCTGAGGGTCTATGTTCCAGTCTCACTCCAAGACTTAGTACAATGAAAAGCTTACTTAGGGTCTTATTTAAAAGCTCCCCAAAATTTGAAGATGAATGTCTTAGATTAGCTGTCAATTTCTCATTAATTTGGAGAGCAATAATGGTTATTCTTACTAGATGTTGTAATTATGATGAAAATAGCAGAATTTTGAAAACAGCACGAGAAATAGCTCATGAGGAAAATGTTGCTAATACAAACAAACCTTGAGGGGAAGCAGCAGTCCCTTGGATAGATCATGACGGGGACCCTAATAGGCAAGCAGGAAAAGAAGCAATTGCCCATATGATTCTCTGTATATCTAGAGGCATGGCTAAATTTTTTTTAAAGCCAGTTAACTGTAATAAAAATTTGAGAAATAATATAGAGTCCAGAGGAGAACGCAGCTGCATTTTTTAGGAAGATTAACTGAGGCCGTAAGAAAATATACCAATACAGATATTGACTCCCTGGAGGGTCATATATAGCTCATGCTTTCACCACAACAAGCTGCTTTGGACATTACGAGAAAAATACAAACACTGGAAGCTGGAGCTGAACCTCCTGTTCCTAAGTGGATAAAGGAGCCTCACAAGGATTTTCATCATTGAGAACTAGAAGAAGAGGCTACAAGAGAGGAAAGGGAAGCCTGAAAGGACAAGAAAACTGAGAAAAGGACCCATATTTCACTTGCTCAGCAATCCAAGCTGATTAAGACCATCACCCGCCTCCCATCCAACAAGCTCATCTTGTTGGAGCATCACTGTACCCACCACTCACAAGGCCTCTTTCTGGTGGGGCCCACCTGCAGCCTGGGGCTAACCAAGATGCTGACTGCAAAGAAGGTGCTTACTGCAAACTGGGAAGGTTATCGTCCCAGCTTCTGAACAAAAAGAGAAACGGGAAACCCCACACCAGTGAGACCACTTTGTGAGCCCTTCAGAATGACGGTGCTCAATGGACCCAGGAGCCAAGACTGGAATGACTATAAGTCATCTTGATCCATGGGTGCTAATGGAGGTGGAAGGTAAGAATATGTCATTTCTTTTAGACTCAGGAGCTGCTTTCTCTGCCCTCCCTTTCCAAATAGGGAAGCTCTCTCCTAATTGCCACTCTATTGTCAGTGTGAACAAGTACCTAAATTAGAATACCAATCATTTAATTTGTCGAATAGGCAATTGGCAAAGACTCCATTCCTTTTTATTTGTTAAAAATTGCCCTGCTCCCTTACTGGGGAGAGAAATCCTCCACCAGCTAGGAACTCAAGTTCCTATAGATTCTAAAGAAACACAATTAGGCTCCCAGCTCCCTTCTCTGGCAATAATTCAAGATCAGCCAATTGTAAAAATTAACACTGAGTCCCTCCCCTTCGGCTCAGCTTTAGAGTCCATTGTTTGGGATACTGAACAACCTGTATTAACTATAAATATTGAGCCCACAAAAACTGACTTAAAGTCAGATAAAAAGTATCCTTACCAGAAACAATACCCTATAAAGGGAGAGGCTTTCGAAGGGCTCCGGTCCATATTACAAAAGCTCATAACAGCAAAAATCCTTATTTCCCGCCAGTCCTCTTGTAACAGCATTTTGCCTATTATCAAAATGCCTGGCGGAGCTTATCAATTTGTCCAAGATCTCGGGACTGCAAATAATTTTGTAGTCCCCATTCATCCCATTGTGCCCAAACCTTACACCCTCCTTACCCACGTACCCAGGGATGCCTCCTTCTTTTCAGCACTAGATTTAAAAGATGAATTCTTCTGCATCGCATTACAACCCTCTTCTCAGTTTCTTTTTGCCTTTGAATGGAGGGGTCCTGATACAAAACAACAACAACAACAAACAAACAAACAAAAAAACCACACACACAATTAAGTTAGATTGCCTCAAGGGTTCATCAATAATCCCCATATGTTTGGAACGGCATTAGAAACAGAACTAAGGGAAATACAACTTACTCAAAGCACCTTTCTTCAATATGCAGATAACTTACTCATAGCCAGCCCTATGTTGAAAGCTTCACAGACTGACACTCTCAAGGTCTTACAGTTCCTTGGCAAGACGAGATACCAAATCTCACCTAAAAAGGCTCAGATCCCCCAAACCACTGTTAAATAATTTAGGGTTTCTGAGATCTGAGGGGAAAAGATTAGATCCAAAAAGTAAACAAACTATACCAAATTTGGTGTAGTATAAGCAAAAAAGCAACTCAGAGAATTCCTGGACTAGCTGGATTTTTTCCCATTTGGATTCCTAATTACGGAGTTTTTGCTAAACCCTAAATGAGGATCTTAAAACGAGCAGTCCTAATTCTGTACAGTGGACCCAAGACTCAGTTCCAGGATTTAAACAACGAAAAAAGGCTACTGCTGCCATCCCTGCTCCTAAATTGCCAAACCTAGATAATTGTTCCTCCTATACATATCAGAAAAGTGAGGAATACTCTGAGAGTTCTAGGACAGAAATCAGGATCAGTATTACAACCAGTCACCTACTTTTCCAAAACAACTTGACTCCATCGCTGAAGGATGGCCTGCATGTCTATGAGCAGTAGCCTCTACTGCCCTACTTGTCAAGGAAGCCTCCAAATTAACCATGGGCCAACCTATGGAAGCCCATATCCCTCACCAAGTACAGTCTGTATTAGAAGATAAATGGTTAACTGCAGGAAGAATATTACAATACCAGGCCCTACTTTTGGACACCCCTGAAATAGCCATAAAGATTTATCAAACCCTCAATCCAGCTACCTTAATCCCTACTTCCTTGACCCCCAACCCTGTATTAGAACATCACTTTTTAGAAATAATCAATGAAATCTATTCCTCGAGACCTGACCTCCATGATACTCCTTTAGAAAATCCTAATAAAATATAGTTCACAGATGGGAGTAACTTCATAGTAATGGGAACTAGGAAGACTGAACATGCTATTATTAGAAACCCATCCTCTGCCTCCGGGAACTTCGGCCCAAAAGGCTTACTAATTGCCCTAATTAGAGCCCTTGAATTGGGAGAGGGCCATAGGAATTAGGTAATAATTTAATTATAAGAAGTGTTTATATTCATAGAAATTAGGCAATGAATTTAATCATTAAATTAATTTGTTTAGATATTCAAATAACCAGATTCTAACTTTTCTGAGAATATGCATCTTTATTTCAGATAGGTTATACACAAGAGGAGGAAGTCTCACCTTTTAGTACACCAGGATCAACTGGGTCACTGGCTGGATTCTTGGAGCTATTCAATTTTTAATATTTAAAAAATTAGGTTTCGCTGCCTTAGAAATACTACAGTTCTCGAACTATCCCTATAATTTGTCACTGAATATTAGTGTTTTACTTTATTAAAAAGCTTGTAAATAATAAATAGTACATATTTTTGAACTTATAAAAACATTTAGTTATCCTGAGATAACTCAATCTAATGGAATTTACTATATGGGTTTGTTACATTGGAGTCTTTGAAGAGATGCCCAATTCTTTATGGGTTATTTTATGTAACCATTTCTCTTTAAGAACAAACACCTCTGGATACAGTGTACTTCTGTTCATGGAGGTGGTAAAAAGATAGTTAATAATTATACTTAGAACACTTTTAGTACATACAAAAATAAGTCTGAAACAATTTAATTTTTTAAAAATAAGATAGAACCGTTCCTTGATATTTTATTGTGTGTGTTTCTTTTATTGTTTTCAAGTCTATTACAATAAAATAGCTGAATAGCATTGTGTGCCAGTCCTCTTGCAGAGAATGCAATCCTATACAATGGCACTTTATCAACCTTTAATGATGTAGATGCTTGCCATAAAAATATGAAAGGAGAAAAAATCACCATGTCCTTAGAAGCATAAGGACGCAACTTTAGTTTTTCTACTTTTGGTCTATCTCTTTAACCTTCTGCCACCTAGTCAATGTTAATGTGTATATAATAGCTGTAAATGTATCTATCATGTTGCGGGGAAAATATAGCACATTGATGCCTTTAAATAATTCTGAGCCCTGGCCGGTGTTTCTCAGTGGTTGCAGGTTCGATTCTCGGTCAAGAACACATACCTGGGTTGCAGGTTCAATCCCCAGTGGTTGGGGCATGTGTTTGATGTGTCCCTCTCACATATCTCTCTCTCTCTCCCTACCCTACGTTCTACTGTCTAAAAATCAATGGAAAAAATATCCTTAGGTGAGGATTAACCAAAAAATAATTTTGAATGCCAGATTTTGAGGCAGATGCTCTAGGTAAGACATTGCAAAAAAAATGGATATTGTCCTGACACTTCAAGGGATGTACAGACCACAGAGCCATGAAAAAGTGCCTGGTTATGAGGTAGATACTTTAATATTAATAAATGTCAATGTAAGAAACATCTAAACCGGTAGAGAATTCATATGAGTTTATTTAAGCCAAACTGAATGACAATTGCTGGGAAGCAAACACCTCAACGGAATGAGAAAATTCTCAGGAAAACGGCAGTTTTACCATTTATTTTACACATCAGAATCAAGGGGGAAGGTATAAAGGGCTACATAAAACCCATTAGTGATAGATTAGGGAGGCAGGAGAAAGCAAAGAGGGGGAATCTCTGAGACTGGATAAAAAGTAAAAGGGGTAGACACATACTTCTTTTACATTGGTGGGTATGGGATAGTTAACAGTTAACAATACAATAACAATAACAATGAGGGGATCTGTGGTCTCTCTCTACTCTGGTGGGACGTTGTGCCCTAAGAGATCTGGAAAAAGGAGATTACCCTGACATTCCAAAGGTGTGTTATCCTAGATGCAAAAGGACAATAGACAGGCTCAGTTATGAGAAAGAATGAAATATTGCCATTTTTGACAATATGAATGGTTCATGATAATAATATACTAAGTGAAATGAGTGAGACAGAGAAAGACAAATACTACATGACCTTACTTACATGCGGAATCTTAAAAAGCTGAATTCATAGAAACAGAAATTAAAATGGTAGCTACCAGGGCTGGGGCTTGGGGGGACCGGGGTGATGTTGGTCAAAGAGGACACACATCCAGTTAGAAGATGAGTTAACTTTTGATGCACAGCATTGTGATTATAGATGAAAACATTGTGCTATATACTTGAGAATTGCTAAGCGAGTAGATCTTCAATGGCCTCACTACAAAAGAGAAGTGGGAATTATGTATATGGTGCAGGTGTTGGCTAACATTCTGGTGGTAATCACATTGCCATAGGTAAGTGTGTCACATCAATAGGGTGAATATCTGAAAGTTACACAGTATCACATGTCAATTATATCTCAAAGTTGGAATGAAAAAAAAGGAAGAAAAAATCAAGTGAATTAGAAGACAAGCCATAGACTTGGAGAAAATATTTGCAAAAGACACATAGGATAAAGAATGGTTATCCAAAATATACAAAAATCTCTTCTAACTTAACAACAAGAAAACAAACATCCCGATTTAAAAATAGGACAGAGACCCTGAAAGACACTTCACCAGAGAAGATCTACAGATGGCAAGTAAGCATATGAAAAGATGCTTTGCATATATGTCATCAGGGAAATGCAAACTGAAACGAGGAGATATCACTACGCCCGTATCAGAATGGCCGAACTCCAGAACACTGACACCACCAAATGCTGGCAAGGATGTGGAGCAACAGGAGCTCTCATTCATTGCTGGTGGAAAATCAAAATAGTACAGCCGCTCTGGAAAACAGTTGGCACTTTTGTACCAAACTAAACATTCTCTTGCCATATGATCCAATAATCATGCTCCTTGGTAGTTACCCAAAGGCACTGAACACGTATGTCCACACAAAAACCTGCACATGCATGTTTATAGCAACTTAATCATAAATGCCAAAACTTGGAAGCAACTCAAGATGTCCTTCAGCAGATAAATGGATAAATTGTGGTACATCCCTAAAATGGAGTATTATTCAGCTTTAAAAAGAAATGAGTATGAAACCATGAAAAGACATGAAGGAACCTTAAATGCATATGACTAATTAAAAGAAACAATCTAAAAAAGGCTGCATGGTATATGATTTCAACTGTATGCCATTCTGGAAAAGGTAAATCTATGGAGACTCTAACAAGATCAGTGGTTGGGGAAGAGCGAGGTGATAAGAGATGAATGGGCAGATCACAGTATTCTGTATGAGATTACAATGATAGATATATATCATACATTTGTGCAAATCCATAGATTGTACAATACCAAGAGTGAATTGTAATCTAAACTATGGACTACAGATGATTATGATGTCTCAATATAGATTCATCGTAGGTAAGCATATATACCATTTGGGTGAGTGATATTGCTAATGGGGGAGGCTGTGGATTGATGAGACAGAGCGTATATGAGAAATCTCTTTGCCATCCTCTCAACTTTGTTGTAAACATAAAACTGCTCTCAAAAAATAACGTCGTTTTTTAAAAAAGTAACATGAAGGCTTTGGCTTAATCTTACTCTTACATTTTAGCTTCTCTTTATATTTTTAATGCACATTAGCTTTTTGACCTGGATTCATTTTTCTTTTAGATCTTTGTAATGATTTCCTTTCTATCCCAATTGCCAACATTTCTTAAAAAGATGTGACTTCATATTTTTCATTGTTTAAGATATTTGAAAGTAAGGATTACATTTTATGGTGATTGATGCACATAGATTTAGAAATCTGCCTTTTAACATGAAAAGCAAACCTTAGGTAAACATTTTTCTTCCAGAGCCATTATACTGACACATGCCCACTCATGAATTGCTTGATTCTCATTTAAATGTTTTTAACTGACTTTTAAAAAATGCGTTGTTTTCTAAAAGGACAGCCAAATAACATCAGTTTATAATCTATACAGGAAACATACTTAAAAGTGCCATGAAAATGTCTTTATGTTCACGTGTACTGGGGTGAGGACATATTGAAGAGAGGAAGAACAGAGATGACAGTGGAAAGTGTGGAGCCTAGATCTAGAGCACCAAGGCTGTCTTAGAAAGTAGCCCAGGTAGTTGAATTGCATAAATTAAGAAATACTTAAAAAATTCATAATATCAGAACACTCACCATAACTGGGAAAGGCAGGTATTATTCTATTTCAAAAAGAAGACAATCCAAAGGCTATAAACATCCTATACAATAAAAGCATAATATGCTAAGCGTCAACCCATCAACCAGTAGCTATGACACGCACTGACCACCAGGGGGCAGACACTTTGAACGGTAGGTTAGCTTGCTGCTGGGGTCCGGGCGATAGGGATTGGGCAAGAGGGCTGGACATGCCCTGGAGCCCTCCCGGGGCCCCTCCCCAGCCAGCCGGCCCTCATCGGCCCTGCCTGCCCTGATCAAGGGCCAGGCTGAGAGACCCCACCCTTGCACAAATTCGTGCACCGGGCCTCTAGTTCAGTTATAAGATGAATAAGTTATGGGAATGTAATATACAGCCTGGTGACTATAGTTAATAATGCTATATTGTATACTGGAAATTTTATAGATCTTAAGTGTTCTCAGCAAACACATACAAAAAAACAAACAAACATGGTTTCAATGTGATGTGGTTGGTGTGTTAATTCATTTGATTGTGGTAATCATTTCACACAGTGTACATATATTAAATCATGTTGTACACCTTTAAAAATAAGGTGAAGATAGCAATATAAGACAGTGATTAATCATGCCAACATAGGATTCTAATAGATCTGGGTTCAAATCATAATTTGATCATTTCTAAGGTATAGAATCTAAGGCATGCAGGTAACCAAGTCACTTACTATTGTGCCGCAGTGTTTTCATCTGAAAATGGAGCTAAGCATCTATATTGTAGGCTGTTGCGATCAAACAGATAACCATTCAAAGGGCTGACCATGGGGCCTTGGCCCGCAGTAAACCCTTGGTGGCATAAGCTAACATTATGAATCATTAATAGATTTTTCTTTGTGTGTGATTAAGTACCTATATCTGAGGAATTACAATAATCATATACATTATGTCTTTTTATGCTCCTCTTTTAAATGATAGGTAGATAAGTTTCTTGAGTTCTAAATAAGGAGAATGTGGTGTTTTTTGTTGTTGTTGTTGTTGTTGTTTTTGGTCTTTCATGTTAAAAAGTAATTAAGCCGGTGGTGCTATCCTTATAAGAGAATTCTTAGAAAGTCCAATGTGTGACATAGAGATTTCCTGTGCTCTTCTATTTTCTAATTACAGTGACCACTGCATAGAGAAATACTATGATCACTTGTATCTTTGCACAGGTATTTGACAACTGAAAGCCACTGCAAGCTTTTGCTGTATTTGTGCACAAGTACCATGTCCAGGCCATTATTAGGCCAAAAGACTTCTTTAGAAATGTTTGCATGCAGCCCTGCCTGTTGCAGAAAAGGGATCAAGGGCATGGAGATTAATGGCAGCTTCACCCACAACGTGCTCCACAGACAACATAAGCAAAAGAAGGTCAACCTTTTAGTTTGCTCCAACCATTATTATTCCTCACAAAGAGGCCTAAAACCCATCACAAAGCAAGGCAGTGGTGTCTGATGCTGAGCTCTCTCAGGCCTGTTTGACCCATCTGTGGCACCTCCGGAAGCCATCCTTCTTCACAGCCTTAAGAAGAAAGGGCTGAAGCTCCTTTGAGAGCAAAGGTGACCAAAAAGGTATTCTTGACAGGAAATGGCACCCTGCGGGCCCCAACAGGCTAGACCCTCCCAGCTCCCCAGAGAACTGGCCTTCTGGGCTGATTTTCGGCTTGTCAGACTTTTCTCAGCCTGTGTGCGGACAGCAGTCTACCCAGCTGAGCGCGTCTCCCAGGGAGGCTGGCAGCAAGCCCCGGGCACCTCAGGGAATCCAGGAGGCTGGAGAAAGCAATGTTTCCTCTTCTTAGCCAAGGACGGCTGCTGCCTTGCATATCTGATCCTAAATTGGATAATTAAAAATCAACAAATATTAAACTTAAATAATTATGAAATCTGAATGAACTTTAAAAAGATCTTTTGTAGAAAATAACTGAAGAAATATAAGTTGAGATTTCTTTTACCCCACCTAAACATCAAAATTCCTAACAGGATAAAAGCCCAATTGGAGAGCAGAACTAATCATAGAAACCTGCCTCAGTGGCCTCATAGAAATGATAAGAAGAGCCCTAGCTGGTTTGCTCAGTGGATAGAGCATCAGCCGGTGGACTGTAGGGTCCCAGGTTTGATTCTGGTCAAGGGAACTTGTCCAGGTTGTGGGCTCGATCCCCAGTAGGGGGCATGCAGGAGGCAGCCAATCAATGATTCTCTCTCATCATTGATGTTTCTCTCTCTCTCTCTCACTCCCTTCCCCTCTGAAATCAATAAAAATATATTTTTTAAAAACGGTAAGAAGAAAAGCCTATTTTATATTTAGACTTGCTTAGACAATGAAACTTTGGTAAATGTCTGCTACTATTGTGAATTTCAGCCATATCTTTTCCTTAATGGAAACATCAGAATATTAAAGCTGCAAAAATATCGAACACATCTCATAATAATTTTGGCACTGTGTATAACTAATCAAATGATTTTGAGTTTACTCACAAAACTTCTATCAAGTTTATTCAGTATCTAATCATGAATTTTAAGTCATTATGTTGGAATTGAATCTCTCTGCAATGTGAAAATTCACCTTCCAGGAATTCTGAAAATAAGTTTTCCCACTTTTAAATGAAATAATCTCAGGATTTAAATTCTGTACTTTAAAAAAACACACAACAACACCCAGTTATTTTCTTTATGCACAAGCGGCAGCAACGTTCTGCATAAAAATCAGATGGTGCATTGATATATTTTACTATAATTGCTATGAAAAAAGTTACCTTTGAATATGTGACTTTCGATTTTTTTAAAGGAATTTATGTATGCTGGTTTGGAAATATGAAATATATATCCACCAATGTTGTGATGATGTTTCTGAAGGATAACATACAAGTTTATTTTGGAAACTCCGGTAAGCGGGTAGGCCTTTTTATTACAGTTGTAAGAAGTGCACCAGACTATTACAGTAGGCGGTGAGTTAGCTATTCACCAAACAGGGGTGGGAGCAAGCAGAACCAGATATCTGCTTAAGCCTGATTAAGCTTTGCAGTTAGTGAGGAGGGGGAAGACCACCCAGGGGGAAGACCTTTCACTGGGTTCCTGGGCAGTTGAAGCCAAATGAGAAGCAGAACTAAGAGCCACAGCAAGAGCCAAGAAGGTGACCATAAAAGGGGGAGGGCACTAGCCTGGCAAATCCAGGGAATAGACTGGATAGGGGGAGGGCACAGGAGAAGTCAGGAAAGAGACTGGGTAGTTTGAAAAAAAAAAACAAAAAACAGTTTTTTTTTCCCCCAAGCCCAAGGAAATGTAGTGAGACACAAACAAAGGGCCTTCTCTGGGGGCAGCCACGTGGGGCCGGAAGGGAGCAGGGACTGAGCTGGGCTACTGGAGCCTGGGTGCTGGGGTGATGGCGCTGCAGCTCTGGGCCTTGGCCCTCCTGGGCCTGGTGGGCGCAGGTCCAGGTCTGCAGCCCCTGGAAGCTTGACTTCTTCCCCAGTGAGACGGAGCTGAGCCACCTGGTCATGGCTGAGACAGCCGACGTGCTATATCTGGGAGCAGACCACCAACATCGACCAGCTTCTTTCTGCTGGACCCACTGGGAAGGGCCTCATAGAGTGCGGCGGCCCATTGAAGGCCGTCTTTGCCCTACGTGCCCTTTTGCCCTCTAATAAATCTTGCCACTGTCGCCCAAATCCTCCTCACCAGTGTCCCTGACATGCTTCCCTGCGACACCTATTCGTAGACCAGTCCCTCTCTGGTAACAAGACCACCTTGGTCTGATGCTCAGGAGGTTCACATGCTTCGAAATGCATTCTCAAATCACCCCGTGGACAATGTGACTGTAATGTGTTGGAAGAGTTAATCCCCCGGGCTTTTTCCTTCACACCTGCAGGGCACGGGAAGCAGGCTGGTTCCCATTAGCACACACTTCCCTTTAAGGCTTGATTTATCCACTTATTCGTCTGTGTGCCAAACCAGGTAGCTCAGCTGATTATCCGGACTCTCTGACCCTGCCTGCAATGTTCACTTATGTTTTGATCAATGCTGGAACAGCCCACATGTTTCCGTCTATTTTCTGACAAAAACACACATTATTTATGCAGCCCTCTAAATGCCTATAGTGCTTCGCAGTGAAGTAATTAAAGCCGTTCTCTTTATTTGTTTATTCCTCTCATCCTAAGATATCCACCCCACTCAATCCTTGTGGCCTGGGAAAATGGAGTGGTTACATTACGGAGTCTCAGAAGATTGACACAAACTGAAAATTGGCAAAACAGATAAACATAAATCTTGACTAGCAGACCCCTTCAATAACTGTGCTATGACTTTTCCCTTGTGGGTGTCCTCGGAATTCTGTGGAAGGTGCTTATGTTAGTTTGGATTCCCCTAGAATCAGACCCAATAAGCGGGACTTGAGAGCAAGTAGTTTACGTGGGAGCTGATCTCAGGAAGCACAGATAAGGGGATGCAGAAAGGAGATAAAGGGTAGAAGCCGATAAAGGGCGTGTTACTCCTTTAGGGGACTATCTTACTAGGGAATGCTGGGAGATAACATAGAATATAGCTCGGATTTATCCCATCTGGGGAGCAAAGAAGGTGGGTATTTAACTCCAACTTGAATATGTTATTAGCGAAGGATGTTTCCGGGGGCAGCAACCTCTGGGCATGTCCAACCTGCCTTGCATGGGGCCTGAAAGCCCTCAGCTGGAGAGTGACAAGACTTGCAGCAATGACTTGTGCCAGTACGGCTGAGAGGGTATGGGCAGAAATAAAATAAAAGGTGGCTACTACTTTTCTTTACATAGCAAATGTGATGCCAAAATATTTTAAGTCACACTTCAAGTGATAATAGCAAGACTGCTATTTACGCAGTAATTACTTTTCAATTGCCTACGAAGGGCCAGGAAGTTCAGCACTATGCTAGAAACTTATGGGAAAAGTTTTTGTAAATGAAATGCCCATCCCCAGTTAGTTTTTTTTCTGATTGTTATACATGCATTTTGATATTTGAGGTGTATATAAAGCATTCCTTACCATTTCCTCCCAAGAAATAAAAAAGTTCTAAAGCGGTGGGTATGACATCGTTGGGACCGAATACCCTTGCTTTCCCACCTTCCCAACCATCTCTATCAGTTCTCATAATCTTGGTAAAACACAACCTTGCTAGAAATTCAGCAGAAGTTTTGAAATTTTTAACTCCAGCGCCTGGTTAAATGTGAAAATAAATTCTGATCAACTGTTTTATATTTCTCCTTGTGCTATAAGGAATTATGTATATACTAGAGGCCCAGTGCAGGAAATTCGTACACAGGGTATGTATACCTCAGCCCAGCCTGCACCCTCTCCAATCTGGGACCCCCGAGGGATATCCGACTGACTGGGATCGGGCCTAAATGGGCAGTCAGACATCCCTCTCTCAATCCAGGACTGCTGGCTCTCAACTGCTCGCCTGCCTGCTAGCCTGATCAACCCCTAACTACTCCCCTGCCAACCTGATTGATGCCTAACTGCTCCCCTGCCGGCCCGATTGACCCTAACTGCCCTCCCCTGCCATCCTGGTCCCCCCCAACTGCCCTCCCCTGCAGGCCTGGTTTCCCCCTAACTGCCCTCCCTTGCAGGCCTGGTCCCTCCCAACTGCCCTCCCCTGCTGGCCTGATCACCCACAACTGCCCTCCCTTGCAGGCCATCTTGTGGTGGCCATCTTTTACCACATGGGGGCAGCCATCTTGTGTGTGGAGTGATGGTCAATTTGCATATTACCTCTTTATTATATAAGATGTAAAGGACTAGGTGTTGAAAAACATTTGCATTTTATATAATAGACACAATATATAAAGGACTTTTAAATATGATATGATAGATAGAAATGCTTCAAAATATAGCTCATCATGCCAAGCCAATGGAACATTTTCTCTACCTGTGCAAAACCAAAGTACCATTACATTTTCCAAAGACCTCTCAGCATACACCTGTTGCCTTAGAAGTAAACAGGAAGACTGGGAAGTCGGGTCTGCAGGGAGGAGTTAATTCTGCTCAACCTACAGAGCTACAATAGGATTATGTTGGCCAATGGACAGATAAGAGAGGGGAGGAAAGACCTTTTTAATTTCATAGTAATTATAAAGTATTATGTCCGTCTAAGCTTTCAAGATACTTTTAAGAGACAGGGAAGATGCTACTTCCCCTCCGTTTTCCAGATGGAAAATATGAGGGACAGTGAAAATGCCCCTGGAAGCCCTGAAAGAAAAAAAAAAAAGAACCAGAAGGTGGGGGATGATGAAGTTGGTCGTAGCTGCTATCACTCATCCTGCCTTTGCCACAGAAACGTCATGTCATTGGCCACTGGGTGATACACTTCGAAAGAATCCTACCACAACTGGAAAAGCTCAAAGATTCCTGCTGACATCTCTATATATAAAAGGCTAAGTGACCATCCAACTGTCCGACCATCTGGTAGGTATGATGTGCACTGACCACCAGGGGGCAGACACTCAACACAGGAGCTACCAAGCTGTAGTAACTTGGCAGCAGTGACACACCCCGGAACCAGAGAGGAGGGAGCCCAATTCCTGGGTGCATCACCCAAGAGCCACCCTCTGGCAATCCGGGACCCTTCAGGGGATGTCAGAGAGCAGGTTCGGCTTGATCCCCACAGGCCAGGCTGAGGGACACCACCTGCTGGAGGGACCCCACTCACTCTGCAAATGCCCTTCGAGCCACGGGGCCACCCCAGGTGTGGCCAGCTGGAGAGGGACTGCGGGAGGTTGGCTCCAGGGCATGTCTGGCCCGTCTCTCCCAGTCCTGCCCCGCTGGCCACCTTCTAATTAATTTCCTATCAATGTGCATGAATTTGTGTACTGGGATACTAGTATAAATATAACCAGCCTATATGAAGGAAATTCTCCCTTCATTTTGTATCTAGATTGGCTATGATTCTAGGAGACTCTTCAGAGTAGGTAGATTTATACTACAATATTAAAGAGGGCTTTTTAAATATGGATTGATATGGAACAAAAAGCAGTTTATTATTTTCTGACTTTTATTATATACAACAAGCTTTTCATTTTTTAAAGGTTTAACTACTATTTCAATTAAGTTTCAAAAATCAATGAAGGTATATCACTATGACCACTATAACAGAGTTCTTACTAAATATGTATGATTTATTTTAATAATATTTAAGAGATAATTTATGAAGTATTCCTCTTCTGGAGATATTTTGCAATATCAATTGAGCTATGAAATAGCTCTCTAATTAGATATGGATAATCAATATATAGCAACCCATTTATGTAAATTTAAGAGTTTTATTAAGATATGAGATTATACATCCATGTAATTTATGTAAAATACCCCATGACTTTTATTTGTGAGAAAAGTGAGGTCCAGAATCTTAAAGGGCTTTAGAATACAAAATAGGAGCATTAATTTAGACGTTATAAATGTACCAAAACATTTCAGTAACCCAAATTAACAGCATAATCATACTTAAAAAATAGTGTCCATATAAAAATGTATCATATTTGCATTCAAGTCAAACCAAAATATGGATTCTTAATAAAAATGATACCTTAAAAGGGTAAACAAATCACTATTAGTAGTTTAAATGTTTGGGCATATAAGAACAGCAAAATAAATCTACAGTTTGATTCCACACAAGCAATGGATTTGGTAAAACCACAAATGACACATCACATCAACTCCTGGCACAATTTACGTCTTTACTGGAGGAGCTTGTGAACACCCAGAACACTTGTTAAAGAACACACTGGCAACGTACCAATTAGCTTATAATATTCACACAACTGAAAAGTAAAATTGTCTTGCTACTCATGGTGACAGACTGAGTCTGGCGCTGGTAGGAAGCCAGGTAATATTATTATAGGGCAAAGGCTTCGTCTCACCCATTTTCTCTCTCCTCTCAAGAGACTCTTAGATTCCTCAGCATCTAGGCTAATTTTCCCTCAAACTTTTTTTTTAAAGTTTATTCTTCCACATTTTAAATCTGAAAACCAATGCCAAACAGCATTTATACATATGTGAGGAGGGAGTATTTTTAAATGTGCACTATTAAGTTCAGTCCAGAGAACATCTGACTAATATTGTTGACAACATAATTTTCGCGAAGTATTAAGTCCCTCCAATCTCCCAGTCACTAAGGCTGATAATAGGATATGATCTTACTGAGCATTTTAACCTTATGACAACGCCATGTTACTCTTAGTGGGTGCAGCATAAGAGATACTCTTAACATATTGCAGACGGATCACGAGAATTCTTGAGTTTCCTGTTCTAAGGCTTGCGGCCAAAGTATCATACTTTAAAAAGATATTAGCTTGTAAGAACATGTAATAAATAACTTCAAAATGCAATGGGTATTTAATTTTAAAGCGTTCCATTAGCATTTATGTAAAATGTTTTTTGTACTCGTTCAATAGAAACTTATCTGGCCACTGGGTAAAGCTAGCAATAAAACTACGGGTCTGCAATGTGTTAACATACTTCAAGACTTAAGAAATGCAATCAAAAGACACAGGGCACTCACTTTTCTTTGGCCACAGAGAAACAATGATAAAGAAAACCTAAATAACTGCATGTAACCGAGGCTTTGACAAGTCTACAATGAAAGGATACTTTTTGTTAGGTAGACTAACTTGCTGTGCATTCATCAGATGCACAGGTATTTCAACTGTCACCTGATAATTATCAGTAAACCAAATAGCTTCTCAACTGATTGACAGAAAGAGCACTAGAGATGACTTTCCACTAAGTGACAGTCCCAAATCAGGAAATTCCAAATGACAGTGTCCAAATGAGCCTAACAGAGAACTGTTTTCTCTTTCTGCCTTAACCAGGTTAAAAAAAACAAAACTGAATGCTTCTCATTGGAGGGAATGTTAACTGGACTGGCTCTTACACTAGAATCATCAAAGAACCAGAGCCCCTCAAGTCCCATTGGATTGAGAGATCCAGTCTAAATTCAGATCTTAAAAATGCCTTTAATCTTTCTAAATACAAGTATCTACTTATGTTTAAATTAAAATGGTTACATTAAGCCACTTAACATTGATCATAGTCAAGAACAGTTAGTCAATGTTTTAGGTAAGGTTATTTAAATTACAGAGTCATTTACTTAAAGATAGTTTAGGGATTGGGATATGGACTTCAACATATACCCTATGCCATTTTCCACAAAAAGTAGAGAACAGACAGGTGAAAATGTATAGCAAATTATCCTGAGGGGAGAGGTAGTGTAGTAACATCTCCATAGAAAATGCCAAAAGTGATGGTCCACTGGCTTTTCCATGAATGAGGGAGAAAATTAGGACATGATAAAGACAAGATACTGCAGCATCTTGCAAGTTAATTACTCTACCAGATTATTATATTGAGACATTGCTTAGAGTAATAGAGTATACTTTGAGGAAGTGAGGGAGAAAGAAAATAAAATTGCCAAATAGAATAAAACTACAGTAGAACTGCAGTTATAGTTTAATGGTACATTTTTATTCTCTCCTTTAGAGTATTTTTAAACTAATCTATTTATGTATATTATGTGAATGAAGTCTAATGTTTTATCACCTTTTTTCTAGCTTTATTGAGGTATAATTGACATATGCCATTGAGTAAACTTAAGGTATACAGCGTGATGATTTTATACATGTACATTTTGTAAAATGATTACCACAGTAGTGTAATACTAGTTAGCACCTCCATTATTTCACATAATTCCGTGTGTGTGTGTGTGTACGTGTGTGTTATATTCTCAGAACTCATTCATCATAATTTCAGTAAAGTTGCAGAATGTAATACAACACATAAAAATCCACTGCATTTCTATATACTAATAATAAATTATAAAAAAGAGAAATTAAGAAAAGAATTCCATTTTAATTGCATCAGTAAGAATAAAATACCTACAAATAAATTTAACCAAGGAGTTGAAACACCTGTATATTGAAAACAACATGACATTAATGAAATGAATTGAAGACATAAATAAATGGAAAGATATTCCATAATCATGGATTAGAAGAATTAATGTTATTAAAAATGTCCATTTTACCCAAAGCAATAAGCAGATTCCATGCAATTCTTATCACAATTCCAATGGCAAAAGAAAATAATAATTCCAAGGCCATTTTTCACAGAAATAGAACAAATAATCCTAAAATTTGTATGGAACCACAAAAGACCCCAAATATCCAAAGCAATCTTAGAAAAGAAGACAAAGCTGGAGGCATCGTGTTCCATGATTTCCAACTATATTACAAAATTATAGTAATTAAAACAGTGTGGTATTGCCATAAAAACAAACACACAGATCAATGGACAGAATAGGGAACCCAGAAATAAGCTCATGCATATATGGTCAATTAATTTACAACAATAAACGAGCCAAGAATATTCAATGGAGATGGGACAGTCTTTTCAATTATGATGTTCGGAAAATTAGCCACATAAACAAACAAACAAAAATGACAATGGACCATTATTTTACACAATACCCAAAAATTAATTCAAAATGGATTAGGCATTTCAACATAAGACCTGATACCATGAAACTCCAGCAAGAAAACATAGGCAGTAAGCTCCTTGATATAGGTCATGGCAACGAACTTTTTTAACCTGACAACAAAAGCAAAAGCAACAAAAGCAAAAAATAAACAAGTGGGACTACATCAAATAAAAAAAATTAAAGATAGAACTACCATACAACCCAGCAATCCCACTTCTGTGTGTTTAGCCAAAGGACAAAAACACCATGCTAATTCGAAAAGATATTTGCACCCCTGGGTTTAATGCAGCATTATTTACAACTAGAGGCCCGGTGCATGAAATTCATGCATGGGGGGGGGGTGTCGCTCAGCCCAGCCTGCACCTTCTCCAATCTGGGACACTTGAGGGATGTCCGACTGCCCATTTAGGCCCAATCCCGGTAGGGCAGTTGGACATCCCTCTCACAATCCAGGGTAGGATCTGGCCTAAATGGGCAGTCAGACATCCCTCTCACAATCCAGGACTGCTGGCTCCCAACTGCTCGACTGCCTGCCTTCCTGATTGCCCCTAACCGCTTCTGCCTGCCGGCCTGATCACCCCCTAACCACTCCCCTGCCAGCCTGATTGATGCCTAACTGCTCCCCTGCCAGCCTGTTTGCCCCTAACTGCCCTCCCCTGCAGGCCTGGTCACCCCTAACTGCCCTCCCCTGCAGGTCTGGTCCCCCCCAACTGCCTTCCCCTGCTGGCCATCTTGTGGTGACCATCTTGTGTCCACATGGGGGCAGCCATCTTGTGTGTTGGAGTGATGGTCAATTTGCATATTACTCTTTTATTAGATAGGATAGGCAAGATACAGAAGCATCACTTGTTCATGGGTAAATGAATGGATAATGAAGACATGCTATATATACACAATGGAATACTACACAGAAATAAAAAATGAACTCTTGCCATCTAGAACAACATGGATGGAAGGAGAGGGTATTATACTAAGTGAAATGTCAGAGAAAGACAAATATGGTATGATTTCCCAAGAGAGGTAAGGGGAGGGGAGTGTTGGTGAAAAAAGTGAAAGGAAAGTAAGTGATATAAACTTCCAGTTATAAAATTAGTAAATCATGAAGGTGTAATCTACAGCACAGGAAATATAGTCAATAACATCATAATAATTTTGTACTGTGACAGATGTTTGGTTACTAGATATCATGGGGATCTCATTGTAAGGTTTAGAATGTTAAATCACTTTGTTGTTCACCTGAACATCTACACTAATAAAAGAGAAAGATGCAAAATGACCGTACCTTCGTGACACCCACCAGCCAATCAGGAGTGAATATGCAAATGATCCCAACAAAGATGGCAGGTTAATTTGCATACACAGGTGCTGAGTGGCCGGGGGTGGGGTGGGATACTTGCGGCATTGCCATGGCAACGATGCAGGCATTCTGCACTGCCCCAGCAACTCCGGGCCTCTGGGCAGCATGGGAAGGCGGGAAAGGTGGCTCCAGCTGGAGCGAAGGCAGTGCCGGCAGCCAGGGGAAGGAAGGCCCATTCTTGCACAAATCTTCGTGCATCAGGCCTCTAGTAATATATATTATATGTCAACTACATTTAAAATTTAAAAGATTAAAAATATTTTGCACACAAAGGAAATGATCAACAAAATGAAAAGACAACCTACTGAATGGGAGAAAATATTTGCACATCAAATGTCTGATAAAAGGCTAATATTCAAAATACAAAAATAACACATAAAATGCAATAATAAAACATACACAACCTGATTAAAAATGGGCAGGAGATCTGAATAGACATTTTCCCAAAGAAGACATGCATATGGCCAACAGGATAATGAAAAAATGCTCAACATCATTAATCATCATAAAATTGTAAATCAAAACTACAATGAGATACCACCTCACACTTGTCAGAATGGCTAATACTAAAAATAACAATAACAAGTGTGGGCGAGGATATGGAGAAAAGGAAACCCTTCCTTGGTAGGAAGGTAAATTGGTGCAGCCACATTGAAAAACAGAATAGAGGTTTCTCAAAAATTTTTAAATACAACTCTCATATGACCCAGAAATTCCACTTCTAGCTATTTATCCGAAGAAAATAAAAATACTAACTCAAAAAGATATGCACCCCACTCTGGCCTGGTGGCTCGGTTGGTGGGAGCATCATCCTGTACACCAAGAGGCTGTGGGTTTGATTCCCAGTTAGTGCATATATCTAGGTAGTGGGCTCGAAATCTGGTTGGGGCATGTTTCTCTCTCACATTGAAGTTTCTGTCTCTATCTCTCTGTGTGTGTTTCTCTCTGTCTCTCTCTCTCTCTCTCTCCCTTCCTCTCTCCATAAAACTCAAGCGAGCATTAAACAACAAAACAGTTATGCACTCCTATGTTCATATGTTCATTGAAGTATTATTTACAATTAGGGGTATGATGCACAAAATTTGTGCACAGTGGGGATGAAGGGGTTCCTCGGGACCACCCCTAACCCCTCTGCCTGCCTGATCATCCGTAACCACTTACCTGCCTGCCTGATTGCCCCTAACTGCTCGCCTGCCTGCCTGATTGCCCCTAACCGCCTCTGCCTGCCTGCTGATCACCCCAACCCCTCTGCCTGCCTGCCTGATGCCCCTAACTGCTTGCCTGCCTGCTGATCACCCCTAACCATTCTGCCTGCCTGCCTGATTGCCTCTAAGCACTCGCCTGCCTGATCTCCCCTAACCACCTCTGCCTGCCTGCCTGCCTGATCACCCCTAACCAATGCTGCCTCGGCCCCACTACCACGGCTTTATCTGTAAGGATGTCTGGAATGATGTCCAGAAGGTTGTTCAGCTGTCCAGTCTCATTAGAATATTACACTTTTATTATTATAGATAACTAAGATATGGGAACCACCTAAGTGTCCATCAGTGGATGAATGGACAAAGAAGTTATGAAATATATATTATACGCACACACACTAGAATATTATTCATATGATTCAGTCATAAAATGATTGAAAACTTGCCATTTGATATAATTTGGATGAAGTGGGAGGGCATTATGCTAAGTTAAATAAGTCAGATAGAGAAAGAAAAATATCCTATGATCATTCTTACATGTAGAATCTAAAAAATTAAAAGCAAAAACAAAAAAGCCAAGCTTATAGATACAAAAGAGATTGATGGTTGCCAGAGAGGGAAAGGTTGAGTGGGTGAACTGGTTATTTATTTTTCATTTAAGTAAATTGAGTAATATATAGTAAAATTTAAAAATACAGTATATTGTTGCTCTGGCCAATGTGGCTCAGTTTACCATGCACTGCACTGAGAGGTCCCCAGTTCAATTCCTGGTCAAGGCACATGCCCTGGTTACTGGATCCCAGTAGGTAGCATGCATGGAGGCAGCTTATGAATGTTTCTGTCTCTCTCTCCCTACCTATCTAAAATCAGCAAAACATAAATATTTTAAATACAGTATTGTTAATTATGCTATACTTTACATCCCCAGAACTTATCCATGTTATAACTGAAAGTTTATACCCATTTATTTTTTTTTTAAGTTTGTACTCTTTGACCTGTTTCCCTCGTCCCACTTCCCCTGGCAACCATTATTCTATTTTCCCTTTTTGTGAGTTTAGCTTTTTTTAGATAGATCCTCCAACTTGTCCAAGTCTTATGTCTCTCCTCAGGTAATTCAAGGAATGAACACCCAATTTAACTTCATTTAACTTCCTCTTGACTCATGGTTTTTTTGGTTGTGTATTTTAATTCAACTCAATGTATTCAATCCATTAATATTTTATAAAGAGAATTTCATTTAGATTTATCTAAATATTTATAATCTTCTTTACTCTTTATTGGTTCCTGCACTTGTTCCTCTTATACAAAGTAACTCTTTTAATGCAGGTTTGCTGGTGATAAATTCTGTTTCTGTTTGGCTTTAACAACAAAACACTAGTTTTATGCCTTTATTCTTGTTGTAAGGTTTCTCTACTGAATATAAATTTACAGATAAGCAGTTATTTTCACTCAATACACTCTATATAACACTTCGCTGTCTTCTGACTTCCACTGGCTTTCTGGATGATGCTTTAATCTAACAATGGAAATCTGTATTTCTGTTTTTGCAATTTCACTGTGATGTGTCCAAGTATGGTTTATTTATTTACTTACTTACTTACTTGAGACTCCTTAAACCTTTGGGATAAAGTTTTAAGTAGTTCTGAAAATATTTCAGGAATTATCTATATACTAGAGGCCCAGTGCATGAATTCATGCACTTGGGGGGGGGGGTGTCCCTCAGCCCAACCTGCACTCTCTCCAATCTGGGACATCCCTCTCATAATCTGGTACTGCTGGCTCCCAACCGCTCGCCTGCCTTCCAGCCTGATCACCCCCTAACCGCTCGCCTGCCTTCCAACCCCCTAACCACTCTCCTGCCAGCCCAATCGATGCCTAACTGCCCTCCCCTGCAGGCCCAATCGCCCCTAACTGCCCTCCCCTGCAGGCCTGGTCACCCCTAACTGCCCTCCCCTGCCAGTCTGGTTGCCCCTAACTGCCCTCCCCTGCAGGCCTGTTCCCCCCCCAACTGCCCTCCCCTGCAGGCCTGGTCCCCCAAACTGCCCTCCCATGCAGGCCTTGTTGCCCCCAACTGCCCTCCCCTGCTGACTTAATCACCCACAACCACCCTCCCCTGCAGGCCATCTTGTGGTGGCCATCTTTGACCACATGGGGGCGGCCATCTTGTGCAAGGGTATGAGGGTCAATTTGCATATTACCTGTTTATTATATAGGATAATTATTCTATGAATACTTTTAGAATAAGTTGTAGATATGATTCTTTATCCACAAAATCTTTAGTGTTTAGTTTCTAAGATAAAGATATTACCTTGTATGACCACAAGACAGCTAGTAACTTCAGTTGATTTAACTCTGCTATAATACTGCGAAGGATTGAGTCTGTGTGTCCCCCCAGAATTCATATGTTGAAAACCTAATCCCAATGTGATGGCATTTGGAGGTGAGGCCTTTGTGAGATAACTAGGTCAGAAGGGTAGAGCCCTCATGAATGAGATTAGTGCCCTTAAAAGAAGAGGCCAGGGAAGCAGCCAGCCCTTCCATCATGTGATGATAGAATGTGAACTTCATAGTCTGCAACTGAGAGTAGGTCTCTCACCAGAACCAGACCCTGCCAGCACCACTCTGATCTCAGACTTCCAGCCTCCAGAAGTGTGAGAATTGAATGTCTGTTGTCTAAAGCCACCCAGTCTATGGTACTTTATTGCAGCATCCCAAACTAAGAAAAATAATGTAGTCCTTCATCCAGGATTCTACTTTGTGAATTGAACCAATAATGTCATTTTTTAGTATGTTTTTCACTCCAGTACAGAATCCAGTTTAGGACCCTATATGGCATTTAGTTGTCATGAGTCTTCTGTCCCCTTTAATTTGGAACATTTCTATATGCTTTCTTTGTATTTTATGACATTGACATATTTGAACATAGTCTTGCTCTCCCTCTTTTAAATAGAATAACCTCATTAAGGTTTATCTCTAGCTTCCCAATGATTAGATTTAAATTATATAGTCTCAACCATAATGCTACATAAATGATATTGTCTTCCTCTCAGGGCATTATTTCTGGAGGCATATAATTACTCTCTGCCCTTCCCTGACAATGTTAATTTTGATCACTTGGTCAACTTATGCCTGGTTTGAATGTATACTGGATATCATATATAAAAAACTATTTGTGAAAGCCTTTCAAACCTAGGATGATGCATTTCCCCTGCTAGGGACTTTTCATTTTCTTCTTTCAGACACTCAAGGTACTAGCTGGCTTGAACCACCTGAATTTGATTTCTAAGCTTTTGGTTTCCAGGCTGCCCATCTGACATGGAGCAGGGTTGCAAGTCCATGCAAAGACTACTTTGCTTCTAACACACTTACTCCCAAGGTGCAGGTCTTTAGAAGTCCAGTCCTATATGGAGGATGGTTAGCAAGCAAATGCCCTATGATGATCTTGGATTCGACCCAAGACCACCAAAAGTGCAGCATGTCACTTCACAAAAGTGCAGTTATTTCTTCGTGACAATAAAAATGTCCTTAAGCCCGGCTGGCGTGGCTCAGTGGTTGAATGTCGACCTATGAACCAGGAGGTCATGGTTTGATTCCCAGTGAGGGCACATGCCTGGGCTGTGGGCTGGATCCCCAGTGTGGAGATGCAAGGGGCAGCCAATCGATGATTCTCTCTCATCATTAATGTTTCTGTCTCTCTCTCTCCTGTCCTCTCTGACATCAATAAAAATGTTTTTTTTTTTAAATATCCTTAAATGCTGGTCTAACCTCTGGGTTTTGTCTTCTCCCATATTTCAGCACTGTAATTTTCATGACCTTTGTTGCTTTTAGAAAGTTTTATTTTTCTTTAAATTGCATCCAACTTTTCTTGTTGCTCTTGGTGGGAAACATGACTCAAACTAATGTGTGTATCTTTATTGGAAGCAACGCTAAACAGAAGATGAGTATCTATTGTTAGGCAATGGCCACTGAGCAATTTCTGTTTTCATCCAAATGACTCTAAAAAGGTTTACCTCAAACTCTAAAAACCTTTTCTTACATAAGTTAACCCACAGATGTAGAGTGGCAGCTTCCAAGAAATCCAAAAAGCCTGAAATTTATGTCAAGTAAATCAATTCAAGTGGACATAATTTCTTTTTTACTCCCCATTAACTTTCCTCAAGGTCATGATCAGCCCTTACATGGAGCTCCAGAAATGTATAGACGTATGAGTCAGCGCTCTCATTCTCCTGGTCACATTGATTAGGTTACATGACTCAAATTGTGACCTTTCCCAGAGTTATCCGTAAAGAACTTTACTCACTTTCTGGCATCTTTAATTTGGAGATTGCCTGGTAGGAGGGTAGGATGGGAGGGAGGGTGAAATGGGAGAAAGAGAGAGAGAAAAACTGCCTGAGGATGAAGCCACAAAGAAGCTAGCCAGAATGTAAGGATGCAGGGTTAGAGAATATCCTCATATCACTGGTTGCAATCTTTGATCCTGAGATACTTTAATTTACCCCCTGGATCATTCAGTTCTCCTAAGCTACTTTGAATTGGATTTCTATCTCTTGTAACTCAGAGTCTGGACTGATTAAAAAGTTTTAAATTTTATGTATACAATAAAATTCTGTGTATAACTCTAGAGTAACTCTCCTCTCAAGACGTGCAGGTCAGTGAGCAATAACCAAATGAGAAGGAGAAAGCATATAAAATGAGAATACTGTAATAGGAATTAAATCTAAAGAAGAGAGAAGATGGAAATGCTACTGAACACTTAATTTTTATGTAGTCAAATCTTTTAGTGTGTTTATTATTGATAGGTTGCCTTGAGAAACATAAAATGTGCATACGTGATAAGTGTATTGAATCTCTAAGTTCAATAAAAACATACTTTTTTAAATGTGTTTTCTAATTAAATTTTTCAAAATTACCTACTTAACTCCAAATGAGTTCACAGAACCTTGGTTTCTTCCATTGTCCTTATATAACATATGGAATCATATGTGAGAGAACCGTAAGCATGATAAATCATTTCAGAAGTGCTCGAACACAGCTGAGGAGTTCTGTTCCATGCCTCCAAGGCCACCATTCTCTCAGCTGGTTCTCTGAAATAACCTCTAACTCATTTCCTCTTTATTTCCTGCTGTCTATTATACACATGGCAACCAGAAAACACATCAACCACCTTGCCAATCAAAACCATTCAACCCTGACTTCAAACAAACTCCATAATGCGTTCTGCAGCCTAAAAGGGGATCCTTGGTGGGCCCTGGCTACCTCTCCAACTGCATCTCCTCTTCCTCACTCATTCCTTCCTGTAGCACTGAGCTGCCTGACAAGCCAGGTTCATTCCTTTTGCAGCACCTCTGACTGGAGGATTCTTCCCCACTACCCCAAACCCCTCCTCCTTTCCTATTACCCATTCTCCTCTCTCTCCCTCACCCTCCCCCGCCCCCAGCCCGACTAAAATGTAAGTTCCATGAGAAAAGGGGCTTTATTTTATTCATTGCTGTATTCCCAGTCCCTCAGACAGTATCAAAGGCACTAAACAACAGTTGAGTAGATAATTGTAATTGAGGCTAAATATACTGGCCCACAAGTGCAAATATAAGTTGCTTAGTGAAAATAATGCATTCCACTGAAAAAGGTTAAATCATAAACAATACTGTACATTGCTAAAACAGTTTGCTTTTAATGTCTACCCAGAAAAACTTTTATATATTCTTTGATGTTTTTGTGGTATGTACATAATATTTCTGCTAAAAGTAATATGTATTGCATGTGTACAATATCCAAATATCCATTTATCCTGTTAGTTACTAGTTTAGTTGAGTTGCATTTTTTGCCTGTTTTGGACATCATTTGCTATAAAATAAAATTTGAATAAAACATGTAAGTAAGAATTTTCTATATACTTCTTCTAATTGTGGAATATCTTTTTGAAAAATAAAAATACATTACTTTGCAAAATACGTATTCTGCCCAGCCGGTGTGGCTCAGTTGGTTGAGCACTGTCCCTTGCACCAGAAGGTCGCAGGTTTAATTCCCAGTCAGGGTACGTGCCTGGGTTGTGGGCTCAATCCCCAGCTGATCAATATTGCTCTCTCATTGATGTTTCTCTCTCCCCTTTCCTCTATCTCTAAATTCTAAAAACATATTTTTAAAAATGTATTTTCTAAATAAATTTTTCAAAATTACCTACTTAAATATGTTATAAATTATTATCATTTCATCTTTCATTGTTAATGAATTGGGTTCCTGGAATTATAATGTATTTGACAAACATAAAAGGATATAGATACTTAATATTTTCTAAGTCATTAGATGATTGAGATTAGGAAGCAGCCTCAATAATTTTTAAGACGTAGATCAACATAGCTATGGAGTTCTACTAGATCATATAAGCATGTGCAATTCTGCCACACACAAAAAATTGTTCATAAATATAAAATAATACCAAAGAAGTGGGTATACAATTGTAAAGTACACCAACTGTAAGTTTTCATCTTTCATGTGTTCATGTGTGATTTATTCCTTCATTCTCAGATATTCTGAAATCTTGGTATTTATTTGGGATTTTACAGTATATTAATTTAGTTTTGAAATAACACTGGATATATAAAAAGTAACAGAAAAGAAAGCAAAGCAAATGTAAGGTAAGAAAAACTCAATAATAATAATTAATGTCAGATCTCTCCTTCCTGCTCTAGAGCATCTAGCACCAAATATAAGCCATGTTACATTTAATAGTCTTCTTCAATCTGAAGCTATATGAAGTCAGTTTCTTAAAATTACAACATTAATATATTTAGTAAAACATAACTGAATGCTTGTAATTCATGGTCCCTTGGATGGTAAGCCAAATCGTGCTGGATAAATCACTTTAGCAACTGGTAAAGGTGTAGATACAAGTATGAAAATGATAAGGCTTTAAAATACTTAGGAAACAAGGCTTCAGGTTTACGTCCCCAGTTCAAACAGGAGTTACTCATTGAGTTTCTCAGTACTGAAATCATTGCTTTAGATACATTTTGTTTGTTTTTTCAAAATTTTATATAGATGATAACCATCAGCCATTATAAATCTTTGTGATGCCACTGATGTCATAATATAGTTCTTATATCCTATCTGAGTTATAGGGGGAAATTAAGTACAGGATGTCCATTTCCCATCAACAACTAAAAAAGGGAAATAAACTATCACTTTAAAGTGAGCCTTAAAGAAAGAAATTTAATAATAGAAATGTATTTAACTCCTCAGTCCCATCCCTCCACCCCCCAAAAAGCTTTGGTTACAAGCCAAATATCTTTATTTCATTTTAAATAGACTACATGGAGGGGATCTAAATAAAAGTGTTTTCAAATTTGACTTTAAAACACCGCTCACTTCACTTCCCAATTTTAAGCTGAAATGTGAAATAATGAAACAGCATAGTAAACTATATGACAGAGAATATGAATAATGTAAACAGAAATTATAGCCAATGACTGAGGAAGATGGAACTATTTTCCAGTTATTAAGTTATTCTGGGCCTGTTCACTTGAAATCTCCTTTCCAGTGATATATATATACATACATACATTCAAATGTGTGTATTTGAAATTTTACCTGCTTTATTTAGTTAATTCAGCAGATGGAAAAATGTTGAAAATTCAATCACTTTACACCAAAAGCCAATAAACAAAAATAATTCACTTTTTGTTTGAGGCTCTGGTGCTAAAGTCTTGGCTACATCAAAAACTCATTTTTGAACCTTGGAAATGTTACTTAACATATGTCTTGTTCTCAGTTTCAAATGTCTATAAAATGAAGATATTAATAATAAATTCCTCAATAAGGTTTTGCTAAGTATTACATCATATAATTCCCATAAAATTATTAGCAATTTTATATCTAACACTCCATAAAGTATTTACTGTTATTATCAGTGAAAAGTTTAATGAGATAGGAACTATTGTCCCATTTACTAAAATGATATCTTAACTTCATTCAAATTTTGTTATGTCAAAATTTACTCCTAATCATGAACTAAAAATTTAACTATAAATGCAATTTTTAAAAATATTTTTTTATTGATTTCAGAGAGGAATGGAAAGGGAGAGAAAGATAGAAACATCAATGATGAGAGAGAATCATTGATTGGCTGCCTTCTGCACTCTCTACCCTGGGGATCGAACCAGCAGCCAGGGAATGTGTCCTAATGGGGAATCAAACAGTGTCCTCCTGGTTCATAGGTCGACACTCACCTACTGAGCCATGCTAGCTGAGCTATAAATGCAATTTTAAATGAATATGTTTTTAGAGTGTGAGAGGCTGCTGACGGTCTTTTTAATGAAGATACAGATTTTTCAACTACCAACTGGTGTTCATGGGAACTTTGGAATAGCTGAGTGAAATATTTGAGTTTGACTAGGAAAAGATAAGGAAAGGCATGACTCTTGCAGTGACATCCCTAAAGCATACAGTGGAGAGAGGAAGAGGCATTTTAGTACTACATAAGCAAAATGGACAGATTCTTTAAACTATGACCCAGTCTCAGAGGATAGTCCTGGTAGACCATGGACAGGGCATTGTCCAAAACAAGTCCTTACACAGCTACACCATTGTCTCCATGGTGACTTCAGAATGATCCTGTCTAATCATTGATGCACTGTCTCAGAAAATAACACCTTTATTGCAGAGAAATTCACAATCAGTTCACTTGACTGGAAAGATAAGCAGACAGAACCTGTAAAACAATGCTTCAAACATGAGATGACACTCTTCTGGCTTCAGTCTCTTTGAAATTAACCTGAACTTAATACTTTGAAGATAAAGTGAAAATCAACCGGGCAAAGATAACAAGATAGCCTTTGATGCAAAATGCATTTCAATAAAGAGAGATAATGGCACTGCATTCATTTTCCAAAGAATTAGTGGGGAAAATACATACTTCACATTGTTCCTTCCTTTTTTACTTCATGTTAGCAAATTAACTCACATGTTTTTTTTAAAAGGCATTTTTTTTTCTCATTATATTTCGTTATTTGCTGCTTCTTAAAGGTTAACAACTCTTGAGGGCAATCTTATCTAATGTCTATTCCTCAGGGTTAGTATATTTATCGGCCCAACCCCGAACCTTTCAATCTTTGTCATTGGTACTCACTTTCCCTGAGTATATTTTTATAAAATATGTAGAATGAATAAAGAAATGGGAGGCGGTCTGACTGAGCTTAGTGTTTTTGAGATACAGAAAGATCAGTATGACAGGAGCTTAGTGAGCAAAGGGGACAGTGGTAAGAGATTAAGTCAAAGAAGTAGGCAACAGGTAAGTTTATGATGGTTCAAAACATTAGAATTTGTTCTTCTAAAAGAGAAAGAATATCTATCAAGAGGAATGAGATTAAAAGAAAGTTCAGTGATTAAGTGCTATATAGAGGAGTGAGAGAACACTTTTGAAGCCATTGTGCATTGCATTGCAAACTCTAGGATGAACTCACCTATACAAAAAGAGATGAAAACAACTCACGTCACTAAAAAGTAGCAAAGAAGTTAGAACCACCAAAATGTATTACTAATATTCAGTCCAAAATGTTAAATACAAAAAAGGAAAATATAGTTGTGTGTGTTTTTTCATTAAGAAAATTTTAAATATCATTTAAAAAAGCTAGAGGTAAAAAGATAGGAAGGAATCACCTATTTTCCCACCATTTTATAACACACTTTTAACTTCAGTGTTCATATGTGTAGGTTTTGCCTAGTTATAGTAGGGCTTGTATATAATTTTGTACCAAGTCTCCCCAAGAGACATTATAGCTTAAATATTTTTATTTTATTATAATCCTCATATTTACATTTTTTTAATGTTTTTATTGATTTTAGAGAGAGAAAAAGGGATAGAGATAGAAACATAAATGAGAGCGAAACATCGATCAGCTGCCTCCCGCACACCCCTTACTAGGGATCGATCCTATAACTCAGGCATGTGCCCTGACCTGGAATCCAATTGGTGACCTCGTGGTTCATGGGTCAACATTCAACCACTGAGCCACACCAACCAGGCCCTCATATTTACTTTTAGTGGCTGTGTATTATCCTCAAATGTATGTGTCTAAGAGTATTACTGACCATTAGAGTTGCTTCTGATTTTTTTATTGCACATTACACATAAAGGTCAATATCTTTAAACATATGACCTTTCCCATATTTTGTACTATTTCCTTAGGATACATTCCCAGAAGGAATATTAATGGATCAGACAGTGTGAATATTTTTATAGTTTCTCCCTATATACTGCCAAATTGCTTTTCGAAAGGGCTGTGCCAATTTTAATTGCGACAAACAGTTTCTGAAAGTTCCAGATTCACTGCATCCTTGCCAACATGGGACATGATTATTTTTAATATTGTCATTTAGTAGGTGGATAACAAGTCCTCATATTGTTCATATAATTTTTAGTCTAGTAGACCAGAGAATAGGAAAGGAGAATATCTGAAAGTAAGGAACAATATAACAAAAGTTCCTATTCTAGTGGCTATCTTTGTGGTCAAAAGGTTAAGTAGATGATGGAAGATGACCAAACCCAAGTTGAGTTCGCAATAAATTATACACACAAAGTATGCTGATAGATAAGTGTGAACCTGGGCAGGGGTCTCCAGGGAAAAGTCACAAATCCAAGCCTAATCCAGTGCAAGTCAGCACTATTAATCACACAGCTGAAGACAAGGAAAGCAAGATACTCAAATCCAAAAATAAACAAATACACATACACTTTCAGTGTAATCAGCAACTCTACTTCTAGGTCCTACAGATTCTTGCACAAATAAAATAATGTGTAACAAAACAGTCATGACAACATTGGCTGTGATAGCCAAAATAACTGAAAAACCTATAATAACAAAAGTGTAATATGCTAATTAGACCAGACATCCTTCCGGAAGACCTTCCGGATGAAGCCAGGGCTGCAAGGGAAGCCCAGGTCCCAGGTGCCAGAGGGAAGCCGGTGCTGTCAGCCCGGGGAAGAAAGGCCTACTCTTGCAAGAATTTTGTGCATTGGGCATCTAGTATATAACTGTCCATCAAAAGGGGCTGTCAAGTAAGAAGTTATGGTACTTTCAACAAATGTAATACAATGGAATTGTAAAAATGAATGAAGGCAATCTTTATGTATCAACTTTGACAGTCCTCCAAGACTGCTGGGTTTTAAAAGGAGTAAGACAAACATGTATATAGAATATTACCATTTGTAATTCCATGCTTCTATGTCTCCTGAATCTATTTTGTTCATCAGTTTATTTTGTTCATTAGAGTCCACAAATGAATGAGATCATGTGATACTTATCTTTCTCTGCCTGGCTTATTTCGATTAGCATAATACTCAGAGGAAAGGAGGGGGGGGTGTTGGGGGGAAGGTGATTAACCAGGGAACTTGTATGCATATGTGCATATAGCCTATGGACACAGACAATAGTGTGGTGAAGGCCTGGGAGGGGCAGGTGCAGGGTGGAGGGGGACAATGGGGAAAAAACAATAACAAAGGGGACATCTGTAATACTTTCAACAATAAAGATAAATTTAAATAAATAACATTTAAATATTACCATTTGTACAAAAATTTGAGACAAAGAGAAATAGAAGTTTAAAAGTTTAGTGCTTTGACTGTCTGTCAGATGGCACATCCCCAGGAGCTTACATGAAGGCAATGGTTATTAAAGGGAACCAATGACCAACCAATTTTCTTTCTCCTCTTCTGCTCTTTTCTAATAATTGCATTATTTATTCAAATATAATTGATGAGATCATCAAAACCATCCTGTACAGAGGTCAGTCAATAAGCCAAAGTAAACTGCTCTAAAAAATGTGTTACAATAAGAATGCATTTATGCTTTCAGGAAAATTCCACCCATTCCTATATCAAGATCACTTTGTTCTTTGGAAGTTATTTCTGAGCTGTAAGTATGAACCAAGAGGAAAAATAATCAAAACATTCAGCTATATTTGCTTTTTGATTTACATAAGGAAGCATGATTTTCTGCTTTATTACAATCACATTTAGAGAATCTTTCATTTGGTTTAATAAATAACTAGGCCAGACTATAGTTTATCTTCTTAAGATATAATAACTCATGTTGTCTCAATTTCATCTTGAGCTAATGAGAATTAGCAGGGTAACTGATGAGATACACATATATATCAATACATGTAATTATTTTTATTCTTTTTTAAGCTGCTATGCCAACAATAATCCTTTATTTGAACCATGAAATTCAAATACATTTTTAATTGTTACATTGAGATAAAGATTTTTAAAAACAAAGTCCAAAATGACTCCTGAAAAGTATTCCAAGTAGGAAACTGGCCAAATTTTGCTTGATATGTAGTAACTTAATGTGGAAAAAGAAATATTGTAGTTAGCTTCTTATCTTCCAAAATTAAGTATATCAGTCCAATGTTTTGCTTTCAATATAGTTTTCTGCATACCAAAGGCACTATCATTTAAACAATTACTAGTGGCCTGGTGCACGGATTCGTGCACATTGAAAGGAAATTAATTAGAAGGAATATTTTAATATCGCTATCCACCCTTTCTTTATAATAGAAGTGTCAACCAAATTCACGATCAACAATGACAGATCGAAACACACACATGCGATTGGCGCCAGCGAGAACATTGTATGTATCGCGCATATATGAGTCAACGTTTGTTTTTAAATTGCCAGTGCGCTTCATATTTACTGGCCTGGCCGGTCAGATGGTCGGACGGATGGACGGTCAGTCAGACTTTTATATATATAGAAGATTATTTTGTTTGTTTTACTGTAGAATTTTATATGATTGTAGTAGTAATGGTTCCTAGCAAAAACTATTTTGTATACTTAAAAAATAAAATCTCCATAATCCTACTAACTTCCCCTAAATGTTAATATTTTATCAAAGCCTTTTCTACATGTGAATGTAAGTTCCTCCATCATATTAAATCTTGTGTTCTGCTTTATTCACTATTATTTCATCAGCATTTTATAAGGTTATTACCAACCTTTCAAAAACATGGTTCTATAGTATATATCATAATGTAATTATTTCCCTATCATTGGCCAAATAGATTATTTTTACTATCAAGCTACTACAAATGACATTTTAATAAAACTGTGTACATTTCTGATAAATTACACACTGAGTAAAAGCACTTGCATGAAACCTGTCTAGCTCAGTCATAGTTCCCATTCTAGAAATTTGGGTCTGGAACAAATCAGCACATGGACAGAAAGGGACCAATGCTGATTCATCCCAGTAATGGTACCTGGTAAAAACTTAATCAATTTCTCCCATGATCTCTGTAGCTATTCTGTTTCCTCTCCTTTTCTTTTGATTCTGTAAGCTGCAAATACCTCCCTTTTGTTGTGGCTCTTACTCTTTAAGTTAGTCATAATTAATTAACAGAAGAATTCTGTAAACAGCAATGAATAGCCTTTTCAGAAGTTTAGAAGAATCTATATAGTTCACATCATCAATTCCATCAATTTTGTAAATGAGTCAACCTTCATTTATAATCTTTGTTATTTTGATAAGCTCAAAAAAGCTTACTTAAACATTTTTTCCTTTACTCTTTATCATTAATTTAAAATTTTAGATGCTTATTGGCCTTATATATTTTTTCATTTTGGTAGATTTTCCATTTATTTCTTCGTCTATTTTTCTGTTGGTATACTTACAATTTTCTAGTAGCTAAATAAAGCCTATGGCATCCCAATTAAATTCAAGAAACTAGGGACAAGATAATGAATATGAGTTTCTCTCGTCAAGAAGTTTCCAGTCTAGTGAAGGGAATAAATATATGCTGGGAATCAAAATATGTTGAGGTAAGTCCTATAACAGTAGAAAACAATGAAAGACTCTTGTAAGAGGGAGTAATAAACTTATTAGTAATTTGTGTCGAAATTATTTCCATAATCTACTTACGACATTTTTTACTTAAAATTAAATTGTTAATTTTTATGTAAAATTTTTATATTTTTCCCATTATGTTTGTGTTTAGAAAGTCTCTATTTTCTTCTAACTTGATTTAGAGTTTCTTTATATCAATTCTTTGCTTCATCTGACATTTATTTTGGAATGCAATGTGAGTTAGGGAGTGCATATTATTCACAAGTAATTACTTAACTTTCCCAGAAATATATATATCAAATTTTAAAGATTTCCCACATATTTGTAATCATTGTATATTATGCTTTATTTTCATATACTTTCAAGTTTGGATGTGAGGTTCTTTTACTTTCTTATGCATGTTTATCTGCATGTTAATATACTGTATTAATTACAGCAACTTGTAATATTTTTAACAATTGACAATGCAACTTCCTCTCAATGCTTTTTTTAATTTAAAAAATTTAGCTCTTCTTACCTTTTTGCTATTCCATATGAACTTTAGAATATCTAAATTTTACATCTTTGGAATTTAACTTGGATATCTATACATATGTATCTTTATATATTGTACATGTGTATACACATATACATACACATTCAGTGTTTCTATTTTAGAAATTTCTCTACTTTTTTACATTTATTGCAAATATCTGTTAGTAAAGGCTTGAGTAATATTGTTTTGATTCTTGGCTTATAATAACAACAGGTCAGAAGAAAATTTCAGTCAGCATTGAAATGACTCCTTATAACATTTAAAATGTAAAGCTGAAATAAATATACATATGTATTTATATATGTATATATTCATATACATGTAGACATATAGAGGTTGGTAGGTAGGTAGATAGATAGATAGATAGATAGATAGATAGATAGATGATAGATAAAGAGAGAGAGAGGATTATACACAGATGAAGAAGGGACCAACAAAGAGGGGGAAAATGACTATTTTTGGCTGCCTTGAAGAAATTTCAGGATCAGCCTATTTGGTACTTTAGACAGCAAGATTAGAAACTGAAGATTGTCTTTATCTCTTTGAATAAATGGAATTAGGACAAAATTATCACTAAAATATCATTGCAATCCATTACTTGTTAGTTGTTGCTTATTATAAAATATAGCACCTCTCATGTCTGAAATTAGATAGCTGTGTTCATTCCAAGAAATCAACATGTATTACTTATATTCAAATCATCTAACTCCTCAAAAATTAGAATTTAAGAAATCAGAGATTCTATCATAATTTTACAGCCATAGGAGCTAAGGCAGTGGGGGCTATGGTGGGAACTCACCAGCACTCTGACTGACACAGACAGATGCACAATGGGAAGTCTATCAGTTCATACGCTCTTTTCACGAAGCCATAGTGCACCTGTGTACACTTATGGCAATTCTTCTTGTATAGCAGCATTTAAATTTGCTACTAATTGTATACAACTAACCTCTACCTCTGGCAATTCTTAGACTGAGTGCAAGGGCCATGGGGCAGTAGCCCTCAAAGTGTGGAACTGACTCAGCCCTGATGTCATTTATATATGTCATGAAAACATTTCATAGGCAAAGACCAAAACTGTGCTAACTGTAGTAACCCATAACCAAGTGCTGTTTGTCAGTTATAAACCATTTCTTCAGTTGCAAATCTACATTTTAGGATAATGAAGTGACTCTTCAAATGACTGTGGTGGTGTTTTCAGAGGGAATCCAACAAAAGTATTTTTGTTTTGTTTTGTTTTGTTTCCTTGAGCAATGAGAGAGGTACTAGTTCTTTAAATTCCTTTCCCTATCAATGCAGTTTCCCTCCCTCTGCCCATTTTTTTTTTTTTTGCTTCATTTTGGTTTTGGTTTTGTTTTAAGCTAACTTAGAGCTGTAGCTCTTCAGCTTTTTATACAATTTTCCCTCTAAACCTCAAAGACCCCTGGAAATAAGAAATCCTGTTTTAGAGACACTAGTGAATATTTAAAAGAAATTCTATGGACATCGTGACTTAGTACAAATATATTATATGCAAACTTATCTCTAGCCCTATAAATCTTAGATGACATTTCTAAATACATCTCAATTTATCATTTTCTTGATCTAACCATAATATTAATACAATGAAATATTATGTTAGATATTAAAATAGGTACATGTACAATTAGTAGATACAGTCATGTCTTCTTACATTATTATTTTATAAAATGCATAGCTGTTTCATGGGGCTAACTTATATACTACAGTAGTAGATAACAATGTTTCTAGACCTGGCTCTCCTTTGAACTGACTTTGCATAATTAATATCAACTTCCTGGAATGAAATTCTCCCTTATACAAAGAGATTGGACAAATGACCTGGGTTCTTCCCAGCTCCAAATATCTGATTCCTGCTTAGCTCTCATAAGAGTTTCATAACCAGCCCTGGCTGGTTTGGCTCAGTGGATAGAGTGTCGGCCTGGGACTGAAGGATCCCGGGTTCGATTCCAGTCAAGGGCACATGCCTGGGTTGCAGGCTCGGTGCCCAGTAGGGAGCGTACAGGAGGCAGCTGATCAATGATCCTCATCATTGATATTTCAATCTCTCTCTCCCTCTTCCTTCCTCTCTGAAATCAATAAACAAATTTTTTTTTAAAAGAGTTTCATAACCAGTTAAGAGTTGATTTTGTGTGCTGGATATGGTAACAGTGGTTTACTTGCTTTTGAAAAACTCTGATATCCTAAAGTTTTATATCTGGAGTAGAAAGGAGAAAAACCAGGCAGAAAAAGATCAAGGCTTAAGTGGGTGGAATATGCACTCTTGAATCTGGATAAATAAAATATTGAGATGGCATTACCAGAAGACTTTCCTATCTCCTAAAACTGTAATGTATAATAGCAATCTTGAAGATTTTTCTTGAATGATGGAAATCCATTCAGAAATGACTATTAACAATATGTGCCTGCACTAACATCTTGTCATAAGAGAATTTGTGACTAAGTTGGCATTAGTTCATTATGTGGTATGGCTTTTTGGGAGTACAATTTCAGCTTTCCTCAAATATGAAAATATATTTCACAAACCAATTTCTGAAAGTCAAGCTAGGTTCCATTCCTAACATGAGGGTAAAAAAAAATAGCAATTCTTTTTGGATGTAAGCTAAAGACCTTAAAGAAAATAATGAAATGGGAAGCACAGAAAATGAAACTGGGATCACAATTGCACTCTGTTTTATGCATAAGAGAATAGAACCTGGAAAATATCGCAAGGTTTCCTCCACCATTGGACTGACTGGCTAGCCAAGTAGATTTTTAAATAAATACATACATTTTGAAATTTTGGAACTGTTTTGACATCTTCTTATTAGAAGATCATATCTGAAAACTTTAGGGAAATTATACTTGGGACTCTAGAGTTTCTGATCAGCTTTCTGAACATGTCTCTCTAGATGTGAAACAAGAAGAATATTTCTCATTTAAATTATGCTTTCCCTTCCTTATTACTCCTAATTCACTCACCCCATTTAAATGAGGTTATGCAGATTTAACCTTGGATAGTCATAAATGCCTTTTAAACTGCTGTTAATTTGAAACAAATGCATTGAAGTATAAATGTTTTCCATTTTGGTTCCTCTGAAAAATACAATTTAATTTTAAAGATTTTTTTTTAAAGGGCGATATACTGTCACTTCATTGCTTAATCATCTTTGAATCCCTCCCCTGCCTTTAGCTCTCATCATATGCAGTGTTATTGTTTGGATCTATAGTTTCAGGACTAACATATATTAGACTGATTACCATGATTACCTTCCATTCTTAATTTGAGTATATTTGTGTGGGTGTGGGTAGGTGTACATTAATTGGAGAGAAAATGAGATGGAAACAGACCATGGAATGGGGTGGTGGTGATTTAAAAACACACACACACACACACACACACACACACACACAACACACACACACAAATACAAACAGGTTAGTAGGAGATAAATATTCTAGATAATTTCTTTACTTATTATGCTTTTTGTTTATGATATGTTCCACCCCAATAAAATATAAACTTCATGAGGGTGGGGTCTTTGACTGGTTTACTCTCTGATATAGTCAAAGCAACTAGAACAGCCTCTTGCACATAATAGGAACAAAGTACAATTCGTTAAATTTTACTTGAATAAGCCATTATTATTTAGTAGTAGATTGATTAAGATGAGAATTGTGCCTTATAAAAGTACATTCATCATTCAGGGTGGGTTGGTGAATTTGTTTCAGATGCAAGGTGGTTACATTACTTTCTAATAGCATTTCATGCATGCGTGAGTGTGCAGGTGCCAGAGAAAGGTGGGGGGGAGGAGGGAAGGGAAAAGGAAGGCAGACAGAAAGAGAGAATGGGAATGAATTTCTGAGTTATTGAACTGGTTGAGGTTTTTAATTCCCCTAAATGTGTTAGTTTTCACATACATACACACACACACACACAAAATGAATTCATCACTAATTAAATGAAAATAAATTACTATTAAGTAAGATAAAATAAAACTCACTATCTTACTTAACAATGTAAAAACACAGATCATGACTACTTGACAAAATAAATATTTTATTTAATAAAATCCTGGTATATATTATATTGCTATTTGCAGTAAATGTGATTTTTTTAAAAAGTTATGCTGTATTGAAATTAAAATCTGGTATAGGTCCAAAAGTGAATTCAGTGGCCTGGAGTCTTGACAAGTTGACATTTACTTGAGTTACTAAAATCCATCTAGAAAATATGGCAGTCCGAGCTCATGGGCTGCCCTGCAGCAAAACAGAAGTGAATTTGCAGAACTGGCAGAACTTGAATTGCTTTCATAAACTAAGTGGCTAGCACTTCTATTACTTGCCTAAGACTGTGCCCACCAGCCCCCCACGTGCACATCCATTCTTCATCTTTTCCCCTTTTAGTCAAACGGAGACCCCACTGCTCTATAATACTGATGATCATCAACACATTTCTCTGCACTTGATTCCATTTTGTCCCGGTGGTTTTGAACATATATTTAATTATCTGGAAAAAAAAATCCCAACCTAAAAGTTGCCCCACCAAAAAAAAAAAAAAAAAAAAAAACAGAAACAGAGTCTTTTTACATATATATATATATATATATATATATATATATATATATGTAAAAAGACTCTGTTTCTGTTTAAAGACTTGTGGCTTACCTCAATACATAATGCAGTGGATTTACAAGATTGTTACTTAATAGCAATGTGAAAAACCACACTCTTAGTCGAGTAGTTAAAAATTTTTCTTTAAAAGTTCCACTTTTATTATTGGCTGTTATGGTAACTTGGTGTTAACTTAAACGTATTTTAAAATTATTGGTTAATAATGCATAACACATTTTAATCCTATATCCCCCTATTAATTCATTGAGGAAAACAGTTTTTTACTGGCTCATATCATTGCGTAAGTGAAACACAAAACTGAAAACTGCTTGACGTGTTTAACAATGTTAATAAAGTCCTGAAAGTCACAACTACATTACTGCAACTTTAAAATAACCACCTGGCAGCAGGTAGACTTTGTATGGAATGTTAACAACCAACGTGGTGTGTGTGTGTGTGTGTGTGTGTGTGTGTGTGTGAGAGAGAGAGAGAGAGAGAGAGAGAGAGAGAGGACAGAAAACTAGACTTTTAAACCAGATGTGATGACTGCTAAGAAGAATATATTTACGACCAATTTTCTACTAACCCAAATGCAATGTACAAGTGTTCAACTAAAATAGTGCTAAAAATTCCATTTACAGTTCACGAATTCAGTGATGAAAAAATGTTCAACTATATTCGGACACAAAACTAACATCACTGCTAGTTTACCAGTAAGTCATTCATCTGCTTCAGAACAATGTACATTACTAAATTGGGAGAAAATGGACACTTTACAATAAAAAACATTGTTTAAACTGGCTGAAAGTGCTGACGTTTTGGACAGCTCCCTTCTGATTTCTCTACAGTATTTCTATTAGGTGTCTTACTTTCGTTTTTTTTCTGCTTTACCAAATCAGAAATGAGCTTAACCAAAGCAGTGTGGTTTGGGTTTGATTTTCCTTGTGTTGTGTTTTGGGCCAAAATATTCCTCCAGTGAAAGAGATTAAGGAGCTACATAACAGGTAAAGTGCTCCCTATACTGAGCCCATTTTTATTTTCTCAGATTCTAGCTGACAAGCAGGGAGCGGCCCTCTCCAAGTCCATGCCCCACTGCAATCCCATCGCCTCCGCCAGGGACCTCGGCCTCTCCCCTCTCAGCCAGGTGGGAGCAGGGGCAGTTCCTTCATTGCCTAGGCTTTCAAGAACTTTCCCAAGTAGAGACTCCCAAGCACAGACTCCCAAGGAGACAATGGCCACAAACCAAACCGTCACCAAGAGTAAGTCTGTGTGTCTTGAAGAGGGACCCAGAAACCCCTGCACTGAGCGAAGGATGTCCGGGCGCAGCCTGGCCGCACCATCATTTGCAGCCGCGCACAAAATGCACCTTCTGCGGAAAGGCTTGCGGCACCGTGGAACTCCCAATGGCTTCACAAAATAATTTCATATAAAATAAAAACAGTGCAGGCACCGGAGGAAGGTGGGCACGAAAACCTGGTTACATTTGGGGGTAACCTGCTCTAGCTCCGGTGGTCCGGACTCGCTGGGGCCGGAACTTTCTCGCTGGGCGGAGCCCGGGGGCGGTTCGCAACAGCCCGGGGCATGCCCAGCGGGATCCGACCCGGGAGAAGTGGCTGCACCTGGGCGCGCACACGAGGCCCGCCCCGCTCCGGTGGCGCAGTCGGTCCCTGCCACCCGCGCCCCCACTCCGGTGCGGGCCACCAGCAGCTCAGCCCTCCCCTCAAAGCGGGACTCTCTCCATCCCCAAAACCGCGCTCCCGAAAAGTGCAGCGAGCTTCCTAGCAGGGACCTCGGACACAAAAAAAGTCGCCACTCCCCAAGCCTAGTTCCACTCCCCTACTCTGTCCTCCTTTTCTTCGGCGAGGCTGTTACTTTCCCCCTCCCTGGCCATCCCTCCCGGAGTCCCCCGCGCAAAGTGGGACTTTGGGGAGCCGCGGTGAAGGCGCCCGTCCCTGACGCGCTGGGTCCCTGTTTCCATTAAGGCAATAAAGTTCCATTTGCCCAGCTCGTTAGGAGCCACGGTGGACTTGCCCCGAGCGCCGCGTGCGCTCTCCCGCCCGCGGAACCAGGAGCAGGCTATTCGCTCCATCCCAGCCTGGATCCCTGAAGGACGTCGGCTCACGCGAGGGGGAACCCACCGCGCTCCCTGCAAAGTGCCCCAAAGCGCGCGCCCACACATGCATCTACACACACACACACACACACACACACACACACACACAATGCCAACCCCACGCGAGCAAAGTGTCCGCGCGGAGGGGAGAACGCGGGACCAGGAGTGGCACCGGCGCGGACATCAGCCTCGCCTCGCGCCCGGACTCGCAGTCCTGAGTCCCAAACACCCTTGTCAGGATGCCCCGGGCACCACGAGCCTCCTCACCCCCAAAGAGAACGCCGGGGGCCGCGCGGGCGCAGCCGGGCTGAACCTTACCCGTGGCGCGCGTGGTCTCCCGCCGCTCGGCTGGCCCGCGGGCCACAGGGAGGCTGCCGCTAGGGTCCCAGGGATGCTGCTGCTCCGCTGCCGCTGCCCGGATGCCCGGCGCCAGCATCACTTCGCCGCCGCCTCCGCCTCCTCGTGCTCTGTTCTCTCGGCCGCCCCTCCCCGGCAGCCGCCTGCACCACCGGCAGCGCGGGCGGCGCGGCGGGGTGGGCAGCGGCGGCGCAAGCTCGCCCAGCGGCACCAGCCGGAGCAGCGGCGGCAGCCCGAGCCCCGAGCCCCGCAGCGCTTCCCGGGCGAAGGCTCCGGGCCTCCGCGACTGACAACGCCGGACAGCCAATCGCTGCCTCGCCCCGCGCGGCGAGGGGAGGCCAATCAGAGCGTAAGGCCCGAGGTTTTCCTCCGCCTTTGCTCAGCAGGCTTGTTTCCGGGAGAGGCGGGGAGGCGGCGGGGTTTGGGATGGGGGAGGCGCGGGAGGGGCGCGGGGTGGGGACTCCTGGTTCCCGAGCCTTAGGCGGAGCGAGACAGCCCGGCCCGCCAAGGTGGGCCTGGGGCGCTTTCAAACTGCCCGGAGCCCAGGGCTTGGCCAAAGAGGGCGCACAGGGGTGACTCTGTCCCCAGAACCTGGGCCCGGCGGTTCAGCGTCCTGACATCCCTTCCCTTCGCAGCGGTCCTGGGACCCGAGGCCAAAGGCGTTGCTGGAGACCGATTCCCTGGAGGTGGTCGCCACCTGGAAGGAATCTTGCGAACCGTCACCAGACAGCGCCCCCGTCCTCTCCTTTTGGCAGCTTTGGCAGCGGAGAAGAGTGGCACTTCTGAGCCTCAGAACCACTCCTTATGGCAGTCGACCCAGAAGTGTGCCAGAGCTATGCAAGGGGCAAATGGGGAAATGTTCTCAAAAGTTGTAGGTGGAGTGGACTTTCCTTCCAAATAAAACTCCCCCATCTTCACACACACACACACACACACACACACAAACAACAAAACAAAACACCTCAAGAAGCAATGGAGAAGGCTTAAGCAGGCAACCTAGTTGGTTTGCTTTCTTCTTCTTCTTTTTCTTTGGAGAATCACTTCTGAATGACAATAGCTTTTTGCTTGTAGTGTGGTGTGGTGAGAGAGAATTATGGATTGGCTGCCTCCTGCACGCCCCCTATTGGGGATCAAGCCACAACCAGTGCCTGACAGGGAATGGAACCTTGACATCCTGGTCATGGGTCAACACTCAACCACTGAGCCCCACTGGCTGAGTGATGTAGTGTGCTTTCTAAACCTACTTAGATATGTCCGTTTTTCTCCCCATGCAATGAAAGAACTTGTCAGTGGAGGAAGACATGTTCTTAGGCATTACTTAAATCAATAACCACTAGCCTAATCTGGAAAAATAATAAAATAATTTAATATTAATTGATGCAAAAAAACCCTATATTTATCCTTAATAGAAACTGAATATTTCACTGAAGTTAGTTCTGACAAAAGCTATATGTAGCAGACAAAAAAACTGAATTCAATGGAAAGAAATCAGTCAAGTTCTAGCTCTGCTTATGACTACATGAGTAATCGGAGGTCAGTTCATCTTTCCCAGCATTTCTTATCTGTAAAATAGAGAATAAAAACAAAATCACACCTCTAGCTGCCTTTCTAAGATGTGAGGATTAACTAATAATTGGCACTGCACGCCACCATGGGCTGTTTGCAGAACAGCCCTTCCCAAAAGGTAGAGCACTGACATTTAATGATAATATCACCCTCTCTTGAATGTGACTTACTTTAATTCTCACAATAGGTCTGTACATAACACCTATTTCTACAGATGAGGCTATTCAATTCCAAAGAAGGTTTTTTTTTTTTTTACTAATTTTATAATAAATTGACCATCAGATACACTATTTGTTGATGTTGTCCAGGAAGAATGTTTTTCCCATTGTTTATTTATTATGCCACTTCCAACATGATTGAATTATACAAGTTTAAAAGACCATAATTTAAATGAAGGGTAATCCATTTTCTTTCATATTGGATGCCAATTGCACCTTTATTAGAAGTATTTCCCTAAATAATATGATTAATTAGATAACTTCAAATACATAAAGCCTCTGTTCTCATATTTAAAACTCTAAAACATCTACAATAATGAATATTACTCATGCTCATGTTAAAAGATTACCAACAAGCCTTTTATATTAAAAGATTGAAGCAAAATCTAGATAAGAAAACAACAAGGAAAACCACCAGAGTGGAATTGGATTCTATTCAGTTCATCACAACTAGGATTTTCTTATACTATACTAGAGGCCCGGTGCACGAAATTCATTCACTGGGAGGTGGGGGGGGGGGTGTCCATCAACCCAGCCTGCACCCTCTCCAATCTGAGACCCCTTGGGGGATTTCCAACTGCTGGTTTAGGTCCAATCCCATAGGGATCATCCCTCTCACAATCCGGGACCACTGAAATCACTCACCTGCCTCCCTGCCTGATTTCCCCTAACCACTTCTGCCTGCCAGCCTGATTTCCCCTAACTGCTCCCCTGCCAGCCTGATCACCCCCAACTGCCCTACCCTGCTGGCCTAATCGCCCCCAAATGCCTTCCCCTGCCGGCCTGATCGCCCATAACTGCCCTCCCCTGCCCCGACCTGCCTTCTCCATGTTGTACAGAGCTGCGGAGGCACAGAGCGGCCACCGGGCCCCGCCTCTGCTGTGCGTGTGGCCATCTTGTGGCAGCCACCTTGTGGCGGCTATCTTGTGGTGGCCATCTTGTGGCGGCCATCGCACAAGAGCGTTGTGTGAGGGCATCGCGCAAGAGCATGACACCACCTAGGCTTTTATTATACATGATGATAACCAGGACCGGTGTTCTCCCCACACACTCAGGAGTAAATGTAATAAAGTCACACAGATCAACATTTTATAGGAAACAGGGCTCCAGACCAAGCAAATGTTCAGGCACTTAGCCCTATAGTTTTCCCACCACACATAATTTTCTCCTGAGATTTGGAAATTATCAATATAGAGGGAATCACTGAAACCAAGAGAATATAAAAGATATCCCAGGACAAAGTATAGACAGAGCAACACACCTAGGAGACCCAGTTATAATTAAGAGAAAGTAAAGATAGGAGATGTTTTTTGTGGGAAGGGGCAAAATTTAATCTGAAATCTAGAAAGGCAATAAAAAGTAATGTGGAATCCAAGGAAAGATAGGTTTTTAAAGGACTGTAAAGTGAACTATATAAGCTCTTGACTATAAGCATTGACAAGAGATCATGGATTGAGTGGATCTCTGGTTTCTTATGAAAGGACAGTTATGGTAGGGTGATTGGTGTGGAAATAATTTGATCCACACAGAATGGGGAAAAGATAGTACAAGTGGGTATGTTTCTATTATAATAGAAAGGAGTTATGTTAATCTAAGTTAAATATTTTGAAATGGAGGTGGAGTCATGATTTATGCAGAAGGCAGTATAAAGAACTTCAATCAACATAAAATCTCATAGTCTTAAATTATTGACAGCATCATTGCTATTATTAAAACAAAATAATTTGCAAAGATATGCAATCCTTCAATCGATGTGTATCCTATAGAAATGAAACCACTGCCAAAATTGAAGAAAATGTATTTCTTTTTAAAAAATATATATTTTTTTATTGATGTCAGAGAGGAAGAGAGATAGAAACATCAATGATGAGAATGATGAGAGGGAGTCATTGATTGGCTAGCTACTGCGCCACCCTCCCTCCCCCCCCACACAGTGGGGACTGAGCTCACAACTTGGGCATATGCTCTGACCAGGAATCTAACCATGACCTTCTGGTTTATAGGTCGATGCTCAACCACTTAGCCATGCTGGTCAGGTGAAAAGATATTTCTTAATCTACCTTATGGATTCCATCTGCAATTTTTATAGCTTAGAATTAGGGTATTTGCTTCAATAAGAGAATCCAACCTCTTTTAATAATGAAGTTCTTTTTCCTTAACACTAAAGTGTTTAGCCTAAAGTGTTTAGTGTTTAGCCTTAACACTAAAGAGAAGCTGTATATTACACTGGTCCAACATTAAGTATTAAAGTGGAAAGGAGACATGGGCATGTGTGTGTGTGTACTTTAGAGTGGGGTGGGTAGGCGGGTGAAGGAGGAGCAGTGAGAGGTGGGAAGAGCAAGAAGGAGAAAAGGAACAGTATTTTCAAGGTATTTGTGTAGCAGGTCTCCATGGCTTCATTAGTCAATGCTTATTTCAGAAGCCACTTAAAGGAAAAGGCACTAAAAATTAATTTTTAAAAAATGGCTTCCATATTACCACAACAGAATGCTATTTATGTGCCTAGCATAGTGCTAGGAGCTCAATAAATGTTTGGTCAAGAAAAAAATAAATGTATAAATGTTGCATGGGGGGTTGGGGGAAGGAAAGGGAGCTGCTGGTGAAAGTTGAAGTCAAGTGATAACAATTACCATGCTTCTTGTAATTATGACTATTTTAAGTTTACATAAATGAAATCTTAACATGTAATTTTATTTTCCAGTCTTTCTCAGGATTGCTGGTCAGATTGCACCAGCAGATGCATTCTCTCCTTAAATTGAATCATAATTTGCTCTTAGCATCCCAGCCCCTCACTCGGTCAGGCTTTTAACTAATTCTCCAGGTGATTTAAGGAGATTAGGAAGTGTGCCTGGAGAATGATCCAACCTGCTTGGGAGAAAAGTGCTAATGAAAGGTCACAGCCGAGTTCCTAGGGACTGAGACCACTGAAGCTAATAGCATGAATCATCATTAACTTTTACTGATGCCAAGTCATGCAAGTCTGTGAAGTTCATACAGAAAGAGAAATTTGGATCAATAGGACTTTATGCTACCGTGGAGCTTGATAATTACTTTCTAAAAATTAAGTTTGTAGAGCCTTTTAGTTCCTTAAAAATAGTCTCTGTTCTGAGAGCCTGCCTTAGTCTTTGTACCTACAGTGTTTTCCTTTAGCAATGTTTTTGTTGTTGTTGTTATGTTACTGTGGAGGTTGGCCACCTACATAGTTTATATAGACACATTTGGTTTCTATTTAACAATGGCCTGGTATTTCAGAATAGGATTGATATTTTAAATCCACTTCTCTGAATGTCTATAACCCGAAGTCACAAGCGTATTGCAGTACTTTGCTTGCAATCTGATAGGATCCTGGCTGTTGACCTGGCCATGCCAGGAGGAATTGGGCTATGTTGTTTAGTTGGTAAATGAAGCATGCAAGCCATTGCTGTTTCTGTTTTATTGCATGTCGACTCCACAGAGACTCAGTGAGCACCATGGAACATTACATTCATGGGAGAAAATATAATAGACTTGCACATCTCCATGCGAAAAACCTTAAATAAAAGTACCCAATGAAATATTTTATACCCTCACTATGTCACCAATTTTTGATGCTTTAAAATAAACCAGGGAGCCAAGAGCATTTGTTTATGAACGTAATACCATAGAATGTAAGTTATTTGCACATAGAGTCAGTCATACCCATTAGCCTATAACTGTTAGCAGAAAGGATTTTTAGATGTGATTAGAAAGAGAAAGTGGAATTCAATTCTTAAACAGTGGTAGAAAAACCTAATTTTCGTATTAGCATTCATATAATTATAAAATTAAAATCTGACTTCACATTTTCAGAATTTTCTTAAAATCTAGCTTATGTAAAGTAGAATATTAGAAATCATATAGTCTAATCTCTAGGTTACAGGCTTACAATCCTTTCTAAAATACTTATAATTCTATTCTTCTATATTATTTTTCTCTCCCCAAAGATGTGAATTCTTAACAGTGTATGTGAATGTCTGCAAATTAAAAACTCATTATTTCGCCCTACCCAGTTTTGCTCAACAGTTAGAGCCTGAGGACTGAAGGGTCACAGGTTTAGTTCAGGTCAGAGGCACATACCTTGGTTTCAGGCTCCATCCCTGATCCTGGTCAGAGTGTGTACAGGAGGCAACAAATTGATCAATGTGTCTCTCTCACATCTATGTTCCTTTCTCTGTGTCTCTTCCCCTCCCTTCTATTCTCTCTAAAAATCAATGGAAATAAAATCCTTGGGTGAGGATTAACAAAAAAATAAAAATATGAACTCATTATTTCATTTCATCTTAAGAACTTATAATAACAACTAGAGGCCTGGTGCGCGAAATTCATGCACAGGTGGGGTCCCTAGGCCTGGCTGGTGATCAGGGCTGATTGGGGTCAGACCAATCAGGGCTGGGCCAGAGACAATGCAACTGTCACCGGGCGCAGCGGGAACACATACCCCAACACTGACTTCACCATTGTTGGTGTGCTGCCATTGCACAGTTCCTCACTTCCCCCCCTCTCCTCCTTCCCTCGCCACCACACCGCCACCGTGGTGGATGGGCGGCAGGCCGATTGGGGCCTGCCAGCCAGAGGTAGGGATGGGGTACGGAAATTTTGCCACTGACCCAGAGGAGGGAGCCGGCCCTTGGCCCCCCTTGGGAGAGGAGCCCCGTCTGCTGCCACCCACCCCCGATTCCCTGTCCAAGCCAGAGGGCCAGGGGAGGGACCGCAGGAGGTTGGCTGGCTGGGGGAGGTTGGCTGTGGGAACACACTGACCACTAGGGGGCAGTCCCTTCATTGAGCATCTGCCCCCTGGTGGTCAGTGCATTTTATCTTTGAAAAAGTTATTTCATAGCATGTCAGACCAGAACGACCGGTTGTTTAGGCTTTTATATATATAGATGGCTACTATTTTGTATCCTTCAGTGTTTTGATTGAGATTTTATGTGTATACACTGCATTCAGGTTTTTTCCCTTAATTATACTCACAAGTTAGACCTATATAGTACTTGACTTGAGTACTTCATTTTTAAAAAGCAATTCTGATTATCAAGCACTTTTCAATTGAGATGCTAATTATAAATATTTATAACAAGGACATTGCAAAATGTGGCTTCATAGGGTAAGATGAGTCAGGTTCTCAACATGATACATTTATAATATCTCTATTAGGCTTGTGTTCTAGAAATATGTTATATTAAAATTAATGTTAATATGTATAAGAAAGATAGGTGACAAAATATTTTAAGTGCTTCCTGGGTGGTCAAGTCTCATAAAGCCATTGTTTGTTTTAAGTCTTTAGTGAAAATCTCCCTGAATAAATCCAGTGCTAAGCCAAAGGTCCTCTCAGCCCCTCTAACAGAGCCCTGGGGTTACATCACCCCTTACTCAAGTTGCCAAATCTGTAACAGGACAACACATTAGCAACTTGGAAATTTCTTAACAGAACATTTAAATCGGGTACTTTAATGTAAAAATAAGTGCCCTTTTATCTTTGAAAAAGTTGTTGTTTCTGAGAATTGAGCAGGAGACCCTGGAATCTAAAAGCAACAGATTGAATTTGAACTGGAAGATAATTTCCAACAGCTGGTATTGGCACTAGGGTTTCCTAGGCTTTAGACTTTTGGAGCAAGAACGTCACAATTTCTGAAGAGTAATGGGATAATGGCATGAAGCACACAATTTCAGACCAGCTGAAAGGAAGAAAATAAAAGAAAGACCAAAAATTATGCTGGTATCCTTTTTTGCTTGATTTTTAATGAGAAACTAATGAAAATTAACCGCTAAGTCATTAATGTATCATGTCTGTATTCACTGGAATGGAATGGCTAATATACAATGACATAAACACAAGCGAAATATACATCCTATGGGTTTTCTGGACATTTACTGAGTGATAGTGATATAATAAGATGAGTGCTGGTTTTAGTGATTAACTAAAAATGTTTTAACAGAAGCATCTTTTGGGTCATTTTGGAAAACTCCACAATGAAATCTCAACCATCCTATGCACATTTTCATTTCTATGGAGTGGTTAATGGCAGGAATTTTTTAAAAAGTGTTTTGCTTTCTAAGCAATAGAAAGAAATAATTAAGAATGGGAATCTGGAGACAGAATAACCTCAGTTAAAATTCTAGGTCTAGGGAGAAACCAAAATGGCGGCATAGGTAAACACCTAAACTGCAGCCTCGCACAATTTCAAAAATACAACTAAAAGACAAAACCAGAACCACAGGAAGGCTGGCTGAGTGGAAATTCTACAACTAGAAGGAAAGAGAAAAGCACAAGGAAAATCAGAGGAGCTGTGAAAGCCTGAGGTATGGAGACACGGGTGCGTGCGTGTGGACCAGAGAGGACGGGGCGGCTGAGTACCTGGCTGGCATTCTCTAGCGGGAAGGAGATAAAAGCTCTGCACTGTGCTGAACCCCAGTTCTGACTGCACTGAACCCCAGTTCCGGGCGAGACCCTGGGGACCCAGGCTCATACGGGAGGAATCTGGGCTGTAAGGCAGAAACTCAGGGGAGCGGCGAAAGGCAGAGGTCCGGAGGCGCGCACGTGAATGGGCTCAGAGGATGGACTGTTGACTATGCCGCTGAATTGCCCTAGCGGGAAGGAGACAAAAGCTCCGGACTGCGCTGAACCCCAGTTCTGACTGCACTGAACCCCAATTCCGGGCGAGAATCTGGGAATCCATATTCATTGGGGGAGAGACTAGACTGTCTGGCAGTGGGCGAAACTCGAGGGCACCTTTCTCTCAGAGGTGCTTGCAGCGAGTACCGAGGGACACTGAGACCCAGGAACCTCATAGGGCGGGGCTGATGGGAAGCCAAGGCTGTAGGCTCCACCCTGAAACTCCGCCCCATCCAAGCTGAGCACAGAGGCTTTTGCAATTTTGCAAGTCTAGTCGAATAAGGCTGTCTCCCAGCATAGACACAGGTGATCCTCACAGCCAATTGGCCTGGAGGTCAACTCCTCCCACTGATACCAACAACAATCAAGACTTAACTACAACAAGGCTGTACACACAGTCCACAAAGGGGTGCACCAAGAGTGTCAACCTCAGGTAACTGGGGAGGCTGAGCCACTGGCCCATATAGGACACGTAGCACACAAAGCTACCCTACCAACCCAGGGAAGCAGTGAAAATGCGGAGACAAAGAAACAGATAACAAACGAAAGAAATGGAGGAAAACAAATGACTGTTATAAGGTTTTTCTAGAATTTCCTAGAAAAGGCCAATAAATTTAGCGCGACCCTCGAGGATATGAGAGAGAGCCTCGAGGATATGGAAAAGGACCAATTAGAAATTAAACATACACTGACTGAAATGAAAAATACTATACAGACACCCAACAGCAAACTAGAGGAACGTAAGAATCAAGTAAAAGATTTGAAATACAAAGAAGCAAAAATCACTCAACTGGAAAAGCTAAAAGAAAAAAGAATCCAAAAATTTGAAGATAGTGTAAGAAGCCTCTTGGACAACTTCAAGCGTACCAACATCAGAATTATGGGGGTGCCAGAAGAAGAGAGAGAGCAAGACACTGAAAACCTATTTGAAGAAATAATGACTGAAAACTTACCCCACCTGGTGAAAGAAATAGACTTACAAGTCCAGGAAGCACACAGAACCCCAAACAAAAGGAACCCAAAGAGGACCACACCAAGACACATCATAATTAAAATGCCAAGGGCAAAAGACAAAGAGAGAATATTAAAAGCAGCAAGAGAAAAACAGTTAATTACATATAAGAGAGCACTCATACGATTGTCAGCTGATTTCTCAACAGAAACTATGCAGGCCAGATGGGAGTGGCAAGAAATATTCAAAGTGATGAATAGCAAGAACCTACAACCAAGATTACTCTACCCAGCCAAGCTGACATTCAGAATTAAAGGTCAGCTAAAGAGCTTCACAGATAAGAAAAAGCTAAAGGAGCTCATTACCACCAAACCAGTATTATACGAAATGCTGAAAGGTATTCTTTAAGAAGAAGAAGAAGAAGAAGGTAAATATAAAAATTATGAACAACAAATACATATCTATCAACAAGTGAATCTAAAAATCAAGTGAATTAAAAATCTGATGTACAGAATAAACTGGTGAATATAATAAAATCAGGGGCATAGAAAGGGAGTGGACTGACAATTCTCGGGGGGAAAGGGGTGTGGGGGTGCGGGAAGAGACTGGACAAAAATCGTACACCTATGAATGAGGACAGTGGGGGGGAGGTAAAGGAAGAGGGTGGGATGGGAACCAGGTAGAGGGGAGCTATGGGGGGAAAAAGAGGAACAACTGTAATAATCTGAACAATAAAGATTTATTAAATTAAAAAAATAATAAATAAAATTCTAGGTCTACCTGTTATGTGATTTGTGACCTAGTCAAGTTACTTATATCTCTGTGCCTCAGCATCTTCACTTGTGTAAAATGATAATAAAAATATTTAGTTTTTAGAGGGACTTTGAAATTTAAATGAGTTAATATATTTAACGTGTTTAGTATCTGGAATATAATAGCTCAATATAGATTAGCTATGTAGATAATTATAATAATTACTAGGGTCCAGTGCACGAATTCATGCACGTTGAAAGGAACTGTGGGCTGCAAGGCTGCGGTGGGCACAGGGGTGAGTCTCAGCCCATCCTTCGTGCTCTGGCCCAGCCCCTCCCTCCGCGGCCCCGGGTCCCCTGTCTGCCAGCAGCCCTGCTCCTGTCCCCACTGCTCCCATAGGCTGACAGCACTGGCCCTGCTCTCACCCACTGACGGCACAGAGCGATTGGGGCCAGCACCAGCTGCGGGTGCGAGCAGGGCCGGTGCCAGCAGTAGGTGCAAGTGGGGCCATCGTCATCGGCAGCAGGTGCGAGGTGGAAAAGCCCTGAGGGGCGATCGGGGCTGGCAGCCACTGCTCGCACACACTGATGGCGCAGAGCAATTGGGGCTGGCACCAGGCACCGGCAGCAGGTGCAAGCAGCAGCTCCAGCACCAGTAGTGGGTGCTAGCGGGGCTGGCGCTGGCAGTAGATGCAAGCGCCAGGCAGGACCATGGCACATGGGAGCAAAGAATTTTCAGTAACCCCCAGAGGCTTGCCCTGAAACCAGCGACCGGCGCCCCACCTTGGTCTGGTGCCCCTGCTCCCCTGCTCCACCATCCCACCGCGGCCAATGCCTACCTTGTGCTGTGCATGTCCCCTGGTGGTCAGGGCATGTCATAGCGACTGGTTGTTAGGTTGTTTGGTTGTTCTGCCATTCAGTCTATTTGCATATTAGCCTTTTATTATATAGGATTATTATTTTTTTATATTTTATTTATTTTTTACAGAGAGGAAGGGAGAGGTAGAGAGAGTTAGAAACATTGATGAGAGAGAAACATCAATCAGCTGCCTCCTCCACACCCCCTATTGGGGTGTGCCCGCAACCAAGGTACATGCCCTTGACTGGAATAGAACCTGGGACCCTTGAGTCCACAGGCCGAAGCTCTATCCACTGAGCCAAACCAGTTAGGGCTATACAATTATTATTAATCAATATTATTAGAGCAGAAGTAATCACAAAGTGAAATAGTTGACTTGCCTCATTCATTCTTTTCCATTCATTCATTTTTTTTCTAATATATTTTTATTGATTTCAGAGAGGAAGGAAGAAGGAGAGAGAGATAGAAACATCAATGATGAGAGAGAATCATTGTGATCAGCTGCCTCCTGCATGCCCCTCCACAGGGGATGGAGCCCATAACCTGGGCATATGCCCTTGACCGGAATCGAACCTGGGACCTTTCAGTTTGCAGGCCAATGCTCTATCCACTGAGCCAAACCAGCTAAGGCTCCATTCATTCTTTTCAAACTCAATCCAGTCTTAACTTTTTGCTCATGCTTTTCCCACTAAAGCAGATATGTTTTGTTTGCTTGTTTTTTCATTGCAAGTGAATTTCAGGGGCCATTTTGCTGTCTCTTTTTTTCTGAAAAGTTTTCCCTTAATTATTTGTTAGGATAGTTACCCTGCAACAGATAAACCCCAATATATCAATAGCTTAACAAAATAGAAAGTTATTTCACACTCATTCTTGTTCTATTGGTGTTGTGAGAGGAGAAATAGGGATTTACTCCACACAGTCATTCAGGCTTTTTCATCTTCAACACATGCTTTCAGAATGATTCTGGGAATCAACATCTGGATGAAAGATGGAATATAGAAGCAAAAAGGGCTATTCAAGAGTGATATGCATCATTTCCACTGACATTTTATTGGCCCAAACTCAATGACATGGTCACATCAACTGCAAGGAAGTCTGGGAATGGCAATTTAACTAATAGTGTTCTCAAAGATGCTTTTAATGAACAGCTTGTCCATTTCTGTCACAGGCTTTCCTTTTTTAATTTCACTCATTTCCACCCCCTAACCACGACCCCCACCCTGACACACACACTAGTCAGAAAGATAAACCAATTCTCAACCTAATACTGCATCTGGCTCAAGATCAAGATATTAGCATGCTACACATTCTTCTCCATCAGAATTTGACATACTTCCTTATAAACTGTAAACTAAAAGATTAGTTATCTATCCCCCCCATTCCCAATGAATGATGGTACAATTAAACTATCCTATATAATAAAAGGCTAACATGCAAATTGTCCCCTCGGGAGTTCAACCACCTGGGAGTTCGACCGCTTGCTATGATGTGCGCTGACCACCAGGGGCCAGCGTGGAATGAAGGAAGGCCCCGCCGGCAGCTGGCAGCCGGCAGCCGGGGGAAGGGAGGCCCTGGCCAGCCCTGATCGCCGGCCAGGCCTAGGGACCCTATCCATGCACGAATTTTGTGCACTGGGCCTCTCGTCTTTTCAGAAATGAGAATAATAGGAGACACCTATTGGTCTATAGCAATCAAGATAACCTTATTGTGTGCCTTATGACAACACCCAGTCTGGATGAGCAGAAGTTGCTTAATGAGGCCTCTATTCTAATTTCTGGGAGGAACTGTTTGTGCACATTTCTCCATGCTTCCACCTATAGGTCCTATAGGAAGAATTTTCCCATTTAAGTTATTCTTCATGATCCCATGTGAAGCTGGTGATGGGGAATATACCTCCTTTTTTAAAAAAATATTTTATTGATTTTTTACAGGGAGGAAGGGAGAGGGATAGAGAGTTAGAAACATCGATGAGAGAGAAACATCGATCAGCTGCCTCCTGCACACTCCCTACTGGGGATGTGCCCGCAACCAAGGTACATGCCCCTGACCGGAATCGAACCCGGGACCTTTCAGTCCGCAGGCCGACGCTCTATCCACTGAGCCAAACCGGTTTCAGCGGAATATACCTCCTTTTGCAGCCTATCTCTTTCTGGTGCAAGTTTGGAAACTTGATGGTTGTTTCAAATCCTAAAGAATCCAAGATTTATTGTTGCTGTCATTGTTGTTGTTGCTGTTGTTTTTAAAGTCTGAACTTCTAATTTCTTTGACAATACAATACATCAAAGTTAATGGGCCCTGGACAGTGTGGCTCAGTTGGTTGGAGTATCATTCCACACAATAAAAGGTACAGGCTCAATTCCTGGTCAGGGCCAGCCGATCAATGTTTCTCTCTATCTCTCTCTCTCTCTCTCTCAAAAAAAAATTTTTTTTTAACTGGGCTTCATGTCCTATTGTTTCCAGACAGTCATGTATGTTACTGTTCACACTTGAAAATCTTTCTTAGCATAATTCGTAAGCTTAATTTATTTGTTTTTATTCTTGCTCTTCCATCCTTTTCCCTTCACCCCCATGGAAACTTCTTTGAAATAAACATAAACAGGTGGGTTGAGTACATTTTATACCAACTTAATGGATCAAGTAGCTCAATGTATTTTTTAAAAATTATATTCCCCAGTATGTGAGGGCCCGCATCAGCCAAATTTGCCAACACTTTAAGTTCCCATTTCCCCCCCACTATTCCCTTTCCTTTCTGCTTACAAACTGGTCAACTCTTGACTATCTTCATCTTTAAAAAAATACCTTGCTAAATTTAGCTATTCATAAATGTTGCAAATGCATTTTCCAATTTCTTCCTCTAGTTCTAAAGGCTCAGTAGATATCTGGTATTATTCATTAATGCCGACAAATTTTCCAAATATTTCCCTGTACATAGCATCATTCTACATCTTTCAAACTCATAATATTAATCGTCTTACAGCCTACTGCCCAACTACTAAGCCAGTGCTATGTATTTTAGGTTTTATTTTATTGCATCCCAGTTCTGGTACCAATGTATGTACTAGCTAAGGTAACACTAGATGCTATGACTAATAAATCTAGAAATATCACTGGTTTAAATTAGTGGAAGTTTATTCCTTACTCTCATAAAGTCCTATCAGGGGTAGTCAGTACTGACTACACTCAGCCATTCAGGCTGATAGAAGCCCACGGAAAGAAAGAGAGGAAGATTATATAGGTGATTTTTATGGGCCAGGCCTAGAAGTGATATACAGTTATGGCCAGACTAACTGTAAGAGAGGTTGAGAAATATAGTCTATTGTCCAGAAGAAAAGGGAAATGGGTTTGCTGAATAGCTTGCTAGTCCACACTAGTTCAACAAATAAATTTCATTTATTATAAAATGGGAATAATAATAGCTCCTTTGCAGAGAAATTGTGTTGATTAAAGGATATCATGGCATAAGGTAAGGTATCTGTTTTCCCAGGTACATATTCCATACTAATTTACTTGATTAACATTATCGGAAGTGAAAGACAATTTGTGTACACATTCTAGAATGAAATCTTAAATGCAAGCCTTTAATTCATCATGTCTCCTTGTCCTGATTACTATCAATCAAAGGACCCATAATCTTATAAATTTCATCTTTACAGTTAGTGATTCTATAATTCAAATTCACTTCCAATTAAGTCTTTGCTCTCTGAAACTCCATTCTTAGAATGTAAAGTTTTTTATTTTACATCAAAAAGAACTAGCTTATATCTTAAGTAGCATAACCAAAGATGTTGACAGTTTGATTATCTGAAGGCATCCACCTTGACCGTGCCACAATGATAGCAGCAGAACAGAAATTAAATTAAGAAGAGATAATCAAAAAATAGAGAGACTATAATGGAAGTTGTGTTTCATTTATTCATAACACCAAAAACAGTATTTTGCACTCATTTTATGCTTAATGAACTTAGAAAACATTCCTTTCTACTTGTTTCTTTTCTCTGTCTGAAAACATTTTTCTGGTTTTTGAAACTATAAATGCATATTTATTAGCAAGGAATGTGTTCAAGACCTATAATAATCCCCATGTATCTGTGATTTTGCTTTTCATGGTTTCAGTTACCTACAGTCAACTGCAGTCTGAAAATATTAAATGAAAATTTCTAGAAATAAACAATTCTTATTTTAAACTGTGTGCAGTTCTGAGTAGTGTGATGAAATACTGCGTCATTCTCCTTTCTGCCTGGAACATGAATCATTGCTTTGTCCAGCATTCAACATATCCATGCTATCTACGCTTCCCAAATGTTAGTCATTTAGTAGCCATCCTGGTTATCAGATCCACTAAGGTAGTATCACAGTGTTTTTGTATGCAAAATATGCAAAGAACTCTCAAAATTCAACAGTAAATAAACAAACAACTTCACTGTAAATAAACTGTTGAACAAAATAGATCCAGAGACATAGAAGCATGGAACAGACTGTTGAATCTCATAGGGAAGGAAAGGCAGGGGAGGGGGAGGGGAGGGCTGAGAAAGGGGGAAGAAATTAACCAAAAAACTTGTATGCATATATGCATAACCCATGGACACAAACAATAGGATGGTGAAGACCTGGGGCCAGGGGTGGGGGCGGGCTAGAAGGGGTCAATGGGGGAAAGAAGGGGACCTATATAATACTTTCAACAATAAAGATTTAAATAAAAGTGGACAAAAAATGTGGACATCTCATCTATGAAGATATTCAGATGGCAAGCAAGCATATAAAAATATGCTTGAATCAAATGTCATTAGGGAATTATAAATTAAAATAATGAGATGTCACTACACACATATTAAAATGGCTTTTCCAAAAGACCGCTGTTGAAGATGTGATGCAACAGGAACTCACATTCATTACCAGTGTGAATGCGAAATGGTACAGCCACTTTGAAAGACAGTTTGGCACTTTCTTACCAAACTAAACATCGCTATGCTTTGTTAGATGGTAAACCATAGCATCTAGCAATTATGTTCCATGAATCTACCTAATTGATTTGAAAAGTTACACCCACACAAAATGTTTATGCCCACGCACAAATGTTGAAAGTAACTTTATTCATAATTACAAATACTAAAGTAACCAAGATGGCCTTCAATAGTAGTAACCCATTGTATGGGTTGTTATTCAGAGAGGAAAAGTAAAAATAATGAGCTATTAAGATACATCAAGACATGGATGAATCTTCAATGCATAGTGCTAAGTGAAAGAAGCCAGTCTGCAAAGGTTACCTACTCTGCCATTCCATTTGTGTGATATTCTAGAAAAGGCAAAACTACAGAGATATTAAACAGATAGATCAGTGGTTGCCAGGGATTTAAGTTGGAGATGCTGAATAGATGGAGCACAGGATTTTTTAAAATGGTAAAACTATTCTGTGGGACACTACAATGGTGGGTACAAACAGGGTTAGGGTTCGGGTTAGGGTTAGGGTAGGTGCACACATGATGCAATCTTTAAAAGTCATAGAACTTACAGCAGATAGAATGCACCATGATATATAAAACTAAACTAAAAAGAAATCATGTAAGGGGTGAGTGAATCCCACAGAGAAAGGTCTATAAATAAATATATACCTGGAAATAGCAATGATTATCTCTTAGTTATGAAATTACATAGACTTTTTTAAAAAAGTTATTTTAATTACATCAAAATGGGGAGGAATGATAAAAATTTCATATCTTGCTTGAGGCATTTCTTGGCTTACACAACTTCCACCACTCAACCCCATGAACATTCAAGAATAATATCTTTAACAACTTCCTCAGTGAGAAGACCAAGGGACTCAAACTGAGTTTCCACAATCAGAGCCATTGTACACTCCATTCAATTCTGTCCACGTCTTCAAAAATCACAAACCAGGAGGTTGTCCCTTACCTACCAAGTAAGTCCTTCCTTTGCTCCCAGCCTGCATCTGCTGCGCAACAGCAAGCAGCTGTTGCCAAGGTCACCCACGCGTCCTGGCACCTGAGCTGCCGGATGTCTCCCTGCTCTGATCTGTCCTGACTGCCCAGCAGCTTTTGGCAAAGAGAATCCTCTCTTGATCCTGAATATTCTCTTAACTTACAATGTATACTATTCACTTGATTTTTTTTTTCTATTTTACTCTTACCTCTTAAACATGATGCAGATTTGTGGTTTGGAATGTTAGGATACACACCCCCTAAACTGAAGGATCTGTTGCTCCGGAATTACTCATCACATCTTCAAGACTAAAACATTTTTTGGTGATTCAGTCTGTGTGTGTGTGTGTGCGTGTGTGTGTGTGTGTGTGTGTGTGTGTGTGTGAGAGAGAGAGAGAGAGAGAGAGAGAGAGAGAGAGAGAGAGAACAGAAGGAAAAGTTGTCTTATTGCTGTACCCACATCCTCTTTCTTTTATTTGTTTGTTTTGTTATGAAATAATTATTAATACTACCATCAGGGTTTCCATCAATACTTTTTAAAAAAGGAGATATGAAGGAGTAAATGTCATTCTTTTTTTTGAAATGTGAAAAGGACAGTCTAGACAGTATTCCATATTCTATCTCTTTTTGGCTACCTCTCAACAACTTCTCATCCCTTTGTTTCCAAAGATTTTTTTGGACAGATAAGTCTAGTACTATGGATAGCCTTAGGTGAGTAATTATAAACTGGAAATCCACTGTAGACTCTTTTTAGTCTTTATACATGTTTTCTCCAGCGATTCAGTGTCTTTATACAATTTAAAATGCTAACTGTTAAAATTGGGAGACTTAATATAAAAATTCAAATTTCTGGCTTATCCCTTATTTTTTAATCCTTACCCAAGGATATGTTTTTTGTTGTTTTGTTTTTATTTTTCTGTTCATCCTCACCAGAGGACATTTTTTGTCCATTGATTTTTAGAGAGAGTGGAAGGAAGGGGGCAAGACAGAGAGAGAGAGAGAGAAACATTGATGTGATTTGTTGCCTCCCAGCAGCACCCCAGTCAGGGCCAGGGATCGAGCCTGAAGTACATGCCCTTGACCGCAATTGAACCTGGAACCCTTCAGTCCACAAGCTGATGCTCTATCCACTGAGCCAAACCAGCTAGGGTGAGGATATGTTTTTTAGAGAGGAAGGGGGAGAGAGAGACAGCAATGTGAAAGAGAAACAGCAACCAATTGATGTGGAGTATGCACACCAACCAGAAATCAAACCACCAAACTACGCTTTTTTCTTTTACAGGATTTTCTTAAGGCTCAAGTATGATTATAAAGGTGAAAATGCTGTAAAAAGCATGAAGCTCTTAATGTACGGGGTTGTTTTTAAATAGAAAATTGCCTCTCAGATGTTAATGAAGAAATGAAATTAAAAAACCACAATGACATATCACCTCACACCTTTCAGAATAGCTATCATCAGTAAGTCAAAAAACACGTGTCGGCAAGGATGTGGAGAAAAGGTAACCCTTATGCACTCTTGGTAGGAAGGCCGATGGGTGCAGTCACTGTGGAAAACCCTACAGAGTTTCTGCAAAAAATTAAAAATGGAACTGCCTTATGACCCAGCGATTCTAATTCTGGAAATATATCCGAAGAAATATGAAACACTGATTCAAAAGAATATATCAAGCCCTATGTTCATTGTAGCATTATTTACAACAGCCACGATTTGGAAGCAACCCAAGTGCCCATTATTAGATGAGATATTAAAAAAGCTGTGGTACATATATACAATGGAATATTACTTGGCTATAAAAAAGAAGAAAATCTTACCTTTTGTGACAGCATTAATGGACCTGGAGAGTATCATGGTAAATAAAATAAGCCAGTCAGAGAAAGACAAGTACCACATGATTTCATTTATACATAAAATCTAATTAATGAAATAGACAAACAAACAAAAAAACACACACAGAAACAGACTCATAGATACAGAGAATAGACTCATGGTTGCCAGAGGGGAGGGGTGTTGGGGTGGGGAGCTGGGTGAAAAAGGTGAAGGGCTTAAGCAAAAAACAAACAAACAACAAAAAAACAACAACCTCATAGACACAGACAACAGTATGGTGATTAACAGATGGAAAGGGGCCTGGGGCAAGGTAGAAGGGGGTAAAGGAGAGTTAGGTTATGATGGAAGGAGACTTGACTTTGGGTGGTAAATACACAATACAATTGTATTATAGAATTGTATACTTGAAACCTATATAATTTAATTAACCAATGTCACCCCAATAAATCCAATAAAAATTTAAAAAACTGAAATTCTAATATTTGTCTAATTTCATATTCTTTTCACTACCTGTGTTAGACAGAATAATGTACCCGCCCCCCCAACTCCTGGAGATACATACCTGCTTAAGACCCTGGGAATATGTTACTTACATAACTAAAGGGACTTAGGAGATGTGATTAACTTAAAGATATTGAGCTGATGTGATTTTCCTGGATTGCTACTATCCTGGCACACATGAGCCAAGGATTGCAAGAGGCCTCTAAGAAGTTAGAAAAAGCAAAGAAACTGATCCTCACTCAGAGCCACTGGAAGGAACACAATCCTGCAGATAGCTTGATTGTGGAACTTCTGTCCTCCATAAGTGTAAGATTATAAGTGTGTTAAACCACTAAACTTGTTGTTTGTTATAGCAGCAATAGGAAACTAATATATCTTTATAGCATTCAGAGTCTAAACATTAAAAATGAAAGGGATCATGTCATAAGCAAAATATATCCTGTATTACTTGCGAATTTGATTACTGTTCTCTTAATCCTAGTCCCTCATACTTCAGGTGCATTTACTTCAGTATATTTATTCCTTATCTGATTGTTCTACTCCAGTATTCATAATCAATATTCTGTTCCTGGCATTATTTCTCCTCGCCAGTATCTTATGCAACTCTGCTCTTCTTCGTTTACCAAATACTGCCTCAAATCTTGCTTCTTGTTTTGTCAGAGTGAAATCAGAGTGGTTACCTCCAAAAGCCTTTACTTTTTTCTTATTCTTTTTGGCTCATGTTACTCCTTGAGTATGTATTTTCATGCTTCTGTTTTATTTGATTATAGTTGTTTATTTGTTACAGTATCAAGTGTTATCTGTCCTAAATCCTGAGCTCATAGGTATTACATATGAAGTTCAATCATTTATTTTGCAAACTAAATATATTGGAATGCTCATGCACAATTCTGATATGTTCAGTTCCTCAGTCTTACACGTTTTGCCTAGGCAATTTCATCCGTACCCATATCCATTTTGTGCGGATGGATTCCAGGCTGAAGCCTATAGTCTTCTAGCCTTGGCTTACTTGTCTCCTGTAACTGAGAATACAGACATGATGAACATATACATTTTCAACCTCAAGATGTTTGACAGTGTGTTCTAATTCCATGCACTAAGACAATAGAAAGTGTAGAAGATAGGCCACGAAGTCAGTCTAGGGTGGTAAGAATATTTTCAAAATGAAGTGATGCTTGAATTGATCTTTAAAGACACATGTGAGATAGGAGTTAACCCAGTCAAAGCAAGAGGAAGGACCTCCAGGAAGAAAGAACAGCCTAAGGAAGAGAGAGAGAAAGAGAGAGAGAGAGAAGACAGAGAGAGAGAGAGACAGAAAGACAAAGAGATAGAAAAGGAAATAAGGAAATGGAGGATGGTCTCCAGCTTGCTGAACTGAGTGCTGTCAATGACTATCCCACTCAATCAATGCACCCCAACACAAAAATACACACAAAAGGGCAATGCTTGTGGAGAACACTGAAACCTGCTGTGTTTAAAGTCTATGTGGAAGAACAAACCATTAGTAACCAAGAGCCAGAGCTCAGGAGGAGGGTCCAATCTCGAGAGCTAGAGACACAGCAGTGACATTTATCCATATAAGGTGACTGTGGGTTAGATTGCCTAGGCCCAGTGTATAACTACAGAAGGGGAAAGAGCTGAAAAGTCTGAAAATACACATTCCAGGGAGAGGCAGAGAAGAAGCTGCACGCGAAATAGGCAGAGAATGAACAACTAGAGAGTTTGCATAGAACTACAGGGTTGTGTATCAGAGGAGCAAAGGTAGAAGATGGTTTCCCTGAGGGAGTAGTCAACAGAGTCAGAAATTGCAGAAAATTAAGTTTAATTGAACCAGTCCTTCCTTTTCAGGGGCTACTTCCAAGTATCAGCTTTGGGAAGAGATTCTGCAGTTTGAGGAATCAGGTCAGCGATCCCTGCATGAAGAAAAGATCTCCAAGACAGAAAAAGAGGTAAAGCCATAGACCACATACAACGCAATGTTTCTAAATGTCAAGAGAAGAAGAAAAATATTACCAGGTCCAGGGAGATTAACAGCGTGTATGAAAATACAGTTATCGAGTCAGGAAGAAAGCACTAATTGGACCCCGAAACAGAGTGGTGTTGAAGGGCCAGAGTCTTACAGTTTGAACAGTGGTCGTTAGGTTCCCTAATCAGGATGCCACTAGTAAGAGTTAGGCGATTCCAGTAATGGTTGGTTGAGCTGCATATGAAAAATGAGGAAGAATCAACTGCAACTAAAAACAATATATTTTCAGGTAGCATAGCTGTGAAGGAGACACAGTGTAGCTAGATGAGGATGTGTAATCTAGAAAATGCTGCTTTTCTTTAAGCCAGAAGTGACCAGAACATGGAAGGACAGGTGACCGTTCTGGGAGACAGGAAGTGTAATGGATGGAACAAGAGTTCTGAACAGGCAGGAGGAGGAAAGCCAGAAGAGGGGAGGGAAGTTTAGCCATATTTGGCTTCTGAGACTTTTTATACGAGGGAAAAAAAGAAAAGGGGAAACTTTAATTTCTCAATTTTGTCCATAATTATGTTGAAATTAAGTAAAATTTAGAAGCCCAAAATCTGAGCCTGGTTGTGCAATTTAGAGAAGTTTAAGCACAACACATTTATAACTGTGGATACAGTGCAACACATTTTCCAAAAAAATCTGAGCGCATTTATATGAGTGTTCAATGGTGTATTTTTAAAAATAGCATTGAAAAATCAACTGAATAATAAGGTGACACCTGAATCTATTAATTATATCCTATTTAGTGCATCATAATTCACTCATTTATTTGATGGGGGACAATAATTCTTCTTTCACAGGAAGAATTTATTCCTTGGTTTTCACTAAATTCTTTCAACCTGTTACTCATAGTAAGTGCTAGTCATTTTGTATCCAATATAATTGAATTAACTTGTTTGTTAATATGTTTGAAGTGTATTTCAACAATTAGAATTCAACTAGGCTTTAGAAAACACCTGTATCTGATTAGACATCTAAGCCAGGCATTTCTATAAATATAACTGCCTTTTAATACTTGAAAGGAATAATTATTTACCCACTTATATGTTAAATATCTACAGTCTGCTCCATACACTCAGGCTCTGAAAGACCACTTTCTTATTCTCTTAACAAGAACAGGACATGAATCTTTTTTTTTGACATATATGAAGACCTAGATTGAAAATAAACATCATACTTGCCAAAGTCGTCCCAGAATTTTGCATCCAGAAGCTTAAGTAGGCACCCAATTTGAACAACTGGATATTAATAGATCTTTATTTTGTAAAACGTGAACATTGGCAAAATGTACACATTCCATAGACGCTCCTTCCCTTTCTTCCTTATCCCTGTACCCTCTATTCTTAGTATGTTTGGGGGACAAAGGACTGAATATACTTCTGCAAAGTGCTTCTGTTTGCTGTGCATAGGAACATATAACATTCATTCATTTATCAAATAGTCATTGGGTGCTCATCATAGCTAGTGTTAAGAGGGATAGAGGCAGATGCCATAACTAATGAAAAAAGCTGAAAAAGTTGGTTTGGGAGTAAGTGGCTGCATATCCCGAGGCTGGGAGAAAGATGAATAAGAGGACCACAGGGAAGGTCTTTAGCTGGGTCATATAGAATATTGCCATTGAAAGCAGAAGCAGCAGAAATCCAAGGTATGCCATTTATGTTCATAACTCCTTTCCTTCTGCCTTGGAATAAAAATATCATAGGAAATTATTCTGTAAATGTGACCATTATGTTTTACTTCTGCTGATATTGAAGTTCCTTCTTATTCCCCGAGGAAACAGGGGAAGGTGGAAGGGAGGCAGTGGTCTGGGTAGGTTGGAGACGCCCGCCTGGAATTTAACATTTTCTGTAGGCAGTCCCTTCAACTGTAATTGAAATGGGGCTCTTTGAAATGCTAGTGAGCTAATAATTTTCTTATGAATTAAAAATTGGCACATGCCTTTCCTTTCTTCTTTATAAAGTAGCCATTTAAACATCTTCCAGTGTTGGAAGTATTTCTAGCTTAAATATCTCAGAACTTTGAAAATTAAAAGGTTTAGTGTTTAGGGCAAAGAGCTCCTGTCCTGTTTCACATAACCAGGGCCAAACCTTTACCATCCTGACAGTTCCTGGCACAGGGACAGGTGCCATGTTTTACAGCCACACAGGAGTGAGGTCATCACTAGCATTAGAGGCATTGACGTCTTTCTCTAAGTTATTCACAACCTTCAGGCCCACATGTACTCATTCCTATCTGACAACTCTTTGCCACATTCAATTGCTCTTGTTAATTTCATTGATTTAAAAAGAGCAGTTCTGCTTTCTGCTTGCCTTTAAGGTAGGCACAAAGATTTATGTGTTTCCTTCCATTCCCTGAAGTTGATGACATTTTCAATAAGTAATCTTATTTTTTGATCCTCTATTTTCCATTATAAATGTGTTTGAATATACAGGCATAGGTATCTGGCTGTACTCATGGTATAATATACCTGTGTGTATAAAACACATATATGCATATAGATACACACACAAAATTCAATGTGCATATACCTTATACATATATGTCTTCAGTATTACATATATATATATATATATATATATATATATATATATATATATAGTCATAGGCACATTGCTGATGCATACTAAAATTTACATGTACATATGTGAATGTTTTATGTATATGTTTTTACACAAAAGCCATATTTGATGGATTTTTTTTTTTAATCAGGACTAATTTCAGTCCATGTCTCAGCACTTAAAACCTGGGTAACTTGGTCAAGTAACTTAACTTCCCTAATCTTCAGACTCTTCAGCAATAATAAAACCTTATCTTATATCATTCCCATGGAATATTTGTGAAAATTAAATGAGATCAAGACCACAGTGCTTGCCTTGCTGTGAGCTTGGAATACAGAGAAAGATAAATGCTATCTTCGACTGGTTGATATGATTTTGTATGGGTATGCATAGCCATTCTCTAAACAGCAATTGGTTCCCTTTTTATATATAATTTCTAGTTAAATAATGATTAATCCAGAGCTTATTTTTATATTTAGTTCTTGTTAAAAACCTTCCCAGAACAATGGACTCCACAGGTTATTTAACCCTAACCCTAAGCCTTAGTAGGAAAGAATGGTCCACTTCTATAGGCTCAGTGGGTTCAGAGAAATCTGGAGTTTCAATATTTTTTATTGTATCAGCCAATTTATCTCCATCCATGTTCTGGATCCCATTCTTTTCCAAACAAGTCCCCGACCTTGGCAAATACTTTAACCTTTCATGGGCCTCAGATATTCTTACAGATAAATTAATTTAATCTTTGATGGTTAATACTTTCAGATTTTTGTTAAATTTTCCCCCAGAGTGATAGTGTTTAGCAATGGTCCTTCAATTCCATTTTCATTGTAATTGCTATTTCTCCTACATGTTTCAGATATTTGGTACATGGTACCATCTATGCATTTGCTTCAACCAGTACAGCCATCCTAGTTCACTACTGCTGAGAATTTTAACAATTGCTTTGCCATCTTGTGTCTACTGTCAGCCAGGCTGCAAATAATTCAGCTCCAAAATATCATTCCAGTGTCTGCTTTCTTGGGCCCCTCCTAGCACGAGCTGGTCCAGGTTGGGTTCTCAAAGAAGTAGATTCTGAGACAGAGATTAAATGTAGGAGGTTTAGCCCTGACTGGTTTGGCTCAGTGGATAGAGCGTTGGCCTGCGTACTGAAAGGTCCCAGGTTCGATTCTGGTCAGGGGCATGTACCTTGGTTGCCGGGCACATCCCCAGTAGGAGGTGTGCAGGAGGCAGCTGATCGATGTTTCTCTCTCATGGATGTTTCTGACTCTCTATCCCTCTCCCTTCCTCTCTGTAAAAAAGTTAATGAAAAATATATAAAAAAAAAAATAAAATGTAGGAGGTTTATCAGAATGTGCTCTTGGTATCAAGGGAAGTGAAGGGGTAGGGAAGAAGCAGGACTGGATAGAAGAAGATGAGTTGTGATCCAGTGGAGGCCTAAGCCAACCCAAAAGGGAGACAGACACTATAGTGACTTTTCCAAGTTGTGCCAAGTTATCCTCTCATTGATCGCTCATTGAATACAGTCCAAGTTGGGAGAGGTGGCTCTCTTCAGGCTGGAAGTTCAGTACTTTCTGTGGCAGCACTTCCAGCACCTGGGAAAGTAAAGCCTTCATTCCTGAAGGGTGATCTTGGCTGTGCAATATAGAGCCCACAACCACATAATTACATCTGTAAATTATAACTGTGGCAAAATGAAGACAGCTTTCAAACCTGAACATTTTCCATCTTATTTACTGTTATTCTGACGTCTTCCAATTTAAGAGAACTCTTTGTGGTTATAAATTTTCCTGGGTTGGTTTCTTTCATATCCATAAGCATCAACTGTAATTTTTTTGGAATGGCTCTCTTTCCAGTATAAGAAGTTATAGGAAAGCATGATTTATCCTTTTTAAAAACAATCATTCTGCCAACACATACCAAGGGCTCCCTAATGTTTATGAAATGGCTGTTGTCTGGGTGACACCATAATGTTTATTTGTCAGGCTTGCTATAGATCAGTTTATTTCCTACAAAAATGTATTATACTAAATGATAAAGACAACATTGTAGATATCCTAATATTATTATTTTCTCTCTATCACTTCCTTTGCATACAAATACCTAAAGTTTTAAAATTCATCAAAACAATTCTGAGAAAACTCCACAGAAAATGGACCTTTTTAGGTAGCTTAAAGCAGTCTTTCTGAAGAACTCCACCAAAGGTGAGATTAATTTACTTTTAGATTATGCTTATCCAAAACTATTTTTTGTGTTCTATTCGAGTTACTTTCCAGGTGATCGAGACTCTTCACTCTTCAGCACCTCTCATAGGCTCTTATGGTTCTTACTTAGAATCTGAGTATCATGTTCCCGGCCCATTTGTGATCTCCACGTCAATTCAATTTTTCTAAAATAAGATTTCACATTACCCTTAATACCTGTATATTTCAAAACGTTTACATTAGATTTGGAAATTGCCCTTGGTTCTTAATAACATTTCTAGAGAGAGAGAGAAAAAAAATGTATTATACTTCTCTTTCATTTCAACATCTGTGATTGTCTTTCTATAAGCTCATTTTCTTAGCAATGGGAAAACTTTTCTACTCAATTGGATAGTGGCCAGTAGTTTAGGAATTATCAAAACACAGCAGCAAAAGTATTCTTTTTCTATCTTCCAGGTCTTTAAAAAATTAATGTGCCTTTAGAAATTACCCTAGAGATGTTTATAGAAAATTGTTAGTTTGGGTGGAAACATGCCAGGTGCACATTACCACTAGTAAACTGGTGGCAGGTTTGCATTCTGCAGCTTCATTGCACTATGGGAAAACCATTGTCTCCATCCAAAGAAGGTACTGCCCAAAGCCCCAAATCTGCAACAGGGATTGATTGTGTGAAGGCGGTAAAAGACAATTCAGCACTATTTTCTGGGGAATAGAACATTTTTGTAAGATTCATTGGAAGGCCTAGCCATGAATAAATAATGCAAAACTCCTTATGTGCCAAGCTCTGCCATTACACAGCCTCCTCTGGTAAAGCGTATGATCTACCATAGGCTTATCTTGATTCTTTTGAAACAGAATTTTGTTCCTGGAAATATTAGTGTTTATAGCATAATTCTATATATGACATAGTTCTGGGATATAAATCCAAAGTGAGAAATTATTGGAAAGTTGTTTGATAATATTAATAAACATGTATTTTAAACCACACCTAAAGGTGAAACGTGATTACTACCGTTAAGGGGCTGAATTGTGTCCACCTAAAATTGACATATTCAAGTCCTAACCCTTTAGTATCTCAGAACATGACTATATTTGGAGATAGTTAATAAAGACTTAAAGTAAAACGAGGTCTTTAAAGTGGGCCCTAATCTAATCTGACCGGAGTCATTATAAGAGGAAGAAACCTAGACACAGGCCATGTGAAAGGAAGACCATGTACAGAGAGAAGATGGCCATCTACCAGCCAAGTAGAAATGCCTCAGAAGAAGAAACTAACTTGTCAACTTGATCACAGAGTTCTAGGCTCCAGAATTGTGAAAAAATAAATTGATGTTTTTTTTTTTAAGCCCCTCAGTCTGTGGTACTTTGTTATGGCAGCCCTAGCAAACTGTCTGCAACAATAAGAAAATTTACTTAGTTTTTGATTTGTGTATTTAGCTATACTTTAGTTCCTAAAAATGTGATTTTGCTGGAAAATTTGTCATAATTAGGGTGAAGTAATACCCATTACTATATAAAATAGTATTGGGTTTCTTAAGTATATTTTAGTTTTCTTAAACTCCTATATATCATCCAAGGAAAGTGATGCATCCAGCCTGACAAAGTATATTGTATGGTTTGTATATTTGTCAATTGCAAATAGTAAGTAATAAAATGTGCAATGTGCATAATTTATTTGAACAAAGTCTAAAACCTTTTCAGTTCAGTTAATTTCTGAGTACCAACTCCACATTATTCTAGAGGAAAATTGATATTTTTCATTAAATGCTTATAGACATGTTTCAAGATAATTTAACATAGGCAATTATTTAAAGAACTATGATAATCCTTTTGTTTTTAAAATGAGAAATAAAATTTTAGGTTTTCTAATAATACTGTAGCTTTGGTTCAGTATTTTATTTTTTTCCAGGATTGTGTGTGTGTGTGTGTGTACACATGTGCATGTGTGTGTATTAAATACATGCCACAAGACAAATACTTCCTAAATCATGGAACATGTATATACTTAGAATGACAACATATGTGGAAAAAAGTAACAGAAGAGGTTCTGTTTGCAGCTCAGGTAATTAAATTTTATTTCAGCAGAAATTATAGAGACAGTATAAGTATTGTAATAAATATCAGCAGTATAGAATCACACCAATGATGTTATCTGGCATGTTCAAAAACAGAGCGATATGCTTAAGTGCCATATGACAGGAAAACATAGCCATAGTGTTTCACCTCTTCATTCTATTCAGAATAAAAGTAGATTCAAACCGATTCCGGAAAACAGTATATAATGTCATACAATGAATATCCCATTGTGGTAGGTATGAGATTTCTGAACATTACATTTACAAGTTCAACAAAAGGTTATCAAAACCCCAAGTCTTATTTCAGGACAAGGCTATGTCTCAGTGCCTGAGTATGGAGCAAAGGTGGCCAGAGTTGTTCTACTCAGGGTCACTGTAGCACCTATTCCTTTTAATTTGCTCTTCCACGGTGAGCTGTCCAGACTGGACCTTCGCTCTGGGAAACGTAGGCTGAGCTGCACATCCACTCCTCAGAGCATGGAAACCTGTGTTTCCACTGACGTGTCCTGCGCCTATTGTTTCGTCATGCTGCCAACGTTTGATGTCCTTCTCAAGTTCTCTTAGGTACAAACAAGGCATATTTTTTATTTGACCTACAGAATCTATTAAATCAGGCTCAAAAATGTTCTCATTCTTCTTGGAAAAAGCAGCAATTTTCACAGTGTTAGAAAAGAAGAAGTGCAGGCTTTTGTTATTTGAACGGTTTCCTTTGATGTTTACAATGTTTGTGTCAGAAGAGGCTATCGAACTTTCTGCCTCTACTATTAACCCACCACGGAGGCCTGATTTGGGGCCAGACTGCACGGTGGCTCTGGCTGCCTGTTTATTGAGAGCCAGAGCCAGCACATTCCTCGAGTAAGTCTTTTCGGATTCAAATATACCAAGTAACTCTGAGACTCTAGATGCATTTTCTAAATTTTCAATTTGATCTTTACTTGCAGTGTAGTTTGCTTCACCTGACCGTGGTAACAGGTTAGGAAATCCTAAAGTAGCTGTCTTCTGCCTGCAATTATTCAGAGACGAGGCTGCGACATAATTGTTATTGTTATTCCTATTCAAATTCTCTTGGTGATTTTGTGGCACCACCTCACCACCAGTGTTGGTAACCTGGAAAAATTTTGCACCATCAGGTTCATTAGTTTTTTCACTTTTCTCCCTCTCAGCACTCTGCACAACCACATTACTGTTGGCGTTAAGATCCATTTCACTTTTCCTCTGGTTCTTTGTCTCTTCAGCCTCATTCAGCTTATCTTGCACATTCTTATTTCCTTCCTTCTCATCTTTTCTTGCTTCGTACATTTCCTTTTCTTTGATTCCGACAACAGCCTCTTTCTGACACATATGGATGGACTGCAGATAGGACTGCAGGAAAGAAATGTTATCTTGCTCTTGTTCTTTATTTCCCAGAGTTTTAACGTGCTCCATCAGGGATTCACTTTTCCATTCAGTGGGTGTAGGGGTTGTCATTTCAGGAGGCCATTTAGCTTTACTCATTTTGAGTTCCTCCTCAAGGGGGAAGGTTTTCTTAGGCATCTCACTAGAAGGGGGCCAAATGATTTTTAATTTTCCCCTTTCCCTGAATTTTCTCAAATCATCCCTTTGCCTTTCATTGTCATCCGCAGCTAAATGTTTAAGCTCTCCAAGTATGGGGGTGTGTTCTTCACTGTTTTTACAAATATTTGATTCTTCTTTAGGAATAAAGTCCATTGAGCTGCTTTGATTTTTGCAATTCCATCGATCTTTATGCTGTTTGTGTCCAAAACCTTCATCATAATTTCCCTTAGATTTGAAAAGTTGTTTAAAGTGAGGTTTACAATATATTTGTCCATGAAGTGATGCATAATTTCCCAAACTGCCAAAAAGAACAAAAGAAAAAATTTAGTATTCCATATATACCCAGCAAATTCATAGGGAATTTGGAAATTATTTATTTCAAGAATGAGTCAGAGATTCAGTCCAATTACCTTACTGGTAATAGAAATGTGCTTATTAATTGAGCATTCCTGTTAGATAATAGTTACCACTAATACTCTACATGATGCATGTCTAGTAGTATTTAGAATGTCATGCTGTATGTTAGGTATTGGCATAATAGGTATTATAGTCCAATGCATATGTAGCTATAGCTGGTGTAAAACGATAGGACTAATATTTGCTAACTCGGTGATTTATGTGAGGAGTTGCAATTTTCAATAAATCCTAAATAGCACACACAAACTTCAACTATTTGAATTTCCTTGGTAATTGGATTTTGAATGAATTGGAAAGCTTGCTTATGCACTCATTTATCTGGCCTTTTGGGGGAGATCAACAGAGTACCTATTAAAATTAAAATCAAATTTAATCCAAAGCAGCAGCATAATTTTTTAATATTTCTGAATCTCCATATAAAAACAGGTAAATCAACTAGATAGTAAAACTCAAAACCCCTGGATAAAATTTGTAACAAAACTAAGTGACAAGATATCCTCACCAGCCCCCAAATGCAAGGAATCAAGGACAAACCAACAGCAACTATGAGACTAGCATGATAATTGCATCTGTATGGGTAATAGCAGAGGGAACCAGAAATATATTGGATGGACCTGAAAATATGAGACCACTAAATAGCCAGGCAGTATTTCTGGGTAAGTATCACATGCCAATCAGAGCACAGCGGCTGAAACTAGGAGGGGTTTTGCCAGTGAGTATAGGGTCTATGCTAGAAAAGTCTGAAGAGGCAGCAGAAGTCAAACATTAAGAAATAACACATCGGATATCCTTTTAAAACAAGACTCCACAATGAAAAAAAAAAGATATGGAATCAAAATTGAGTTGGACAATGATGACAGAATTTAAACAGAAGTTCCTGACTAACATGGAGGAGAGGAACCAAGGCAGGAAATCCCAGAAGTCAAGCCATCACAGAATATGAATTCCAGAAGAGGCAGCTTTGTGAAGTTGGGAAAACCATCCAGGATTTGCCTCCTTATAAGATTTAGGAAAACGAATTCTACATAAAAATGAGCAACAGAAAAGCATCAAAGCAAAGATTACAGAAAGTTGTTATCTATGCTAATAAAAGGGTAATATGCAAACTGGTCACGACGCCCTCACAGTAACAACCGAACAGCAGGCTGCGTGGGGCGACAAGGCTGACAGGGGGGTTAGTGACGGACAACCAAACGACTGACCAGCAGGCTGCATGGGGCAACCAGGCCGGCAGGGGTGGGGAGAAGTTAGGGGTGACCAGACTGGCAGGGGGGGCAGTTGGGGGCAACCAGGCTGGTGCGGGGGGGCAGTTAGGGGTGATCAGGCAGGCAGGCAGGTGAGCAGTTAGGAGCGTGTGGTCCCGGATTGTGAGAGTGATGTCCCAGGGATCGGGCCGAAACCGGAAGTCGGACATCCCCTGAGGAGTCCCGGATTGGAGAGGGTCCAGGCTGGGCTGAGGGGACCCCCTTCCTCCCATGAACCAATTTTGTGCACCGGGCCTCTAGTCCTATATAATAAAAGCCCAGCGGCCAAATGGCGGAATGACCAGAACAACTGGTCAACCAGTTGCTATGACAAGCACTGACCACCAGGGGGCAGATACTCAATGCAGGATCTGCCCCCTGGTGGTCAGTGTGCTCCCACAGTGGGAGTACCACTTGGCTGACCAGGATGAGTAGCACTTCCACAGCAGGCTGATCCCTGCCAGTGCACGAAACCGTGCACCGGGCCTCTAGTCTATAATAATAAAAATGTAATATACTAATTAGACTGGACTAAGCCAGGGCTGCAGCTTCCATGGCTGTGAGGGAGGGATCCAGGCAGACACCCATGGCTGCAAAGGCCTACTCTTTCACAAATTTTGTGCATCAGGCCTCTAGTATTTGTATATAAGGATTTCTGTCAAATGCAACCTTATTATGTGATGTGACCAAAAAGATGAAACTCTATTATATGACCTATATATTAATGGTTTAACACAGGGCATTCACACCAGACAGTTATTGTTGTGTTGGCTAATGTCATTTTTCATTTGACAATTGAAGGGAAAAGAGATCAGGGTCCCTGACTAGTCAGGAATTATATGTTTTAATATTTTTTGCAGCACACTGGTTGAAAATCATTGTATCAGCTCTAAACACTAAAAAAGTTTAGAAATAGTAACCAACCCAGTAGAAAGAGCATTGAAATTATTGTCTTAATATGCCATTTCTCACTAAAAGAAACCAAGGCTTGGAGAAATGACTGATTCCAGGCCTGGGGCAGTAGATGAGCATGGAACTAGTCCTATCAGATAACAGGGTAACTATCAAAGACTACTAAGGTTTTGTCAAAAAGACTGAGAATAGAACTTGAAGGCACATCCACTCTCCAGGGATAGAATAATTTTAGCATCATCATCATAATAATTGCATCTGATTGAACCTGATCAAATATACGTAAATGTGAGTTTATAAAGATACTACAAACATTTTAAAATTGGTAATTTCTAGTGGAAGATAAGGGACCATTTCATGATATTGTTGACTAAATTATTGATACATTGGCAAAACTAGTAAATAAAAGAAAAAATTGTACATGTTTTCTGCCTTTCCTCCACCAACTCTACCACCATGAAACCAAATAATAGACGAGGGGAAGCATCTCCTATACAAATATTCGAATTAGTAATGAAAAAGAAGGAACAAAAATAGAATATCAACATTTTGCAAACATCAATTAATGAATATAAGTATTAAGCTTCAACATCTGCTATGATCACAAGAGACAAACAGACATATGTGATTACTGTATTCTTGCCAACACTCCCTATATTCTTGTGAAAGGCATCAAACCTTCCTTTACAAAAACCAAAATCTAGATTCAGGTGACAATGTATCAGAAATACAGAGGAGAAAGGAGCGTGTGGAAAACTACAGGTCAAATGTCCTGGATTCTTCACAGATTAATTGCAAGGCATGAAGGGAATGGTTGGAAAACCTATAGCTTAAAAAAAAAAAAATTAAAAGCCATATAATCAAAGTTTTAAAACATGGAATAAACTACAGTATAGTATCTAGGAAAGCACATCTGGCTAAAAAACTATAAAAATACAAGGAAGTAATTATTGAAAAGGACACCATTTACTCACAGGAGAGAAGAGTGGATTATGTTTGGGTGGGAACATGGAAGGACCTTTTGCAATGTCTGGTAATGTTGTATTTCTTGACCTTAGTAGTGGCTACAAATGTTCATTTTAGAGTAATTTTTTGAAGATTTTATCTTTATTTTTTAGGGAGAGGGAGAAAGGGAGAGGTAGAGACATCGTGTTCCACTTATTTATGCATTCATTGGTTGATTTTTGTATGTGCCCTGATTGGGGATCAAACCCACAACCTTGGCATATTAGGACAACACTCTAACTGACTGAGCACCTGGCCAGGGCCACTTTATAATAATTATTGAGCCATATACTTGATTTGATTGGTTTTCTGTATCTGTGGTTCTTTGTACAATGATTTTTATAAATATCAGTTATTGAATACATTTTTAAACTCTTATTATATGCCAGCCTTTATTAGATGTTCGAAAGACAAACATGAACACATTTCCTAAATTGGGGAATTATATTAGATTGTGTTAAGGATGGAGCAAGCAACAGGGGATATTTTGGGAGCACAGAGGAAGGACACCTGCTTCATATATGGGGGTCAAAGCAGGCTTTTTTGAAGACATGCAGTCTCAGTTGAAATATAAAGAATGGCTGGGTATTAGCCTGGTGGAGAGCTGGAGGGGAGGCATTTGAAAACCCCTACAAGGAATGGAAATAATATTTGGAACCAGATAGATATGAGAGAGAAAAGTAATGACTTTGTGGAACTGAAAGAAATCCAGTCTCATGAAAAGTAACATTCAATGGTAGGAAGGGGTGCTGAGAGATCAGAAGGGGCATGATCCTTAAGTATCTTTTAATTCACATTAAGATGTTAATTTTTGATAGAGGAAGCCATTATATGTTTTAAATAAGGAACTTCATAAAAATGACCTCAGATTTACATTTTAGAATGATCATTTGCATTATGCCATGGAGTATGGTATTGTGTAGGTTGTTGTTGGTGGTGATGGTAGTGAGATATTCTGGAGGCAGGGTGACAAACTTGCTAGAAAGGCTGTTACATTAGTACAGGTGAGAAATGATACTTGCTTGAAAGATGCCTGGTCCATGGAGATGGAGCAAAGTGTATATAGCTCAAGAGGGACAGAAATTATAGGACTTGGTCATTGCTTGGGTGTAGGGAATGAAGGAGAGAAAGGAGTCAAATGTAACTTAATTTTTCAGCCATTGAGTTAATATTAATGCTATTTATTGAGAGAGTAGCATACAGACCATGAAGTCAAGGAAGCAATTTTGGTAGAGAGAAGATAATGGGGCATATTGAATTTGCTATTCTTATGAGGAATCTAATTGGAGCGATGTACTAGTTATCCTATATAATAAAGAGGTAATATGCAAATTGACCATCACTCCAACACACAAGATGGCCACCCCCATGTGGTCAAAGATGGCTGGCCCCATGTGGACACAAGCTGGCTGCCACAAGATGGCCAGCAGTGGGGGGGGGGCAGTTGGGAGGGACCAGGCCTGCATGGGAGGGCAGTTAGGGGGGACCGGGCCAGCAGGGGAGGAGAGGTGGGGGCAACCAGGCTGGCAGGGGAGGGCAGTTAGGGGAAACCAGGCCTGCAGGGGAGGGCAGTTGGGAGCAACCAGACCTGCTGGGGAGGGCGTTAGGGGTGACTAGGCTGGCAAGGGAAGGCAGTTAGGAGCAATTGGGCCAGCAGGGGAGCAGTTAGGCATCAATTAGGCTGGCAGGGGAGTGGGTGGGGGGTGATCAGGCTGGCAAGAAGAAGCGGTTAGGGGCAATCAGGTAGGCTGGCAGGCGAGTGGTTGGGAGCCAGCAGTCCTGGATTGTGAGAGAGATGTCTAACTGCTTGTTTAGGCCTAATCTCACCAGGATCGGGCCTAAACAGGCAGTCAGACATCCCTCAAGGGGTCCCAGATTGGAGAGGGTGCAGGCTGGGCTGAGGGACACACACACACACACCCCCCCCCCCCCCGCCCCATGCATGTATTTTGTGCACTGGTCCTCTAGTCCTATCTAATAAAAGAGTAATATGCAAATCGATCATCACTCCAACACACAAGATGGCTGCCCCCATGTGGTAAAAGATGGTTGCACCCATGTGGACACAAGATGGCCGCCACAAGATGGCCAGCAGCGGAGGGCAGTTGGGAGGGACCAGGCATGCAAGGGAGGGCAGTTAGGGGTGACCAGGCTGGCAGAGGAGGGAAGTTGTGGGGGACCCAGGCCTGCAGGGGAGAGCAGTTGGGGGGACCAGGCCTGCAGGGGAGGGCAGTTAGGGGGGACCAGGCCTTCAGGGGAGGGCAGTTAGGGGCAATCAGGCTGGCAGGGGAGCAGTTAGGCACCAATCAGGCTGGCAGGGGAGTGGTTAGGGGGTGATCAGGCTGGCAGGCAGAAGCGGTTAGGGGCAATCAGGAAGGCAGGCAGGCGAGTAGTTGGGAGCCAGCAGTCCTGGATTGTGAGAGGGATGTCCGACTGCCCGTTTAGTCCTGATCCTATTGAGATCCTACTGAGATCGGGCCTAAACAGGCAGTCAGACATCCCTCGAGGGGTCCCAGATTGGAGAGGGTGCAGGCTGGGCTGAGGGACACACCCCTCCCCTTTGCACGAATTTCGTGCACTGGGCCTCTAGTTTAGATATAAATGTCTGATACACAGAAGAAAGTGCTGGGCTAGTGGCACAGATTTCAGAGTTATTGACACATGGATGATGATTTAAGTTATGAATGTGGATGTGATAAATAAGAAAGAATATAAATAGTGAGAAAGAATAAATGCCTATAACAGAATTCTAAGAAACTCTAACATCTGGAGAATAGACAGAGAAAGAATCACCCACGTAGGATTCTGAGAAGGAACACTCACAGGTAAGAGGAAAACCATTATACTCTGGTGTCATGGAAACAAAGGGGGAAAATGTTGCAAAGAGGAGTGTTTGACATTGTTGAGTAAAGTCAGTAAAGATATAGTCTGAAAGATGCACATTGTATTGAGCAAATAATTACATCTCAGTATTTCAGACTATAGCCACACCAAATGCCACATTCATTTCAATGCACTTATTACAAGAGTTTTGGAAAACGAGTGCACTTATAACTGTGTTGGTAAGGTCTTCTGTTTCACCAGAGAATATACAGAGTATCTATCTGACTTTACATTGATATTATTCTAAATTATTTTCTTTCCCCTTACATGGAATAGCCTAGGCATAGGTAAACTCCAGCTCCCACCACCTGTTTCTGCATATGAAGTTCTATTGGAATACAGCTAGATTACAGACACACCTGCTTGTTTAGTTATCTATGGCTGCGTTCCCACTCCATTGGAAGTTGAGTGACAACATAAATAGCATGACCTGCACGGTTGAAAATATCTGCTATCTGGCCCTTTACAGGACAAGTTTGCTGATTCCCGATGTAGCGTCTAGACTTTAGACTAAAGTAGTAACTTAAAAGTCCCGATTTGCATGGTAACTCTTAATTTTCCGTATCTATATGATCTCCATGTCCACACAAAAGGAAGCCTTCTTTGTTTGACTGGGAAAGGAAAATTTCAAAAGGAAGATGGTCACAGCCAACCTGAGCAAAGCATAAAGGAACATGACACATCCCTTTTGTGGCTGTGTGATAATTAATGGCAGCAAGATCTGGAAAAATCTACATTTTCCTAGGGACGTGATGCTATAAGTACACTGCAGGCTGCTGGATATTTGTACCACAGACCACACAGCCTTTACCTCAGTTTGCTGTTGCAGTGGTGGCATCGGAAGCAGGACTTATGAAAACTCTGCTTGTCTGCTGTGAGGCACTCCATTGGATAAACTGTCTTTTGACAAAGTATACATGTTTCCTTGTCTTGGAGTAGCAGTTTCTGAAAATAAAAATTTACAAAAGCTTATTTAGTGTTATTGTCAACCACATTGTAAAAACAAAACAAACAGTAGCAGCATACTAACTGGCCATGCCGTTAAAGTAGAAAGCTCTAAGACTATTGTCCTGATATTGCCTCTCTGGACATAAGCCAATCTAACATTGGGTCTGAGATTCTGTGACCATCAACCTTACTCTAGCGTCTCTACTATTTTATACATTGTACAAGTTGACTTTTATTATTTAAGTATGCATACAGGAGCAAAACAAGTTCACCAACTGTAATATATTAAAAAGAATATATAGTCAACTCAGCCATGGGAAGTCCCAAGAGCACTTATCATTCTAGATAACTAAACTTTCCATGTATATAAAGGTTTACCTGTCACTTGGTTCAAAGCTTTTATGTTTCAAAGCATTCTGCAGATATTTTTCAAAAATATGTACATATCGTTGTTGTTTTTTGTTTGTTTTTTTAGATGAGGGCATTGTATTTGTTTAAATATTTTCTTTTCTTTTTTTAAATATAATTTTATTGATTTCAGAGAGGAAGGGAGAGAGAGAGGGGGGAAAAAAAAATCAATGATGAGAGAGAATCACTGATTGGCTGCCCCCTGCACGCCCCCTCCTGGGGATGGAGCCCACTACCCGGGCATGTGCCCCTGACTAGAATTGAACCTGGGACCTTTCAGTCTGAAGGCCAACGCTCTATCCACTGAGCCAAACCAATGAAGGCTGTTTAAATATTTTCTTGATGGCTTAGTGTTGACTCTATCACAGCAATTCTTAACTTTAATCCAATGAGATTCCTGATTACATTGAAATGTTCAAGGCCATTTGCACTCAAGCTAAATGGCTTTATATTTTAGGGCTTTTTGGATTTGCATGGCTGCCTTTTATAATCTCCCTACCTCTTCCCTTGCTTGGAAGTATCTATAGTCACATGCTGCTGCTCTCGTAGGAATGCTAGCTCCGATGAATAATAGTAGCTATATTACTAACCAGTGTTTTCCTAGTGGTTCAAAACTGACACAGAACTTTCACCTCGGCATTGCTTTGATCCTCACAATGATCCAGTGAGAATAACTAAGCTTTCATATTAGTTATATGTAAAAGCACATATGCTCAAGTTTTTTTAAAATACAAATAAATATACAGGGTGTCCCAAAAAATGCATGCACACCCTTTGGATAATTATAAAGGCAGTGCTTATTAAAATACATTTCATTTTCATTTAACAGTTATCAGCTGTTAACCTGTGTGTACATTTTTGTGGGACACCCTATATACTTTGAGGCTTTGAGGCTTTGAGGCTCAATTTAAGCTACTGAAAGTTCTCATTTGTTTATTCGGTTGTAGTAGGGGACACAATTCTATATTTAATAACAGGTGTTTTTTTTGTGTGTGTGTGTGCATTTTCTATGTTTTTACCTTCCTAATAAACTGAGAATTTGAAATTAATTGCTTAATTATGCCAGAAGCAAGCACATTACAAAATCATATTAACCTGATACACTAGACACATATGTTGCAAATAAGATAGAGGCATAATTATTAGTTTCAGCAATTTTTATTTTTAAGCTTGCTATTTCTTTCAATCTGTCTAAAAGAATGGGCTACACTAATGATGCACATTAATTATGTCAAATCCTTTTCTTGTGAAGCCTCATTAATTGTAAAATATAGGGAAATATGAATAAATGAGCTGTTCTCTGATGTTAAAAAATGTACTAAGTTCTGCCCTGTCCAGGTGGCTCACTTGATTGAAGCATCATCGCGTACACCAAAAGGTTGTAGTTCAATTCCCATCAGGGCACGTACCTAGGTTGCGGGTTCTGATCACCAGTCAGGATGTGTGCGGAGGCAACCAATTGATATTTCTCTCTCACTTCCTTTTTTTTATAAGATCAATTTTTTAAAAAATGTACTAAGTTCTTATGTTTTAAATCTTCTTCCTTCCAAATATAATTAAATTTTAAAAATGTAGTATCCAGGCACATTTGCAAATGAGGCCAACTGAGCTATCATTTGGGGTTTACAAAAGGTGGAAAAATATGTTATAGGTTAAAAAACACACACCCAGTGGTATTAGAGAAAGTTAACTCCTTTCGACTCAATAACAATGATTAAATATATAAAAGTTCTAATTCCATACCTACACTTTTTTCAAAATACCAATCAATAAAATCCTTAAAGCGCATATGATGAGGGTAAAGTGTTTCTTGGATTATTACCAGGCTGTATTGAATTCAAACGCAAACACCACTTAAAAGTCTGGCAGTTAAAAATACATCAATAGTAGGTCAAGGGATATTATCTACTATTGTCTTAAATAAGTAGATGAAATAACAACTTTTAATAAGGAATATTAACAATGTCATATGGGTGTATAATTATTAATAAGTATATAATTATGTATAATCATTAATACTATCACAATTACAATTATTATATCTGCTGCTTTATCCAAACCCTTATTTACCTTGACAAATATAAGTCTCAACAATCTATATAGGTAATAGTATTTGTTACTTTCACACAGTGCAGACAAATCATAGTAGATGCTTTTGTAACGAGAAAGTAGTAATGCAAGCATTGTAAAGAGAAGGACATCGGTAACAAGGGAGAGCTGTTAGTCTTAGGTCATGTTGTTTGGTTATTTCCACGCACTCTTTTCACTGCAAATCATTTTAGCTCCGGGACACGTGCCTCTAAATGGGTTAATCTTACTTCACGTTTGGCAAGCTCATTTACCACTTAGGAAGGCAGATTCCTCTTGGAAGGCGGTTCTCATCTCAGCATCCGAGGTCGCATATCCCACGCTTTCAAAAACCCTTTCACTCTCCTGCCACGTCTTTTGAAAATTCCGCCTTAAATCTTTAGGCGAGTCAGCAATATCCAAAATGTGGCCAGCGATGACATCTTCGTAGGTGGGCGGGGCATGCTTGAAGTCAAAGCCGGACTTGCCAGCTTTGGAGGCGAGCGAGGGAGACACTGTCCTCTTGGACCCCACAACTCGACTCTCAAAGGCTTCCACCCCGGAGAAAAGTTCCCCGGGAGCCCTGGCTTCAGAGTGAGCCCTGGGCTGCCTCCCAGGAGTGCTGTCCTGCCGCTCGCTGGGACGACTGCTGGAAAAGCCTGTGAAACTAGAGTTTTCTACAGAGGTTAATCCAAATCCCTCCCTACGAAACGCGCGACTTTCTTGTGTCTCATTTGCTTCTCCGTTTGCATAAACTCTGGTATTTGACTCTGCCTCGAACACCGGGCCCCCCTCAAACTCCCTGAACCACCTGTGGATGTCACGGTCATGGCCATCCACAAAAGGCCCGGCCCTTTGCACGGCTCGGTTGGCTGCCTCGTACCGCTGCGTGTGCTCCGACCGGCGAGGCCCGTCCACCCTGCGGATGATTTCCACGGAGTCGAAACTCTCCGTGTCCGGCCCCGCGGCCGGTGTGGCGTGCACTCCGTCCTGGTGAAGGTACGTGGCCCTTTTCTCCACGGTCCTAACTTCCTCTTGAGCTTCCATGGCTTCTCGGAAGGAACCCCTCTCCACCGGATTCACGTGGATCGGTATTGTGATGGTAGGGGAGTCCCTGCCCCGGGTTTCGATCTTAATCTGCCGGCGGAGGGTTGCAGGCGACGGGATGACCTCGGACCTCTTCTCTACCATGGGAACCGGGACCGGGGTCCCTGCGGAGCCCGGGAGGGGCCCCCTGGCTAACTTTGCGGTGGTGTCCTTGAGTTTGACCAGTTGCTCAGAGCGACTCCTGGGTGGAGAAGGGGAGGTATTTGCACTGTGGATTCTAGATGCTGGTGACACAGGCGCCCTGGGTGGCGATGGTTCAGCAGAGCTGTCCTTCTTAGGGGACTGGCAAAGCTCCTCCTTCGTAGGGGTTTCTGTTCGCCGGGCGGTGGACTCGATGGTTATAAAAGTTGGTGACGGTGCGCGTGTTTTTAAGGAGGGAGGGGGGATCCTGCTCTCCTCCAATGTGATCTTCCGGTGGGTCTTCTTCACGGGATCGCGGGTAGTCGCTGCAGAATGGGTTTCTATTTGGTGGTGCTGTGTTTCTTCTACAATGGCGTTTCCCTCCCGCTCAGCGCTTTTATGAGAGTTGACTTTAACATTGGACACGTTGGATAATGTTTCGTGAAGCCCAGTAGGTTTATTTCTCTGCTTTCCTGCTTTAGAGGAGGTCATGGCTGTTTGAATTATATTTTCGCAAGACACAAGCATGTCCTCTGCTTGAGTTTTAATATGCGTTATTTCTTCTTTGATTTTTTCCATGTTATTCTCCACAGTAACGCGAGCTCCGTACTCTCTTTTTTCCTCACTTAATAGCCATACTGGAGTAATGTTTAACAGGGTCTGAAATGTTTTAAGGCCATTTGTATCGGGTTCTGCTTCAAACTGTTTTATCCTAGACAAAATCTGTTGTAGTTCTTCACGTTTTCTCAAAAATTCCAATACATTTATAGCACATTTTCCATTATCCTTCTGGGATTCTTTCGCAGAGGAAAATAAAGATTTGTTTTGTGTAATCTCTCGCTTTGAATCTTGAGTATTAGAAAAGACTTGTTTCTGTTGTATGCCCTTGACTCCAAGCCATTTTTCTTCCTGAAGATTACTGTATGGCTGGGGCAATTTTTTATGTTCAACTTGACTTTCAGAACTCTGTATGTGTGTTTGCTGAAAATTCTCAGTCTGTGAATCAGTATGTGCCTCTGTAACCTTTTGCTTGACTACCTTCTGTGCCGATTTATTTAAATGTTCTTGTTTGCTTTCAACTATTAGTCTCTCTTCTTTTGGACTAATGGCCGGTGGGCCCTGAACTGTTCCTTCACTTTCTAGAAGTGTTCCCCTCTCAGATTCTCTCAATTCTCTTTGCTTCTCATGAACTATGTTGCGCTTACTTTCGTGGCTTTTCCCTGAGAGATCTGTAGGCAATTGTATTGTTACTCTTTTTTCCTTCTTAGGCAATTGATGATATTTTTCAGCCACCGATTGCTTATTACTATGTTCAGTGCTTGCTTCCGTTTCCTCGGTTTCCTGATGCTGTTGTTTGGTAATGGTTTGAACATCAACTTCAGAATGCTTTTTATGGCTTTCGTAGCTGTGGTCTGTCTCATTTAATTTATGATCTAGAGTTGGAAGCTTGATGGTTCTAACTTTGAAACTTGGGGAAGCTGGTTTGCTTTGGGGCAAGTGCAACTGCCCCAGATACTTCTTCTGTTGTGTTTGCTGTGTACTGCGTTCTTGGCGACTCTGTTGAATGTCACAAGCTGACTTAGATAGTCTCATGTCCCTGGAGCTCTGTAACACCTCCTTTGTCATGGCATCTTTGTCTTCTGAGGCTGCTAGGACACGATGGAGCCTCTCGGTGGCAGCTGTTACTGCTGATGTGGAAAGCGTGTTATCAGTACACACTCCTCGTACTTGAGAGTCAGGGTTGGGTTGGGCCACAGTGACCCCTGTATCCATTCCAGGGCGAGGAACCGCCTCATTTGTTTTTTGTAACAGCACTTGCTTTTCCAACTCTGATATGTTTTGGCTTGGGCATTCTGTTTTGACTATGTTGTAGCAAAAACTCTCCTGTTTCTGTTTTTCAAGCTCTTCTCTCTGTTGTCTATATTTTTCTTCAGCGACCATTAAAGGTGTCTTAAATTTTCTCATGTAAGGTTTTGGACTTTGTTGTCCTGAACCCGCAGGAAATGAATGAGATTTGACGAGAGGTGTTTTTCCTTGTTTTTCCTTAGGTGGTAAGGTTTCTGAAATTGTCTGTGAGAGAGACCTTGTAGAGTCCATAGATAATTGTCTTCTTTCAGAAAGACTTTTTCTAGATATGTTCTGCTTCGTCTCTGTTTGTTCATCACTAGTCACTGTTGTTACTCTTTTCTGATCCTTTGAGGGAGTGATTTTACATTCCATATCTGTCAGGGAATTTTTCAGTTCAGTTCTTGGGGAACCATGAAACATTTTGTCTTCTAAGTGCTTGGGAAGTTTGGGTTTCGGTAATGTGGGAGGTGGCAGACGTCCTCCTGATTTTCCTGTTGTGATTTTAGCTTGAGAATGAGTTTGCTGAGAGCTTGAGGCTTCTTCTTGGGAATATTGTACGAATGCGCCACTGTGCTCTTCTTGAACAGAGGAGGGAAGGAGATGTGCTGGGTTTAGAGATGGAGTTGGAGGAGGGGGAGGTGGTAGAAACATTGATTGATATTCTCTTTCAGTTTTCTCATCTTCTGGTGGTGGAGGAAGAGGGAGGCCTGGGAAATTTTCACATTCAGCCTTTAACTTCTCTGTGGACAGTGAGGGAGGAAACCCGTTTTTTTCAGGCAACATCATTAAAGGAGGTGGAGGAGGAAGAGGAAATTCTATTTCAGATGATGCATTGGAAGCTGGAGGAGGAGGTGGAGATGGAGGTGGAAGAGGGCACTCACTTTCTTTTACATTATTTTCAGGGTTCAAGTTGATATGATTAAAGGACATTTCCATTGCCTTTTTTAAGTCTGTGGAAGTATTTGTCTTCATTAGAAAGTCCTGGCTGTTCAGATAAACATCAGTCTTCTGCTTTTTGTCAGTTGCCTTAAATTTATTGTGGCTTTTTTGGAAGACTTTTACTTCGGTTACATTTGATATGTCTTGATCTACAGGCAAAGTCTGCCACATTGGCTGAGGGTTCACATTCTTTTTCTTTATATCTTTATTACAATATTTCTTCTCTTGCCTTAACAAGGTTTGCTTCTGAACGTCCCCTGAAACTTCACCAGTTTCTCTAACCATCTTGTTGACTGGCCCCTGGGATGGACTACGGTTAGAGCTTTGTGTATTTATAGATATTTTACTGTTTTCTATATTTTTAGAGCTCTTTACAGGGAAAGACTCAGTCTTCTGGTGCTCATTCATCAGTTTGCAAGTTTGAGTTTGTTGCTTTCCAACTGCTTTATCAATAGATTGGGTAGAGTTAAAGACAGCATCCTTCTTCTGTTCGTTCACTGTCTCCGATTCCTTATTTTTTAGATTTTCCTTAACTGACACAGTTGAAGTCAATTGTCTGCTAATATGTTCATCTCTAAGATGCTGCTCTGTTGAGGTATCAGTCCATACACCCATTTTGTCGCCTGATTCCAACACATTTTTAATAGCTTTGTGGTGTGAATTAGATAGTTTTCTAAGGCTTTTCTCAAGAGCGTCATTGTTTTGTTCACGATCTATGACAATCTTTACAGTGCCTTTAGGGGCTTTTGGAAGACTAACCTCAGTTCTTTCTTCTGTTAAATTCCCATGACAAGATTTACCGGTAGTTTGGTTGAGAGTGTCTGTACCCCCTGGCCACCTGGCCACTGGCTCCAGTGGTCCTGGTCTCGGCTGAAGAACATATTTTCTGTCTGTCTGGACAGCCATCTGACGAATCTCTGTGTTCTGCTCGTGTGAGGATTCTACCATCGCAGCTTGCACACCTTCTTTGATTGCACCTTTTTTATTTACCTCTTTGAAAGCTCTTTGTGCATCTTTCAGATTTCTTAATGAGCTTTCAAGGTCATCTCGGATAAGCTCCTTTTTCAGGATTTCTGTCCTTGTGTTTGCAGTCTTCTCAAGGCATTCAATAGCTTTCTCAAAATCATCAGGGATGACATTGGCCTGTTTAGATTCCTTATATGGTTGGCTTAATTCCTTAAGTGACTTGAGTGTGGCCAGCATGTTGCCTTTTACAATTTCTTCTGTTTTAGCCACGGTTTTCTGATTTATGGCCTGGCTGAGGGAATTTAGGGTTGATTTCAAATCACCTTTTACAATTTCTTCTTTGGGTGCCTTACAAGCTGTACTCTGAGGCTCTGTCATGAAAACTTTCACTGCATTATGCACATCTCCTGGAATGATATCAGTTTCATTAACAGTACGTTCAACCTGAGACTGCCTTTTATTTAGTAACAGCTTTGTGCCCTCTACGTCACCACCGATTATTTCTTCCTCTGTCTCTTGTGTCTCAGCTGTTACTGTTTCATCTGACCCTAGCTGGAGTTGTTTGAGATAATCCAAAGCACCACTTTCTATGCATGTTGTGAAAAACTGAACATTTCCCCTCTCAGAGGCATCGATTTTCACCCTTTCAGATGTTTCATAGTTGGATATGGAAGATAGCAAATTATGAATGGTACGTTTTACATCACCCCCTATTACTTCTTCACGCGCAATTGTATCACCAGCATTTTCATGAAGAAGACAATAGATGGTCATATTAATATCTCCTCTTTCATCCTCCTGAATTAAAATGCCTTTCTTTACAGATCTTTCTTCAGAGAACAGGTTTTTTATTGCTTGTTGCACATCACCACTCACTATCTCTTCTTTTTCAGCATGACATTCTGTTGACCTGTTTAATAACTGAGTTTTGGTCAAATTAACATTTCCTTTCTCTTCTTCACTAACCACAATCTCCCTGTGTGTATAGTCTCTTTTGGAAAGTAGGCCCAGCATTATTTTTCTAAGATCAACCCTGATAACTTCTTCTTTCTGTATCTCAGGAGATGTTTGACTCATTAGCTTATATTTTGCCATTCGAACATCCCCAACTTCATCAGCTTCAATGATGATTCCAGGAGCCTCTATAACTTTTTGAGAGTAGAGTTCTTCTAAGGTTTCTTTAATGCTTTTGCCAATAATTTCCACCTTTTCCACCCCATTTTCATTAAATTTATGAAGGGGTGTAGTTTCAAACAGCCATGTAGTTGTCTTAACATCAGAAGGAGGGATTTCTTCCTTGGTGATTTTTGTGACACTTTCATCTGTTTCCTTAATAGAATCCAAAGTCTGATTTTCAAAAAGCCACACTGCCTGCTTAACATCACCTCTCTGCACGTCTTGCTGAGTGACTGTTTTGATATTTTCATATTCTGACCCTTCTCCTCTCAGCTCATCTATAGTGTGGGTTTCAAATAGCCAAGTAGATGTTTTAACATTGCCCTTTTGTATTTCATTGACACTTACTGTTCTGATATAAGCATTCTTATTAAAATTGTCAGACTCAAAAAATTGTTTACTTGTCTTTACATCCCCACCTTGAATATGGTCTACAGTGGGCACAATATCACGTGGTTCTTCTGAAATCTGATCTAGTGGCTGTGTTTCAAATCTATATCTGACAGAACTAACCTCTCCTTTCTGAATATCTTCTTGTGTGACAGATTTAATAAGATACACAGTATCTGATTCATTAATTGAGTCTAGTGGTTTTGTTTCAAAAAGCCACCTTGTCCCTCGCACATCTCCGTGGATTACCTCTTCCTTTTTAACTGTTGTCACTTCATGATAATGCCCTTCCCGGTCTTGAATTGCATAGAGTGGCTGGGTTTCAAAGAGCATTCTGTAGCTTTTTACATCACCTTTTATTACTTCTTCAGTAATTGATTCTTTGGTGCTGATGTAGTCAGATTCTTCTTTAATCTCATCTAAAGAAAAAGTCTCAAAGATAAAGCACCCCTTTCTTACATTCCCACCTTGTATGTCTGTCACTGTCTTAACTAATTCATCACCTTCTTGGCCTTCTTTGATCCTATCAATGGGTTGGTTTTCAAAAAGCCACCTACAATTTAAAACATTGCCTTTCTGAATATCTTCAATCTTTAGCATTTTGATCTTTTTCAAAACTTCCTCTGAACTGGAACTTATAGAATCTAAGGACTGATTTTCAAATTTATGTCGCATGCTGGAGACATCCCCAGCTTGGATATCCATTTGCACAGGCTTGATTTCCTTTCCTTCTTCTCCCTGTATGCTGTCTAAATTTTCTGTCTCAAAAAGAAAACATGCTGTATGAACATCCCCACCTTGGATCTCCTCCTGTTTTATAGTTTGCAATTTGACTGTTGCTTCAGAGTCATCTTTTATGGTATCAAGTGGCTGGGTTTCAAAGAGCCAAGTACAGGCTTTGACATCTCCCTTAAGAATTTCTTCACTGCCAGTCATTAATGAAACTTTTTCATAAAGAGACTCCATTGGCTGGGTTTCAAAAAGCCATTTACAGGTTTTGACATCCCCTTTAACAATATCTGTAGCTTGCTCAGTTTTACTTTCTAATTCTTCCATATTACTAAAATATTTAATTGAATCAAGAGGTTGGGTTTCAAACAGCCATTTAGCAGATTTCACATTTCCATTTTGTATTTCTTGAGCAGATATTCCTCTAATTATCTGAAATTTGTGAATGCTTTCATCAAACTGGTCAATGGGCCGTGTTTCAAAAAGCCACCTACAGCTTCTTACGTCACCTCTTAGTATTTCTTCTTGCTGGACTGTCTTTACCTGATGATATTTGCCAAGGTGATCTTGAATGGCATAAAGTGGTGTTGTTTCAAAGAGTGACTTATTTAACTCTACAGCACCTCTTGTGACTCCCTCCACCTCTATCTTATGTGATGCATCAAATTTAATTAAATTGTTTGATTCAAAGATATGTGTGTAATTTCTTACATCTCCTCTTTCAACTTCTTCAAGTTTCACTGTTTGTATGTATTCTTTTTTATCTTCTCTAATTTCTTCCAGAGGTTGGGTTTCAAAAATCCATTTTTGGTGCCTAACATCCCCCTTTTCTTCTTCAGAGGCAGTGATTTTTTGAAGTTTTCCTACATCCGGGCTATCTTTTAAAGCCTCTATTGGAAGTGTTTCAAATAGATGCTTAGTAGTTTGTACATCACCCCCTATTTTCTCTTCAGATCTTAGAGGACCTGCATCAGGAACTTCATTTAAAATGTCTAATGGCTGTGTTTCAAACATCCAACACTTTCTGGAGACATCTGTACCTATTATTGTTTCCTTTTCAGTGATGACCTCTTCTGAATCTTCTTTGATTTTCTCCAAAGGTTGAGTCTCAAATAACCACTTTGCCCTACTCACCCCACCTTTGACATTTTCCTCCATGGATATTCCTCTGACGACTTTAATTTCAGTGATATCCTTGTTAATTGTGTCCAAGGGCTGTGTTTCAAACATCCAACGTGCTGTTCTCACATCACCCTTTTCAACATCTTCTCTGTGAACAGTTTTAATTTCTAGCATTTGACCTAAACCATCTCTAATAACATATAATGGTTGAGTTTCAAAACATTTTATACTTCTCTTAACATTTCCCTTAATTTCTTTGAGCTCAGACCTGAGTTGCAGGAGGTGAACCTCATCCATTGAATGAAGCTGCCCAAGTTGATCCAGATGTTGAGTTTCAAACATGTATCTCACAGTCTTGACATCTCCCCCAGTTATGTCTGTTACGGCAGTCATCACTGATTCCTCTGGACTTTGATGCATTTTATTCATTGAGTCTAATGGCTTTGTTTCAAACATCCACCGGGCTGTGCGGACGTCTCCTCTGGCTAGCTCAGGAACTTTCTCAGCACTTTCTTCAATGCTAGAAGAATGATCCCCCAGTGTATCTATGGGTTGGGTTTCAAACATCCAGGTGGTATATTTCACATCACCACCAGCAATGATTTCCTGATCAGCAATGCCCTTGGAGATGTTATCTTCCTCTGGAGAGCCATTGTTGATAGAGTCTAATGGCTGATTCTCAAAGATCCATCTTATGGACTGCACCTCTCCTTTCAGAATTTCATCCCACTCCAAGTGTTCTCTTTCTGAGTTAAGAGTGTTTTGAGAACTGTCATTTGTATTTTCAAAAACATACCGGGCTTGTTGTACATCTGCTGAAACTGAGCTCCCTGTGTTCACTTGACTAGAAACAATTTCAGAAACCTCACTGATATAATCTTTTTCCAAGTTTTTTCTTAACTCAGGATGGATGTGTTTATATAAACGGTTTAATTCATACAAATTTCTTTGCTTGGAATATAATTCTTTGGGGACTGGTGGTATTTTAGGAGGACTGGGAAATTCAGGGGACTGGGAAAATGCTGTCACCTCTAATGGTGTTTGAAGTATATCAGGTGGGGGAGGAGGAAATTCTTCTGTCTTTCCCGAAGGACTGGCATGAACTTGTGCCAGAGTTGAGGAAGTGGCACTGTGGTCACTATATCTTGTGGTTAATGTTTCCTTCCTCTGGCTGGTTGAAGTGCAAAAAGTGGAAGAGGTACCCACAATTGATGATGGCTTTAAAATATCTTCATATTCACTTTCAATCTTTAAGGGAGAGAAAATCAAATCTTATAAAGATGGGTAGAGTGGGGGAGACTGCCTAGGCACTGCTCTTCACCTATCCATCTGCTATGAAACCTCCACTGGGAACAACAGGTGACATACTCCATTTAGAAACATACTTAGAAACAATATGCAGTATTCATTACTACCTTTCCTATAATCTCTTTGCACATTTGAATTATATTTCCCATTTGCTACATCAATGACTCAGTATTGTAACATATACATAAAATCTTGGTTATTTTTCCTCCTTTACTTAATGTACTGTGCCGAGTAATCTAGAAGGAAACAATAAAAGTCTTAAAGTACTTTTTTTGATGATTGTTTTGCTTTGTTTAGGTATCTGGCATTTAAACTTGACTTTATTATTTTATCTAATATTAGTTATTAAAGTTTAGAGCCTACACAATTTTTCTTCCCCTATTTTCTCTAGCAAGAAAAGTTCTAATTCTACTGCTTTCCTCAAGTAGTAGAATAATATTCTTCTATGAGACAGAATAAGCAATGTTCAGAATATTTTTTGTTGTTGAAAAACCATCTCAAACATTCAATAACTGAAAAATGCTATGCATTTCCATCTAGCTTCATACTTAATATGTAGAAAAATTGTCTTACCTTAATTTGCTTGGCTGGAGTAGCTTCTTTATCAGAACAAAGGACCTTTTCCTGGGCAGATTTTTCAAATTGCTCTTTTAAAAACTTAGTTGAAACCTTTGGAATTTCTTCGTCTTCAGGTGTATCTATGACTACAAGTAGAAAAGAGCACAAAGATATTATGTAACTAACAAACATGATGTTTGAGAAGAAATTATGGTCCCATGGGAAACTTCTCACAATATAAGTTCAGTAAAGAGAATCAAGGTACATAGGTCTAGAAATATACAAAAGAAAATAGGGGTGGTTATCTCTGAATGGGAAGTCATAAGTGATGAGACTGCTATTTATTTTAATTATATATATTTTCTAAATTTTCTGCCAACATGTTTTACTTTTATGTTCAAGAAAAAAAGTTGTAAAAGTTATAAAACATGAAAATAGCAAGAGAAGAACACAAAAGGAAGATCGACTTCCTTAAGAAAAAACAAAATAGTCAAGTAACATTTCAGTAACAGGTGGCTTAAATCTTCCCTTTTAGCTCTTCAGGACAACAAAACTTCTCATTCCCCTTGTATAGGTAAGACAAACAGTACACATTTTATGCAAACTTGCACAGATTTGCCTTTAGTTTAACCTCATATCTGTAGGTTGGAGAAGTGGCCTTAAACATGCTTAAATCTGTTATTAAAAGTAATACAATCTAGATAACATATATCTGTTCTCAAGGAGCTTGATGAACATCAAGTTTTATTATAGTTCCCTGAGGCAAAAAGCAATTCAGAGGTGGTTAGCTTATCACCTAGCTTTTAGGAGGAATACATCATAGGTTGATGAGCGATGAACTATTTTAGAAGCTTATTGCATCTATCACCACAGGTAGAACGTAATTATACACAGAAATACTACCCTGTTCCCTTTGGGATGATGAGTCACAGTTGTCGACTTTGCACAGTGAGAGGATTGTGCTTTGGAAGTCCTCCATTCAAACACAGACACATGAATAGAAGAAAAGAATATTTGGGTCAAATAATACCAGACTCTGACCTGTTTCTTGAACATATTGATGTAACTGGGAAGCTTGGTTTATTTCCTCAGTGTGCTTTTCAAGATGAGAGACCTGGGTTTAAAGATAATTTTAAATAAATAATTATTTTAAAGAAGTCAGTGATTTTAGTATTGCACATGTATTTATTACTTCACGGTGATTTTCATCCAAGACTTCAGTGCACATTGAGAGATGTTAAATGCTTTTACCTCATATTTTAATGCAGGGGCTCATGCTGTAACAGAACATGTATGGATTGACACATAAAGTGCACTCATATATTTAGGGTGCTTGTTTCATTTTTTCAAAGATTGTCAACTCCAAAATGGGAAAGGAAACACTGATATGAATTGATATTAAAGACATAAAGTACAAGTAAAGCAATTGCTTGCAGCAAGGTAAAAATTTCCACACAGGTCTGAAAACTGTTTGGAAAGTGATGTCTTTCTAAGTAGTTACCATTTCTGTTCCAAGAACATCTATTTTGTGTGCTTTGGAAGTTTCCTGTTCATTTCTTTCCATTTCCTGGCTGCTTCTTGAAGTGTCAAGCTGACTGCTGCAGATTACCTCCTGAAAATAAATGAATGAATGAATGGGTGAATGGATGCATGAATAAACATACCTTAAGAAAAGTCTGAAATTTTTAAATTTTTTTATTAATGCAATTTCAGTGATAGAGGCCTCTGAAAAAGAATTAGTTTGCTTGGCTGCTGTAACAAATTATCACAAATTTAGTGGCTTAAAATTACACAAACTTAATATCTTACTGTTCTGTAAGTCAGAAGCCCTGAATGGATCTCACTGGGTATTGGCAGATGTCAGAAGGTATGCATTCCTTTCTGTAGCTCTAGGGGAGAATCCTTTTGCAATTCAAGAGGGCACCCATTTCCTTGGTTTATGGCCCCCTTCTCTATCAGGCTGAGAGTTTCTTACACTGCCATCTCTCTGAATCTCTCCTCTGAACTCCCCCCGCCCCCTTTCCACTTTAAGGACCTTGTAATAATTTGAATAATCCAGGATTATCTCCCTGTCAAAAAGTCAACTGATTAGCAGCCCTAATTTCCCCTGAAATCTTAATTAGTCTTTGTCATTGTACTTTAACATTTCCACAAATTCTGGAGATTAGGACATAGATATCTTTGAGAGCCACCCATAGTAAGAAAAAAAAAGTACTAATGAAGCAACTTGTACCCAATATGAGAAATATAAACCTCAAAAAGAAAATGCAGATTATTGATGAAAAATAAATACATTTTGTTGTTTATAAGCCAAATTTTCATGTTACAGAAAAGCATCTGGACTTCAAGTTGACCATCTAGTTCAGGCGTCCTCAAACTACAGCCCGCGGGCCACATGCGGGTGTTTTTGCCGTTTTATTTTTTTTACTTCAAAATAAGATATGTGCAGTGTGCATAGGAATTTGTTCATAGTTTTTTTTGTTTTTTTTAAACTATAGTCCGGCCCTCCAACAGTCTGAGGGATAGTGAACTGGCCCCCTGTTTAAAAAGTTTGAGGACCCCTGATCTAGTTAGATGACACATCCAGAGTTCAATTGAAGAATGTAACCATTAAATATAAGCAGTATAAACAGACCACATTGTGCTAGTGTGTATTTCTCTCTTTACACACAGGCATACTTTTGATTTTGGTTAGCACAGATGACCCTGGCTGAATTGGAATCTTAAAGGTCCTGTTAATTTTACTACAGAATGTGGTCTGACACAAATATACAGCTGTTGATTGATTGATATGATGAAGCAGTTGACATACTGCTAAAAATCTTAGGACAGAAGACTCTCCAGGAACACATGTATATTAAGTCATTTGAAGTTGGGAGTTCACTTTTACCTTGATATCTACATGACTAACAAATACTGATTTTGAAAAATTTGACTCAATAGGGAATAATCAAGTGAGCAAAGGTGCATTACTACTACTCAAATAGGAACACTAAAGTTTTGTTTATGTTTTACATGGAGTTGAATAGTTTTAAGCTATCAGATTGGAATCCTTTAAACCAAGAATAAGTTTAAAATCAGTTTATGAGATATTGACTTATGGGTTGTTTTTTGTTTGTTTGTTTGTTTTTGCTAGTGGACTTTAAGTGGATGGCTCTCCCTCCCTCCTTAGAGTATTTGGTATAAGGGTTAAAGTTATGATTAACCAGGCAGCAGTCAGACATTTACAGTAAATGAAAGAGCCAAGGACAGTGGGAATCTGACCAATATCAAGATTCTTCTTGAAGGGCACATGATCATTGCTATAGAATCTTGCCTAGGGGACAAGCCCTGGCCCAGAGGCATGTTTATTGGCCCACTCAAAGTTTTCAAAAAGTTTTGAATTAGTTAACACTGACAAAAATGAAGATTTCTGCCTGTTTTCGAAAATGTTAAAGATCTGGCAACACTGGGTTCACATTCCAAACTGGCAGCCAATCTTTTTAGTTGGGGCATGTACTTCTCAGTCAGCATTCCATCACTCACTCATATTTAGCACCATGTTGACATTTTTTAAAAACTGTGCCTGAAACCCACAGCAATTTTAGATTCTGATATTTATTGCTAATAATCAGGCTGAAAGAATAAAGTCACTATTGTGATCTGAGTGTTTAGAAAGACAAATGCAAAATGTTAGGAGAAATAAATGTATATTTTATACATTTTAAAAATTATCATTTTCCATGGCAAACATTTTATACTTAATTCGTATAACTCTACAGGTTTGTGCACCAGTGGGGTCCCTTGGTGTGGCCTACGGGGATTGGGCCGAAACTGGCAGTTCAATACCACCTGCCACTCCTGCCTGCCTCTCCTGCTCATCCCAGCCCCACTGTGCCTGCCGTGAGCTCACGGCTGCCGAAGTGGCGCTCGCCAGCCATGAGCCCTGTGTCTAGCACCCATTGGTCAGCTAAGCAGCACTCCTGCAGTGGGAGCGCACTGACCACCAGGGGGCAACTCCTCCATTGAGCATATGCCCCCTGGTGGTCAGTGCACATCATAGCGGCTGGTCGACCAGTCGTTCGACTGCTTAGGCTTGTATATATAGACTAGAGGCCCGGTGCACGAAATTGGTGCATGGGGGTCCCCTCAGCCCAGCCTGTACCCTCTCCAATTCGGGACCCCTCAGGGGATGTCCCACTGCAGGGATCAGGCCTAAATTGGCAGTCGGACATCCCTCTCACAATTCGGGACAACTGGCTCCTAACCCCTCACCTGCCTGCCTGCCTGATCGCCCCTAACGGCCTCTGCCTGCCTGATCACCCCTAACTGCCCCCCCGCTGCAGGCCTGGTCACCCCTAACTGCCCCCCCTGCCGGCCTGATCACCCCTAACTGCCTCTGCCTGCCGACCTGGTCGCCCCTCACTGCCCCCTCCCCCCCGCCAGCCTGGTCACCCCCAACTGCCCTCCCTTGCTGGCCTGGTCGCCCCATGTAGCCTGCTGTTCATTCATTTGGTTGCCCCTCACTGCCCCCCCTGCCGGCCTGGTTGCCCCAACTACCCCCTCTGCTGGCCTGGTCACCCCTAACTCCCCCCCCACCTCCGCTAGCCTGGTCGCCCCCAACTCCCCCCCCCCACCTGCCTGATCGCCCCCAACTGCCCCCCCCCCTGCTGGCCTGGTCACCCCACGCAGCTTGCTCTTCAGTCATTGCATGACGGCGTCCCAGACAATTTGCATATTCCTCTATTATTAGTATAGATATATTTACTTGAGTAAAAACACTCCATCCTATCATCTTTAAATATATTTTCTTGTAAGAGATGACACATATACAGTACAAGTTTAGAGTTATAAGTTTCTACTTTAGCACTTACGTGCTCTTGCTAAATAGAACTGTAATTGCTTCATAAATTTGATATATTTGTTTCAATGCATCAATTTTACTGCCCCCTGGTTAATGTAACTTAAATAAAGTCTCTCTTAAAATACTGCAAGATTTTGTTTCCATCATTTTGCAACTATTTTGTTTGGATTTTAAATCCGACTTTCATTCTTCCCAATTGCAGGTATTTATAGAGTATAGGGTTAGGTAAAAGGATGCAACATATTAATGCTCAGGAAGAAATAAAATTAATCAAATAAAATATAATAAAGAATTCTGGCCAGAACACCATATAAATTCACACAAAATAATTCATGAAATTGCTTCCTTAAATTAAACTCAAATGTAGATAAGGCTGCAAGAGACAAAATGCCATTTTTATCACAGGTAAACTAACCAGGACTCAGAAATGGGGGGTTAGTACTAACTCCCTCCTCCACTATGTAGGGCCTACTCTTGGGTAAGTCCCTAAATAATAGTTAAACTTGGTTTATTTATCCCATTCATCCATTAAAATAAAGAAAAACAGATGATATATGTACCCTAATTTTGGAACCTAAAGGAGAAAATATGGCACAATTGCAAAACAATAGCATGATGTTTGCATGGCTCATACCCATCTGATATCAGCTCATGTATTAGCCAAGAACATTACAAAAATCTATACACTTCTTCTAAGGAGATTTCTACACACAGGAAAGAATTCACATTCTGTCTACCCAAGTTCTCATTGTTATTATCATTGTAGAAAAAGACTTTGTACATTCCCCCCCCCCAAATTGCAAACCCATCCTACCTAATAATAGACAAATATGCAAATTGACCGCACCTTCGCTACGCCCAAGCCACACCCACCAACCAAGCCACGCCCACCAACCAATCAGGATGAGTATGCAAATTACCTCAACAAAGATGGCGGCTAATTTGCATATCAAGACAGCATAGAAAGAAGCCAAGAGATGCTGAAGGGAGCAAAGCTGCGGAGAAGCAAGCAAGCCGGGGGGAGGAGAAGGGAGGAGCGGAGGTGGGGCCGGGGGAGAAGGAAGGAGAGTGGGGCAGGCTGGCGGAGAAGGCGGGGCGGGGGACAAGGGAGGAGCAGAGGCGGGGCCAGGGGAGAAGGAAGGAGAGTGGGGCAGGCTGGCGGAGAAGGCGGGCCGGGGGACAAGGGAGGAGCGAAGGCGGGGCGGGGTAGAGTGCAGCAGGAAACCCTATTGCAGGATTTTCCTGCAACGGGAACGCTAGTTCTAGTATAATGAGCAAGGAAAGAAAAGGACAGACTTTTTTTTTTATGGTTACTCACTATTATTTTGACTCCTAGAAGTATAGCCAATAGAAAAAAAAAAATGTGATGAAAGACTGGCAGAATAGTTAATGATAACTGTCTCACTAGAGTAGAAAAAAACATTTTATATTCAATGCCAGTAATTAAGCAATTTTACCCATCACTAATCTCATTTTTAATAAAACTAGAGAGTTACGATATATTAATGTTATTCTCTCTTTGTCAAACAGACAGAAACAATACCAAAACGTGCTATTTAGTTAGCAGAAATGTCAATGGATTCAAGGTTTGAAGGAATAATCAGTTCTTTTTTTAAGTGATGAGCATAAAAATTTGTGATTGATATATTGTTTTTGTCTAGATTTTGGTATATTCAAATTCCACTTTTTTTTTTTTTTTGCTCTGAGTTTTCTTTCTTTATTTTTATAAAATTTACTTAAAAAATTTACAGCATAAAATTGGAGATCCCTAGGGTTTTAGCTTAAGTTAAGACTTTTCCACAATCACTTATACACTTTTAAAAAATATATATATTTTATTGATTTTCCACAGAGAGGAAGGGAGAAAGATAGAGAGCTAGAAACATCGATGAGAGAGAAACATTGACCAGCTGCCTCCTGCACACCCCCCACCGGGGATGTGCCCGCAACCAATGTACATGCCCTTGACCGGAATTGAACCTGGCACCTTTCAGTCCGCAGACCGACACTCTATCCACTGAGCCAAACCGGTTTCGGCCACTTATACACTTTTAAAGTCTTGGCTCAAATATTATTTTTGCTTTGAAACCTTTCTTGACTTTTCTAGACAGAATTACCTATTTCAGCTTCTTTTTAAAAAAATTAATTTTAGAGATGAAGTGAGAAGGAGAAATAGAAACATCAATGATGACAGAGAATCATTGATTGGCTGCCTTCTGCACGCTCCCTACAGGATATCAAGCCTCCAACCTGAACTTGTGCTGTGACCAGGAATTGAACTGTGACCTCCTGGATCACAGGTCGATGCTCAGCCACTGAGCTACACCGCCTGGGCCTTCTTTTCTTTTTGTATTTCTGTACTTTCAGTACACATCTGTATCACATTGCACAGTCATTATTTTTTAATATGAAAATCTCCTTTAACTGAACTCAAGGATCCTCAAATCCCAATGTTTAGCTTCCTGGTAGATAGTAGGATTGAATGCATGGACAAATAGTCACATTATTTTCCTAGGAGTAGGACAATTTTATCAAAATCTAGTTTAAAAATTGAGATTCTAAAATGTTTCCACATAATCCTAGCATTTTATTTTTTTGGTATTTCAAGTGACAATCTTTGAACATTACATAATTGGTAGGTGGAGTTACTGAAACTAATGGGTATAACAATAACATGACAATCACTTTACAAAGTGTAGTTAGAAAAAGGCCTCTTGATAAAATTGCAAGTAATCAGAGCATCTATGGAAAAATATGGGTAGTGCTGTGATGCTGCATAGAGTAGCTGGCATCACCAGAGGGAGGAGAAGCCTGTACCAAGAATCCAAAATATACACTAAGGCAACAATCACATACACAAAGGTAAAGAACCTTTCAAAATAGGACAATACATTTTCAAAACAGTATTCGAGTGAATTGGGCAGAATTACTATTACATAAAAAAATTAAGTTGAAATACTTACGGTGACAATGAAAAACAATATTTCATCCTTATTTTCAATGTACATAAATAGGGACATTTAGATTGTTTCCATATCTTGGCAATTGTAAATAATGTTGTAATGAACATGTGGATGGATGATATGTATTAATTGCCATTTCATTATTCATATTTTTTTTTATCTCTTCTCCTCCTCCTCCTCATTCTTCTTCTTGAAGAAGAAGACCCTTTAATATTTCTGGTAATAGTGGTTTGGTGATAATGAACTCCTTAAGCTTTATCTTGTCTGGGAAGTTCTTAACCTGTCCAATTCTAGATAGCTTTGCTGGGTAAAGTAATCTTGTTTGTAGGTTCTTGTTTTTTCATTACTTTGAATATTTCATGCCAATCCCATCTGGCCTGCAAAGTTATATATCTATCTATTATTTATTAGTCATTTATTTATCTATCTCTATATCTGCACAAAATAGAAAAGTATATACACATATATTTAAGAGAATAAAAAGGCTCAGTTAGCTGGAAATTTTCTTGAGACAATATTTATTATATCTACAGATGCATGAATTATGTAGGTTATTATATAAATCTATGAGAGAAGTATCATTATTCAATTAATTTAAACTTTTTCTTGACTCAAAATAATTATTCTTTGGTCATATTTAGCCATAAAGAGCAAAACCTATCATTTGAAAAATACTTAATTTAAAAGTAGAAATATTTGACTTTGAAAAAAGAGGTTTCTGAATAAGCAGTGCCAGCTTTAAACCCTAGAATTCTGAATGTCCTCTTCTTTCCAAAAAGTGTTATTTATAGAGCCATATTCTAGTGTCAAAAATTCTAAAGATTCATAACAAGAATGTATAGAAGATGCACTCTCAAAGGGCCATCAAACATATTAGTTATATAAGTAATATTTATTTTACAAACTAAAAAACAGGATGTATAAAAACATTCAATTTGCAGTAAAGGATGCCTTCTAGAAGTTTTATGTTGATGTATATTAAACAATATTTCAATCCAATATAGACATAAAGCATCTTAAAACCAAAGAAGCAGTAGGATATAAATAAACATAAAAGTACAATGAAAGAGGATAAAACGTAAGAGTTTCAAGGAGCAGTGAAACTGCATAGAAAAAGCTTGCAAAATGACTGAAAATACTCTAAAGAAAAATAAAACAGAGGTAACATGTATCTTAATGGAAAAATATAATTATTATACCCTTCACTATTAACTCTGCCTCACCAATATTCAATTGATTTTCAAGCCTTGCAAATTTCTATCTTTAATTATCTCTTGAGTCTATGACCTCTTTACTCTAGACCTTCTGACCCACTTAAGTCCTCATAGATTTAATATACTATTTCAGTAGTACCCTAACATTTATTCCTTTGTCCAACCTTGACCCCCTTAACATCAATCCTATACAGCCATAAAAGTATTTCTTAAATACATATCTATTCATATTATTCCCTTGTGTAATTTTCTTCAATGGTTCTTGATTGCGATAGAAAAAAGTAACAGTTCTTTAACAAAGCATATAATATTCTCTATTAACTGGCCTTTGCCTACATCTCAAGCTTCATGCCTCAATTACGCCTTGCCATATTCACAAATATATTATTTACAAATATAAAGGAACATGTGTTGTTCCTTTAGCCTATAATGCAATTCCATATTCATGAAAATTATTTTCATTCTAAGCGGAGGCATTCTCTGCCCTCATGTGTCCTTTTTGACAATCCTTTATCTAAATTAAGTTTATGACAACTTCTTGTGTTCCAACAACTTCATTTATATTTTTCCTCATCGAATCTACTATATTGTAGTTGTGATTATTTGTTGTATGGCTGCTCTCTGATAGAGTGAGCTCTTTGAGGGCAAATTAATATCATACTCATCATTACACATTTTGTACTTGACATATGGTGGATGCTTAATGATTATCAGCTGAATAAAAAAAAAAAGACACAAAGACACACACTCTGGAGTTAGTCTTCCTGGTTAGGATCACATTTGCTCATTTTCTTTGAATGTTGCTTAGACCTCTCCTGAGCCTATTTCTTGTACAAAAAAAAAAAAAAAAAATTAATTATAATAGTACCTAGTTCAGAAGGTTATTCGTTTCATAAGTGCTATTTTAGTGTTTGCTTTCTTTATGTAACAAATATTCATTGCACACCTACTTTGTGTGAGCTATTTTCCCAGTAACTCAGTATACAAACTAAACAAGCCCCCCCCCCCCCCCGCCAAAAAAAAAATAAAAGTGAACAAAAGTACATTGTCTGTGGCTATGTCAATGAATTTAACCATGAATTCTTCATTCTAGAAAAAACCCAGAAACTAAAAAAGAAGCAGGTTCCAATATATAAAAATTTCCCCTTACTAGGGAATCAATGGATTTGGGGTGTGTGTGTGTGTGTGTGTGTGTGTGTGTGTGTGTGTAGGGGTTATTCAGAGAGAAATAAGCAAAGAGGTGCCTGTGCATTTCATAACTCTTCCCAATCCTCTGGTTCAAAGCATCAGGGTCTCACTGATTTAAACAGGAATTATAATTTTCTAAAACTATATTGGTTTGCTTGGGTGGGGAGTATAAATCATGGACACAGACAACAGTATGATGGTTACCAGGGGGGAAGTGAGGTGCAGGGAGGATGAAGAGGGACACAGGGGTCAAATATATGGTGATGGAAAGAGACTAGACTTTGGGTGGTGAGCACATGATGAAATATACAGATGATGTATTATAAAATTGTACACCTGAAACTTATATAACCAATGTTTCCAATAAATTTAATTAAAAAATAAAATAGAGTAGGGACAAGAAAGAAGGAGAGCCATTATCTTTAAGTAACTAAATATGCAAAGATCTGCACAGTTACAAAATGTCTTTAAAGAATCCAAAAATTAATACGCATGCGCAGAAATTTTTACTATATATTCATTCTTAACATATCACTGGATCTTTCATCATAATATCATTTTCACTATTATATCAGGTAACTAGACATTTTGCTTTCCTTTTTTAAGCGTTGGTGGTTCAGAGACACATCGTTTCTAGCAATATAATTTCGGTCATCAAGTGCAAAGATTCAACAAATAGAAAAATCAACCTCAGAAGTTAAAGTGGTCTCAAAATTGCAAAGAGGTTCTTACAAAAAAGGATGAATAACTATTTGCTTTAAGTAGTTGCTTAAATATTTTACATAAAAATATACATCAGCAAGTAATAAAAATTGAGTCATTTAACTCCTATAGATTTATAGAAATAAATCAGATGAAATGAAATTTAAGGACATACTCTTTGACCTATACTGGATTTTGTCCCACCTAAGCTTACCAATACCAGTGCATTGTAAAGGACAGAACTCGTACACACTTGTTGGGAACTCATGACTAGAGCCCCAGTTTGTTCTAGAAGGATGGGTCAGAGCAGATGAGATTCAAAAAGGCTTCGAAGCAATGATAGGTCTTTAACGCTTATTTCAAGCAGTGTGGTCTATGAAGTACTAAAAGATAAATTTGATCACATGTCTCAAAATTATAAAAATTGATATTATAATGAGCATAGGTGCCAAATACAGCACTCATGATCATTTGATTTAAGTAATTTAACTTGCATTTTGTGCAAAATGCTATTGTCTGTCTCACCACTGTTTTTATAGGAAGAAACCAACATATTTGAGTTTGATTCTGATACAGAAAAATTAGTTTTATATAATTCTCTCATCCATACATTTTCACACTCCCTACTTCCCACAAATTATTTTTTCTCTCTCTATTTTCTGTACCCAGTCTTGATGTTATACTTTCTCATTATCATAATATCTTATGTTGTCATGAAAGGCCTAGAAAAATAAAGACAGTAAAGAAAGGAGTTGAGGACAAAAGGAAAGCTTTTTTGATCCTCCAAAAGAAAAAAACAACCAATAACACCAACAACAAAAATGCGATTTGGGGAAACTTTGCTGATATTTTTGGAATAGTGGTACAAATGTTTATGTTAGGCTCACAAACTGAACCTCAGCCTAAAGTGGACTTCATCAAAGTCTCCAAAAGCTCCCCCAAATATTTCTGAACACTGTGCAAATGATGAATTATAGTATTCAAATTGTTATAATTTGTCCTCTGTACAAAAGAAATGAATTTAAAATGCCACAGTAGGATGATGTTTTTAGAAGGCTCTGGTATTTGCCCAAGGATGAGGAGAGTCGACTGAGGGGCGTGGTCATCTCTGGGATAACAAATCCTGGCTCAGGTTGGAATTGTCATGTTCATTACTGTACATTAGAATCACCTGGAGAGTTATAAAATCCCCTGGTCTCTGATTACATGCCAGAATTAGTGAATCAGAGTTACCTGTGCTTCCTGGGGGAGTTCTGTGTATCACCAGAGTTGAGGCCCACCTCCAGGAGGGTGTAGATGACTTAGGTGACCAGAGCTCCCACTAATTCCATGTCCCAGCCCACCAGGGAGAGTGATTTGATTCTGATTCTTTATCCAGTCAAGGGAGAGGTAGGAGGTGGTTGTCAGGGACTCTGAAATCTGTCCTGACTCAGGTCCAGAGTGATATAGAAACCAGCAGACAGATGCCTCATTGAAATCCACTACCACTACACTCCTGTACTGCAATCCAGGGGACGCTTGGGTAGTAGCACATGGTAGGGATTTTTTAAGGACTGTGGATGCCTTTCTAAACAGACCAGAGTCATGCAAACCTTAATGGACACCAGGGAACAATTAGTGGTTCGTTGGGGCTTGTAGAGAAACCTCTCTTCCTTTCATCCTGAGAAATACAAGTTGCCATGGAGTTTAGTTTGTGTTTTGCCTTTGTTTTTTTTCATATTGGTACAAGCAGTACTACATGCAGTTAATTTATTTGACAACTTGAGCAACAAATTGTTCCCAGAATATAATTCTTTACTATTTGATTTCTGTACGAAGAAGGTACAGGATTCCACCCTGACCTACAGAACCGCAGGATGGTGTACATGGGTAGAAAGAGCGGAGACACAGATAGAAACAGCTGTAGGAGGTCACCAGCTGCAAAGTATCCAGGCAGCAGTGGCCAGGACACAGGTGTGAAAAGCAGTAATAGAATGGCCAATGTGAGCATAACAGAGATAGGTTTGAGTGCAAGAGTGGAGGCAAAATGAGTCAATTTATTAAATAGGCATCTAGAAACCCACAGTTGGATTAGAGTTTGTATTTCCAATTCTTGCTGAATTGAAAAAAACAAACAAACAACACATGAGTTTCTAGTATAAAGTATAGTTGGTCTGCTGTATGGCACAGTTAGGAACTGTAAAGTTTTGGTTAATAGATATTACCAATCAACTGAATTCTGCATAAGCCAGCTTCTGCAGCTCTGTCCTCAACTGGATTATAGACTTTAATTGGTAGAGGCCATTGTTTTATTGTTTGATTTATTTAGAAAAGAGTTGGTCTTCTGATTCTGAGCCAGCATGCAAAAATTAATTTTATGTTCTTTTCATCACAAAAACAGGCACTGAGAAAGAGTTGTAGAAGGTAAATTGCTTAACAGGTCTGGACTTGGAAGGGAAAAGAGGTAAAACATTTGTTGTTAGAGTTTTTATTGTTTAAGAATATATTTTTACTAGATGCCCAGTGCACGAATTTGTGCACGAGTGGTGTCTCTCAGTCTGGCCAGCGATTGGGACTATTAGGGGCCATCTCGCCCAGTCTCGGGGAGGGATTGCGAGAGGTTGGCCAGCAGTGGGAGGTTGGCTGTGGGAGCACACTGACCACCAGGGGGCAGCTCCTGCATTAAGCATCTGCACCCTGGTGGTCAGTGCATGTCATAGCAACTGGTCGAACAGTTGTAACAGTCACTTAGGCTTTTATATATATATACACTAGAGGCCCGGTGCATGAAATTCATGCACGGGGGTGTGTGTCCCTCAGCCCAGCCTACACCCTCTCCAATCTGGGACCCCTCAAGGGATGTCCGACTGCCCATTTAGGCCTGCTCGCCTGCCTGCCTTCCTGATTACCCCTAACCACTTCTGCCTACCAGCCTGATCACCCCCTAACCACTCCCTGCCAGCCTGTTTGCCCCTAACTTCCATCCCCTGCAGGCCTGGTCATCCCTAACTGCCCGCCCCTGCAGGCCTTGTCCCCCCCCAACTGCTCCCCCCGGAAGGCCTGGGTCCCCCCCAACTGCCCTTCCCTGCAGACCCAGTCGCCCTCAATTTCTCTCCTCTGCTGGCCTGGTCACCCCTAACTGACCTCCCCTGCAGGCTTGATTGCCCCCAACTGTTCTCCCTTGCAGGCCTGGTCCCTCCCAACTTCCCTCTCCTGCTGGCCATCTTGTGGCAGCCATCTTGTGTCCACATGGAGGCCGTCATCTTTGACCACATGGGGCAGCCATCTTGTGTGTTGGAGTGATGGTCAATTTACATATTATTCTTTTATTAGATAGGATAGAGGCCTGGTGCATGGGTGGGGGCTAGCTGGTTTGCCCTGAAGGGTGTCCTAGATCAGGGTGGGGGTTCCCTTGGGGCATGGGGTGGCCTAGGTGAGGGGCCTGTGGTGGTTTGCAGGTTGGCCATGCCCCCCAGAAACCCAAGCGGAGGCCCTGGTATCTGGGATTTATTTATCTTCTATAATTGAAACTTTGTAGCCTTGAGCGGAGGCCAAGGCAGGCCAGAGCAGGCAGAAAGGTTGGCTTCCTCCATTGCTGGGGAAACCCAAGCCTCCTGCTCTCTCTGTGGCCACAGCCATCTTGGTTGGGTTAATTTGCATACTTTCTCCTGATTGGCTGGTGGATGTGGCTTGTGGGTGTAGTGTAGGTATGGTCAATTTTCATATTACTCTTTTATTAGATAGGATAGATTGATTTCATAGAGTAAGGGAGAGGGAGGGAGAGAGAAACATCAATGATGAGAGAGAATCAATGATCAGCTGGTTCCTGCATGTTCCATACTGGGGATTGAGTCTGCCACTCAGGCATGTGGCCTGACCAGGAATCAAACCACAACCTCCTAGTGCAAAGGTTGACTCTCAACCACTGAGCCACACTGGTCAGGCAGAGTTTTAATTTTTAACAGAGTAAAACTATTATGTCTAATCTACCGATTAGCCTTACTTTGAGCCTCTCAAGGACAAGTCTTGTGTCCTTTAGGTTTTGTGTTTACCTGAGACCAAGGAAACATGCACAGGGATCCTGCTCTGCTCACTCAGCCTGCATAAGGTTCATGTGTCTGCCAGCCTGTCTGGAGAAAGCTCATGATGACACTCTGGCCTGTGCCCAAGGGAAAGAACAGGTCCCCAGCAAACAGGGGCCTTATTTCTTGGTATGTGTACACATTAACATTGCATGTTGAAATATACTTGCTATATTTTATTAAGACAGTTGTAGGAATATATTCATCTTCATGGTTTCAACTGCACAAACCAGAAAATGCCATGAGGTAAATTTTATCCCTCACAATTACTTTTCCTTCCCTTCCATTCATCAGCTGAAACAGGCTGAGAAACCACAACCCTTGTAGAAATGGGGAAAAAATCAATACTCCCTCAACTCTTCCTCTTTTCCTCATTTATTCAAGCAGTGTAGTAGCCTCTTTTTCTCCTGCCTGATTCAATCCATATATTAATTATATTATTTTCCTCTCGGTACATCTTGTCACAATACTGTGACTAAAGCAGTCTTCAAAGGCAAACATTATGTTATTCATTTGCTCCCGCTTAAAAAACAAACTTCGATTCATAATGGCATCCCAGGGCTGCAGCAAACCTGTGCACATTTTAGGGCTATTCCTCTCTTCAGAGAGGTCCCCCTCATCTGGTCATTTCCTAGAGCTGAGGTTAAGCATTTTTTCCTCAAAAGAAGACCTGTTATGACAACTTTTAAAATATGCACTGAAGTTACTGATTACTCCAGAGCAACACATGCCCAAAGCATACACAGGCGTGTTAATTTTAAACTAATCTTTAATTACCCAATGAGCTCTTGGGAAATGATTGTTTCTGAAGGCCAAAGAACTGAAAAGAAAGCTAAGGTGTGAGGCACAGAGAGATATTACCCTTCTTTGCCTTTTTACATATACATAAAATGTTTATGAGTCATATTCTACCTTGAGAATAATTACCACTTGATAATGCTCTCTTGGTCATCATGCAATACTACTGATGAACATACTAGTAGCTGGTGTTAATTGAACAATTCATATATGCCAGGCATTACAGTAAGAGTTTTATATGGGCCATCTCGTTTTATTTGTAAAATATGCCTGTTATTTCATCATTGTTTTACAGAAGAGACTAGGTGGCTAACTCAAGGATTTTAACTTGAGATGTCTGACTCTGGAACCAGCAGGCCTAACCATTACTCCAAACTGCCTCATTTTGAGTTAGATTATTTTAAATGGTAATAGTTATTTAAAATTGGTGCACACAATTAAAGGACAACACAAAGCATGCTTGTGGTCACAACCTTACGTGTTGATAGAGATCTAGGTTCAGGTAGGGGCTGTTCATAGCAATCTATGACCTTGAAAAATTATGCATTTGGCAGAAAGTTAAAGGTTGGCTTAAAGCACTTTTATGAGAAATGATTTGCAATGTGGACATTTAGCTGATAAAAATATGTTTGCTAGAAAATAATTATGGGTCACCTTTTAAGAGTCTAAAATACATAGATGTCAGATTATATCTGTCACAAGCTGTCAAAAATAATTTCTATCAACCTAGAATTCTCGAGGGATTGTGCCAAATACAGATAATCTTACAGAGTGCTAATGTTGACATTAGGATTTTTGTGACACAGATGTATGTGGAAAGAAACAATGTCTTGCAGCTCGCCTTGGTCCACATCAGACTTGGCAACATGGAGTGAAGGTCAGGAATACTTCAGACTCTTGACATGGATTTGGTGCAACCATTTTCACATGAAAGCAATTACCTAAGCTTTGCATTGAACTGATTACTCCCAAAGATTTTGGGGCTCCATCTGTTCTCTACTTAAGATATCCTACCTAATAATAGACAAATATGCAAATTGACCATACCTCCGACATACCCACAAGCCACGCCCACAAGCCACACCCACCATCCAATCAGAGCGAGTATGCAAATTAACCCAAACAAAGATGGCCACAGCCACAGAGAGCAAGGTTTCCTAGGTAACAGAGGAAGCCAAGCTTTCCACCTGCCCTTGCCAGGCCTAAGCCTCCACTCAAGCTACAAAGTTTCAATTATAGAAGGTAAACAAATTCAAACAAATGGCAGCAGAATGGAGCTTGAGAGAGCAGGCCAGGGTTGCCGCCGGCAACAGGGGAAGCAAAGCTTTCCGCACACCCTGGCCGGGCCCACCTGCTTAAGGCAACAAAGTTTCAATTATAACCCCAACACAAATGGCTGCCTGCCTCGGAGGGAGCCCTGGGCTTGGCTCCGCTCCAGGCTACAAAGTTTCAATTGTAGAAGGAAAATAAATTCCAGATACCAGGGCCTCCGCTTGGGTTGCCAGGGGGCGTGGCTGGCCTGCAAACCACCACAGGTCCCTCGCTCAGGCCGCCCCTCACCCCAAGGGAACCCCCACCTGATCCGGGACACCCTTCAGGGCAAACCAGCTGCCCCCCACCCCTGTACCAGGCCTCTATCCTATCTAATAAAAGAGTAATATGCAGATTGATCATCACTGCAACACACAATATAGCTGCCCCCATGTGGTCAAAGATCCTGCCCCCATGTGGACACAAGATGGCCACCACAAGATGGCTAGCAGGAGAGGGCAGTTGGGAGGCACCCGGCCTGCAAGGGAGGGCAGTTGAGAGGGACCAGGCCTGCAAGGGAGGGCAGTTGGAGGTGATCAACCCTGCAGGAGAGGGCAGTTAGGGGTGACCAGGCTGGCAGAGGAGGGAAGTTGGGGGCAAACAGGCTGGCAGCAGAGTGGTTAGGGGGTGATCAGGCTGGCAGGCAGAAGCGGTTAGGGGCAATCAGGAAGGCAGGCAGGCAAGCAGTTGGGAGCCAGCAGTCCTGGATTGTGAGAGGGATGTTCCACTGCCCGTTTAGGGATCCGACTACCCACCGGGATCGGGCCTAAACGGGCAGTCGGACATCCCTCGAGGGGTCCCAGATTGGAGAGGGTACAGGCTGGGCTGAGGGACAACCCCCCTCCGTGCACGAATTTCGTGCACCGGGCCTCTAGTTTAAAAATAATAAAAAAGCAACTCCAGAAAAGAAGAGCCTTCTAGGACTTCACAATTCACAAGCAAAGAGCTACTCAGTACTGCATAAATACAGGGAAAGAAAATGAAGATGAAATTCACAGGAAAAGATGAGAATCAAACCCTATGTGTGAGACTGTGGCACAAGGAATAGACATCTCAGTCTGCTCATGGGTCTGGGGGGAATGGGAATGCTAGGAAATTAGATTGTGGGGACACTGCAACTCTGTAAATATTCTAGTCCCGCTGTTGGCAAACTGTGGCTTGTGAGCCACATGCGGCTTTTTGTCCCCCTGAGTGTGGCTCTTCCACAAAATACCACGGCTTGGGCGAGTCTATTTTGAAGAAGTGGCATTAGAATAAGTTTAAGTTTAAAAAATTTGTCTCTCAAAAGAAATTTCAATCTTTGTACTGTTGATATTTGGCTCTGTTGACTAATGAGTTTGCCGACCACTGTTCTAGTCGTTGAATTGTAGGGTGACATTTATGGTATGAAAATCATATCTCAATAAAGCTTTTGGGAAAAAAATAAAAAGAGGAAGAATGTCTTTTAAAAAAATAAACCCTAGAACGGACAAGTGAAAATGAACTCAGAAAAAAAGACAATGGCTTTTCATGCCAATAACACATCTATTCTAATCTGCTCCAACATATTTTAAGACACCCTTTTAAGCATGAGGGGATGAATTATTCAGAATGCTCTTCCAAATTGAGCCTGATTTTAATACATGGATTAAAAACATCCCTCTTAAGTGGTCCTTTCCATTCTAGCATTAAGAATAACAAATATTTTCGCTGGCATGGAATGCTAAGAACTCCATCCTAAGGCAAGGCCGGAAACAATGCTGATGAGATATTTCTAGCCTAAATATCAACAGGAGATAAAATGAGTGGTTATAATCCCTTAGCAGGGTTGGGTTTCATTCATAGACATTGGAATCAGGAATGACTGTTTTGAAAAGCAGAATCTAAATGGGTGATGTTGAAAATGGTGGATATTACCCAAAGTTTGAAATGTCCGGCATAAATGAGTGTTTCTCTATCTTCTACCACATTTTTAAATTCTATTTCAGAATCCCTTTTCAATAGTTATAAAAGAGTCAGATCAATCATAAAACAGAAGGGATCTTTAACCTCAACGATAGTTTAATTTTCAAAACTTGTCTAGTGCCTAGAGGGCGTGACTTAGTGGTTGAGCGTAAACCTATGGAACCAAGAGGACATTTTTCCATTCCTGGTTAGGGCACATGTCCAGGTTGCAGACTTGATTCCCAGTGGGGGGTGTGCAGGAGGCAGGCAATCAATGATTCTTTCTCATCACTGATGTTTCTATCTCTCTCTCCCTCTCCCTTCCTCTCTGAAATCAATGAAAAACAAAAAATATATATAAACTTGTTTAGCCCCATTGCTAATTTCCCACACAAACTGTTACCCAATCATCAGCTAATTATACTGAAACATCTGACTTAAATACATTAGGAAAAAAATAAGCAGATTGGACTTAATTATTATACTTTATGAAATTATTACTGATGGTGACATTAAATATTGTTAGAAACCCAAAAAAGAAATGTTCTTTCTCTTAACTCTAATGAAACTTGATTTCCAAATTAATATTAATTTTATGTTGACAAAATAAAAATATATAATATATAAATTTTTGGCCAGAGGCAGACTTAGTTGACAGGTAAATCTCAAGGACTTTTAACAAGAAAAGTCTGGGAATACCCGTAGAACCAACAACAGCTTGGGTAAGACAGAAATAACTGTCTGTCCCGACCAGCAAGCATCTTGTCCTCAATCTCTGCTGATAAAGAAAGTGATTTTTAGAATGTATCTGATAGCTTTAAAAGTTTAAGTTAATATCTAAGACAGAATTTTTCTACATTTTCCACTCTATTACTAAATTGAATATGTATTTCAAATTTCCAATAAGCATTATAAAGTTATTCATTTTCTAAAATGCAGGTAAATTTTTTTTCTTTCTTTTCCTACAGATTTTAGCATACAGTTCTATAAATTGTCTTTAATAGTTTGTTTTTACATATGTCCTCTTTATATTTTATTTATATTGCATTGCAATATGAATTAGGTTTAGTCATTCCTCATGGAATTATAGCATGTCTAAATGTAGGTAATGAAACTGAGAGGTCACTACAGACCCAGAGTCATGCAGATTTGACTTCTAGTGCCTGGTTGGTTTTTTTCCTACTCCCACACACAGTATTTCATATTCATAGAATAGCATCTACATCTTTTAATAATAAACTACATTTGCAAGGAGATTATTGTGAAAGTATGTACAGTTTGTTGGTTGCCTTTGTATTTACCTAGTATTCACTTATTCCTTATTGATAACGGTATATGCTGAAAATTTAGGGAAACAGGGACAGAGGCCTAAGCCAACCAGCATCTCTGGCTATCGCAATTAGTGCTAATAGGGCTTGTGTGTCTCATTTACAGCCAATTAGATGTGGTAAGGCCTTTTCCTGGGGCTTCTGAAAAAGGGTTCTTACCCTTTCTCTGCAAAAAAAAAATTTTTTTACAACTATCTGGGGACAACCTGGGTGAGAATGGGGGCAGTTCAAAGGAAGCAAGGCTGAGAGGTAGAAAAGAAGAAATACAGTAAAGATGATACTTAACCTTTTTTAAACAAACACTTGTGTGGTGATTAAAATGGGCCAGGCACAATTTTAAGCACTTTACAAATATAACTAACTATCCTCTTAACAAACCTATTGAGGGAGTACTATTATAACCTTGACTTTGACTTTAATTATAATTGAGAAAACTCAATTGTCACACAGCTAATATGATGGAGCAGGAATTTGGACCCAAGTGATCTGACTTCAGTTTCTGTGCATAGCCACCATACAAGGCACATATTTTGAGCCCTTATATCAATGAAGATTCTTACATACTTAAAAATGGGTTCTAAAAAAAAAAGGAAGGAAAGAAATAAATCCTTGATTTGTTGCATTTGGCAATTTTTCCTGATATAAATATTTTTACTATGGCTAATTTCAAGCTATTAACATGACACCATCTGGCTAACAAGATAGCTAAAAATTAAATAATCCAAGAGTTGGGCATAAGCCAGCTGCTCTGGTATACCACTGGAGCTTAAAACAAACCTTCTTTCCATAAGATTGCCTTTTGGTGAATCTATCAGGTTGCTTTGGGTTTCAGCCACTCTGGGTTGGGTTTTCTGTCTTGTAATATTAAAGAGTCCTCACTGAGTCCAAGTTTCATGGATAATGAAATACTTTCACAGAAATAGTCCTTTGTTATTATATTAGAACTCTATAATAACCTCATGAATAAACAAATCACTCAACAGGTTTCTCATCGAACTTATCAGAAACAGAAGCTTAAGTGGGTTATGAATTTGATTTATGTAGTATCGGGCACAGAATTGCCAGACCCAGTGCAAAATGCAAGTGTAGGGTCCCTTGGTAAGGAACTATTCAGAACTTCAAGAAGATGGAAGTAGAGCATTAAGCTAAGTGCAGGGCCCTTCTAAGAATGGGACTCTGTGCAAATGCCAGCCATACACCTGTGAAGGTACGCTGTGCCTGTCACTCAGCTGCTGACAGAGGTGGCCTGTGACCTCGGATCCACAAGTCCCATAGCCCTTACACGCTACTGTAGTGCTTCCTGCAAAACAGAGGCTCTACAATGCATTACCTACATTCCTATGTAGAATTTGTTACTTAAATTATTAATAATAACTGTATTTTGTCTTGTTGACCAATTTCAAGTAAACACAATTGACTCACTTATATGTTGCAACAGCTATATATAAGATTACAACTATATCCTTTCTTAATTTCTTATTTACATTATGTTTCCTTTTGGTAAAATTAAAAGAAATCTTACATAAATGTATTAAGCTATCTATATTGCATGTTTTTTAGTTTTCAGACAATGCCAGAAAAAGAAAACAAATACTCCTTCACATATCAGATTTTTAATTATTTTATCTGATATACTTTCCCCCACCAAACATACCAACTGCCTTATTTTTTAAAATGTAGGCAACTCTAAATATTGTAGAGATTAAAAAACAAACCCAAAAACCCCTTTTATCTCCTACTACAAAAGGCCTAAGTGCAGCCGTTTATAATGCGATTCCTTATTTTCAAAGTACCAAGCTCAGACTAATGAGTTTTATTACTTAGATTCTTACATTCAAATATCATTATATCCCACGATAATATTTAGAGATATATGATAATGGCAGAATGAAATGGGGAAAATCTTTTATATAAGGTATCATTATACCGTTTTACATAACATCTGGGTTCCACTAGCCAATTTTTGATGATTTTTTTAAAGAAAACAGAAAACTCACTGCAATAAAACAGCTGAATAACGCTTCAGATTTAATTTGTGCCAACGACAAGCAGATAGTTTACTAGGAATTATAACCTAGAAGAAGAGGCTCAATATAAAAACTTGTACTCAACATTTCTACTTACCTGCTGACTAACCTAAGCTGTTCAATTTTCATTTACGTTTGAAACATTATATGCCGAGAGGAAAAATATTCCAGCATGGTTCCCAAGAAATGTGGCAAAATTCTCCAAGAAAGTAAACTGGTACGTTGATATGCTTTAAAAATGGTTTTCTAAAACATGTACGTTTTACCATTTTTTGTTAATGAGGAATGAAAATAAATGTACCACTAAAGGGGTGGGGTTGGTAGGGGCAGTGCCTACACTGGCACTGAAATGAGAGCATTTCAACCTTACTTGATTTATCCATGAACTATAGCAGTATTACCTGCTCAGATCTGTTCTGATGCTGGTACTGGTGCTGAGAAAAGGTATTATAGGAAGAAGCGATTTTGTCCTTCTCAAACTGTTGCTTCACTCTGGCCAAACCGCCAGGCACTGTGCACATGTCTGCTTCCTCCATCATCTAGGACCATTTAAAAAAAGGAAAATTCAGCTTTATATTTTTCTCAGGATAGGATTCTCAAGCTATTTAAAAAAAAAATAGTTGACAATTATTAATGGGTGATATATTTAAAGAGACATTAATATATGTAATTATTTCAGTATACCCTTACAGAATCCCTTAGTAAAAATAATCTCTCCATGTTGTTTTCTCATTTATCTGCTTTTTGATATAGGTTACAAGAATATTAAAAGTATTAAGTTAATTCTCCTTTCAGATCTTGATGTCTGGAGATTAGAACTATTAGAATGTATTTCTCTAATAATACATAGAAAGTAGAAATTAAAATGCTAGATTCGATTTTAACCCAATAATATTGTCATTAAAATCCGACATGTTATAGGCAACACATTAAGAATATTAAAAACATTTGACTCACTCCAAAATGTATTTAAATCATCAAGGATAAATAAAATAACCTCGGAGTATCTCTGAGGCAAAAATATTAATGTCAGCAATAATAACAACTACTGTTTACATAGTACACTGTGAGTTGCTATGTACTTACAAATATCTTGTCATTTGATGCTTCTCCATTTTCTTTGAAATATGGATACTTATTACCCTGATTTTTTAAGTCAGGAAATTGAGGTTTGGAAAAGTAAGGCAGCTTGTGAATTGTCACAGCTCGGGTGTGAGTGTTGGAGCTGGAGTTGGAACTCACCTGGTTCTGTCTTAATCACAGCTGTCTGTCTTAATACTTGTTAGCCTTAAAGGACAGGCAGAAAAACAGCAGCTATACCACCCCAGGACTCAGCTTCTAGTGTTGGTGTGTGAGGACAGGTGGGGGCTAAGATTATAAGGATTCTAGCTTGTCACTGGCATTTTACAGATGAGAGGATCTATTTCAACAGGCAATATTTGGAACAACTTGAAAAACATTGAGGAGTCTTGTCAGAGTCTATGCCCCAGTGGGAAGTGCTATAACTCAAGGGCTTTGCTTTTGATAACTTAGTACACTCCCCAGCCCAGCAGGCACTCAAGCCCAGATGGGAAAGACAACTCTCAAGCAAACAGGCCTCCTGCCAACCCCCCTCCTCCAGGTCTCCTTAAAACTGGGAGCAGACTCAGCAACACTTCAAACCACAGCAGGTCTCCTGAGGTCTGGCTCAGCCCTGACATAACCTTGGAAGCCTTGAGACATGGAAGTAACTGGATGCCCTGGATGCCGGTGAGCTGAGGTTTGCATGCCATGGACTGTGGATTCCTGTGGACCTGGGATCGTTACCCCAATACATATTCTCTCTCTCCCTCAAACAGATACGAAAAACCTCAAACTACTGTCTTGAGGTTTCCCACATTCCAAAATATTGGAGACTAAATTGATACTCAAGATTATCTGAATTCTAGCAAATATTCAAGTGGTTGCTTTATGAAGTTCACAACCTTTCCCCAGGTACATGGACTCTTAAATAATTAAGAATATGCACTCTATGGAAAAAAGGGATGACTGTACACTTATATTTACTAGACAGATATTTTGTCAGATTCTGCAACAAACGTCCTGGTCAGTTACTGCCATTTGATACATGGTAAAGTCTGAGAAAGTATGGCGTCCCTTTTGAAATTTGAGATCATGAAGGGGAAAGGTGAATTAAGACTACTGTCTTTTTATTTTTTTAACCCCTACCATTTAATTTACATCAGTAGCCTTTCTCAATTGAGCATCTATAAAAGATACAGGGTGGGGCAAAAGTAGGTTTACAGTTGTGAGTACAGGAAACACAGAGTTTATGCTTATATTGTTATGTATTAATTATTGCATTATTTATTTGTATTATAACTGTAAACCTACTTTTGCCATACCCTGTATATAAATATTAAATTATAGAAATTAAGGTAATTATTGTTAAGAAAAACCTTACTCTTGCCAACAAGTATAAACAATGTCCAAATCATATGTAAGTTAATCTGGTAAACCCCAGCAATTATGCTAATAAATGCATACTTTCCCAGTATGTGCATTTTCTCCAAAACATCAATTCCTATACTGAACAGGTTGCCTGTCATCTACCAAATAGATTAAAAAACATATATACCCATTCCTTTCCTTTAGCATTGTGCTTTGGAACAGAGCAAATTGTATATGCAAAATGCAGACAGTTGTTTATTTTTACTAATACCGACGTGATCCCTAACTTCCCTGGTACTGCTGCACTACAGCTGCTGTTACTCCCCCCCCCCTCAACTCCCCCCTCACCCTCCCCCGCCCCGCCCCCTGTGGAGCAAGTCCTTTAAGCTGTAGTTTAGTGATGGTGATAAGGTTTCCTTGTTCAGCTCAGATTGTAAATGAAGGTTTACATATGTAGATGGCAGGTCTTACTCAAGGGGCAGTCAGTAGCCTAAGCTGGCTCAGACTGAGATCCCCTCCCATGATTTTGCCTAGTTTATCACCATGTACTAAACATCCCAACTAATCCATGTTCTTGTAAATGACCACCTGACTTAGATTGTTTTGTTTTGAACCTTTTCATGTTTATCCTTATTCTAGGTTTCTTATTCTTGGAGTCAGAAATAAGACTTAGAATCTAATGGATATGCCAATAGTAAAGTTATCTTAATAAGTTAAATACCTAACATGGAACCTACCTAAAACTGTTAGTTTAACAATAATTCAAATACCTTACACCAAAATCTAGGTAAATATATTACACTAGAGGCCCAGTGCTCGAAATTTGTGCACTCAGTGGGGGGGGCGGCGGGTCCCTCAGCCCAGCCTGTGCCTTCTCGCAGTCCGGGAGCCCTCAGGAGATGTCCGACTGACGGCTTAGGCCTAAGCCGTCAGTCGGACATCCTTAGCACTGCTAAGCATGAGCCCGGCTTCTGGCTAAGCGGTGCTTCCCATGTGGGAGTGCACTGACCATCAGGGGGAAGCTCCTGCATTCAGCGTCTGCCCCCTGGTGGTCAATGCACGTTATAGTGACCAGTTGTTCTGCCTTTCGGTTGATTTGCATATTAGCTTTTTATTATATAGGATAATCACCAGTTTCCTTTACCAGAACTGTCTTTGGTTCTAGAGCAAATTAGAAATAACATAATTTGCTGAGCTGAACAGACAGTGATTCTAATCCCAGTTCTGACACTTAAAACCTTGGACCAGAGTTCCTGAACCTCAGTTTTATTTCTCATAAACTAGGAATAACAATACGTTTCTCAAAGATTTCTTGTGTTAAAAAGGATAAAGGAAATAAAATTGCAGAGCACAAAATCTGGCATTTTAATTTGTTTCTTGACAAATGTTACTCCCTGCTTCTCTTCTGGAGGCTGCTGCAGTCTGCTGCCTTTTCAAGAGCATGACTTTCATTTAGGTTCAACCAAATGCCATCTGGCTGAGGCTAGGACAATGAGCAACTGATCATTGTCAGCTATCGCAACGTGCTTGAAATATAATGGGTACAGTTTGGGACTGAATCAGTGACTTCCAGATTTTGCACATATAATATTTGGATTATTTGTGTAGACAGAAATTTGGTCACAAGCAGTTTCCATGACTTAAAAAAAAAAAGGAACACACATTTGATGCAGCTGACCAAAAAGGCAGATTTTTGTTGTTGTTGTATGCTTTTTTTCATTTCTTTAGATATTTACTAGGATTTATCCGAGATAATGCTTTCTTTATTTTTTCTCAAAATATTTACTTATGGAAAAACCAAATAATAGGACAGTTGTTGGGCCAAAACTGCTTTCATGTATGAGAGGAGGCAGTTGAATGTAGTTGAAAGAGTACTGAAGACAAGAGACTAGAGATTTAGTGTGCCTTTTCCACAAATTACATGATCTCCATAAATCACTTTCCCTCAGTTTTGTTTTCTTTTTTGTAAATTGGCAGGAAAAAGAAGGATTATTTCATTTCTTTTATGTAATTATATCCAGAATAGAATTACATTAAAATCTTTGTCTTAACTTGTGATAATTTGGTTTCCTTATGTGCCCAATTTAAATATTCTTTTTTGCACATTATAAATACATATCATGCCCTACAGAAGTTTTTATGGTTTTATGGTATATGATAAAAGATGGTTTACTAAGTAGCCAGTCTTTAATTAGGTATTTTCAAAACCAGCTTGTTTCCCCAAGAATCATTTCTCCAATTTAGAATGCTAATTTATAGTAAAGTTCCTTAATGATCCAGCAGGGGGTGCTATCTAAGAAGACTTTTGGGAAGTGCTAGAGTGATACTATTTGTTTTGGAAGTGATCTAGGGACTTATGTCATTTCTTTACATTCATTCAAAATCTATTCTGCATCTAAAATGGATTTTTAATGACTATGTAAAAACTTAAATGTCATCTAGAATTGCAACATTGTTAACGAGTTTGGCAGTCAGCCTTGTCTCCAAATAATTTGCAAAAAGGAATGTTAAGAGTAGCTATTTTAGAATACTACCCTTTTGGGCTATTCCCACTCTCTTTCTCTTTTGGTTAAATGAATAATTTTACTAATTTGGTGATTATAATTATAAAATAATATTTTTATACTCCATTAAGCTATAAAGTTGCTACTCATAAAATGACTCATCAAATCCTGTGGATCGAAGGCCACAGAATATGGAACACAAATTCTTTTGAATACAATTTTATATTCAAAGTTATATTTGCCTCTAAAAATTGGTGGTCTTACTGAATCCTGCTGTTTTCTATAATCATAATTGGTTTAGCAGAGTGCCTACATTGCTAATTCCCTCATTTCTATGTTGATTAACCTATACCTAATGGATTTAGTACATACAGAGAAATGAGAAATGCAAAAGAAATTATACTGCTAGTGATTTTAAATGAACTATACATGAGACCGAGGGAGGCATGCAGGCCTACATTATTAAAATTTGAAATTAATTCCCAACTTTCCTGAGGAGAATAGCTATAGGTTAAATGATAATGATGGCAATAAAAACACATTTATACAGTGCCTTATGGCTTATACATAAATTATCTCTTTGACTCCTCCCGAGGGCCCTCTGTGGTGGATGGTTATTCCCATTTTTCAGTTACAGAAACTGAAGCTCTGAGAAGAGTTAAGATAGTAGCCCAAATCACACAGTTAACAAGTAGCAGAGCTGACGCTTAACTTTGGATCCTCTGAATTTGATTCACACGATTTCTGTGCTTTTTCTGCTTTATCCCTTTGTCCAATAGTATTCTTATATTGCAGTAGAAGGAGGGTGTGTGAAGAGCAGACAACAAGCACATTGCCTAATACAAAACCAGCAGGAGCAGCTTACAGTGGCGGAGAAGCTGTGGCGGTCACCCTTGGAAACAGCTGCTTGGTACCTCGCCATCCTCTCCTTTAAAGGCACCACCTCCTGGAGGTCTGTCACACCTTCAGTCCAGGCAGCGCTGTCTTCTGCAAATTCACGTGCAGGCTTATCAGGGCCGATAGTCACTGAAAGGAAATGCAGTATGTTCAGATACGTGTCAGGGTTTGCAAAGAAAATAGCATCGCCTTCTGAACAGCGATGACATTTAAAATATCTGGTCATAAAACAGACTGCGACAGTTCACAGTATTTTCGATGTTTCACTGTCACCTCTTTTCTTCACGTGTCAAGCAGAGCTACAAGATGCCTGTATAGGAGCATATGCTTATACAAACATGAAAAGAAAATGCTGTCCCTGCTCCTCCTCCTGCAACTATTCTAATGAGAAATAGTTATTTATTAAGTCATACACAATGTTAATCATAAACATTCCTGAAGTACTATGTGTTGGATTTAGGCTAAATGTTTTAAGAGCATTATGTCATTTACGTCTCTAACAACCTCATAAAGTGGGTGCTATTATTTTCTAAAATTCATAGGTAAGAAAACAGAGACTCAAATTAAAAAAAAAAATACTTGGCTATGATCACACAATCAACAAGTGGCAGATTTGATAGTTGACCTTATACTCTTTAGCAAGTCTAAAAATTGTTCTTTCCTTCTCTCCCCACCCCTCAACCCTCAGGAAGATAGATTTAGCTAAAATATGTGAATGCTTTGAGAATTATGGACTGTTTTTTCTTTTATTCATAGAGATGGCATATAAGAAAGAAATAATAGTACTATTGGAAAAAGCTTGTTAGCCACCCATTCATTTCAGAGAGACGATTTGCCTATTGAAGCCATCTGCCTGACAGAAATAGAGGGTAGTAGAAATTACGTACTTGGAAAAAGAGCAGAAGACTCATAGTTATTGGAAACAGAAAGGTCTTAGAGGTCACATAGCCTCACCTGGTCTAACCAGCCCCTTTTACGCATAAGGAAATATGTCTCAGAGTCTAAAAGGAACACAAGGACCCTGCGTATGATTCTCCATGGTTATTTAGTTGTGTGTGCCAGACCTGGTCTCAAAACTAGTTTTTCATATTTAATCTGGTGTTTTTGCTATCACTCTGCTTGACAGTTTACTACTTACGCTGAAAGAATATTGTAATTCCAAAATCATTTCAATCAGATCTTTGTGGGGCCAATCAGTGTATGAAATGTATATGTATGTTTATGTCTACTCATCATTCGTTCATGCCCTGCCTGTCACCTTCGGAAGGACAGTTTCTGGCGTCGTGGAGCAGAGCTCTTTGGTGTCCTTGGCTATTTGGATTGGTTTTATTTAATCTTTGTGATTAAAGAACCCAAGGTAACAGATAGCCAAGCTGCTTTCTCTACCTCCTCCTCCAGTTTCCACATTAAACCATCTTATTTAGTTGTTTGCATTTTCTATTAGTTTCTTTGAGCAGCTGAGAATGAATGTGACGCAGAAAAATTCAAAATCACTTCTGTTTTGACTCCTTGATTATTTGGTTTTCCAGAGGCACTTCTTATTAAAATACATATTTTCTGTATTTTAATTAAATTGTAAATATATTTTATTTACCATGCTTTGTAAAAGAAACAAAAAATATAAAGGAATAAGGAGTTGTGTTATTTGAACCTTGTGATTGTACAAACTCAGATGTTCACAAGTGTCAGTCATTTTTGAAGTTCACCTATCATCCAAAACCTCATTTCCATACAAAAATACACTCTTTGAATTGATTCTGATCAAAGAGATTCCTACAAACCACTGAAAGTTTTTCACATGCTGAAGAAATATATCTTCATTTTCCCCTGCATATTATCTGTCTGCAAATATGAGTTTAGTTTGTATTCAACTGTACTCTTTTTACTTTGTTGTGCATAATCACTCACAACAGGACTCCCTAAAGTTTTCCATGTTAAAATATAAATAAATTTCATTTTGTATTTTATTCATAAAATATGTCATTCTTTTATTAACCTTAACAGAAACTCAGAAGTTTGTAATTGCTAACATGTACAGTTAGTATTTACTTTTAAAATATCCAATTCTTACCATTGTTTATTTTACTGAGAAATGTCCAAGGTTAAATGTCAGAAATTCAGTAGCCTAAGTATTAAGAGATTTGGATTTCATGGCCTTGTGGACTTTTATTCTGATCACAGTAAAGACACCCATTTTCATCTCTCTCTCTCTCTCTCTCTCTCTCTCTCACCATCTCTTTTTTCTATCTCTGAATTTCTTTCTTTTTCCCCATTGGTAACTTTGCCTACTCAGAGTAGAAAACTTTTCTTGAGCTAACAATTTGTGTCCATATTGTCCCTTAACCTCTTAAGTAGATGTCTTATTGATTTTTGATTTCTTCATCTGAAAACCAGGGTGATGCTTTCTGCTCAGTGTACTGTAATGCAGTGCACCTATCTGCTCCTCCTACTTGATGCTGATGACACCTGATGTCATTCTTAAGATTGTTAAGACAGCCCCATTCTGAAGGATGTGTGGGGAAGAGATAGGAACATTGTTACCCAACCTCATAATGCACTATTTCAGAAGGTTTGAATGCAACTGAGATCGGAGAACAGTGTGAAATGAGTTCAGGCTATCTTCAGAGAAAGGAGATGTAGAAGAACAAATAAAGATGCTACTGTGATAAAATGCCTGGAAAAATAGGGAACGATGAACCTGTAATTATGCAAATCAGACAGTGGAGGAACATGCTATAAGGCTAAAGTGAAAAGGGAGAAGAGAAAAATAAAATTTAAGATGAACGTTTCTGTTAGAAAGCATTATAAATAGTAGTATTACAAAATGATTGTACTATAAATTACTCGTCTCTGAAATTTAGAGGTAATTTATTTTGCAGATGAATAAATGAAAATCCAAAGAAGTTTGGTGAATTCTCCCAAGTCTCCAGAGCTAATGGCAAAGCTGGGCCTAGAATCCATTGTACCCTAAGTAGTAAATGTTTTCTTTTATTTGACAATAAGAAAATTCCTAATCCATAGAAACTATTAATTCTTTGTACAATGGAATAAATCCTATTGTGGACATCAAAACGAGGGTTCTACAATAGGGTGATCAGATCATGGATTCTTAACTGGGAAGGTTATGGTAAAACTTTTCATGTTCAAGGAAAAAGAAAAATTCTAAATTATGCTGACACATGAAGAACTTCTGTGATAAAAGTCAGACATCCATATATCTTCTTTTTAAAATATGTTTTTATTGAATTTTTAGAGAGAGAGAAAGGGAGAGAGAAACAGAGAAACATTGATTGGCTGCCTCCTGCACCCCTATCACACCCCTACCAGGAATGTAACTCACAACCTGGGTATGTACCCTGAATCGAACTGGTGACCTTTGGGTGCACGAGATGATACTCAACCAACTGAGCCACATTGGCCAGGGCCATGTATCTTCTTTATAACACTGAAAACTAAAATTTATTAGAAAATTGGTTGCTGGAATTTTAGTTCAGTACAGAAACACATAAAGACAATTAGTAACCAAAAAAAAAAAAAAAAAGAGAGAGAGAGAACTTTAATAGGAATATAATTGTTGTGGGTGACATTAACATATCTCCCTCCATCTTTGTCCTAGAAAATTTCAAAAGTAAATGATTTGAATTATATAATCAATAGGTTTAATTTATTTTTGTCATTAAATAAATATTGATTATCTAGAATAAGCATAAAGCCTGGCCACTATGCTCCAGAGCTTTTGGTCTAGTTGGAAAGACAGATAGGCAGTTATCCCCCAAGAATTAATGGGTTTACACCACGTGAATTGGGAGCCTAGAGAGAGGACATAACCACCTGGGTGTGTGAATGAGCAGGTGGCAGGGAAGGCTCCCTGAGAAGGGGAACATCTGCACTGAAACGTGAAGGAGTTGGACGTGTGAATATGCGAAAGACAGAGATGCAGAAAGGAGATGAGGCAGCAGCATTACCAACAAATCATTTTGGGGAAATGGGGTAATGTTTTTGAGGAAAACACTGAACTCTCACCACACTGTATATTACAGAGGAATATTGGAGGGACTCAATGTATTTTTAAATGATAAAAAATCTTTAGAGAAATGTAAGTAACTCAGCAAATGATTTCAGCTGAACTTTTTAAACACAAAAATTTTAAAGTAAAAAATATTTTAATATTTATAAGACAAAAGGAAAACTGAGGAGGGACAATTATGATAAATAGGCTAAAGTGTTAATTTTCAGTAAAGAATTGAAGACGGGTCAGAAAGAAACTGCTAACATTATTGAAAATGGATAAATGACTCAAAAGAAGGATTCACATTAAAAAAAGACAGCAACTATGTATCAAGTGCTTTCTATTGGTCAGAGATCAACCATTGAATGCACTCAACCATCCTATAAGGTGGAGACAGCTTTTATTTTTTATCTCCATTTTACAGATAAGGAAACAGACGCAGAAAGGTTATAAAACTTACTCAAGGTCAGGTGGCTGGTGAGCTTCAGACCTGGACAGGGGAGCCAGGCTGTCTGCTTCAAGTTCTGTGACTTTACAACAAATCTATGCTACTTCTCAAGTGTCCAAAAAGCCAACAAATCCAAACAATCACCTTTGCCCATAAACAAATGACGGGAAATTCAAACAACAAAGAGATGCCCTTTTCTGTTGTGAATTGATTTATATTGCATATACAATAAAACATAAAACAGTCCCAGATAGCTCTCTAGTGTGATTATGTCTCAAGAAATTCTGAGGTTTAATAGTAATTTGAACTCCTGAGCAGAAAAACAAGAATTTTATGATTGTTTTCGTTTTGAAAATTTCTAACATCAATTCAAGAAGCCTTTATTTAATCAGAACTAAGAGCAAAGCAGAGTGAGTCAAATGGAAGCTCACAAAGCTGAGGTGAGTATAGACACAGGCTTCAAGAATGTAAGCACACTTTCCGTGACGCATCGATAGCCTCACTATGATATTCTGGATGCATTATGAAGAAGTCAACTGTTTCGTACTTGGGAAATTGATTTAGAACTAACTTGGGAGAGTGATGAACTAAATTCCATCAGATATAAATCTATGAGCTATAGCCCAGCTCAGATTTGTGCACAGGATATCATTCCAAAGGACATATCTTAGGCTCAGAGCCATAAGCATGGATACACATTCTATAATTCTTTAATATTTGCATATCCCTTAGCTAATAATAAAATTCATCCCTTTTAAACATTAAAAATGCTGCTGCCAATTCAAATTTGTAATCAATTTGAGTTTTATATATTTTACCCTCATTTGAATACTATAAAACCAAGAAATGGATGGAGAATAAAATGAAAGAGCAAGTTGTATAGTGTAATCTTGTGCATTGATTTACAGTTCTTTTAAAAAAAAAACATGGAGAGGAAGGGCAAAGAGTAAAATGAATGGAAGTATGTATGCCATGACAGCATAAAAACTATATTATGGCATCCATCCAGCATATGAACACAGCAAATCATATTCCATTTATTAAACTAGCTTCCCTATGATCCTATTGTCCCCATATGCATTGTGTTATTGAGTGTATACCTGTCACCTTCCCAAAAATCCATCTCTTCATCTGATCACCATACTTTATACATTAACAAAAACAGACCTCTGAGGGTAATAAAAAAGATTAGTCTTGCTTCCTTAGTGACCCTTCCTTAACCAGTATTCTCCCAGTTAACTGGATATTAGAGGTGATCCTGCACATCTGGTTGTCTTTAAGAGGAAGAATTCAGCATGTGGTAGGCAATATTTTGGTTTTCCAATGTTTACACTCTTATCCTCAGAATCTGTAAACATGTCAGTGTACATGGCAAATGGGACTTTGCAGATGTGATTAGGTTAAGGATATTGAGATGTGGAAGTGTCTTGGATTATCCACGTGGGTTCAATGTAATCCCAAGGGTCCTCATAAGTGAATGAAAGAGGCAGCAGAGTCAGAGTCAGAAAGGAGGAGAGGGAGAGAGAGCAGAAGGGGGGGTTGGGAACAGAAAGAGGGGGAGAGAGAGAGAGAGAGAGAGAGAGAGAGAGAGAGAGAGAGAGAGATATGCAGGTTCTACCCTGCTGGCTTTCAAGGAAAAGTCCTTCTAGAAGCTGAAAAAGACAAGACAACAGACCCCAGACCTCCCAATCCCCCAACTCCTGGAAGGACCTTAGCCCAGCCAACACCTTGATTTTGGCCCAATGAAACTAATTTTGGACTTTGGACCTCCAGAACTATAATATAATAGATTTGTTCTGTTGTAGCTACTACAGTTTGTGATAATTTATTACAGCAACAATAGGAAACTAACACAGGTATCCACTGTACACATACCTACACCTGTACAAGTCAGAAATCACTATAAGGTAAATTTTTAAAGGCATATTTTAGTTCCAGCTCTCTCCAATCTCACAGATTTATATATTCAAACTACTCAGTGATGGGAAACATCTTTGAAGTTATTCTTCATGTCCCAAAGAAGAAATGTCCACCTACTTATAAATAAGATGCAATTTAAATGTCCATGGTTCTAATCTCTCTGAGTAACAGAAATGCCATTTCTAATTGTAATAAGTCTTGTTATATAAATGAACATAATTTAGTCAGAAATTATGTAATCATTAGTACATTTAACATTGCTAGTTTGGGCTTTGGAAAATTTAATCATATTACTATTAAATATTTTTAAATTAATTGTCCAGTTTAAAGAACTGGCCAGTGAAAGAAATCAATAATTGAAAAAAAAAATGACTTCAATTTCTTTGAAATGGCCAAATAAATTAGAACCACTAAATGCCTGTAGATGATGCATATTTTTACAGCATAAGTCTCTTGTTGGACATTTCCCTAATACAATCAGACTTAGAGTGCATCATAATAATGATAACTGTCTGTTAATGAATGTCAATTATGTGTTAATCATTTTACATGTATTATCCCACTAATTCTTATAACAACCTACTGATAGGTAGTGGTATTTCCATTTTACTGAAAAGGAAAGTAACATTCCAAAGGAAAAAATCATACATTAAGTGGCTAAGCCTGGAATTGAGTTCAGGAATTTCTGAATACAAGACTATTCAACTCTTCATAGTCACTTTATGTAAGTACTAGAGGCCTGATGCACGAAAATTCGTGCAAGAGTAGGCCTTCCTTCCCCTGGCTGCCGGCACCGGCTTCCCTCCAGCACCCAGGACCCAGGCTGCTTCCCTCCTCCGGCCGCCCGCAGGCACCCAGGACCTGGGATGGCTTCCCTCTGGCCCGGATTCATCAGGAAGGACGTCCAGAATGACGTCCGGTCTAATTAGCATATTACTCTTTTATTATTATAGATATCTTCATTAAAATATAACATTTTATTACAAAGTAGATTTTTAAAGGTATAACCATCTTTTCTGCTTCATGAACACCTATACACAAATCCTTTCTAGATATTATTTATTTCAAATATCTAGGGACAAATCAAAGGGAAACTAATAAGCTGAATTTTTATGGCTCTAAGTGGCTCCTTTTTTGTCCTTAGAAACTTACGTTTTGAATTAGAAATCAAAGCAAAATTTGTAGTTATATTTTTTTGGTCACTGTGGAGCTCAAACTTGAAACAGAGTTAGGCCTTAGTACAAATGACAGGCATAGGGATGAACTTCACTATAAAGGACAGAAAATGCAAAACTAGGACTACTGCTCTCATTTTCTATTGATCTGTTCTGCCCTAGGGCATGGGAGGTGGTGTCATGCTTCCATCAAAGTGTTCTATTGTTTAAATTTGCATTCCAGGTATACAATGAGGGTATTTGATAATCTTTCTTCTAAAGGCTTTAGTCATACATTCAATAAACATCTACTGTCTATCTACTATTGGCCAAGCAGAATGCTCAGGAGTGCGTATTAATTAATCACCATTATATTCCATTCTGCTCTACTTGAAAAGAGAAGAAAAGAAAAACACCAGAGAGAACTTCAATAAATATAGTATCCTAAGGAGCATTGATCTGGCCTTATCTCTAAAAAAAAAAAAAAAAAATACACATGTTGCATCATTTCACCAAGCTGACTTCTGGATAGAACAAGTTTCCAGGTGGCTGGCCCTGCTAAGGAAGTTGGCTTGTCTGAAGAAACACCAAAATGGAGCTCTCATTAAGAGGGGAATCTTGAGGGACTTGGTGGCTTATACTTCCACTCCCTGCCCCCAAAATCACATTTATTTATATAGAGGTGAAATCAGATTAAAATGGATAAAGCCCAATCAGATTCAATGGGTTGAAAAGTCACTTACATGTAGCTTCATAGTGAGTCAATTTCTTTTCAGATTGTTCCCACTTATTCCAGGCAGTGAGTAATTCCCCCGGCTATGCTCTTCCAATATTTAAAAATTATACTTCCATTTGTATTACTTAACTAGAGGCCCGATGCACGAAATTCATGCAAGGAGCTCGGCCCTCACAGCCCTGGCTGCCTAATGGCCTCAGCTGCCTCGTGGCCCTGTGGCCCCAAGGCCCCACCCACTGGTCATTCCGGAAGGTTGTTCCGGAAGGTTGTTCTGCCGTCTGGTCTAATTAGCACATTAGCTCTTTATTATATAGGATACTTTTTAGTATATCTCTGAGTCCCTCTGTCTTCCCCAATTCTCTCATCTTCCACCAACATGCAAGCTCCTCCAACACTGGCCCGAAAGAAACTAATTTTGTAAACCTGTTTTACACTAGGTTCTGTCTTGGGCACTTTATATTGGAGGAGGCAGACCCGCAGGGAGATTAACCCTCACATCTGGACACAGAAGCTTCTATCTCTGACAATTTTGGTTTTAAGCAAATTGCTTAACCTCTCTAAGCCTCCTTCTTATCCTATATAATGAGAATGATAAGAACCTATGATTGCCTGTGAGGACTGAAGGAGATCTCACAAAAATAAAGAGTTTTACATAGTACCTTGCACATAGGAAATAATAAATGCTCACTAGGTTATTTTATACTGTAGGTATTATCATCCAGGTAATCTGAGATGATAAAAGTCTGAGAAGTAGAAAAGTTACAAAAATTTTCCAAAATTCAAAGTTACTAAGTAGCAAGGATAGGGCCTGACTCAGGTCTGTCTGGATCTAAAGCCTTTTGTAAGAATGTTCCATTCCTCTTTATAAGCCAAGTATAGACCATGTTCCCTGAAACAAGGAAAACACAATAAATCATGAAAGAATAGACAATTATACATTGAGAATGGGGCAAAGAAAATGGCATAGTCCTACTCATATGGCCACCGGGATGGAGAAAGTATATAAAAGAGAAGAAATTACTAACTCAATGTATATGACATTCAAAGATTTGGTTTTCTGTGTTTTGGACACTGTAGCAACATGGAAATGCTTTGAAAATATAAAATTCATTAAAAATCACCCTAATGTATCATGCATTAGGGGCAGATCTGCTCTTCTGTCCCCCAAGCAGTTCCTGACATTTTCTCCTACACTATATATTTTAGGTTAAATCATGAAACCATCACTCAAAGTTATTCACATTTTTCATTTCCCTATGGGGCCTCTGAGCAGTGAGTTTGGCACAGTGAATCCCGGCCTGGACCAGCCAGGTGGTGATGACGAGGCCACTCCCCAGGTCTGCTGGCCTTCTTGCTGCCTACGGGAGGCAAAGAGAAGGGTCTTGGACTCAAAATTTTTTATCCATGCCACTATTGCTGTACAAAACCACACTGTGAGGATGTGGTACATATACACAATGGAATACTCCTCAGTCATAAGAAAAGATGAAACACTGCCATTTGCAACAACATGGGTGGATCTTGAGAGTATCATGCTGAGTAAAATAAATCAGACTGAAAAAGTCAAAATTTATATGATTGCACTCATATATGGTCTATAAAACTGAGAGCCACAAATGAACAAAAGAATAAACAAACAAAAAAACTCATTGATACAGACAACAGGATGGTGGTTGCCAGAGAGGAATAAGGTGGGGGAGGTAGAAGAAGGTAAAGAAAGTCAAATATATGATGCTGGAAGGAAAGTAAACTTGGGGTGATGATCACTCAATACAATATACAGATGATGTATTATAATACTGTACACGTGAATCTTACATAATCTCATTAACCAATGTCACTTCAATAAATATAATAAAATATTTAAAAAGTACATTATTAGAACACCCTGAAATTAAGAGGTGTTTTTATATTTGATTAGTTTGAATATAGGTATTCTTTCAATTTAATTTGAATATTCTGTTTAAATTGTCATTCCTTTCTTCCTAAAGTCTCTGTTCTAGAAAACCCCCAAATTTCATATCATTTTGCATTATTCCACCTCTCCCTGAGTTGTTACTTCTTTGATATAACTTATTTTCCTCACCTATTATTTGCTACCATATTCCTTTTTTACTCCGACTGCTTCATTTCTGTGTGTCCTTTTTTCCAACCTTGCCCGTGATTCCCACCTCTCCAAATCCTCCTTCGCCTGTGGCTCAGTGATTTGTGGGAAGTGCATTTGTGAGGATAATATTATCCTCTTTCTGTTTTTTCTAGGCTGGAACTTGAGAAATGGCAAGCAAATGTGCTCATTCCTTCAGCCAGAGAAAGTCCTCAAAGGAAGTCTGTGATTGGCAGCAAATGGTCATGCCTCTGAAAGGCATGGCAGGAACAGACGGGTTAAAACATCCACGAGCACCTCTAAAACCATCAGGGCCTCGGAAACACAGAAAGGGATTTCATTCTGGGGTCAGAGCAATTTGTTGATAGATGGAGATGACTCATGCATACTAGCTCAGAATCTGTCTTTCCCTAAAATGATGCATTTCTGCCTCTCACCGGCTTTGTGAAACTCCATAGGAAGCTGGTTCAGGTTTACTGAACTGTTTTGTTCGGTTCCAAGTATGCTTTTTGGAAACTAATAGATCAAAAACAAACAACAGTAATGTAATAATTTGCTTTAATAATGTGCAGCTTTGTAAAACATCTCCCCGTCATGCCCACCTTTACATAGGCAGGGGTAAGGAAGTTAATTACTGACTATTACTTTAAATAAGTTTGTACTAGTTGCATTCTGGTTTTCAGGTCTGTTTTTAGGAATTCCTCAATTCTTCACCGTCTTTCCAGCTTTCACCTCTCTACCAAGGTTAATATTTGAAATGTATTCTGCCAGATATTAAAGGAAAAGCCAAGTCATCAAATTCTGACTCTGACTTAGACAATTGTTACTGTGCCAGCTTTCCTTCTACTAATCATTCTTTTCCTTTGAATAATAAAATGTACTTAATTGGATCTGTCTTTTGTCTTAGAGAAATCCAGTCTCTGAATTTACACAGTTTTCAGTGACCTTAAGTAAGTCTTTCTTTAAAATGCTTTTCTGCCTAAGTCCACAAGCGGCCGCATACTGAGATATGTTTTTCTTTTGAACTTAGTGGCTGATAAACTTGATCAAAGAAGGGAAACCACATTACTCCTACATATTTTCTTTACTGAACATTATTTGGAAAAGCTAAGCAATCAAGGAGTAAAGTGAAAATGCTTAAATAATGCAACATGTTGCTTGGTGAATACTGACTCCTCTGGGAGTCAAGTCACTTTCAGAACATGATGCACTTAGAAACATTCTACCTAAAGAACTGAAGCCTCTCAAAACTTTGTGGTCTTTCATCATTTAATCTTGGGTAGAAATATAAAACTGCTAAGTTAAGCAAAAATGTTAAGAATCCATGTAAGATATACTGTTTGTTTGTTTTTTTACCAAAACTATAGGTTCATCTAAAGTGCTCTAAAATGAAAGGTAATTGGCATCTTATTAAAATGTTTGTACTCTCACAACTGCATTCTGATTTCTGTCCCTATAATTGTAGAGGACACGGTAATGCTGTATACATTTTGGAATCTTTTAAATTTAGAACAGAATGCTTATAAGTTAAAGCTATCATAATTTTAAAGGATCAAAATTCCAAATCAGGTCAGGTCCTGGCTTATTCTCCCTATCACCATTAACATGCCCTAAATACCCTTTGCATCCAAAAGCAGCCTGTAATTTCAAAAGAAAGAGATGATGTCAGATTCCTAATGATACCAGGAACAGTCCAAAGAGTGGAAGTAATTTAATCGTCCCCTCTGCTTAAGAAACACGTGGATTACATAGTTAGTCAGTTTCATCATCCCTTAATTTATTTATAGTTATTTATCTTTTAAAAATTTGGCATTGGCACTTGTTTCTTTTACTTCAGACTCAAAACCTAATCCTGTAAGTGCAGCCTAAGTGGAGACATTCAGTTCACGCTGCTTATCTCGCTCCTGTGTTTAAAGGACGAAGTGGAAAAATCATCCTTGAAATGTTATTCAGTTGGAAATTTGCTCCTTTCCCAGCACATTAAGATAGTAAATCTGTGAACAACAAAGAATTTAATGAAAACTTGCAAACTACAGTTGTCCTAGACCAGTGGTCGGCAAACTCATTAGTCCACAGAGCCAAATATCAACAGTACAACGATTGAAATTTCTTTTCAGAGCCAAAATTTTTAAACTTAAACTATATAGGTAGGTACATTGTTATTAACTTAATTAGGGTACTCCTAAGCTGGCCTTTGCTAAATACTCAAGGGGCCAAAGAGCCGCATGTGGCTCGCAAGCCGCAGTTTGCTGACCACGGTCCTAGACCAATTTTATTTAAACACAAGTATAGTAGAAGGTGAGAGGAGGGAAGTGGGGTGGTGAAATGTAAAAAGCAATTAATATATATATATATATATATATATATATATATATACACACACACACACATATATATATATATACACACACACACACACACACACACACACAGGATGGGGCCAAAGTAGGTTTATAGTTGTGAGTACACGAAACAGAGTTCATTCTTGTATTATTACTTATGAATCATTTTATTATTTTCCATACAAACAACTGTAAACCTACTTTTACCCCACCCTGTATATGTATACACACACATTGGGCTTCTTTGTAAAATTCCATTTGAACCTATGCTTTCACAGCTTTAATATAGAATCACTTTGTTGGGCTGGTGTTGCTCAGTGGTTGAGCATCAACCTATAAACCAGGAGGTCATGGTTTGATTCCTGGTCAGGGCACATGCCCGGGTTGCAGGCTCGCTCCCTGGTAGGGAGCATGCAGGAGGCAGCCAATTGATGATTCTCTCTTATCATTGATGTTTCTATTGCTCACTCTCCCTTCCTCTCTGGAATCAATATAAATATATAGTTAAAAAAATAGAATCACTTAGACTATTCCTTGTAGGTACCAAAAACCTTGATTGGATGGAGAAGTCACTTCAACTAAGTGTGACCTCCCGCTGCATTAGGACAACTCACCCGAAAGAGAACTTGGACTCCAAAGTGAAGCATCTCCTCATTTGTCTTTAAAGATGATCATTAAGATTTTAGACACTTAACTACAACTAGAAGTTATCCACCACTAGCAAGGACTCAACAGCAGTTTTCATTTCTTAAGTCTTCCTGCATAATCATACTCTACCATGATTTCAGTCAAGTAATCTCTTAGCCTCGTCAGTTTGCAAAATGGCAACACATAGATTGTGAATATGGGAGGATAGCCACCACACAGTGTTCAGAAATGCTGCGTACAGGCCCCTACATGGGGAGTAGGAAAAATGCATTTAAGTAAAGCATTTCTAAGAATGATATGCATGCACTTTCTCTAACAACGAGAGGCAGAGCCTTTCCTAACATTTTTGCAGAACTGGCTATTAAATTTTCATTATTACCTGGAACTGAAATTCCTAGATTGCCTGCCAAGAAGCACACTGACAGTTGAGATTAAAGTGGCCAACTTCATAAGAATTTAAGATTTAACATCACGACTTATACACAGTACATGCCCATTAAGCGTTTATTGAATGAATTTGTCTTGAAATAAAATTGCAAACCCCAATGCCCATCTTTTTATGGTTCCTGCTGACAGATTTTGTTACCTTCTCTCTCCTACTTCTTTTTAAAGAGTAGAAAATAAGTTCCAAATTCTGCAACAGAAGTTATTTAAACAGTACAGAGAAGTTATGTGGGATTTGGGATTAGATCTTCCAGGAGGGAGCAAAAAATAAATTTCTTGCCTGTGAACCTGTGAGTCTCCCACAACGAAATCCAGCTCATCACCAAAAATGCTCAGCAGGATATCCCATGAGCAGGTGAAAATTAGAATTGCACAAAAGTGTTTGCTTGGAAAGTGAAACCAGTCAACTTTGGGCTTTCCACCAAACTTAACTTCTGCCAGAAATTCTCTTGTTTCTACATATCTGCTATAAGCAATTAGAAAAGTGTTGTAACTAAAAAAAAAAAAAAAATCTAAATACATTCATGTCTCCATCACAGCTCAGTCCCAAAGAAAAGAACTAGCCTCTTTAGCTTAGTGGGCCAAGTCTAGGCATAACATCTAAACACCAACACACACACAGACACTCACAGGCACACGCCACTCTTCCATGGAGGGCCATTTCATTATAAGTAGTATCCTACTTGATTTGCAAGATCTAGGAGGAAGACCTCAGTAGGTTTTCAGGGTGTCCCAGTGCACTCTTGTGTTGGAAGCCAACCACAAAAAACAGATGCGGCAAAAAGCCCTAGGTCCTATTCTCCAGCAGTACAGGCCTGAGGAAAATGTCATAAACTTCACCAAGCCTGACACTTGCTATTACAGAAATATCTTAAAAGGAGAAATTGAAAGTGCTGATGCTTTAAAGCACTTTCTGCATTGTTCTTTATAAAATCTCAAATTTGAGTGTGGAGTTGCTATGTGGCTTAGAACAGACACAAACACCACTCATCTGTCACGACCAGTCTCTTGAAACACACACACACACACACACACACACACAGGTGTGGGCGCGCACACACATGCAATTTCTAACACCCAACCATGTAAAGTCTCAAGGGCTCCATCCCTAGTCTTCTGTTTTTGTCTTACCACACACAATCCATCAGCTCTTAGCTTCATCCATATTACACCCAAAATATATATCAAGTAACTATTTAATCCCTAGTCTTATATTGTCAAATCTTTTACAATTTAACATGGCTTTTAATTCTTTAACATTATGCACAAACTTGTTTCCACTCTCAAAATTTTAAGTCATATATTAGAATAGAAAACATCTGAGCTTGTCAGGAATAATGGTAAATGTGATAAGGAGTCAATTAAAAGTGAATAAAATGATTGTTGAGTATTAGCATATCTATCTATCTATCTATCTATCTATCTATCTATCTATCTATCTCTATATAAATGGAGAGAGAGAGAGAGGGGGAGAATGAAAGTGAGAGAGAGAGAGAGAGAGAGTGAGAGAGAGAGAGAGAGAGAGACAGACATGAATTTGTTGTTCCACTTACTTATGCATCCATTGGTTGCTTCTTGTATGTGCCTTGACTAGGGATCAAACCCACAACCTTGGCATATTGGGGTGATGCCCCAACCAACTGAGCTAGCCGGCCAGGGCCTAAACTGGCTTTTGGTGAGGTGGATTTAGCTCAGGCATGTGGGAACAAATGAAACCCGGGGTCAATGGAAGTTCTATTGCAGCTGACAATGGAACCCAGACTGAGTGGCATTAGGTGTAGCCTGGTTCCTTTAGTCTGAGACCTATCCCTGAATCCTGGAGTCAGGAGCCCTTAATACCAGGTCTCCAACACTCCTAAACTGTTCTTGGCCTTAGTTTTGAAATATATGTCCTAGTCCATCACAGGCTTCATCCTGTCTTGTCCCAAGTCCTCCTTACTTCTGATCTTTGTTTTATTTTCCTGCTCATAGCTGAGCTTCATAGCTCAAACTTGATGCACTGGACCATTTCACGGGCTCATGATCTTTTGCTTTCTCTTTAACTATTGGATTCTTCTTTACCTTTGCTGATGTAGATTCCCTTGATAAACAGTCTGGGACCCAAAGCCCCATCTTTCAGTGCCTCACTTCTGAGTGAGAGCTCTCCTTCCACCTTTGCTCAGACATTGTGGATGGATCCAAGATACAGAGAGAGGAGGCAGATAAAGCAAAGGGGCTGATGTGCAGGATGTGTTGAGAATGGGGAGATTATGCTGAAGGTCAAGATCAGTTTTAGTTGAAAAGAAAGAAAACTATGCTCTGAGAGAACATTTTGAGAGTCCAAGAACTAAGTAAAAGTAATGACAAGGTCCAATATGTGGCTATATGCAGCTCTATCAGTAAGGAGACAGTCATTAGGGTTGAGATGGTTGAAGAATTCAGTTTCTTCAAGTAATATGATGTTGATATCACCAGGATAACAGGAAGGTTATTAGTTTCAAGTGTTGAAATGATTATAATAGAAAGAGGGTACTTAATAGGTTTCTAACTCTAGAGAGGACAGAAATTTAATTTGAACTTGAGGTATCCTTTAACAACACAGAACAACCTATTAAATCAGGTAGACAATTTTCTCTCTTAAACAACTTCTTTTAGTGCTGTTATTTTGAATGTTCAACATCTAGAATAATTTGGAGATTTATATTATCTGGGATAGCTTTGTGCTTTATATTATTTTCTTGCTTTCTGGAAAAGAGATCATGGTTATTATATTATACTAGCCTCAAATGTTAAATAATAATAATGATGACAATAACAGCAAATGCTTATAAAGCACTTACTATGTACCAGGCACAATTCTTTTAATCATTTTACAGATATGAATTTATTTAAACTCAAAACAACCCTATGGAATGGATACTATAAGTATCTTCATTTTCAGATGAGAAAATAAGCACAGTGATGTCAAGTAATTTGCCCAAGGTCAAATAGTATGTGAATGTTGTAGACAGAATTCAAACCCACTCTGGTTCCAAAGTGTGTGTTCAACTAATTAGGTTTACCTAACAGCACCAAGTGTTACATGGGGTTCATTTGGAATTGATTCTGGCACTAGGAGGTGATGATTTTGTGATTCTGGTCAACTGAGACCACTTCATACAGCTTAAGGATATTTATAGTTCTGGGGTTAAGAAATATATTCCAAAGGTCTTTAATGGAAATGAGACTTTAAAAAAAATGGTGGGGGGTGGGGGAGAGAAAGGGAGAAAGAACAGCTCATAATTTGTGAAATTTTTCTAATTTTAAGAATTTCAGATTAATCAAAATATAAAGAAATATAAAGATGGCATCAATAATGAAATTGTATATATCAACTCCTGGAACTCCTTTTATATATCTATCCATAGGAGAATAATTCTGTAGAAAATGTTGATCATTATTATTATTAGTAGTAATAGTATTGTATGTAGATGTAGTTTGACATTTTATCAATACAAATGTTCACAAAATTCTGTGTTAGGCTCTCTATACAATGTTACATAAAGGGTAAAAAGAGCTGTATTTATAGATAATATTGTGGTTACTGGTTGTTGTTTGAGGACTACTAACCTTTCTTTGAATATCCAAGTGACTGAAAATATGAACTAGAGAATAATATGGAGACACAGGTAAACCACAATTTACAGAAAAGAGTATGTACATATACATATATACGGACACTATGCATATATATGTATATACATAAGCACAATGGAGCATAATTGAAAGAAATGGTTCTATAACATCATGACATAGTCAAGAAGCTGAGGCCAGTGGTTTGAATGAAGTAAACGAAAAGAGGTGAAAATTGAAGTCTGAGATCATTTATTGCTTCTGTTTAAAGGGTGGGGTATTAAAAACTATAAATATAGTTTTGAATTGACAATTACAGTAGCTGGACTAGATTTTTTTCAGGAAAAACAAAGATTGTAACTTAAACACAAACACATGCCTTCTTTTCAACTTTCATTTCTCTGATATTTGACAGCGTAAAAGTTGGGGCTGTTGTCCAGCTCCAGATGACGAATGGATGACGAATCCTGAAATTATTCCCATTCCAGAATGAGTCAGTAACCGAAGCAGACATGCACTAAGAGTTACATTCCTAAAAATAAATGCTTTTGAGTCTTTGGGGACTCAAGGGGCAAGCATACTTTCTACTGAAGAAGTTAGACTGTAATGAGTTTCTGTTCCCACTCTGATTACCTGGGATGGTACTGCGGACAGAAAAAGTGAGCCGCTGATTGCATCAGCTGCTCTGCCTTTGGCACCCCAGCTCTAGCCTGTGTTCCAACTGCAAACTGCCACAGGGCTTCACCCTCCTACATCGCCAATACCCGCTTTCCACCTTACCCAGTCCTCAGGAGGATGGCTCAGGCTCCACAGACGCAGAGATGGTGAATTTTAACTAATGCTCCTAGCTGGGCTGATAATCCTTTAATAACATCAAATAAACATACTTTATTCTTGTCCCTTCCCCAGAATGTTTTAACTTAACAATATGACCCTTGTGTCCACAGTCAAAAATTCTAACTTACAAAACAGACCAGTTAAATAGGTAATCCATACCTTTACAAAAAGATGTTTCACTGTTTTCCTGAAACACAATAGTTACTAAAAATATCTTTTAATTATTTGACAAAAAAGATTACTGGTTAGATAAAATAAAGCTGAGTTCTTATAAGGACAGCAGTCATTAAAAAAACAAAAACAAAATAATCAACAACAACAGAGATATTAATAAAGTATCTCCCAAGTTATAATGCATTTCAATGGGGAAATGTGACTTTATTTATAAATATTTAATATATATATTTTTTTAAAAAGACAGCTACTTTCTAATATGATGTCTATCTATATTTTATTTCAATGATATTAAGTTCCCATGAACTACAAAACAAAAGGATAATTGTTATTTGAACATTATTTTTCTTCAGTTTGCGTTTATTAAACTTTAAATCAACAACATTGAGAACATGTTTTATAACCATTTAAAATGCTGGGTTTTGCTTTTAAAATTAATGGTGATGTGCATCCCCCCACCAGCTTTCTTGTGTTAGTAACTACCGAGTTAACATATTTAAAAATACACATGTTGATATATTCATATTTTTGCTATTAAATCTTTGACTAACAGAGTAACTTCCCCAAATAAATTCTTTTAGTATTGTATTTATTTGAACTCGTGTATGCCTGAAGCAATTTGGCAATTATTTACTTTTGAACAGTCAAACATATCTAAAGCATTCAGTTCACCAGGCAACAAGGTATATCCTGCATATAATTAGAAAAAAAATGTGAAAGACAAAAACCTACTTGAAAGTTTGCACAAAAGAAAAGAGAAAAATGATGTGTCCAATGACTAGATAGTGGGGGTTGGGAGAAGAGCTCATCTAACAGAGAAGATGAGCAACTTAAATACTTAGTAAAATTAAAAAATAAACCAACCAACATTTAAAAAAGTCTTAACTGAATATGTGGATCAGGTCTCCTTTTCCACAATTTACCCTGATTTTAAGAAAAACATGAAATGCAAAATAAAAAGCTACAAATGAAAAACAAACAGGTTTTATCAAGGCGTACTTCAAAATGTATCCCGTCATGGGGGTAAAGTGAGGTTGAGTTGATGTTATGGTACAAAGATTTGCAGAATAGCATATAACACTCAAATATAAGTCAGCAGAGTTTGTTTCTAGTTTTTTTTTGCTTAAATCTTATGAGCTACTATTTAATGTTTCCACGATGCAGTTTTCTTATCTAGAAATTAAATTGTTGAACCAAATCATCACTGAGTTTCTTTGGGTTATCTATGCAATAAATTCCTTTTAGCCTTGGTGACAGTTTGAGAAGCCAGGAATTTGGATTTCCTATTGTGCTGCTCACTGACAGACATTATTTAGGCCCATAAATTCCTAAGATGTCATCAAATTTGTGTCAAAACTGATATAAATGATGCATTAAATTCGCTGATTTTCAACTTTTTTAAGAAAACAAAACCTTTGCTCTTTCCATTGCCTATTGTCATTGTTCTTTGTGCTTTTACTGAACATATTGTATCAATGAAAAAATACTCAGGTAAGTTAAATTTGTAAGAGATGGATTCCAATGATTAGGAAAATGAATAGTATGAAATTTTTACTACAGAGCTCATAGGTAGCATTTAAAAGAAGGAAAAGAGACATTATGGACACAGGTGGTATAAGAATAAATAAATATTTGGTATTTACCCCTGTTCCTGGCACAGAGCTCCTAAACCCCTTGGAATCTCCTAAGTGCTAGTGTCCTGAGATGCTAATGAATGACTCCTGGCCTCTTGTGGGAGCAGGTTGAGGAACAGAAATGGCTCCAGGATGAGCCCCTGTGGCCAGAAAAACCAATCAAATGATTAAAACATTCAACCCCATTTCCTACCTCTGAGAAGAGGACAGGGCTAGCAATTGAATCCAGTCACCAAAGACCAATGATTTAGTCAATCATCCTAGGTAATGAAACTTTGATTAAAAATCCAAAACGGTTTGGGGAACTTCCAGGTTGGTGAATGTATTGATGGGTGACAAGCTCACAGAGGGTATGGAAGCTCTGGGCTTCCTCCCTCTCACCCCAAATTTGGCTGCTCCTGAGTCATACTCTAAATTGGAGGCTGAAGTGAGGGAATCTGTGGGGTCCGCTTTAACCATGGGAGCTAGTGTGAGAATTGAATTGTTGTACACCCAGTTGGTGTCAGAGAATTGGAGAATTAGAAGTGATGTCAGGAAAAAGAACGGACATATCACATAGTTGTATAAAGACCAAGAACCTAAATGGAATAAATCAGAGTTCTAAAAGAGTCATTTCTGAATCAGAAAAGTCTTAAGTTACCCACCATTCTGCAAGGGATGAACCTGTCATTTGAACGAGCGAGTGTTTGTTTCAGAGGCAGGAAAAACAAATTACAATTTAATTAAATTTCAAAGTGTAATTTGAATGCTTTCAAAAAAGAAGGTGGGAAGCAAATAAAAAGGACAACGTAATGTCAATTAAATTCTGTCCAATCAAAAATTTTGGAATTACACTGCCAGACACTTATTAATTATCTGTCCTGCTCTATAAATCACTGAATTTAGACATGACCCCCAGCTATCAAACAGGTCTTACAAAATGGTCTCTTAATGCTCAGATGTGTGTATGTGTGTGTGTGTGTGACAGAGAGAGAGAGAGACACACACACACAGACAAACGACAGACAGACAAAGAAAGAAGAGAGGAAATATCAGTTTCCAGTACCAAGCTTACCAAGGGAGTCCAACCCCAAATTGCCTCATCATAAGTAATATTTTACCAAACAAGTAAAAGGAATATTAATGTGCTGAAGTCTTTCCATTGTGGTAAATATAAGTGAGAGGAAGAATGCTGGAATTATTAAACAGCAGACAGCTCTCAATGATAAACATCAGTAAATGATCCATGAACTCTCTGGGCCTTTTACCCAAAAGTAAATCGGAGGAAAGGCAACCCGCCCTCTCTTCCTCAAATCACGGGAGACTTGAGGCCCATGTTGATATGTTCACATGATCACTTTCTGAAGGAAAACTCTCCATGATCATTAAGAAATGTCTATCTTTATTTTCCAGGTGGTTGAGGGAAGCTGTAACTTAAAGATGCCCAACACTGGATGAAAGCAGAAACATTGACTCAAAACTCTAAATTCCACTTTCCCCAAGCAGCTGGCACTTTGCCTTATTGCAGACATCTGAAGTGCTGACTGACTTTAAAAAATGCCTTTAGTTGTTCATTTCCCTGTTAACAGTAAGAAGGTAAAATATCTATATTAGAAGACATGTAGAGAAATATTTAAGGGTAGGATGCAAGACTTTCTCATTTCTCATCCGATATTTTTTGCCACTCAATGGTCATATTTTTAAAACTCAAAACAGGTGCTCTTTCATGTGAAAATTCATGGCTCTCAATGCAGCAGAGGTAAATATTTTACTCGTCCTTTGGCAACCTGCACATACAATTTTAAAATAATTCAAACAGCCTACAGCTCATCAGTGACCAAAAAGAGCTCTGGTAAAAATAAAATATCTTTTTGTTCAGCACCAGCTGGCTAAATTTAAACCCTGGATTATGTAATCTTAAAGTGTCCTTGCTTTTAGTTGGTGTGTTAAGAGATTCTGTTATAGTGTCTCTCCCAAATCACTTCAGTCTCTAACATCTAAACACTTACAGCACAAAACCAAATTAAGGTGTTCACAGGCAATTGAAGACAGAAAAAATCCATTTGAAATAGTATGTAGGTCATGATACCTTTAAAGTAAAATCTCAGTCTCCTCTCTTTAAGTTTGTAGTTACTATAATTAGGGCTGGCAGATCCAACTGGCAGTGCTTTTCTTAATTCTGCAAAACATGTAAGAACCTGATTCTTTAATCCTTACTCCAGTAAGACTCCCAGAGGAGATGAGACTGTGGCTGGAGCAGTAAGTACAAAACTGAACCATGGTTGGTGAAGGAATAATTTTCATACATTGCTCTGAGCCAGATGCAACAGTTGAAAATATTTAAAACTCTTCCATTCCCTCACCAAATTCTAAGAAATACAGTTATGTTTTTAAATATATTCATCGCATATATTATCAATTTATGCTCAGAAAAGATAAACTCTTCAGTTTTCCCCTTTAGCCACAAGTTGAAGTACAATTTTCACTCATGACTATTTATCAAGTTTGGCTTATTATTCTTCCATACTAAATATGAAAAATGCTAATTTTGCAAAGAGATGAACATATGAAGACCTAAATTCAACAATACAAAGTAATGCTAAATATTGTCATAGAAACAAAACCCAAATTGAATATTTTCTTTTATAACAAGTACAACTGGACCCATGATTTTCATTGATCTTAAGCAATCAGCAAGAACATTTTACAACCCTGGAAGGAGACACATATCAATGACTATATTACACATACCTTTTGTAATATTTAGACTTCACCAAGTTCGTGGAAAATATATATATATATCTTTACAGTTCTTCACAGACTAGTTTCCTCCCTTGTTTCCTGTACAGCAAGTTTCCCAGTCCCCTGAAAGCAATCGGTGGAGTGGAGGCCTGCTCCACTGAAGGGTCTGACAAGCAAGTAGATGGGAAGTAGATGGGACGCTGAATTTATTTTAGCCCTGTGTCTAAAGGATGCAAGTTGGCACCTATTTTTAGGAACTGAGCTGAGTATAGGTGGGGCCTGAGTCAACCACTCTTTTCAGAAGTGAGTCTCTGAGGGAACTCTGCCTCATAGTGTCCTCGGTGTGTATGTAAGCATGGCTCTAACACATGTGCCGTCAATCAAACTCTCTTCACATCCTTGGCCATCAAGCCAACTCTCAACTTCCGAACAAAGCCCCAAAAATAACTAGCACTGATGAGGAAAGGGAAGGATTAAAGCACTTGAATTGCTTGCATTTGTTTTAAGAATTTCAATCTTCTAAGAGTCAAAATATGAAAATAAAATATGCAGAAAAAGTTCCAATTGAAATTGGTAGACTTTGGGTTCTCCGAAACATAGTTTTCATTTACAACACGTTGTTAGGTATGGAAAACATCAGTTTGCTTTTTGAGGCTTCACATATAAAGCAAAACTACTATTGTAGTGTTTATTGAGTCAAAGAATTGCTCTTTAGTTTAAAAAGTGAGGGAAGAAAGGGTAAGAAGGAACTCTAGTGAGAAAAGAGGGCACACTGAGCCTGTGATTTAATTAACATTGTTTAAAGCAGGTGGCATGAGGAAGAGCGGGCAGGGGAAGGAGTCACCTCACATGCTCCTGAGAGAGTCATATTAAATGTCCTTTGCTGCCACTCTACTTACTCAGCACACCCTGCCCACCTGACTTGGAAGGAAAAAAGGGGATTCACCTGGAATTGCCATTTAGCTCCATCATACTGACATCTAATTCATAAAATAAAATAAAATAAAATAAAATTAAATAAAATAAAATAAAATAAAATAAAATAGGCAGCTTCCCCATCTTTCCTCTCTTCTATTATTTTCCTAGTTTGGTGTTAAGTGTGCATCCAAATGGTCTCACAACAAATCCAAATAAAGAGGAAATTGCCCTCTGATTTAAGGAAAGCACCGGCTTATATACTATTTATTTCATAGAAAATGCTTACAAATGAGCTATTCACCATATTATCCTATATAATAAAAGGGTAATATGCAAATAGATTGAACAGCAGAACCAAACAACCAATCAAAGCTAATATGCTAATGATATGCTAAGGCTGCTCAACCACTTGCGATGACATGCACTGACCACCAGGGGGCAGATGCTCTGACCAGTAGGTTAGCCTGCTGATCTGTCTGGCACATCAGGACTGAGTGAGATGGGTTGGACATGCCCTGGAACCCTTCCGTGGTCTCTCCCCAGCCCCATCGTTCATGGGGGGGGGGGGAGGAGGGGGGAGGGGGGGAGGGGGGAAGGGGTGTTAACCCTGGCCTGCACCCTCTTGCAATCTGGGACCCCTCAGGGGATGTCAGAGAGCCAATTTCAGCCTGATCCCACAGGCCACTCCCCTTGGGAGGGCGCCAGATGCAAGGCTCATAGCTGGTGAGTGCTCCTTCGGAAGCGTGAGCCTCTCCCTATTGGGACTGATTGGGCGTGAGCCTACTTCAGGCACAGTGGGGCCGGGATGAGCAGGAGTGGCAGGTAGGAGCTGCAGGCAGCGTTGGACTGCAGGTTTCAGCCCAATCCCTGCAGCCCACCCAGAGAGACCCCACCCATGCACGAATTCGTGGACTGGGCCTCTAGTTTATCAATAAAGACCAGTAGTAATACATTGCATTCTTTTCCATGTATGATATTGATTTCTATCTAGGAGTATATTCCAGTGGATTAAGAAAAAGATTCTCAAATGGTGTTCCTTATACGCACTACACAAGATTTTTAGGACCAGAAGATAGTAGAGTCTAATTATTTTAGAGTTGTGCCACCCAGTGACAGCTACTGGACACATGTGACTATTTAAATTTTAATTGGTTAAAATTAAATAAAATTAAAAATTCAGTTAATCAATTGCACTAATCACATTTCAAGTACTCAGTCTCCATTTGTGGCTCAGAGCTATGTATTAGACAGTGCAGACACAGAACACTTCCATTGTTGCAGAAAATTCTACAAGAAAATGATGATTTATAGCACAGGATTTCAGCACAGCTTTAACACTAAGTAAACTCTGTGACCTGGAAAATTTCACAGGTTGTCTATCACTTTACTCTTTTGTGACTAAACAGGACTAAGTTTATCTATTTTAAGTGGTTGTTGTGAAGATTTACATTATATATATATATATATATATATATATATATTACTAATTACAGTCTAAATGTAAAAAAATATATATTTGTTTAAACATTATTACTTTACCTCAGTATATACTTAAGAAAATGGCACTCAATCTAAAATAGTAATAGTTCAATTTACGTTATGAGGAGATTGATCCAACAATGTAAATGCAGTCATTTTACTCTTGTATTTGCATATAGATGTTAATGATGTTTATGGTGATTAAATATTGTTAATTACTCAAAGATCTGACTTCTAGCTTCTTCATTTTTCTCTCCTTATTCAAAACTATCTGATTCTCATTTCATTGTAGTGATAGATTTCTTCACATGTTTTTTTTTTTTTTAATAGAGTTTTATTAATTTCAGAGAGGAAGGGAGAGAGGAGAGAGAGATAGAAACATCAATGATGAGAGAATCATTGATTGGCTGCCTCCTGCAAGTCCCACACTGGGGATGGAGCCCATAACCGGGGCATGTGCCCTGACTAGGAATCAAACCATGACCTTCTAGTTCAGAGGTCAACGCTCAACCATTGAGCCACACTGGCTGGGCTCACATGCTTTTTTTTAAAGTTTAGCTCAAGAGAACCTTATTTCAAATTTTTCATTTTTGTGATTTCAGGAAAAAAATAGATTTGATTTAAATAAGTGTACATAAAATGTTTTTTCATATTTTTCACATTATCCATTTTCTCATGTTTATAATAGTCTCAAGACTCAATGATTGTACATTGTTAAAAGAAAAAATAATTGAAAGAAAAACAAAACTTGGTAGAACATTATAAAATAGTTGATAAGAGCAACAAGTGCTAGATCTATTGTGACATGCTAAATTGACTAATATAAGATCAAATAAAATATTTCAGTTGTAGAATAATTAGTCATTATACAAAGTAATTTATCTAAATCATGAAGACAGTGAAAACATTGGCACCTACATTCTTACCATTCATTATTTCAGTTGTTTCAGACACTGATTTTCATTCTTCATTTAATAGCAGTATAATACATTACTATGAAATTACTATGAAAGCAATGGATGGATGGGTGGATCAATGAACAGGTAGATAGATATTAGATAGATAGATAGATAGATAGATACACAAGATAAAAAATATTAGAAAGTTTAAATGGAAAATTTTGCTCCCTATCCAATCCATAAACATACTTTAAATTATTTTCACAGCGCCAAGATACCTCTACATGTTCATACCTATGCTGTACTCAGTGAAAGTTACATAAGATTGTTGCTTCTAGTGAGATGGGGTAATCAGCATCAGACCAAAGCTCCCACTAAGAACATTTAGAAAAGTTGGATTGATTACAGAAATAATACATGTAAGGCATCAGAGATCAGCCAAATAATAAGGACCAGAGGGAGTATAACTTAAGAAAGGCATGACGCTTTCAAATGTGAGCTGAGGCCTTGAGGCTTTCCCTGGAGGTTTCCTGTCAATTCCGGATGCAGCAGGGCTGAGAATATGCTGCTGGGGGAGAGAAAGACAGCGACATGGGACAGGAATGACAAAGCTGGAGAGTGGCAGGACTTCAAATTTCCTCCCCTTGATATTTGCTAAGTTCCAGAATTTCACAAGATAGCAGGCGGCAATTATGAGCCCAAACAAGGAAAAGTACAGTGAAACAGCCCCCAATTTTTCATGATACATAGGAGTCAAGGGTCCACGCGGAAGACAGATAACAGTTAATAGTCCTCAAAGGAAAGGAGAATTGACTCGAACATAATTTGCAACAACTTCCTTGTGCTGAAAGGGCTTGAGAGTAGAGAGTTGGCTGGAGGCTGAGTAAGGCTCCTGCAGTGGCCTCTGGAAGACGGGAGACAGATGAACCAGCAGAGATTCTGGCACTTGATCCAGCTCAGGGTGATAACATTGTGACTTTAAGGGTACTCAAACACAGCCTGTTTCCCCCTCAAGCTAGTTGCTAAATTCTGAAGCTTCACAGGGTATAAGGCTAAATATCCAATCTGAAGACCTCTGAAAAGTAGAGCAGAAATTCTTGTAGTCTTAGTGCTGAGGAAAAAAGGTTTGAGAGATTCTGAATAAAAACCTAAATAAAGGTGGTCAGCCACTTTGCTTCCTCCACTGTCTGCCTCGCAGAGAAAAGCTTGAACCTCTCTGATGAAAGTAATGTAATCTGGAGCTTTTCCACCTTTGTTTTCAAAAACACAATGTTTGACTTTCAATGAAAAAATACTAAGCATGCTAAGAGACAGAACATTTTCACTGACAACCAAGAGGAAAAAACAGTAAAGAAGCAGATGTTGTAGATATTTTAAATACAATCAACGAATTTAAAACAACTAAAACTGATATATTTATGAAAGTATAGGAAGTCACTAAGTATATAAAATATGGACATGTTGACAAGGAAATTAAAATTGCAAAATAAGAACTATATGGACATTCCAAAATTGAAAAATACAATATCAGAAATTAAGAACTCAATGGAAGGTGTAACAATAGATTGGAGACAGCAAAAGATAGGTGGATAAGAAGTAGAAAGCTTTGGTTTAGATATTTTAAATTAAATATCGAAAGGTCCTCACGGGATTTTCTGCAGCAATATGACACTCTTAAGTCTTATAGCTACTAGTATAGACCATTAAAACTTGTGTTTTTTGCAAATGAAACTGACAAGCCATGCCTACATTCTCCTACATTTGTTCAGTTTATGCCTAAGTGGATGGCATGGTGCCACCCTATTACCCCAGCTTGCTTCTGCTATCTAGTAGAGTTGTTTTCTTCACATACTGAAATCCATGACTTATCTAGGTCTATAATAATAAGGGACATTGAACAAAGCAGAGCCATTAACATATTCAGTCATACTCTAGATAAAGACCTCTTTCTTAGGTGAAACTAATATTTGAATTTAGATCCACTTATGAATCAACATTTCTAAGTGTTCTTGATAACCTGAAATAAATTGTAGAGGGGCTTTCAAAATTCTATATTTCTGTTCCAGATCATCAGTTATCTTGACTTTATCCCCTTTTCTGCTTTTGCTAGTGCTGCCATTTGTTGGCTGAAGTCTATTCTTGACATAAAAGATAGACATAGCTAGGCCTTGGCCAGTGTAGCTCGGTGGTTACATTGTAGGCTCATGCACCAAAGGTTTGCAAGTTTGATTCCTGATCAAGGGCACCTACCTAGATTGCAGGTTCCATCCCTGGCTCCAGTTGGGGTATATGCGGTAGGCAACCAATCAATGTGTCTCAGATTGATTTTTCTCTCTCTCTATTCTCCCCTCCCTCTCTCCCTTCCACTCTTTCTAAAAATCAATGGAAAAATCACTTAGGTGAGGAGTAACAACAACAATAAAAGATAGACATATCTGGGAATTCATTTGGTTCACTTTTTTTTTTTTTCTTGTTTGGTAATATTAAAAGTTTCCAAGAAGAGCAGCAAATCTTTCTTCTTTCTTCACTTTTTCCTTAATAATATCTATAATTTATAAATGAAGTATACCAGGGATTTAACTATATGATTTACATTTATTTTTTCTTATTCTCACAGTAACCTAAAGATTGTATTGTTATCACTATTTCAGAGAAGGGAACGGAAGATGAGTGAAGTTAAGTGACTGCTCCAAAGGCAAAAATTAATAATCAGAAAAGTGGGAATTGGACTCAATTTTGTTCAGTCAATTGTGTTGACTAAATTATTTTCTTACTTTTGGATTATTCTGGATATGTTATTTATCCTGTCTTCAATCTAAAGTTTTCATTCAATCACTATTTAGTATGCAAAATGAAATGCCTTCAGAAAGATCACCTCTTTCACCTAATAATGAATGCTGTGGATAAGGCATAGTGTAGGCCTACAATAGATAGGTTCTGGGAAGGCCCTCCTCATTGATGGTAGCAAAGTGAACTATCAGTGGACACCTCAAAGACAAGAATGGATGAATGAGGACTCTAAAGCTGGAAAAACTATATTTTAGTTATCTGATGTGTAATCCCTAGACAAATGGGGCTTATCTAAAATTTTTAGAAAGGAGAAACAAAAATTCTAGGATTTTTAGATTTAAAAGAACTTGAATATATGCATATTCAAATTCTAAATTATTATCCAGCAGACATAAAATACCAACCCAACAACTAGGGTTTAGTAATCTTCTGAGAACAATGTTGGTGGCATGAACTATTTAGCTGTCATGTGAGCAGGATTAGGGTATTAATAACTGAATTGCAGCTGAACTTAACTATAATTTTCACCTATTCAAGTTTAATTCCATTAAAATTACATCATGATGTTAGGAAGCTATGAATAAGTTATTTAGGCATATATGACTCACATTTAAATCATCTCGCACAGTCTTATGTAGACTGATCATATAATTTATCATGTTAACCAGGGTGCTTTGAGAGTGAAAGGAACACTATTTATAACTATGCCAACACAATAGAGCAATCTGGGATAGTCCAAAGCAGAGAGGGATGTGTAATCACCTGATAATAAGCCAAATGAAAATCCTCCCGACTTTCCATTGGAGTCCACACTCAGGGAGTTCTAGTGACCTGGCTCCCAAACCTATATAATAAAAGGAGGCTAATATGCAAATCGACCGAATGGCAGAATGACTGTTCACTATGATAAGCACCAACCACCAGGGGACAGACAGTCAATGCAGGAGCTGCCCCCTGGTGGTCAGTGCACCCCCACAGGGGGAGCACCACTCAGCCAGAAGCTGGGCTCACAGCTGGCAAGTGCAGTGGCAGGAGCCTCTCCTGACTTCCACAGCAGCACTAAGGATGTCTGACTGCCAGCTTAGTCTGCCAGCTTAGTCGGACCTCCCCCGAGGGCTCCCAGATTGGGAGAGGGTGCAGACCAGGCTGAGGGACCCCCCCCCCCCCGACTGCATGAATTTCATGCACTGGGCTTCTAGTATCCTATCTAATAAAATAGTAATATGCAAATAGACCGTATCCCCGTTACAACCACAAGCCATGCCCACCAGCCAATCAGGAGCGAGTATGCAAATTAACCCAACCAAGATGGCTGTGGCCACAGAGTGAGCAGGAGGCTTGAGTTGCCCCTGGCAATGGAGGAAGCCAAGCTTTCCGCACACCCTGGCAGGCACAGGCCTCCACTCAAGGCTACAAAGTTTAATTAGAGAAGATAAATAAATCCCAGATACCAGGGCCTCCGCTTGGGTTGCTGGGTGGCCTGGACCCTCATCCAGGCTGCCCCATGCCCCAAGGGAACCCCCACCCTGACCCGGGACACCCTTCAGGGAAAACCAGCTAGCCCCCACCCATGCACCAGACCTCTATCTTATCTAATAAAAGAGTAATATGCAAATTGACCATCACTCCAGCACACAAGATTGCTGCCCCCATGTGGTCAAAGATGGCTGCCCCCATGTGGACACAAGATGGCTGCCACAAGATGGCCAGCAGGGGAGGGCAATTGGGAGGGACCAGGCCTGCAAGGGAGGGAAGTTGGGGGCAATCAGGCCTGCAGGGGAGGGCAGTTAGGGGTTACCAGGCTGGCAGAGGAGGGAAGTTGGGGGCGACCGGGCCTGCAGGGAAGGGCAGTTGGGGGGGGACCCATGTCTACATGGGAGAGCAGTTGGGGGGGACCAGGCCTGCAGGGGAAGGGAAGTTAGTGGTGACCAGGCTGGCAGGAGAGCAGTTAGGCATCAATCAAGCTGGCAGGGGAGTGGTTATGGGGTGATTAGGCTGGCAGGCAGAAGCGGTTAGGTGCAATCAGGAAGGCAGTCAGGCGAGCAGTTGAGAGCCAGCAGTCCTGGGTTGTGAGAGGGATGTCCGACTGCCTGTTTAGGCCCGATCCTACTGGGATCGGGCCTAAACGGGCAGTCAGATATCCCTTGAGGGGTCCTAGATTGGAGAGGTTGCAGGCTGAGCTAAGGGACACACACGCCTGTGCACAAATTTCATGAACGGGGCCTCTAGTAAAGAATAAAGAGAAAAAAATTCTTTACTAGATACTTCAGTATGTGAATCATCCTGATATTTTCATGTCCCTTATAAAAATGACCTGGAATAAATAACTCTAGGGAAGCTATGATATTAGATCTAAAAGAAAAGAGGTAAGTTAAAATTAGGGAGCTACCTGGTTAAAAAAATGACAGTGGACTTGGTGCTCCTGATTGATTTCTTATTAACTTTTAATTAAAATATTAAAAAAGAAAAAAGAAAAAAGAAAAGCAACACAAAATAGCAAACATTGGTAATATTGAGAGCATGTATGTGTATGTGTGTGTGTTTGTGTGAGAGAGAAAAAGATGAAGAACACATAGACAAAAGTGAGGAAGAGAAAAGGAGGAGGAAGAGGAAGAGGAGAAAATATGCTGAGGTTTGTACAGAATTTCCAATAGCAGTTATCACTGAGAACAACAAACATGAGTAATAGTTTTGGAGGACATTGTACTGAGCATCCTCTGAATCAGACAGAAACACATCCTTTCCTCAAATAACAAGGGAAATACTTTGATTCACTCCACATTCTCAGCTTGCTATGACCAAAACCCCAGGGGTGTTCCCCCAATACCATGTGAAATACCTTTTGGACCAACCCAAGCAACAGTCCTGGCTCATGTTCATCCTTACCCATCTCAGTACATATCTATCCATGCACCACATCTCTCAGAACAGAAGGAAGGAGATGTGATGGGTTGTTAGATTCATAAGGAAACACTTTAGAGGATGAAGGGTAGAACTTTGTATAATTTCCTATGCCTTGCATCATACAAAGGAATGTTAACATATTGTGTCTGACAACCTAAGTTAATATTATAGGAATTGGGTAGAAGTTTCAATCTCTATTCAGCAAATTTGGATAGGACCAAAAAAATAAAGATTTCAAAGAGAAAAAAAATTATCGGAGAAATTATAAGAGCCAAGTATTCAGTGATGGCAGAATAAGAAAAATTGACCCACCTATTTAATGGAAATGCCAACCCTGAATCAACCTCAACACAATTCTAATAAAATAAGTAAGCCAACACGTCATAAAGAGGCACTGCTGGAAGATGGTAAGGAGCACTGACTTGATGAGGCAAATTAATAACAGAGCTTTTAAAATTAGTTTACTTCTGAAATATCTGAAAAAGTTACAAGTTATATTCCTGATATATCCAAAAAGATTCAGAAGGAGAAAATTCTACAGAACTGTAACAGGTGTTATTAAGGCGAGAATAGGATTAAATGAAAGAATGGAAAAAGTGAAAGCTAAACCAAGTTGGAAGAAAATGCAAAAAAAACAATAAAAAATTAAAATAGCATTTGAGATAGTAAAGAGCACATAGGAAAAAATTAGATAAAATTTGTGAATGAAGTGGGAAAATTTTTGAGCAAATTTTCCTGTAGTGCCTGAGCAAAATCAAAGATATGAAAATGATGACCTAGATAATGATAAATATGAAGGACAGAGATATGATCAAAGAAATATACTGTTTCAGAAGGAGAAAGAAAAATAGCAAGGACATAAATAATTAAATTTGAAAGAAAAGAAAATGTTTTTGAGGTAAAGAAAGATCTGAGCCTAGGAAACCTAAGGCTCATTAAGACACCTGGAGAGGCCCTTATAAATTTTTGAACTTTAAAGATAAAATATAACGAATGAAGAAAACGACAAGCTGGCCTTGAAGTTCTTCACTAAGACATCATGCACTCTGATTGAGTGGAATATTGTGTATAAGGTGTTTGGCTTTTGTTTGTTTTTTTTGATGGACATAACTTTGAATGAAGAATTCTCCTTATAGACAAGCTTCTGTTATTTATATATGCAGGATATAGAGACATATTTTCAATATGCAAACATTTTCTCAGATAAAGAAAATGATCAATATATACTCACTGAGGAAGCAACTGAAATATATTTGCAAACATACAAAAGATGGTTCAATATTCATAATAAAAGGATCAGAAATGTATTGTATAAAATATTCATTATTTTAATTAAAACTAAACAAATGTTGTAATTGTATTTATAAAATTGAATGTAAATGCAAAAAAATCTTTGAAAAAATGTATATAGAAAATAATACACTTTAGCACCCATCTCATCTTACCTCATTTTTATAATGTAATGGTTCAGAGCTCTAGTCACAAATTAAAATAAACTCTGTGGCATTAAATGTCAATGAATTGAGATTTTTTTGGCTATCAACAAATCAACAAATGACAAGTGCTGGCAAGGATGTGGAGAAAAGAAAACCCTCGTGCACTGCTGGTAGGAACGCAGACTGGTGCAGCCTCTGTGGAAAACAGTTTGGAGTTTCCTCAAAAAATTAAAAATGGAGTTCCCATTTGATCCAGTAATACCACTTCTAGGAATATATCTCAAAAAGTCAGAAACACCAATCAGAAAGAATATATGCATCCCTATGTCCATAGCAGCACAATTTACAATTGCTAAGATTTGGAAACAGCCTAAGTGCCCATAAGCAGATGAGTGGATTAAAAATACTGTGGTACATCTACACAATGGAATGCTATACTGCTGTAAAAAAAGAAAGTAGTTTTACTATTTGAAACAGCATGGATAGATCTGGAGAGCACTATATTAAGCGAAATAAGCCAGTCAGAGAAAGATAAATATCACATAGTCTCACTCATTTGTGGAATAGAATAAACAACATAAATTGATGAACAAAAATAGATCCAGAGACCCAGAATCATTGAACAGACTGTCAAACCTCAGAGGGAAGGCAAGAGAGGGTGGGTGGGGTGGGGTGGGATTAGAGATCAATCAAAGAAGTTGTATGCATATAAGCATAACCAATGGACACTGACAATGGTGGGGGGGGGGTGGTGGTGAAGGCCAGGGTTGGGGCAGGCTGGGAGAGGACAATGGGGGGAGGGGGAGAGAGGACATATGTGATACTTTCAACAATAAAGAATTTAAAAAACAAAAGAATGGAGATTTTTTTGAAGTTGGGATATTTTTGGAGTTTGATGAATTTACTCAATCACTCATTCATGTATTCGTTATCGAGTGAGCAAGTCATCAAATATTTATGGGGCACCTGTATATCAAGTGCTGTGCTAGACATAATGTTTTAGGATAAACAAAACACTGATATATATAAAGTTGGATAAGTTTATGAAGGAGTAGGAATTAATATTGTGAAGAAGAAAAGTAAACAGCATAATTTGAGTGGTAAAGGTAAGCAACCTAATGTTGTGACCAAATTTAAACTTCATCAGAAGAATACAAAAATGAAATACAAAAAGAAAAAAAAGGGAGGTGGAAAACTTGAAGAACCAATATGGTACACTAGCTCCAACAAAAAATTATAATTGAAAAAGCTACATAAATTCAAAGGCTATGAATCTGGTATTAAAATAAACATTTCTCTAAGTGCAATAAAAATAATCATTTTAACTCAAACAACAGTGATTAGAAAAATGTAACAAAGTAGAATAAATTTCCCAAAATTTAGAAACTCAAGTAAATAATTGGGAAAATTTATTTCAAAGGCTCAATTTATACTTCACTTCAAAATATATCCCAAACTAGTAAAATACTTAAGTCTATATGCAATAACTATGAAAATAGAGGTATGTATTTTTCCAAGTTTTATATAGCCAATCTTTCACACAGCACAAGAATATGTATAAATAAAACCTTTCTGCCAGCCCAGACAGCCAGTCCTTTTTCATACAGGCAACAGATTGCTGTTAAGTTTTTCACATATCCTAAAACGTTCTCTCTATCTAAAAGCACATATATGAGTTTGTATATGCATAAAAATCATGTATACATATATGTATATATGAAATTATACTTTTCATTTTTATACAATTGGAAGACTTATATACCCAGTGGTCCTACATATTTGTTTTTTTTTTTTCAAAAGACTGAACAATGTTACAAATCTTTTTGCATCTCCAAAAGATATAGTCATTAATCATAACTATTAATTAACTGAAAGAACATACTTAACAACATAAAATACCCAGTCATGATTAAAAATTTTCAACAGACTAAGAATAAAATATAACTTTTTAAACTTCATATGCTGTATGTACAGAAAATCTTAAAGCTAACGCCACACTTAATGATAATAAATATTTTGTATTTTTCAAGAATGAGACAAAGATGTCTACTTTTCTAATACTAGAGTGCCTTGCCAATGTAATAGGGCAAGGAAAAGAAATATGAGGCATAATGATTAGAAAGGAAAAAGTACAACTAACATTATTCACAGATAGCATGACTACATATTTGAAAACCTCCAATATTCCTACAACTAATAAAACTATAATCAAATACCAACCCACATCTAGTAGAATGTAGAATACCACTGCATATCTAGTAGAACATCAATTTTTTAAAATGTATATATTTCCATATGTTTATGTACATGTATATGCATAGAGAAAAAATCTAAAAGGAAATACACCTGTTTCTCTCTGAGTAGGAATATCAGTGATTTTTATGTTATTTAAACTTCCCTATTTCCTAATAGATAATCACTTATTAGGTTTATAACAAGAACAAAACAATAAACCTCCCTTAAATTTTTTTTCAAATAAGAACCATGCTGTCATTTACCATCGGACAATATGCATTTACAAATACATAAACTTTTGAGCGCCAGCTATATTTTATGTCTTATTTTTTTATTTCCTATATACATAAATAAGAAACCACTACATTGCTTATAGGATTATCTATATCTATATATATATAAAAGCCTAAGTGACCATTCGACCGTTTGACCGACAGCTATGACGTGCACTGACCACCAGGGGCAGACGCTCAACATACACGCATGGAAACATGGAACAGACTGATGAATCTCAGAGGGAAGCTGGGAGGGTGGAAAGAGATTAACCAAAGATCTTATATGCATACTAGAGGCCTGTGTACCGGTGGGGTCCATTGGCCTGGCCTGCAGGAATCAGGCCAAAACCAGCTCTCTGACATCCCCTTAGGTGTCCCAGATTGTGAGAGGGTGCAGGCCAGGCCGAGGGACCCCCACCAGTGCACGAATCCATGCACCGGGGTTCTAGTTTATTAATAATCTCTTTCCAACAAAACCTGCATGTCATTCTCCTGTTTTCTAGGATTGCATACCTTAAATACTCCATGCAACCTGACATTTGCTGTTTTGTATGTGACTGATTTTCTTCCCAGGATGCTGTAGATTTTTATTCTTTACCTTAGGTATTTAAGATTTTTAATGAGAGAAGTAACTTAGTAAAATCCTAATAATAAAAGTCTAATATACTAACTGTCTGGTTGTCCAGTCATCCGTTCAACCAATCAAAGCATAATATGCTAATGATATGCTAAGGCTGCTCAACCTCTCGCTATAACGTGCATTGACTACCAGGGGGCAGACAGTTGACCAATCGCTATGACATGCACTGACCGTCAGGGGGCAGACACTCTAACTGGTAGCTTAGCTTGCTGTTGGGGTCTGGCCAATTGGAACTGAGCAAGATGGGCTGGGCATGCCCTGGAGCCCTCCCGTGGTCCCTCCCCCCTGGCTGGCCAACCTCCCGCGTCCCTCCTTGGTCCTGATTGTGCACCGGTGGGGTCCCTTGGCCTGGCCTGCGCCCTCTCACAATCCGGGCTGAGGGACCCCTCCTCCTGAGTGCACGAATTTCATGCACTGGGCCTCTAGTATGATAATAACAGCAGTGTAGTCTAAAAAGGAGCATTATGTATGTGCCAGTTACATTCCAAGCACATTGCAAACATCATCCAATATGATCTTCATAAGAAATATGAGGTAAGTCCTATTTTTTTTTATTTGTTTGTTTGTTTTTAATGAAGAAACAGAGAAACAGGGAGGTTAAATATTTTCCCCCAACATATTTTACTCAAAGTCTAACAGTCAGGAAATGGATCCAAACAGTCTGGTCCAAAATTCACTGCTTTCGATTGCCAGGTTGTAAATTTTACTCTTTATAATCATGAACAAAACACTTCATCTCAAAATTCTTTATCTTTTAGAAGTAATTACATAATATATTTTTTAAATGACTTAATTCATGATGTAAAAATAAAATGTGTACCCCTCCAACTGTGTGGTTGTGACAAGTAAATGATATGATATAATTTATCTAAATGTTCTTGATAACACAATGTGCTATGGATGATTCTATTCCTCCAAGTTCCAAATTTGCTCTCTGTGGCCCCACTAGCAATGCTGGAATGCTTCTCCCCTGCCAGCTGGCAAAATAGTAAGCTTCCTCAGTAGAGGGCCCTGGAGGGATCCTGAAGAGAAACAGTCCTTGGTTTCTTGCATCCTATCTCCTGGCAGGCTCCTTAGTGCTTTGTGGCCGGCAGCCTATGGCACCTTTCCGTGGTACCTCCCCCAGCACCCAGTTAGTTTCCCAGTGCATCCCCAGTGGCCTTCTCTGCCAACCACTGGGCACCAGCAATGCCCTCTCCCGATAGGTCTAGATCTCAGTCTTTCAGGGCAGGGGACCATTTCCAGATCATTTAAAAATGGAAATATATTTGACACAACATTGTGGAAGTTTCAGGTGTATAACATGCTGATTTGATGCATATATACACAATATGATTGCCATTGTAATCATTGCTAGCACCATTGCTAGCACCTCTATCAAGTACTGTAAAAATTATCATTTATTTTTGTGGTGGGAATAATTAAGAGCGGGTCTCTTAGGAAACCTGATGTTTATATACAATATTGTTGTCTATAGTCGCTATACGATGCATTAGATCTCCGGGACTTATTTATGTTCCAGTTGCAAGTTTGTACCCTTAAACGCCTCTCCTACAACCCCAATCCCCAGCCCCTGGTAACCACCATTTAAATCTTGTTTTTACAAGTCCTTTTTTATTTTTAGATTCCACATATGAGTGATATTGTACAGTATTTGTCTTTCTCTGTCTGACATCTCACTTAGCATATATCCCCAAGGTCCATCCATGTTGTCACAAATGGCAGGATTTCCTTCTTTCTCATGCCTGAATAATATTCCATTGTATCTATACACCACAGCTTCTTTATCCATTCATCCATTGACAGGTTGTTTTCTTATTATCTTGGCTATTGTGACTTATGCTGCAATATACATGGGAGGGCATATGTCTCTTCAATATCCTGTTTTCATTCCCAGAAGAGGAATTGCTGGGTCATATGGTAGTCCTATAGTAAATTTGTTGCAGAACCTCTATATTGCTTTCCATAGTGGTTTCACCAATTTACATCCCCACCAACAGTGTGCAAGAGTTGCCTTTTCTCCGCATCCGCACCACCACGGTTGTTTCTTGTTTTCTTGATGATAGTCATTCTAATAGGTGTGACCGACTTGTTTTCCTCTTTGCATGCTCTATGTTACGCCAGAGGTAAAGACTGTTTCCTATGTCTGTATTTGTTAGAGTTTTCTTTACTCCTTGGTACCCAATCCTATTACTCCTATCTCCTGCTATAGTTAATAATTCTTTATTTTAAACGTTCCCTGTTCAAATTACTGTATAGTTCTTGTCTCCTGATTGGAATATTACTGACAAAACTATTAAGTGCAACGAAATATAAATGGCTGTTTTGTGGCTGAATAACCTGTACATGTATTTATAGTTATCTCCCAACACCTCAGTCTTAAAATTTCCAAGTTTCAATAATCTCATTCGGTATGCTGGAAATAATAACACCTACCTCAAAAACTAAGGAGTAGATAATGCAATGTTTGTGAAAAAGCTTTGCATATTGTGAATGCACAATAGAAATGTAAGTTATTATTACTAGACAGCACACTGGGAGTGTGGACCCATTTCTGTCCTGCCATTGTTGGATACCCAGGGCCTCTCACAGGACCTAGTACACAGTGGGTGGTCATTAAATGTTGAACAGATGCATGAACACACTGATATTGCTCCACTTATGCTTGTCATGTCCATTTGAATTAAATTTCAAAGTGTCATGTAAGTAAACCCATTGCTTTCAATTTTGCAAAAAGTAAATATCACATGATAAAAATATACTTAGTATCCTTCAACTGCATCCCAAAATATTCTAGGATCTTGTTGCAAGCACACTAGGTTATAAACAAGGACAGAAATATGGAGACAACCATGTAATCTCAGAAAGAAAACTTGGGCACACTGTTAATTAGCTATTTCCAGGATCATTTGTAAGAATATTTACTTTGTAACCTAATTAAGACATAGAATTGACTACAATTTTCCCATGGTTACCTTTATGTGCATTGTAGGTTCTGGTGGCAAGTTGTTTCTTACAGCATAACTATAACACTGTTTTAAATCATTTATTACTGATAAGTGGAGAAATAACTTCACGTTTGATGCCCTTTATTTTCAGGGAGAAGAGAAAGAGTTTTCATATTTTTTTTCCACTCTGAATAACCTCTCCTACAGTATTTTTATTAAAAGTCCTTGACAGATATCAAAATATGTTACCATGGCCAGACGAAGCAGTATAATTCTTTTTTCTTACATCAGAGCGTGGGCTTGTATACTCATATACTGCTTGTTCCTCCTAGTGCAACATTTTTCATGATGTTCCCAGCAGCCTTGTCAAGGAATTTCATTGTTTTCTTCTCTAAGAGCATGGAATTAATAGCACTACACAAGTTATGTTGATTGTGGGGGGAAAGAAAGGCAAGGATTCTGAATTCCCAATACTTTTGCTTTTTTAAAAGTAGTGAAGTATCACTTAAATTTTAATTCCCTCCCTCCCTCCCTTCACCCTCCCTTCCTCTTTCCTTGCTTCTCTCTGTCCCTCCCTCCCTCCTGCTTCTAAACAAAATGAAGACAAAGGGTAGCCTCCAGCTATTATTCATGTATGTTTACACAGTGTGGGCTTCTTCCCTTTACTTCATATAAATGAAGAATGACATCTCTAAAAAAAATGGATACAGACTTTGAGATATAGGGACATCCCAGTGAACATGCTAGGATCAAATGCTATACCAAGCTAAGACACCCAAAACATATATTTGTTTTATGAAATACAAAACAACAACATAAAAAGATATATAAATAAGTATGTGAATGAGTGAGTGAATGAAAGTTCAGAGGATATGAGAAACAGGTTCGCAGGACATGACTAGGGACACTGGGCTCTCTCATGAGTCCACCACTTTTTAAAAAAATGTCATTTGAATGTCTCAAACTGCTTTGTGTCTGTCCCTATCGAAAATGCTTGTTTTCATGCCTTTATTGCACTTGATGAATTTTGTTGTAAGTAAAAAAGCGTAGTAAAATTTTAAAGCAACACTTGATTTATTTATATTGGGAATTGGGGATATGTGCAAGAAAGGTTTATACATATTTAGACTGTGAATTGGAAAAAAAATTAAAAAGTTCTAATAAATGCAATGGTGCTTGGAAGAGGGAGACTAAGAAACGTCAGTTTCACTATCTTTAAAGTGTTAGCCGAGAAGTGTCTGTTTCTCATCCATTTTTATCGATTGACCAAAAAGCTATTCATATTTTACTTCAATTGTCATTGTAGGTTGACAGGTAAGTTTTTCTTACTCTTCAAGCCTCAGTCATTTAAAAGAAATTCTGTTCACATAAAAATATGGATATGGCAGACTCTATTTGATACAATGTTTTTGCAGCATTTCCCATTTAAGTTTATGCCTCAAAAGCATACCCCATAACTGACCACCTTATCAAAAACTAGTAAGTCATGTATTCACCCAAATAATATTCATTGAATGTCTACCAGGCACTGAGAATGCAAGTACCACCTGTCTTGCACTTAATGCACTTACAATTATTTATAAATTCAAAGAACTTGGAAACATCTTAGAAAGATGCTTTAAAATTAATTCACTCTAATTATATCTTACTGGTGGCCTGGTGCACGAAATTCGTGCATGGGGGTGGGGGTGTCCCTCAGCCCGGCCAGCATCCTCTCCAATCTGGAACCCCTGTGGGATCGGGCCTAAACCAGCAGTTGGACAACCCCCTCGCAATCCGGGACTGCTGGCTCCTAACTGCTCACCTGCCTGCCTGCTTGATTGCCCCTAATCACTCTGCCTCCTGGCCTACTTGCCCCCAACTGCAACCCCTGCCGGCCTGCTCTCCCCCAACTGGTCCCCTCTGCCGGGCCTGCTCGCCTCCCCCTCCCCCCCCCCCGGCCAGCCTGATCACCCCCAACTGCCCTCCCCTCCTGGCCTGATCACCCCTAACCGCCTCTGCCTTGGCCCCGCCACCATGGCTTTGTACGGAAGGATATCTGGAAGGTCTCATGGTCTAATTAGCATATTACCCTTTTATTAATATAGATAAAGAAGTAAAATAGCATGCACTACCCTTAGCTGGCAAACTAAATCTGTGTTTTATATTTCTATTAAACATAGTGCCAGTTAGAGTGCTATGAGGTGTACTAAGTTATTTTCACATAACATTTCAGGCAATCTCTGCCTTAGAGAATGTTATTATTAGCTTTACTATTTTAAAGGGTAGGAATCTAAAGCTTAGAGTGGTTAAGTAACTTGCTCAAGGTCGCACAATTTGTACATGCCAAATTCAGGATTTAACCTGGGTTTGCCTACCACTAAAGTTCATGTTTAACTATTTTATCACATGAGTCTTTTATATGAAAGAACATATTCTGATATGCTCACAAATGACAACCATGTTCAATGATTCTAGTACTTCAAAATTAATTAACTAGTTAATTAATTTTACATATACTTTTTATTGATTTCAGAAAGGAAGAGGGAGGAAGAGGGAGATGGAAACATCAATGATGAGAGAGAATCATTGATCAGCTGCCTCTTGCACTTCCCACACTGGGGATCGGCCCACAACCCTGGTGTGTGCCGTGACCTGGAATGGAACTGCAACCTCCTGGTTCATAGGTCGACACTCAACCACTGAGCCATGCCAGCTGGGCAATTCATTTATTTATTCAATGAGCATTTTGAACATATGCTCCACACGGGGCCCATATAAGTATGCAATTATGAATAAGAGATAAGTCATAACAGTGTAGAACATGACAGAATCATCATATAGATATCTGCAGAAGTTGCCTTGCAGTTGGAGGAGGGGTTGCATTTGAGGGAGCATCTGTAGAAAACAACCTGGAATCACTTTATCTGTTATTCTAATGCCAGTGGCTCAGAATATCAACTTCCTTGTAAGCCATCTAAGCATTTTCCATTGTGTAGAATCTTGTACTTCTCAAAGTGATTACATTGGGAGGGAGGGAGGGTATCAAAGTGATGAGTAATTCTCTATGGCCCATTTTCTCTTACTGAAATAGCTATTCACATCTCTAGGGCTGAGGTGTCCATTATACTGTTATTCTAGTCCTGATTAACTATGATTCAACTTGTCTTTGCTCTTCAATTCCAGTTTATGTTGGGCCTAGAACACATATCAAACCTACTGCTGTGAGGAAGTAAAAGACTGTATATGTAAAATTGAAACCTTAAAGAAGATGTGACAATATCCAGCTGGTCTCAAAAGTAAGCTGGAGCTGAATATCTGGAACATTCCTCTCACAGAAAGAACAGCCAGCCACAAGGAGTTTATTGCAGGCATTGCTAAAAATTAATTTACAAATATGACAACAGGAAAACAGAGTTGATTCACTCTACAATCATTTGCCAGCCTACTAACACATGAACAGTTCAAAAAATATCTTGTCAGACTTAAGAGCTAATTATTTTGAAATCTAGTTAGAAATTGAATTTTTAAAATTTTGTTTAAATGGTTCCTTCGTCCCGAATAATGCCATAGCAACATCGTGCACCCAGTTTTTTTCTATTTCTCTCACAATTTGCAATGGCCTATTTTGTTATGGGTTTACGTACTTAATGTCTGCTTTCCCCACCAGAACAAAAGCCTCATTTGAGTAGGAACCACATTTTTATTCACCATGGTATATCTGGTGCCTGGTACCCATAGCTGTTTAATTAATTTGTTGCATGAATATATGAATAGTGATTTCTATAATTCTATTAGCACTTATCTTAGTATTTTTATATGTCTACTAGAGGCCCGGTGCACGAAATTCATGCACGGGGGTGTGTGTCCCTCAGCCCAGCCTGCACCCTCTCCAATCTGGGACCTCTTGAGGGATGTCTGACTGCCTGTTTAGGCCCGATCCCAGTAGGTTCAGACCTAAACGGGCAGTCGGACATCCCTCTCACAATCCAGGACTGCTGGCTCCCAACTGCTCGCCTGCCTGCCTTCCTGATTGCCCCTAACCGCTTCTGCCTGCCAGCCTGATCACCCCCTAATCACTCCCCTGCCAGCCTGATTGATGCCTAACTGCTCCCCTGCCAGCCTATTTGCCCCTAACTGCCCTCCCCTGCAGGCCTGGTCACTCCTAACTGCCCTTCCCTGCAGGCCTGATTGCCCCTAACTGCCCTCCCCTGCAGGCCTGGTCTCTCCTAACTGCCCTCCCCTGCAGGCCTGGTCACCCCTAACTGCCCTCCCTTGCAGGCCTGGGTCCCTCCACAACTGCCCTCCCCTGCAGGCCTGATTGCCCCTAACTGCCCTACCTTGCAGACCTGGTCCCTCCCAACTGCCCTACCCTGATGACCATCTTGTGTCCACATGGGGGCAGCCATCTTGTGTTGGAGTGATGGTCAATTTGCATATTTCTCTTTTATTAGATAGGATAGAGGCCTGGTGCATGGGTGGGGGCCAGAAGGTTTGCCCTGAAGGGTGTTTCGGATCAGGGTGGGGGTCCCCTTGGGGCATGGGACGGCCTGGGCGAGGGGCCTGTGGTGGTTTGCAGGCCAGCCACACACCCCGGCGACCCAAGTGGAGGCCCTGGTATCTGGGATTTATTTATCTTCTATAATTGAAACTTTGTAGCCTTAAGCAGAGGCCAAGGCAGGCCAGGGTTGTAGAAACTTGGCTTCCTCCATCGCTGGGGGCAACTCAAGCCTCCTGCTCTCTCCATCTCCATGGCTGCCACCATTTTTGTTGGGATTAATTTATCTTCTATAATTGAAACTTTGTAGCCTTGAGCGGAGGACTGGGCCTACCAGGGTGTGTGGGAAGCTTGGCTTCTTCCATTGCTGGGGGAAACCCAAGCCTCCTGCTCACTCCGTGGCTGCAGCCATTTTGGTTGGGTTAATTTGCATACTCGCTCCTGATTGGCTGGTGGGCGTGGATTGTGGGTGTAGCAGAGGTATGGTCAATTTGTGTATTATTCTTTTATTAGATAGGATCAGTCTTCTACACTAAACTGAGCTCCTTGAAAGCAAGATTAGTCTTAACTCAAATTTGTGTCTTCTGAGTCTAGTGTATAAGCGATGATCAATCATTGCTTGTTAAATGAATGAATTTAACCCAGATGTTACAACATTGCTTCATTCAAACAAAAACTCCAATACATAATTTCCTTGAATGACTATGTGGAGAGAGAGGGAGGATCCCAGGATCCACCTGAGAATAGTTTTATTTCTCTATGTCTAAATGATTTTTGGCTAATCTGAACTTTTACTGTACCTTTTATTTGTGTTCTTGTGCTTATATTGTTAGCTACTTCCAGATTTACTGGCCCCTACTCAAAACTCAAAATTTTGATCCCATTCCAGCCCAATTCCAACCTCTCTCTGAACACAGGATAGATCTTGGTACAGGTGAGCTGCTAGGATATAGTGGAATTTCCCTTAGTAAACAAAAGTCCAAGGAAACATAATTTACCAGACTAGACAAGAGTGCACACACATAAAAACAATCACTTGGGGGAGTTTATTAAAATGCACGGATATGCAGAGATTCTAAACACATGAGATTAGGCTACATTTTGCTTTCAACTGTAGCCTGCACTGAGAAATCTGCATTTTAACAACCATGCAGGGAAGTGTTTTCAGACATTCAGGTCCAGATGGTAAAACTTGAGAGTTCAGAGGGGATGTTTCATGCATCCTTGCATTGTCAGTGCCTACGCCTAACACCTAACTGGTGTTCACATCTTCCCGTAAAATATAGATGTCTATGCTTCCTTGAAAACTGTTTTCTCATGAATTGTCTTCTTTTTTAACCTTCTTCTGCCCCCAAATTAATTTCCTATTATTTCTTATCTGGTGCTATGTACTAGCCTCAATAGGAATTCAGCCTTTTGACTTCTATTTAATGACAGCATTTTTTAATGCCATTAACAACGTCCAGTATCACTTAAGATATCTAAATTGTTTATTAAGAGCCAGTTGAAATGCAAACAATTTTGGCACAGCCCTAGAGACACTGAAACCCAGGCCAGATTGCTTAATAGGTGAATAAAAATTGAATTCACTCCTTTGCAAACCTATAAAAGAATCTAGACCTTGTTCGTCAGACAATGAACTTTCATAAAATGAACTATGTCTGAAAACAGATTTTATTTCAAGTTACATGATTTTATATTAACCTTTCCTAAAATACTTTCTTTATTAACATTTTTAAACTTAAAAATGTTTAAAAATCTACCATCAAATTGAAAAGAAATTGAAACAACAGTGGTGTCTAAACAATGTGGAATCAAATCAATAAAAAGTCAGTTTCACTGCCCAAATGACCACATTTTAATATTATTTTTTCTTTGTATTGCTATTATAAAATTTAAACTTAACTTTTTACAGCTTTTTATAATTTTTAAGCACAGGCATGCCACTTATAGTACAATGAAAATTTTAATATCTTTATTTAATCAAAAAGTTGGCATATGCTTAGGAATTTTTCTATTTTTAAGTTAATCTATTTAATTTTTTAAATTATCCTATTTTTAAATTACTTTCTTTTTAAAGTTAAATTTAAAATGTTCTATTTTAAATTAGTAATACACACATGCTTTCTTGCTGTAAAACATTAAAGTAGTACAACAACCTAACAATACATCTTAGAAACCTTTCTATGTCAGTGCTATTTGAACTATATTATTCTATGTAATATTTCATGGTATAGGTCAGGCGTCCTCAAACTACGGCCTGCGGGCCACATGCGGGTGTTTTTGCCGTTTTGCTTTTTTACTTCAAAATAAGATATGTGCAGTGTGCATAGGAATTTGTTCATAGTTTTTTTTAAACTATAGTCCGGCCCTTCAACGGTCTGAGGGACAGTGAACTGGCCCCCTGTTTAAAAAGTTTGAGGACCCTTGGTATAGGTGAACCATAATTTATTTAACCATTCCTCAATTGATAGACATATAAATAGTATTTAATTTTTCTCTCATAAAATCAATACTGCAATAAATATCCGTCATCATTAAAGACTGTACTCACTTGCAGTATCACATTTACATAAGTAGATAAACCTTGATGTAGAATATTTGGTATGACATTTTGAATTTTAATTAACACTGTTAAATTGTCTCTCTTGAAGATCATACCATTTCGTTACTACCATCAACAGTGTATAAAAGAGTCTATTTCTTTATATATCCTAAAAATGTAAACTGTCATACAACTTTTTTATTTTGATAGAATGCTTAATCACATTAATTTTTATTCTCCTAATTCATAGTAGTGGTCTTCACATTTTCATATTATTATTATTATTATTATTATCCAATTATAGTTTTTCTTTGTTTCATTTACTTTGTCCAATTTTAAATTTTATTGTCTCTTCTTTGGTAGATACTTTCCATGTATCCTGAATATGAATGTTTAATGTTTTGTTGGTTACTTATGCTGTAATATTTTCTTTCTATTTTTCTAGCCTTTTAATTAGTTAGTATATTGTTCATAGAATAGTTTATATTTTATTGTTATAATAATTGATCTCATATTTTCTCTTTCTGTTTTTAATGTTTCTTGTTAATTCCTTTTTGCTTTAAAGTAATAAATAAATCTCTAGAATTTTTCTAATATTTGATAGGTTTTGAGTCTTATGTTTAGCTCTTTATACCAACCAGAAGAAATATTGTGTATAATGAAAGACAGGAACTTTTTGTTAATGGCAGGCAATTATTCAAGTTCTAGTATATCTATTTCCAACTGACTTAAATATTAGAAGTTTTACAAACTAAATTCTACAATATACAGATTTATCTTTCCAGAATCTCTAATTTATACCTGATGCCTATGTAAAGGTAGTTATGCTTTGTTATATTTGTTGACTTATATATAGCCTTGTTTCTCATCTACATTGTGATTTTTGATGGTGAGCTCATGTTTATTGGAAATTTATCTTTGGGACTTTTTTGAGGCCCTGATTGAAAGTGCATTCCTCTACATGTTAACTATTGTTGATGAATATTTGTACTGTTTCCTGTGTTTAGCTATTATAAATAAATGCTACTATGAAGGTTTTTCTATATGTCTTTGGTTCACATATATACACATTTGTGTTGAGTACATATCTAGGATGGAATTATTGGGTAATAGGATATATGTATGATCAGCATTAACAGATATTGACAATCATCTTTCAAGAGTAGTTATAGTGATTTGCACTCTCACCAGCAATGCATGAGAGTTTTAGTTGCTCCATATCCTCCTCAGCACTTGGTATGATCCATTTTATTCATTTTAGACATTCTGTTTGTGTACTGGTATCTCATTATGATTTTAGATTTTATTTCCCTGCTGACTGAGATTAAATAACTTCTAACATGTTAAAAAAAAGTGCATTCCTCTAGAGAGGATTTATATTTTGCTTTTACTAGCTATTTATCAACCTAAATCCATTATAAATTAATATTAAAATTTCTTAATAGTTTTTGGTTTATAATATAATGAAAAGTAATGGGCCAAGTACTCTGATGCCATCTTCCCATAAGGCAATATGTCATTGTTAGGGATAGAGAGTGAAGAAATTTAAGCAATGAGTCAAAGTATTGTGACAGGATGATATAAAATAGGTTTGGAGGTGGTGTATTAAATCCTTCCCTGATGTTTATGAAAAGCAATGGTCTCATCAAGTCACTAGAGAATGATTGCCTCTCCCGTAATAAATCTGGAACTACCTAGAATGTTAAATGCTGAAATATTAGAGCAAATAAACTGTTAAACAGAATGAGTTTCCTATTGTGTTTGGCAAGAACTGATATGTTTTTGTTTTTTTGTAAATACTTGATCTTTAAAAAATGGAACAACTGGCCTTTTGTGTTAGGCAATACAAAGTTATGTGGTATTCTTCAAGAATTCCTGAGACCCTTTGGCTAGAACCTTGTGTACCTTCTAATTGAGGTCTCATATACTATTTCATCAGTTTGGAAGTTGCGAATAAAGAATCCTAACTGGGACATGCAGAATTTATTCATAGAACATTATTTTAGCCCCGTCCCCGTATTTATAGATGTGGAAAAAAAGAGCCAAATATAGAAGCATGTAGCTCTTTGTAAATGTAACTCTACAAGGAAAAAGTCCATGTGCTATTACTACTTGGGTTTTCAAATTTATTATTAATAAGTTATTATTTGTATAATTCACCATGGACACTATATATCTTAAAGGGCATGTGAAGCTATATTAACCAAAAATAAGAAATTATGTTTAAAAGTTAAATATTTATGTAAGATATTTCTAATATTAAATGTCCATAACAAATTGTTATGGATAAAATACACATTTTAAATAAGATTATTTGGTTCAAAATCTGAATATACAATTTAAAACTTCATACACCTTGAAAACTGGATTTTTAAAAATTGATAACTAGCTAATACACACCAGGTCTTTTATTTCTCTCCCCATATCTGGGACTATCTAGAGCTTAGTATTGTCCCTAGAATGTTAGCTTTTATCATGGTGAAAAATAGCCCAAACTCCACTCTCTCAATTTTGTAACCATTGTTCAAATATGCCAATGAACATTTTAATCAACACTGAAAGCACAAAAATCAAGTCTTCCTTTTTTATTCAAACCATCTTTTATAACCTGGTAACTGAGTCTGATTAACCTGAAATTTTCACCACCTCCCACCTACCCAACTCAGAATCTAGCACCCACTCTGGCTCCAGCTTATGGGCATACAAGGACATTTATTGAAATGAACCACTAAGCATCCAACATATGGAAGTACCCCTATTCCCCCCAAATTCCTTACTTTTAATGCCCCTTTATGATTTTGCAGAATCTACCTGGAGTGGTCACCCTTTCTCCTATTCCCCTTCTCACACATCTCTTCCTTCTGTTCTAGCTGAACCTCAGATCATGCTTCAAATCACTCGGGGGGGGGGATGGGGGGGAAGAGGGGAAATTAAAATAAAAAGAGAAGAAACTCAGCACTTCTATGAAGCATCTCTGGGCCCAGTTGCTTCCTATGTGTCTTTCTACTGTAGCACTGGCATCTTCTAATACTGATGTGTTTATGATTCTGCCTCCTTTCTTAAACTATGAGCTACTCAGGAGCAGGGTCTGTGTCTTTACATAGCCTGCTCCCCAATATCAAGCACAGAGGCAGGTGCATAGTATGTGTTCAGTAAACATTTACTGTGTTCACAGGTGTTGCTACTGCTTCCCCATTGTGTTAGTCTTTGACACCAAAAAAGTTTAATAATTGGATTCTAGCTGCTTCTCAAAAGCTTCATAGAACTGCTTTATTATTTTTTTCATTTTTCTTCCTGCCTTTCTTCCTCCATTCCTGTTTTTGTTTCTCTCCATTCTTTTCTCTTCCTCCCTTCCTCTCTCTTCCTCTCTGCCTCTCTCTCCTTCTTTTCACCTCCCCTTTCATTCAAAATCACTGCTTCAAAGTAAGAAGTTTTCTTAGTCATGCACTAATCCGTAGTGACTGCATTTCTAATCCTTAAACCCAGCTAGGATTACTTCACACAACACCTGTTAGCAAACTTGCCCAGTGGGGACCCACCACATTTGTGAACCTCTAACGCTGCCTTTATTTTGGAACACTGACGGTCATGTGAACTGTGCCAACCTGGATAAACACATGGAATCATGAACTCAATTTAAGATGTGGGGTTCTTGTGTTTCATCTTTGTACTGACATTCTAATTTCAAACCCATTAGGTAACAATTCTCATGTCCCTTTTCCTGGAATAACCAAATCCTGGTTTGGTTCCCATGTATGGGCTCCAAGTCTTCAGCCAGCCCTGTGATTCTGCCTACACACCTTTCCTCCTGTCTGGGCCTCTCCTATGAAGACCAGAATAGAGTGATAAATAAACCAAATGTATAGGACACATATTGAGAAACAAAGGGAGATGGAGTTCTATACACTTGGCATTGGTGACAGTGGTAAGATATAAGGGTTTTGATGACAAATATCTTTCCTCTGCTGCTAGTAATTGCAGAGAAACTAGCAATATAATTGCTTCAACCATGTGGCCTGGAATCACCCAGGAAGGATTCTGCCTTAAATCTTCCTGGATATATTTGTATCGAACACATTAAAGATATGACTTTGTATGCTTTTAAGGATAAAGATAAAGAGAAAATATTTTATTCAAGTCTTTGCTTAAATGTCATCTTTCTGTTGTAGCTGATGATGACCATCCTAATTAAAATTGCAAACTTCCACCAGGTCCCATCCCCTCTATCCTAGTCTATAGTTTTTATATCACCTACTAGAGGCCTGATGCACAATGATTTGTACAAGAACAGGCCTTCCTTCCCCTGGCTACGGGCACCCGGGACCCGGGCCTTTGCTCTAGCCACTGCCTTCCGCCTTCACATGCTGCCCAAAGGCCCGGAGTGGCTGGGGCAGGGCGGAACACCTGCGTCGTCGCCATAGCAATGATGCAAGCATCCTGGCCGGGCCACCACCATCTTTGTCATGTCAATTTGCATATTCCCTCCTTATTGGCTGTGAGAGTCGCCATCTTTGTTGTGAAGTGATGGTTAATTTGCATATTCCAACTTTATTAGCTAGGATTACCTTCTGAGATGTAATTTACTTCTTCACTATTTTTATTGTTCATGTGTGTTTCTCCCTTTTAGAATTCAAGCTGCATGAGGACAGGTGTTTTCTTTTTACTCTTCCATCTTTTATTCATTGATGTCCCCAAGCATGGAGAATGGCACCTGGCACATATAGGTACTCAATAAATAGTTGCTGCCCAGCCCATGTGACTCGGTGGTTGAGCGTCAACCTATGAACGAGGAGGTCACAGTTCAATTCCCAGTCAGGGCACATACCTGCATTGCAGACTCAATCCCTAGTGTGGGGCCTGCAGAAGGCAGCTGATCAAATGATTCTCTATCATCATTGATGTTTCTGTCTCTCTCTTTCCCTCTCCAGTCCTCTCTGAAATTAATAAAAATATATTAAAAAACTAAAAATAAATAAATACTTGCTGAATGAATGAATGGACTAATGAAAACAGTACGTCAAAAATATTCTCTAGGAATAGACATACATTTCTGATTCTATAGTCAGAATGTTTAAAAACAATATTTAGTTCTTTCCAATTGAGAGGAGGTAAAATGAATGAATTATTTTCCAGAGTAATATTTACATTTGTTTTTCTCTTTCTTTGATGGCATCATGTTTTAAAATTAAGAATGACCATGAACAAATTGAGTTCCCGGGATTTTGAATATTAATCAGTGGACATTTTCCAATATTCCAAGGGGCTGATTTTTAGTGACCATGTGAAAGATCTCCTGAATAGACCTTTCATTACAATTTCCTCAGAATAGCAAACTCCCAGCTGCCCCTTCCACTAGAGCCCATGATTTAACTCTGGAATTCGGTTTGACTCACTGACTATAAAAGTGACTAAAGGAACATGCAGGAGTCATTGAAATAGTGCAGGTAAAACCCACTTTAAGAAACAGATCAAACAGATCAGACAATTTTGATATAACAAAGGCGTTCTTCACTTTGTGGATTGTCACCTCAGGAATATTTAAAATACTTTTTAAAAAATATAAAAGTATTTAAAATATATTTACTAATGAAATGTCTCCCGTGGGAATTAAAATAACATGGCAGTTTCACAGGAGATTGTTCCAGGCACGAGAGAAGGTACAGTGGGTAAGAAAGCAAGTCTGGAAGCCGAAGCCCGTGTTGGGCGTCTTAGGTCCATCGTGGTGTGTCATGTCCAGAGATTAGGTCTGAAAGCCCATCCTCTGAGTCTCATTAGAGAGAACAAATCAGTCAGAGCAGAAACAATCGGGCTGGTGGCTAGAGCTGCTGTGACTAAATGCCTGATTTATTTGTGTTCCCAAATGAAGCCTTTAAAAAAAATTAAATGAATGGTTCTATTAATTTTAAAATATCCTGTTACTGCATTTCACTGAACTTCGTTGGCCTTAAGTATTTAGAGAATGGTGTGCTCCTGACCTGAGAGGATTCATATTCCTAAGACAATGAAGCTCTAGAAAAGATGATATGGAAAACACAGAGCCTCCCAGTAGATATTTGTATGCCTGTAATAAAATCATTGTTTTTCAGCACGTTGAACAGGGACATGAATAAAACTATTTTTTTCTTAATTTTATCACTAGGAAATACTAGAGAAGAGACCATCACTAACTCTTGAAGGTAATCTTTTTTTTTCAATGTGTGGATTATTGCTACATAGTTGTTTAATTATTTTGCTGAAATGAATTCTCTGTACACTTATTCACATACATTTTAATAAAGGAAAATGTTCAGAGAAAAGATAACATAAAATGATTAAGTAGCTTCTAGATCCCTTCCTATGAGAAGGGTGAATGAGGATCCCCTTGGAGAAATGACATTTGCTAAAATTGTGTTGTCCAAAACAGTGACTAAAGTTAAATTAATTAAATTCAATAGAAGTATCAATTAAGTTGCTGTGTTACACTAGCAACTTTTTGAGGGCTTAAAAGCCACTAGAGGTTACCACCTTGAGCAGTACACATATGTGACACTTCTATATCACAGAAAGAATTGCTCTAAAATGTCTGATTTTAAGGGAAAAATCAGATATGTAAATAGCAACCACTCACACACAAATACATATACTGCACATACATCAATTACTTTAGCAACATTAATAATTGAATGGATCTCACCACTTAAACATAAGTGTAAAATGAAAAAGAAAAGAACCCTCAGGTTGTTTTGTAAAACCTGTCAGAGAAGATGAATAGCCATTATAGGAATAAAAAATAAATTTAGCTTTAATGGAGCAGAGAAATACAGCAGGTAATTCCTAAGGTTTATTACAAAAGTCTTAAAAGTGCAACTCTGAATATTTTACTTGTTAGTGTTTTATACTTTGATAATTTAGAATATTAATATTATGGTTTGGAGAATAAAAGTGAAAAGCAGGTAATTGTCACATTTTAAAAATACCAAGTAGTTCAAACTTGAAGAACATTACCCAAATCACCTGTGCTATTTGAAGCATTGTTTGATCCAGAAATTTTCAGCAGAAAATAGTAGAATTTTACTCTACATACAGGTAAAGCAAACTATGCAAATCAGTATCTAAGACTCTGAATATTCCCTTTACAATTTACTGGTCTTAAAATATCTGAAGGAAATTTCATAGATCAGATTTTTACATAACTACAATACAGTTAGTCAAAATCATTTATATGGATTTATTTATTTTTCTTTCATAACTATCACGTCACCCAAATTTATCTAATTGTGGATTTGTCATGCTTGGCATTTAATTTCCAGTGAGCCAAGTCTTCCTGGAATCACTGAAAGAGCTGTTACAGTATATATATCCCAAAGAAAACGTGGATAGAATACACCAGCATGTACAGGAAGCACCATGATTTACTTGACACCAATGCATTGATGAGGAAAATTGAACAGATCTAATCAGGGTGGGTGTTGAGAGCAATTAAACACAACCTAGGAGTGGGTCAGCAAGCATAGGAAGGAGAGTGGGGGAATGATAGGCCTTTCTGTGCTGCTACCCTGCACGTGTAATTGAGGATAAAGGGGTGGAATTAATCCCACAACCACCTCTGTTCCTGAGTTTTGAGATAGAATCATCAATTTACATTGATTTGACTAAATTCTAAAAACGCAGAAAATTAGGTAGCTATATTTTAATGATCTATTGTAAGTTTATTTTTTAAAAGAAATTCTACTGTTTATGAAAGAATACATAGTACCTTCAAGTATGAAACTGTTGAGGGTAGTTAAAATGTTTAACTAGTAAGTGAAGCTATCAATTCTGGAAGCATAGATTCAGGCAGAAAACCCAAAGTGTCCTGATTGCAGCGTGAAAGCAAGAGGTTTTAATAAGAAAGCGCATAGGGATAATTACATGAAAAGAAGAGAAAAAACACCCTGTAGGTGCTGACAAGCTGACTCTTGGCTATATGTGATCTGTTACTGATTTTAGCTTCAGACAGGAGCTTCGTATTCATCAGTCCTTGGGACCAGGATGTCTGCTTTCCTGCTGTCTTTAGGAACAACTGTGTGTAAAACAATTGTGCTTTGGCCCAGCCCAAAGGTCCAGGGACAAGACAAGCATTGCAGTTCCTCTGGAATATCAGCTCTGGCCCCATTTTAAAATGGTTCCACTTATGTCATTTATCACACTGCTATGTTCATCTTTAATGCAATATTCCCGTCCTGTGTTTTTAAAATACCTGGAAATTTTCAAAATACCTGGAAATTTAACTCTGAGGTCATTCTTACATTTAAGTCAGATCTTGATACTAAACAATGGGGACCTTCCAGAATACCTTTTCTAAGCCTGTAACACAAAGGGCTTTTGAAAACCTTTGCATGGAAACCAAAGAAAACACAGGAGAGAAGTAAGGTGACATGAGTGGAGTTGTTCATTTCATGTAATTTTGATCAGTTTGCTAACCTCATATTTGCTTTCCTTTGCTAAGATCTCCATGGGCCAGTGTCATCAGAACATAAATCATTCCCTACAACTTCCCTTTTTAGACCTCTGCTAATCTAATGCTTTTGCATTTAGCCAAGTGCACATAAAGTTTAATCACAGGCCAGAAATATGTGGAGTAAATTCCTCAAGACTAATACTAATCATATTAGGATATCAACTGAGCATACAGAAATGAATTAAAAATGAAAGATAGAGATTGAGGTGGAAGTTTACATATAGTTGGGAATCCATGCCTAGTTCATCATTAGCAAACTCTCCTTTATTCTTCCCACACCCACCGCCCACTCCAAATTACATTCAGAAACCAACTGGAAGCATATGTAAATGATGCTGAGGTTCAGTCTGAACACTATAGTTTCTCACACTTTAATGTGCACCTGAGTCAGCCGAGGACCTTGTTAAAATGCCGATCCCGATTCATTAGGAAGAGTGTGGGGCCCAAGGTGCTGCATTTCTAATGCGCCTCCAGGTGATGCTCATGCTCTGACTTACAGATGAAACTTGAAATAGCAAAGTTTTAAAGCAGAATACCATTTGCTTTCGCAAATTGTGAACTGTCTGTCATTTTCCATAGACTATGTCACATTGCTCATGCTGACTGGCAACTTGACAGTTAGATTTATATATAGATTTATATATATATATATATATATATATATATATATACATGCATATATATATATATATATTCAGAAAATGATGTTCTAAAAGTTGTACTAATTATGATAGTTAACAGACATCACAAACACTAAAATATGCATTACTTGTCTAAAATGGAAAAAATCCAGAATGTGACTAATCAGAAGTGATAAATGATATCTGTGTTTTCCAATAAATTATTTATATTTTGCACTTTTGTCATAGTTGACAATTATATTAATAGTGTAATTTCTAACATATGAGGTACTAACTTTTTAATGACATTGTAAAACATTAATCAAGTTTATGAGGTTTTTACCTTCAATTATGACACTATCGTTATTTTTTATTCCAAATTCATTAAGCACATTTAGTTTAATTGTCTGAAAAGAGATGTGGAAGGTATTTTTAATTTTTTTATATTTTGCCTGACAATTACTTATATTTTACCCTTTTTACCCCATAGAAAGGAAGACAAATATGTTTCCTTTCTGCTTACAGATGATGGTCAAATGCATTGTTCCAAAAGTCTAATATTGAAAATGCTTGTTGTTCTGGTTTATAATCAATTAAAATATATTTTATTAAGTTTTAAAGGTTTAAGTCAAATATAATAGAGATAAAAGTATTTAAATATACCTCTATTTTTCTTTAATTGCGTTCATTGAGCCATCTTGTCATCTTTCTTCTTACTAATTTTTAAATAAACCCTCATATATTTTAGTTGTTAACCATTCATGTTATACAATGTATGATCCCAAGAAATCAAATCAAAATATTATGCTAACCTTCATAGCTGTGGCTGTGACCACTTTCAGATGACATCTTGTCAAAAGATGTTTCCTCACTTTTCTTGTCGGAATCTTTCACAGAATCATCGGGCTGGCTCCCAGGATGACTCTTAAATGTTGGTGAATACAAACTTCTCTCTATTTCCACTTCCTGTTAGAAGACATGAAAGGGATGCATGTTAAAAGCTATCAGTGTGAAACAGATGTGGTTGTCAGGGGGCTTAGAAGGCAGCAGTGAGAGAGGGAAGGGGTTTCTAGGAGTGATGCTTTCCAATATGCTTTGGGGGAAATTCTGATAACTTAGCCGAGAACTGCAAACACACCTTTGACGCTTAGTGTATTTTTCTGCCACTAGTTCCACTTCTAAATTAGTTTTTCTTTCATGTGGCTACTTTTTCTCTTGCAAAAGGGAGAAAGTGGAAATAAGGTCACAATACAATCTAATATGTTAATACATGCAACTTCCTGAGGCCTGAGAAATATCTATCAGGGATTCCAAAAATTAGCAATATATCAACATCATATGCTTAAGAGAGAGGAAATGAGTTTTTTTTTAATGTCATGTTCACCTTATAATGATAATCCTAGTAATTATAGAGCTCCCAAATTACAAAGCATTCAGCCACCATATAGTAAGTACATTTTGGCAATTCATAAAGATTGTGAAATTACTTCTTTGAGAACCTAATTCAAAATTGGAGAGATAAAGTTTCCCAAAGGGAAAAAAAAAGTATAAGGATATTCCAAATACAGGGAGTCTAATGTTCCTTATTTCACAGAATGAATAATATATTCTAATACTACAAACCAAGTCAATCAGACTATGTTGAATAAAAAATTACAAAAATTAAGTAAATAAGTTGACAGGTTGGGAAGCAATTTAATTTCAAAGTTAAAGTAATATGTTGAAATATTTTCAATAGCTACTCATAAGTTTTGGAGTTTTATACATGAGGTTGTGTTTTCTAAACAGCAGCCATTCAAACAATGACATGATGAATTACTCTTCACTTTTTTTACATTTTAAATACACTGACATGAGTGAGTCAACATTGAGAGATAGATAAAAATTCTAAAACATTTCTTAGAGTAGGTACATTTTCTATATCTATAATATGGTTGCAAAAAGCAAGGTTCTTGGGAAAATAATCTCTTGGCATGTTTTTTTTTAACGTTCATGTTCATTTATAATTATATGTAATTATATAGATTAATTTTAAAATATTGGTATGTGTTTAATAACCTGGTCTTAAAATATTCCCCACATATATAATGTATACTATATTCCTGACTGTTACTTTTAACTGGAACTGAAAACATTTATAGGAGAAAAACACAGGGAAATGTTTGTACTTTTTTCAGTGCATTGCCTTTAACATTTGTGTTTCCCACTATTATCAAATGCCCAAAGGTTCATAGCAGCAGCAATGTATTTTGCTGGTGAGACAGTGTCAGATGTGCCGTGGCATGTGGGTGTGAGCTTCCCAGCTGGTGAATGAGTGTGGCATCCTCACCTCAGTGCATTCTGGTGTCCTCTTCCGCTGTCATGTAAAGTGACTGCTATGAAACGAATGCAGTATATTTGTTTTGTTTTAGCAATTTTTTAAAATTTATTTCTTTTAAATAAAGAGAGAAGGAAAGACAGAGAGAAACATTGATGTGATAGAAACATCAGTTGCCTCCTGCATGTGCTCCGACCAGGGCCCAGGCCAGGGAGGAGCCTGCAACCACGGTACATGCCCTTGACCGGAATTGAACCCGGTACCCTTTGGTACCGCAGGCCAACGCTCTAACCCAAGCCAGCTAGGGATCAGTAATTTAATCCAACTCCTAGCACTGGCAAAAATAAAATAAGATAAAGAGAAAATAAAGATGCTGAAACAGTAGTGATTCCCTTCAGAAAATTTTTGTTTTGACAACAGTTGGAATGCTGAACATGATCCATGGAATCGATTGATGATGTGAAAGGACCCTCTGTCTGTTTCATATAGAAACATGGAAATGTGATTTGGTGAAATTGTTTAAGCAAATATTCCGGGCAGTGATGACATTAACTTACATTATATTGGTATTCTCAATTTTGAATTCATAAATATCAAACCAAAGGACTTATATGCATGCATATAAGCATAACCAATGGACACAGACACCAGGCGGTGAGGGTATGAGCTGGGGGGTGAGGGGGGGCAATGGGCAGATAAGGACACATATGTACTAACTTAATCAATAAGGAAAAAAAAAGTTCAACTCATAAAAATAAAAGAAAAGAGTGCATCATATACTGAGGCGGTCAGGGACCCACAGACAGTCCACATTTGAATGTAGTTGGCAGACCTGTTTCCAAGTCTCAATCATTAGGTCCAAGTCGTTCTGAGGCAAGTTCCTTAGCACCCTGGCAAGGTGTAAGGAGGCGCCCATTTAGAGACCTAAAAGAACTTCTCAGATGAGTTTGAACTGAGTTAGTTGCCTCTAATCAAACCAGAGAACTGCTTTAATCTCTTAATCTGTTTTACGCACTGTGCTCCTACAAGAGATTTACTTTGAGTAAAAAAATCTATTGGCTTAAATAAATGCACAAAACACCAGTTTAGAGGGGAAAAGTGCAGCACTTAATGATGAAAAACTTGAACTGAAGCCCTATTCTCCCCCCCACCCCGCCCCCTTTGCTACTTATTAGTTCAGGTTACTTGACCTGTCTGGGACCCAGTTTTCTCATTTGTTATGTGAAGAGATTTAGTCACCAGACATCTAACATTCAATAATCAGGCATTTGTAGTGAAATTTTAATTGAAATAAGGAAATATTATTCATCTTTTGTACTTTCCAATCTAGTAAGGGAAACAAAGAGCAATAAAGCACATAAATCAATGTATATATGCAACTATGTACAGATCACAAGGAGAGATACATAATCTCTGAGAGTTTGAAACGGGGAAATTAATCCAGTGAGGAAGGTCACACAAAGCTCCCCTGCGGAAAGGAACTTCAGCTGATATTTGAAGGTGAAAATGGGGCTTAGCTAAGTGAAGAACTTTGGGTGGAGAGAACGGGTGCAAATGTCCAGGGCTGATAGGAAGCACAGTGGATAGAAATGCTATTGGAACAGGGCGCCTGAGACAGAACAGGTGCTGACCACTGGCCACAGTAGATACACAGGCTGGGTCACAAAGGACCTTGAGGGCCATATTTACTACTCTGGTCTTAGCTGTGCGGGAGTTACTGAAGACTTTTAACTGTGTATATGCATGTGTGTGTGTGTGTGCATGTGCACACAGGACAGAATCATTCTGCAGTGTGACAAGCTCAGCCTACCTATACAGTAGGTTTCCTCAACCTTGGCACCCATTGACATTTTGAACCAGAAAATTCTTTGTTGGGGGATGGGGCGGGCACACAATAGTATGTTTAGCAGTATTCCCTGTTTCTCCCCAGTAGATGCCAGTAGCACTGCTCCCCAGTTGTGATAATCAAAAGTGTGTTCAGATATTGCCAAATTTCCTGTGGGGAACAAAGTCACCCCTGGTTGAGAGGTACTGCTCTAGAGTAGGCTAGACTGAAGGAAAGTAAAAATATACGTGGGAACATCAGTTAGGAGCCTGTTGTAGTACTCCAGGCAAGTGATAGCCATCTTGGACAAAGGATGGTGATGAAAATAGAAGTGAACTAAGTTGAAAGTGATTTAGGATGTAAAACTGACAAGACTAGATAATTGATTGAATCTGAGGTTTGTGTGTGTGAGAAAGAGAATTTCATTTTCTTTATGGTGTATACAACTAAATGGAGTATGGTACCATTAAATAATGTCAGAGCGCCCAAGGAAATCTAGTTGGGGGAGAAGATAGATTATCAGCTGGTACCAAGATGCCCAAAGGTGGTGGGATATGTTGCCCTATAGCTTAGAGGAGAGGTTCTAAATATCAACAATTTGTGACTCACCTGCCTTTTAGTGGTAATTGAAAAAATGGATGTCGATGAACTTGCTTCAAGTATGAGGAGGGATAAGAAAAGAACTAAGCCTTAAAAAATGTTGACATTTAATATTATGGCAGAGGAGCAACAGCAGACAAGAAAAAGGAAGAAAGTCAGAAGAAAATAATATCTGTAATGATACTGGACTCTTATTAAAAGCATAAATTAGGTAAGGACTTAAATATATCTTTTGAGGTTAGCAACATAAATATAAACTGTTGAGTAAAACTATTTTGGTGGAAGTAAAAAGGTGGAAAGGCAGATTAAAATGGGTAAAGGATTTACTGGGAGTTGGTAAGTACAGATAACTTCTTGAATAGTTTAGCATTATAGTAGAGGAGAAATAGGACAGTAACTTGAGAGACATGTTTTGTTTTGAAGGGCTGGACTTACATATGTTGAAAAGCCATTTGGAAGGATTTAGTTGGCTATACAGAAGAGAGAAGGAAATATCAATGATGTAAAATCCATGAGAGGGGCAAGAAGATAGGGTCAAAAGCACAGAAGGAAATATAACCCCAAAATTGGTAAACATAAAGCATTCCTGTTGTCACAGAGGGGAAAGGAAGTAAAATTAATGTAGATATATATGATTGATGTGCTTGGTAGCTTGAAGATAAGAACATTCCAGTCTGATACCATCAGTTTTCTTTTCTTTTCTTTTAGGATGTGAAGTGTGATGAAAGTGGGAGGAACATTTGAAGACTTAGAAGAAAGTTTGATCTCATTGCTGTGGGGAAGTGAGATGAGCAGACAGAGATGACCATGGTGAATGCTGCATTGGGATCCCATTTACAGGGCTACTGATAGACCCTGTCGAGTGACTATGACTGAAAATTCTCCACAATTCTACTCCAGGCAGTGAGAAAGCAGATAGCTGACTTTAGCCAGGAAAAAGGCTTTCTGAGGACAAAAATAAGATAAAATGTGAGTTGCAGACTAAGGTATGGGAGGGGACAGGTACAAGGAAATTTAGGTTGCCATAAAGATAACTAATAATCCAAAATAGATGAAAAGGGAATAAAGTAAAGGAAGGGTGAATTAGAAGATAGAAAAAGAATCAACAGATGGGAATCCTGATGAGTTCAAGAATCCTGTAACTGTGAATACTTGGCAAAGAAAATTGGAAAGAAAGCAGACCAAGATGTTTGCTTGAGTGATTTGGGAAGTAGAACAGTTACAGTTGCTAAGATCCAGTTGTGACCATGAAAATGGAAACTAAGTGAAATTGAGGAGGAGAAAGTGTTAAATAGGAGGAAAGCTAGGTGCTCAGAGGCTATCATGGTGTCTCAGCACAATGGAGGGCTTGGAAAACTGATTAAAATTGTAAACTAATTGTCAACATCCCAGGTAAACAAAAGAAACAATTAAATTTAATAAATAACAGTGACAAAGGGGGACAAGGTGGGTATAACTGATTGCAATGAGCCTCAAATGAGCAGAGTTTTAACCAGAGAGTGCGAGAGAAGTGGTCAGAAAGAACGGTGGCCTCATAGTACAAGAGCAGAATTCAGGGATGGTGGTTTTCAGGGAAGAATCATGCTCTATTAAGACAAAAAGGCATGGGAAGCACTTGGAGAAGAGATTAAGGGTACAGAGAAGGCTGCTGGTAATGGAGAGGTAATTCCAGAAGCACTGGTGAAATCTTTGACTTAAATAATATCTAAATAAATAAAATCTTTCAACAATGTCTACAATCTTGTCACCTTAAAACCATGAAAGCAAGGAAAGGGGCAGGGGTTTAAGATTGAAAGAGAAGAGATAATTTTCCTTGTTGTTTGTGTACATTTTTATTTATTTATTTTAAATATATATTTTATTGATTTTTACAGAGAGAAAGGGAGAGAGATAGAGTTAGAAACATCAATGAGAGAGAAACATCATGGATCGGCTGCCTCCTGCACGCCCCCTACTGGGGATGTGTCCGCAACCAAGGTACGTGCCCTTGACTGGAATCGAACCTGGGACACTTCAGTCCACAGGCTGACGCTCTATCCACTGAGCCAAACCGGTTTTGGCTACATTTTTATTTAACAATGTATAATTATAACCTTAGAGATAAATTATATATATATATACTTAAAAATATAAGAATGAAAAATGTCAACCTTTAATCATGTTCTAGCATCTACTTCACAAGAGACCATGGAACTCAGGACCACCTAAAATGGTCAGAAATCTCTTACCAGGCATTTCAAAATAAAGTGGTTTGCCTGATTACTTCATATATTTTCTTCTCAGTATGGATCCATGAGTAAAGAAGTCATGAGGGGGAGGGTGTAGAAAATGAGCACAAAATAATAAAATAAAAATGTTAGGACTTGTCTATATTTAAAATGCTGAACTAGTTCATGTATATTCCCAGACTCAGTGAGTTCTTGAGAATTGTTCATTCTTTAAAGTTTTATAATCCACTAGAGGCCCGGCGCACAAAATTCATGCGCGGGTACAGTTCCTAGGCCTGGCTTGCGATCAGGGCCATCTTCCCTGGCTGCCCACAGCCAGCCCTCCCCTCCCCCCCTTCCCCCGCCGCCATCCACCCCTGGTTCCCCGTTCATCATCAGGCGATTGGAGCCTGCTGACCAGGGAAAGGGACTGAGAGGTGGTCAGTGTGCCACATAGTAACTGGTCCAGCAGTCGTTCTGGTCGTTCTGCCTTTAGGGTCAATTTGCATATTACCCTTTTACTATATAGGATTTGTCTAAATCCCCTTCCTAAAAGGCTTTACCTCCTCCCCCTGTGTATTAAAGTATCTCTGCCCTCATAACTGACTTCAGTGAAAACTCCCTTATAAAACTTCTTTAATCATTCTGATTGACACTCATCTTTCATGCATTCAAAACATTTTTTGAACACAATATGTCTCAAGCACTGTTCTAGACACCATGAATATAAAGAAGGAAGACTGGGTCCTCAAAAAGCTCATAGTCTAGCAGCAGAGAAAGAGACATGAATTGGGCTTTATAACACAAAGTATGTGTGTAGTAATAAAGAAATGTAGGCATCCTAGACATAGAGAAGGAGGATTTCTGTAAGGTGTGGTCAGAGGAGGCTGGAGTTGAACTCATCCTGTAGATAACAGGAATCCTTAAACATGAATTAAGTGGGGATGATAATATTAGATTTGTACTTTAGATAGAATACATCAATTAGCTATATGAAAATATATAAAATGAGATAAAATGGCAACATCTTATATAGTAAGCATATTAAGAACTTAATGTAAATTTCCAACTGAGGGACAGAACAAGCCTACCATATATAATCGGAAGGGGAGTAGAGAGAGGAGAGCAAATATAAAAATATTTAGGCATTAATTTAGTAATTTGAAGGATAAAGGTACTGGAGGAGCAAACAAAGTCTGGCATAACTCATAGATATTCTAATTTTGATGGATCTACAGAATTAGCAAAACAGGATGAGTTCTTCACCAAACCAATCAGTGCCTCAAAGAGGTAAAGACCAATTCTGTGCTCTCTTCTGGACCCACCACAGAAAGCAAGGTAATCTAGAAGAGATTCTGGGGCTCAAGCATATGCCACACCCTCAGTTTTGAGGCAATATTCCTTTTTAAAAAATATATATTTTATTGATTTTTTACAGAGAGAAAGGGAGAAGGATAGAGAGTTAGAAACATTGATGAAAGAGAAACATCAATCAGCTGCCTCCTGCACACCTCCTACAGGGGATGTGCCCGCAACCAAGGTACATGCCCTTGACTGGAATCGAACCTGGAACCTTTCAGTCCGCAGGCGGACGCTCTATCCACTGAGTCAAACCGGTTAGGGGGCAATATTCCTTTTGATGGAATCTTACGTTTCATGCATGAAAGTGAAACTGAACTTTTCCATGGAAATATTTATAAAGAACAACATGGTTGTCTTGCTTTAAAAATGATGCCTAGGTTTCATTTTTGAGGGGCTGGTAATGAATTAAGTTTTTGACATGTTGAATAGTAATTTTCCATATGGATATATGAAGATATTCAGGAGGTAGCTAGATTTCTAGACTCAAAGGAGAAGTCTAAGCTTGAGTGAAAGATTTAGGACTCATTATCAAGAAGGTAATAGTTACAACAGTGAGAGTCTATTAATTTACCCAATTAGAGTACATAGAATAAGTCAGATTGGGAGAAAAGAACCTCAGTGGCATTTAAGAGACAGGGAAAGGAAGATTATCTGCTGAAGGCAGTAGAATTGAGGAACAGTCAGAAGTAGGGTTACTCCTAGTCCATCTGGTGTCTTCCTGTGAATTATAAAAAAGGGCCTTCCCTTCATAACACTGTACTCCATCTATCAAAACGTTGTCACAATATACTGATTTTGTTAGACCAGAAAATGTTACTGCCATCTGCTGGAAAATTGTCTTAATAAATATAACACCCAACTTAATTTTTACGTGCACTGCTTTCTCTTAGATGTGTGACCTTGACCAGCTTACAACCTGCACAACTATATGTGGTTGCCTGAATCAGCCAAGGAAGAGTGAAATCTGAGAACACTAAAGATATAGAACATTTTAAATGCAGCAGGGAGTTTACAGAAAAATAGCAATGATAAAATCCCCTGGTTTGGGCAATTATGAGTAACCTTGGTAAAAATTGTCCCTGAAGAAGAGAATTGACTTAGGAAGGACTAATCATGAGAAGAAAGAGACAATGATATACATAGCTATCCTAATCCTGAAGAATTTGAATTGTAAAAATAATAGTAATAGCAACAACAACTAGAAAATACTGAATACACATTATGTATTAGGCACTGTTTTAAGCACTTTACATGTATGACACTCAAGTAATTATGTTTTCAACTCTATGAGAAGGTGCTATGATCTCCATTTTAGAGATGATGAAACTGAGGGCTCATAGGATATGGGCAAAGGCAGATAGAGAAAGTGAGGGTGACACCTGGATGAGTAGGGAGCTAGAAGAAGATCACTGCTTTTAACATTTATGGTCTTTCCCATTTCTGAAGGGAGCTCATGATGAGTTATGTGAGGACAGGCTGAGGGTAACTCTCCCAGAAAACCCAATTTGAATTCAAAAGGCCAGAGTTCAATGTCAAGCTCTCCCATTTAACAATGAAGTTACCTTGGCTAATTCTTCACATCCCTGACCCACAGTTTTCTCATCAGAAAAATGAAGACAACTACTGTCTACCATAATTATTTTTATAGCACTCTTAAAATGACGCCACAAAGTGGCAGCAGTATCTCTCATCCACATGTTCATGTGAAATGTCACTTCCACTGCTTTGTCAAGAAGTAATGTCTATTTCTCCACCTCTCTGAGTCTGGGCAGGCCTTGTGGCAGCTTTTCCCAGTGAATATGGCAAGTGTGACTGCTAATGAGACTAGTATTGGATAAAAGACCCTGGAGAGAGAGAGAGAGAGAGAGAGAGAGAGAGAGAGAGAGAGAGAGAGAGAGAGAGAGAGAGAGAGAGAGAAGAAGAAGAAGAAGAAGAAGAAGAAGAAGAAGAAGAAGAAGAAGAAGAAGAAGAAGAAGAAGAAGGAGGAGGAGGAGGAGGAGGAGGAGGAGGAGGAGGAGGAGGAGGAGGAGGAGGAGGAGGAGGAGGAGGAGGGAAAGGGAGGAGAGGGGAGGAGAGGAGAGGAGAGGAGAGGAGAGAGAACTTGCAGCACAAGGTGATCAGATATTCAACTGAAAAAGCCTTGCAGCTCACTTTTGGATGCTCCCTTTCAGAAGACAACACTCTACTTTGAGAAGCTCAATCCCCTTGGATAAATCATTTGTAGGTGCTCCATTCTACAGTCCCCAACTGATTTCCCAGGTGACAGGAGCATCAGCTGCCTGCAGTGTGTGTGAACCATCTGGGATGGCCAGTCATAAAAAGTCTTCAAAAAACTGTAGTTCTTTGATTGAAACTTCATGAAAGATTCTAAGTAAGAACTGCCCAGTTGAGTCAAGGCAACCCATAGAACCATGAGAGAGAAAAGTAAATTGACTAAATCACCACATTTTGGGAGTGGTTTGCTATGCAGTAATAAATAAAACATTATCTTCACATATTAAGTATCCTGTGGTTCAGCTTCTGCACATCTCATTTTTTCTACTAAGTAATAAGAAAATTAGAGAAAAGAAATAGTCTTTTAAAATATCATAAAGACCAGCATTTATTAATATTACTTTGTGCAAGTGTTCCTCCTTATACCTCTCATTGCATTATACACTGCAGGCATTTAATAAATGTTGAGCTGAATTTTCAAAATTCATGACATTTTATATTCACTTAGCATCCAGGAACAGAAGCAAAAAAAAAATAGGCAAATACAATAATTAGTTGGGGAAAGCTTAAAGATTGTCACTCTATTGCATGCATCACTTAAGAGGGTCAAAAGAAACCATGTGGCTAGCTCTCCCATTTAAGCATACTTGATAAAGAATTTTGATGTTGGGTTTATCAGTTGGGTAAACTGGGCTGCATGTCTTTCCAATAACTTCTCAGTAACTTGGCATTTAGAACCTTTTAACATGGTCCCACTGGGTCCCACCAGCCTATGCTAGACTATCTTTCTGGTTGTTCTCTAAGGGACATGATGTGGTATATCCTGAATCATCTCTGGACTTTCTGCCTCTAAACCTGTATTCATATGCTTTCATAGTTTTCTGTAGAAACTCCAATTGTCTTTTCACAGGGGGTTTAAGTGGTACTTGCTTTAGGAAGTTTTTCCCTAAAGCCACAGCATGAAGCAATCCTCCCCATATCAGAACTTCTCCTTGATGCATTTTCATTCTGCTTTGTACTCTAGTCATTTTCGACACATCATGTTTCCCCCGTTGCACTGTCAGCTCATTAAGGACATCTTTAATTCATCTTTATAGCTCACATAGAGTCTAACATAGCTTTCCTTGAACATTGCAGATACTTACTAAACGTTTGTTGAATAGACTCTAATAATTTTTAAATTTTATATTCACATAAAGCATTCAGAAGAAAATGCAATGCCAGAAATGGCCAAAGATGGCAAAAACGTGTCGCATAGAGTGAAAGGAGTGGACATAAAGACAATAGGCTAACTCCCTACAATAATTTTTTAAATATTCCTTTGGATAGAACTCAACACCTAAATTTTCCTAGCAGTCTAAAGCAAAGTTATTTCATCCTAATTTTAATAACTTTAAGCTTTAAAAATCCGATACAATAGAGAAAAATTAAAGTGATAAAATTATTGTCTATAAGCAAGAAAATAGGCATTTTTTAAAACTACAACAAAACAATTTCCCTTTCTAAATTGGGTCATCAGTTCTTGTGGTATTTCTATTACTCCTTCCAGAATAGGTTCATGTATTAAATAATAAAATAGAAGCTATACTTTTCCAGGAAAGGAAATGAATCAATAATTTTTATGATTTTCAAATTACTTTGATCAATCTTTATTGACTGTACAGCCATAAAATCAATGCCTTCCATGCCATTTTTATAGGCACTCTTTTCCTGAGTACTAGTCTCCTGTTCTACTCCCATGCCCTGGTACAGCACATCTAGCAATATTAATTAGTTTATTTCAGTTACCTACTGTCATGGGCTGAATTTGTGCCCACCCCACCCCCGCCCCCAATTTGTATGTTAGAGCCCTAATGCCCAGTAATCAGAATGTGACTATATTTGGAGATAGGGCCTTTGAAGGAGTGATTACATTAAAATGAACCCATTAGGGTAGGCTTTAATCCAATCTGACTGGTGTCCTTATAATAAGAGGAAATTTGGACACAAAAAGAGATACCAGGGGTATGCATTCTTTTCTCCAAGACTCTAAGAAAATAAATTTCTATGGATTGAGCCACTCAGGCTGTGTATTTTTATGGCAGCCTTAGAAAACTAATGTACTCTACTTAGACCTAGGGGAATAAGGATATAACTGGACATTAAACATACCTATTAAAGTGAGTAAGCTCCTCAGTAGCTTTAAAAACAATAGATTTATTTAACGGACTGTTTGTCTACAACTAGACAAAAAACTCCTCACTAACTCCTACTGATTCTGAGCCACCCTTCCTGGATGAATTTAACAACTATCCAAGTAGTTGTGCACTCACAATTTTTGAATGCACATTTATCTCATCACCTTTACTCTGCATTGGGAGTAATTCTCTTGTGTGATACAAAGTATGCAGGCCCTAGAATCTGAGACAAACCACAGGCAAAATGTTTCCTAGCTATTTTATTACCTCCTGATCAAAGTGAGATAAACATTCTTGAAATGCTGAATTTTTCCAATATACTGAGATGCAGCCTGTATTCAAGTCAATTTAATTAAATTCAGACAGATTTTTAGGACCTCAGATAAAATGAATGCAAGTCCTATCTGGCCCTTGATAAGCCAGCACAAATTAAGGCACAGAATCCCATAGAATTCTCTGGAGTGAAGATCTAAAGCAAAAATCTATGAATACATAAATAGCATTGACCCTCAAGGTTATTCTCGCTGTTTTATTTTATGTTACATTTAAATTCTTTTCTTAAATTCTTGATTTACTACTTAAGGACATTCTTCACCTTGGCGTTAGTTCTGGAATGATTTAAAAACATCTTGCATTTTACCACTCTGGCCTATTATCCCTAAAGCTGAGATGCACACTAAAATATCCCCAACATTTCTTTTTGGGATTCCAGAAATGGATGCTCCAACCCTTGGGAACATGTCTCCCCTGCCTTTCATCTTTCTCTCTTAGTGTCCCATACAGGGCTGGGAATGGAGAAGGCATGCTCTCAACATAAAATACAATCTCTTGAATTTCTGTAGATATATTGTCTAATTTCATATACCTATCAATCCTTACTCTATTGTCAAATAATTTGATTCATTCAAAATGGGACTTTTACTTAAAATGGAAGTAGTGGCAGTCACATGGCTGAGACTCAGGAGAGCTCAACCACAGGGCCCTGGGGTCTCCAGAAGACAGAATCAGGTCCTCTTTGGCGCCTGTGCTCTGTTAGAGGCTGGTGAGCCTATTCATCCAAGTCAGCATTGCCTCAAATACTTCACTTCTGGGGCCACAAGCAATGTTGCTATTAACTAAGGCTTTCAACACTTCCAATGCCTAATACGTTATTTCTCTGCAGAGTGAAACTGTCCCTCCTTGTTTCTCCTTGATTGTGGAAATGGGTATAAAACAATTAAGCATATACCGCACCTTGTGGGTGCAAGATCTTGTACCGTGCCCTGCATGGTTAGTTAGATGTTATTATCCCCATTTCAAGGGGTAGGAAATTAAGCACAGAGACATTACAATAATAGGTCTAGTTCATACCCAATTTTGGTTGGGTCCAAAGTTAAACTCGTATGTCCCAACTTTTTAAAGAAAGTATTCTACATATGTATGCACTGTTATATGATATTCTTGGAAGATAAGACTCTTCATCGAGGGGAAATGCTGATTCAGGCCTTGTGTGCATGTTTCCTAATTTCTTTAGATTAACATCGCAATTAGAAGCTGGCCATGTACATGATTATTATGCTATTTGCTACTGACATAACAGAAAGCATGCTGCAAAATTGAACCAGGTATGTTTTGTTCACCATAGCTGCCCATGTGCAAAAAAAAAAAAAGAACAAATACAATAAACAAACAAAAACTCAACTAAAAATACAAAACATATCCCTATTTGAGCTTTGAGTGGCAGTGCATTTAATTATATTCCTTTGATTTTCACTCCTTTAGAGACTGTGTTCATTTGACTTGCTGTGTGCCTAAGAAAGCCTGTGGCATTTTATGCTCAGGCAGAACTGAATAAAATTCCCCATGAGATGCAGATTTTTTGTGTGTGTGCTGTGTACCCTCATTTTCATACTGGCATCACACTTAGGCAGTTAATTTTCCATAAAAAGTAGAAGCACTGCCTTATTTCCCTTCTCAATCAAGAATAAAATTCTGCATTTTGCCCCAGTCACTATCATATTCTTAAATAGGGTTCTAAAGTATTTCATGATTATCTTTATTAGTTTGAAACTATATCCAGGCTTAAAATAATTCTAACGAAAAGAAAACTTCTATTAAAATATTCTAACTAGTTTGAATTGACTGTATTACTGGCAATGGAAAAATCCCTAATGGCTAAACCTTTTAAAGCTAATCTGCTTTAACACATTTTAAAACTGATGTGCCATTTGAGATTTCAGTGTTAGCATGCAAAGTGTTTTCTTTTCCTATTCTTATATTCAGTTGTTATTTTATTTCTCCTTAACTTTTTGAAAATGAGATAACCCAATGATGTTCCCTAGAGTTTCATGAGTAAATTAAAACCAAATTTCTGTATTCAAGCTATATTCTGTATTTGGATACTAAAAATACGTAAAAGTATATAGTGAAAAAAATTATATTTGTGTGAGTGAACTAACAATGCTCACAATGAATCAATTATGCTTACTTAAGGAGCACAGGTTCTTGACAGATAGAACAGTCTCATAATTGTGTTGATTTGGGGTGACCTGGTGGAAAATGGCTGGAAGATAGTAGACCTGAGTTTAAAACCCAACTTCACTACTTTCCAGCTTAGTGAACTTGAGAAAATTATTTCATCTTTATAAGCTTTTATTTATTTATCTGTAAAATGATGATATTACTCACTTTGAGGTGAATATGAAATATGGCATTGGATAGGAAGAGCAGCCACTCAATGCTGGTAGCTACTCCAAAGATATTTCAATACACAATTTTAACAATCATCCATGAAATGCTAAGAAGGAAACTGAGACTTCCAAGTGCAAAGAGACACTTAAGATTTCCAGATGAGTATATTTGATTTCTTGTTGTGAACTCTCTTATAGACACTAAATCAAATATTCAGGAAAATGTAATCTTCGTAAGGTATAAATATTTATATTCATGGGCTGATTACAACATGTTGAGATTTTGTTAACAAAAGATCCTGAGATACATGCCATTATGAAGATGGTCTTCTAATTAACCCCCCAAAAGGGCTTTTATCTACTTTCATCTCTTATGAGCTTTGGGAATTTTGGTATATCATGATGTATCTTTTTCTTTACCATAATTGAGGTCAATGATAATGCAGACCTGCTCTAGTGATCATGAGAATAATTATTTAAAACAATGCCTTACAGAATTGCCTTCAATGTCTTGGAGGCAGTGTGCTCTCATTCCAAGTTAGACTTGTTCTGAACCCAGAAGTAGAGACATTGAGACTTGTAAAGATATGCACACTCGACCACAGTTATTTGCTGTTCCGAGGGACTATAACAGGGCCATGGAGGAACAGATGGCAAAGAAAGCTTGCCCAAGTCCTTCCCCTCTTGGGAACTGTGCTCTCTGCGAGAAACAACAATGTGGCTCTAGGAAGCCAGATACGGCCCTGAGAGGAGAAGTCCATGGCGTAGCACTGAAGGAGTACAGGAGGGACCTCATCTTTTCTAAAGCTTTTCCTGAGAGAGTTCCCATTTCTGTATTACTGGTATGCAGATGGTCCAAAAATGTCAAGGGAAATTAGCCCCTTTGTGACTGATGTAAATCCTTTCAAAGGCTCAGTGAAAAGTGGAAAGCATACTAGCACTCTGTGATTTCTCATATCTCAGATACTCATTTTATAAACCCACATGAACAACACAACCAGCTATTTTAAATATAGCAGCACAGAAGGGAGGCTCTAAGTGGATTATCCATATGACATCTTTATGATGCTGAAAGGGAAAAGAGGGCTCTTATAGACCAATTAGATCAGCACTTAGCATGCGACAGACTGATGTTTAAAATTTGCAGCAATGAGGGAGAGAAGCAGAAACAAAATTGTACTATAAATAAACTGCTGAAATTTAGCATGTGCCATAATAAGACATATTCAATCTTCTTAACTCTGAATGTGTGTGTTTTGAATTGTTATTATTTCTGTGGCTTTTGGGATAATTGTGGGTATCATAAGCATAATCCATTCATTCATTCAGCAAACATCGCCGAGCACCTATAGAATGCCAAAAACATTGTCAAATAGCAGCACTAACGTTTAAAAAGGATGAGCAGTCAAGAACTTGCCCTTGAAGAGCTCTCAGTCTGGATGAAGCACCTAAAGGCTGGTGCGACGATTCTGAGAGGTGGTGAGTCATATGACTGTGCTAAAGTACTGAACTTTGCAAGTGAGTCACAACAACTCGCTCTTCACTCTGTTTCATGGTGATACCCATAGTATTTTATTTTTGCAATTCAAACCATTACCTTAATTGGGAAAGGGGTGCAAATCCAACCACTGCAGCAGAAAACCACGAGTTTACTTAGGAGAATGTGTCATTCCTCTGACTACCATCTATCACGTGCATTCAGAAAGTAGGCCACAGAGATTATTCATATCAGTCTCATAGCAGAGTGGAAACTGTCATTTGTCAGTGGACATTTGGCTGTTGCCCTAGCCAGTTTGGCTCGGTGGATAGAGCATCAGCCTATGGACTGAAGGGTCCCAGGTTCAATTCCAGTCAGAGACACATGCCCAGGTTTCGGGCTTGATCCCCAGTAGGGGATGTGCAGGAGGCAGCCAATCAATGATTCTCCCTCATCATTGATGTTTCTATCTCTCTCTCCCTCTCTCTTCCTCTCTAAAATCAATTTAAAAAATATCCAAAAAAACAACAACAACTGGCTGTTGTTTCAGAAGTCACATTTGTAAATGGAAAACACCTAAGAAGCTAACTTAAAGAGGGTGAATTTAACAACTAAAATATTATGAACAACATTAAATTCACTTTAAAATATTGTTTTTGTTCACACACATAGGGAAACTACAAAAAAGAGAAGTGAATCTGTTCAAACAAATTAAAATATTATTCAATTTCAAAGAAATTGTATCTGTTTTCTCACTTGTTTTCTTAATAAGATCAAATAAAACAGGAAGACATTTGTTTCTAAATCGATTAGCTTTCATTTACAGTCCACTCTTGCTCCTTTCCCATAGGCCAACATGTATCCTCATTTCTTTTTGAAGCTAATGGTCTCACTGTACCCCTATTACCCCAGCTTCTGCCAGGATTTTCACCTCTGACTATTGCTGGGGCCCCACTCCACACTAGTTAAGTAGGAATATCTCAGTGTGGGGGCCAAGCTTTGAGTACTTTGAGAAAAAAAAAAAGAACTTCCAGAACTATGCTGAATAAGAGTGGTGAGAGTGGGCATCCTTGTCTTGTTCCTGATTTTAGTGAAAAAGCTTTCAGTTTTTCACCATTGAGTACGATAATGGTTGAGGGTTTGTCATAAATGGTCATTATGTTGAGATGCTTTCTTTTTTACCCATTTTATTGAGTGTTTTGATCATAAATGGGTGTTATATTTAATCAAATGCTCTTCAAGCATTTATTGATAAGATCATGTGATTATTCCACTGATCAATTTGCATATATTGAACCATTCTTGTGCCCCTGGAATGAATCCCACTTGATTGTGATGTACTATTGTTTTAATGTATTGCTGTGTTCAATTTGCTAGCATTTTGTTTAGGATTTTTGCATCTGTATTCATCAGAGATATTGTTCTGTAGTTTTCTTTATTGTGTGTTATCCTTGCCAGCATTTGGTATGTTGGCCTCATAAAATATGTTAGAAAGTATTGCCACTTCTTCAATTTTTTTGGAAGAGTTTGAGAGGGATAGGTATCAAATCTTCTTTGAACCTTTGGTATAATTCATTAGTGAAGCAATCTCGTCCTGGGCTTTTATTTTTGGGAAGGTTTTTAATGCTTTTTTCATGTCCTCAGTGTTGATCAGCCTACTTAAATTTTCCAATTCTTCATGATTCAGTCTAGGAAGGTTATATGTTTCTAGGAACTTTTCCATTTCTTCTAGGTTATTGAATTTGGTGGCATATGATCTTTCATAATATTCTAGTATGACCCTTTGTATATCTGTGATGACTACGGTATTTTGTTTACATGAGTCTTTTCTTTTCCTTAGTGAGTCTAGCCAGGGATTTGTCAATGTCATTAATCGTTTCAAAGAACCAGTTCTTTGTTGTAGTAAGTTTTACATAGTCTTTTTGTTCTCTATTTCATTCAATTCTACTCTATTTTTTTTTCTTCTGCTCACTTTGGGTTGCTTTTGTTCTTTTTTTATAGTTCTCTAAGATGTAATATTAGGTTCTTTTCTTGGCATTTCTCTTATTTCTTGAGATAGGCATGTAATGATATAAACATCCCTCTTATTACTGCTTTTGCTGCATCCCAGAAATTTTGATATGTCATATTGTCATTCTCATTTTCTCTGCATATCCCTTGTTCTCATATTTTATATCTTCTTTACCCCAGTCATTTTTTAGTACTGTGTTGTTTAATCTCCACATATTTGTGGGTTTCTTTACTTCCTTTTTGCAGTTGATTTATAATTTCAAGGCATCATGGTCAGAGAATATGCTCGGTATGATTTCAATCTTCTTGAATTTATTGAGACTAGTTTTGTGACCCAGCATATGGTTTATCCTTGAGAATGTTCCATGTGCACTGGAAAAGAATGTATAATCTGATATACTGAGATGAAAGCCTCTATAAATGTTAATTATGTCCATTTGGTCTAATGTGTTATTTAAGGCCAACATTTCTTTATTAATTTTATGTTTGGATCATTTATCTAGAGCTTTCAATTGAGTATTAATGTATCCAGCTATGATGTGCTTTTGTCTGTTTCTCCCTTTAGCTCTGCTAGTAGTTTCTTTACATATTTTTGAGCCCCCTGGTTGGGTTAAGAAGTGTTATATCTTCTTGATATAGTGTCCCCTTTATTATTATAAAATGTCCATTTTTGTCTCTTGTTACCTAGTTTTCTTGAAATCTACTTTGTCAGTTATAAGTATGTCTTCACTTCTTGTTTTGGTGGTTGCTTTTATTTTTTCCCCCTTTGGAGAATCATTTTCCCCCCTTTCATTTGGAGTATAGCTTTGTCTTTTCAGCTTAGTTGTATATTCTGAAGGCAGCATAGGATTGCTTTGTTTGTTTGTTGGTTTGTTTTTTTAGCCAATCTGCTACTCTCTGCCTCTTTATTGGTGAATTCAGTCCATTTAAATTTAGGCTAATTATTTATGTATGATGCTGGTCAATTCATTTTGTTCATTAGATTCCACAAATAAGTGAGATCATGTGATATCTGTCTTTCTCAGTTTGTCTTATTTCACTGAGCATTATATTTTCCAGGTCCACCCATGATGTCCCAAAGCTACATAGTATTTCATAGTGTAAATTTCCCACAGCTTTTTTATCCATTCATTTACTGATGGCAACTTGGGCTATTAAATTTTAGCTACTATAAATAACGCTGCTATAAATATGGGGGTGCATATATTCTTTCTGATTGGTGTTGCCACCATTCATCTAATGTCATCTGTATTAAGTATTAGTACCACATTTTAACATCATAGTGGAGCTAAGGCCATGCAATGATTGTCTTGGAGAATGTACTTAATTCACCTCATATGTTCACTATTGATCAAAAGTCCAAAGTATAAGATTTAGAGAAGACATATCTTAATGTGCATATTTTTATTCACTAGAAATGCAAATAATTTCAAACTGGAGGAACTTGATAACTATAGTGATTTGTATCCTTCTGGACATGAACAAATTTTATATCTAACTAAGTAAGCTTATCCTAACATATATTTGTTAAATTGCCTATAAATATCTTAGCCCAGAAACAGTTTATAATATCACAGTTTTCTACATCAATTAATGAATTATATAAAATGTTTGACTTTATATTTTCATTTTTCTCTGATGATTTTACTTTTTGAAAATTATATTTTAAATACACTTAATTTCTCCTCAGTTTTTAGGTTCTGCCTAAACATCATTTGAAGATGCCCATGCTTATCTAATGTTAAAAAAATCCTCTCCTGGTTGGTTACCTTTTAGGAGCCCCTATTTTCCCCTCCTCTTCATAAACAATTGTCTACTGCCACTACCTCCATTTCATTACTTCTCACTTGCTCCTCAACTTATCCCAATCCACCTTCTGTTTCCACTGATTCACTGCATTGATCTTGCCAGGGTGTCAATCTCATCATTATCCTCTTTGCTGTTTAAATCAATAGACATGTCTCAGACTTTAATTCACTTAACAAGCTAAGTTCCTTCCTCCCCTTGAATTATCTCCTTTCCTATTATTTGCTTGATTTCTTTCTTGTTCTCTCATAGTCCTTTTCTCTTTCTCTCTCTCTCTCTCTCTCTCTCTCTCTCTCTCTCTCTCTCTCTCCTCTCTCTCTCTCTCTCTCTCTCTCTCTCTCTCTATATATATATGTATATGTATATATATATGTATATGTGTGTGTGTATATATATATCACAGATATATATAGATAGAGATATATTACTTATAAGCATATAAGTCCCTACAGATTTTGTAGACATCAGAAGGATAAGAAAGTCATACTCTGTTCATCTGTCTACACATCATATGACAGTTTAGATGAAAATGACTAATTCTTGAAATGCACTGAAATACCAAAACTTATTTAATATGAAGTAAATAATTTGTACAACTTCATAACAATTAATGAAATTAAATTTTTATTTTACCCCCCCCCCCAATAACCAAACACAAACACATATTGGAGAAGTATGTGAAATCTTTCAAGAAGAATTAGCACTAATTGTACAGAATCTCTTCCAGAAAATAGAAGATGGGAGAACAACTCCTAAGTTACTTTATGAAGTTGATATTAGACTGATACCAAAACTAGATAAATATAGCCCCAAAACAAAACAATAAAACAATTACAGCCCTAGCTGGTTTTGCTCAGTGGATAGGGCTTCAGCCTATGGAATTAAGGGTCCCAGGTTCAATTCCAGTCAAGGGCACATGCCTGAGTTGTAGGCTCAAAAGAGACTTGTAAAGGTGTTGCAAGAGTAAGCTGATCAATGATTCTCTCTCATCTTTGATGTTTCTATCTCTCTCTCCCTCTCCATTCTTCTCTGAAATCAATAAAAATATATTTAAACAACAAAAAACAAAAAACAATTACAGATTAATATCTTTCATAAATATAGGTACAAAAATTTTAACAAAATATTAACTACTAGAATTTATCATATATAAACAAATTTTAAACAATGAACAAGTAGGATTTATTACAGGGATGAAAGGCTGGTTCAACCTTCTAAAAATAATCCATGAAATTCATTATATTAATAGGTGAAATAAGAAAAATCTCAGATTCTATGATTTAATGCAGAAAAGATTTTGACATAATTAAGCACTAATTCATGATTCAAAAAAAACCTCTAAAAAGTAAGGATAGAGAGGAATTTCCTCAACTTGATAAAACCATCTACTTAAAATCTAGGACTAACATTATAATTAACTAGAGGCCCGATGCACGAAATTTGTGCAAGAGTAAGCCTTCCTTTCCCTGGCTGCCATCACCAGCTTCCCTCTGGCACCCAGGACCCGGGCTACCCTCTGGCACCTGGGACCCAGGCTTCCCTCGCAGCCCTACTTCGTCCGGAAGGACATCTGGTCTAATTAGAAAATTACGCTTTTATTATTGTAGATAGTAAAGACTGAATGTCTTTCCCCTGAGGTTGGGATCAAAACAAGGATATTCACCTCACTAGCCTGATTCAATATTGTACTGGAAATTAAAACCAGCACAATAAGGCAAATCCTACCTAATAATAGACAAATATGCAAATTGACCGCACCTTCGCTACACCCAAGCCACGCCCACCAGCCAAGCCCACCAACCAATCAGGACGAGTATGCAAATTACCACCAACAAATATGGCGACTAATTTGCATATCAAGACAGCATAGAAAGAAGCCAAGAGCTGCAGAATAGAGCAAAGCTGCGGAGAAGCAAGCAAGCCGGGGGGAGGAGAAGGGAGGAGCGGAGGCGGGGCCAGGGGAGAAGGAAGGAGAGCAGGTGGGCTGGAGGAGAAGGCGGGGGTGAGGGAGAAGGGAGGAGGAGAGGCGGGACCGGGGGAGAAGGGAAAAGCAGGCTGGCTGGTGGAGAAGGCGGGGCGGGGGAGAAGGGAGGAGCGGAGGCAGGGCCAGGGGAGAAGGAAGGAGAGCGGGCGGGCTGGCGGAGAAGGCGGGGCGGGGGAGAAGGGAGGAGCGGAGGCAGGGCCAGGGGAGAAGGAAGGAGAGCGGGCGGGCTGGCGGAGAAGGCGGGGCGGGGGAGAAGGGAGGAGAGAAGGCAGGGTGGTGTAGAGTGCAGCAGGAAACCCTATTGCAGGATTTTTCCTGCAACGGGAATGCTAGTAAATAAAATAAAAGCCTATAGATTGAATAAGACAAATTAAAACTGTTCCTATTTGCAGATGTCATAATTATCTGCAAAGAAATTTCCAAATACTCTACAAAAATTTTCCTAGAATTAACACATGTACAATCACATGATATAAGACATACAAACAAAAATATTGTATTTTTTATACTAGCAAGGAACACTTGGACTTTAAAATTAAATATACAATAAGACTTATAATTGCTCAAAAATGAAATATTTAGGTATAAATACAAGGTGTCCCAAAAATGTATACACATTTTGAATAATTATAAAAGCAGTGTTTATTAAAAATACATTTCATTTTTACAATGTAATGGAATCAGCTGTTAAAATCTGTATACATATTTTTGGGCAACCTGTATAATAAAACATGAATAGAACTTAGATGTTAAAAACTACAAGACACTCATGAAAGAAATAAAAGAAGATCTAAAGAAGTGGAGACACATATTGTGTTTAGGGATTAGAAGACAGCAAAGATGCCAATTTTATTCAAAATAATATACAGGTTTAACAAATTCCTTTAAAACAACAGCAATTTTTTGTAGACATAAACAAAATTATTCTAAATTTATATGGAAATCAAAGGAACTAGAAGTAAGTAAAACAACTTTGTAAAAAAAATAAACACAATGGGAGCAAGTAATCAACTTGATTTTAAGAATTACTGCATAGGTACAGTAATCAAGACTGCTATATTAGCAGATTTATGGAACAGAACATAAAACCTAGAAAAATAGCCAAACAAATATGTCCAACTGATTTTGACAAAGGTACAAAGGCAATTCAAGGATGGAAATATAGTCTTTTAGCCTTTTCAATAATTTGCTGGATATCCATAGGCAAAAATATATAATCAATCGATATAAAACTTAAGATAAGCTTCAGAACTTACCTAAAATTTAAAGGAAAATGGATTATGGAATTCAATGTAAATCTATTAAGCTTTTAAAAATAAACATAGGGGGAAATTCTTAGGTATCTAGGTGAAGAGTTCTTAGACTTCATATCAAAATAAAGATGCATAAAAGGAATATCTCTAAATTAGATTATATCAATTTAAGAAACTTTTCCTCAGCAAAGATCTTGTTAAGAGGGTGAAAAGATGAGCAAAAATCTGAAGTGCTTGTAAATCACGAATAGGTCAAGTGACTGGTATCTAGAATATATAGAGAACTTTCAGCAAAACACAAATGAAAAAATCAATAAGAAGATGGGAAGAAGTCAAGAAGAGATATTTCACATAAGAAGATATACAGATGATGATAAGCACATGAAAAGATGTTCAACATCATTAGCCATCAAGGAAATGCAAACTAAAACTATTAGGATATCACAACACACCTATCAGACTGGCTAAAATAATAACAGTGACAATAGAGATGTGGAGAAACTGGATCATTTATACATTGTTGGTGGGAATGTGCAATGACATCACCACTCCTTAAAACAGTTTGGGAGTTTTTAAAAAAGCTTTACATGAAACTATTATACAACTCAGCAATTGCACTTTATAATTTATCATAGAAAAATGAAAATATATGTTTTTACAAAACCTGTAGATGAATGTTCATAGCAGCTGTATTTGGAACAGCCCCAAACTGCAATCAAAACACAAGTTCTTGAAGGAGTGGTTAAAAAACTATAATGAAATCATTTTCAGCATAAAAAGAAACAAATCAACAATTTGATTGGATCACCAGACAATTAAGCTGAATAAAAAAAAATTCTAAAAGATCACAAACTGTCTGATTCCATTTATAGAAGATTCTTGAAATGACAAAATTGTAGAAATGGAAGACAGATCAGTAATAACCAAGGGTTAAGTGCCTGGGATTGAAGTAGGAGTAACTATAAAAAGAATCAGGAAGGCTCCATAAGCTGATGAAAATACAATGTGAATATCCTATTTGTGATATTGTACTAGAGTTTTGTAAGATGTTACCATGTGAGAAATTGGGTTAAGGGTGCACAGGATCTCTGATATTTCTTACAACTGTGTGAATCTATAATTATCTTAAATTAAAGCTTGATTAAAAAACTAACTCATTTGGTAGTTGGTTATTAATCACAAGTAGATTTTGCTATTCAATATTTTAACACTTAATTTCTAGATCAATTTAGCAGAAAAATTTTCTAGAGGACCTTGGTTTATTTTTATTAAACATTTATACTGGTTGATTTCATCTTCTGGACTAGTGGCTCAAATGAGCTAAAAGTTATGTGCAGAATAAGGATAAGTAAGTATTACTATAAATGGGTAATATGAGTGATCAAAAAAGTAAATTAAAAGTAGTTTTGATTATATAAATTCATCATGACTATGGCTGGGGGTCAAGCGATTTGATTCATCCATGCATCTAACATTAATAATGGCAAAAACTCAATTTCATGTGGGAAGAAATAAAATAAGAAAAATTAAAATCAAGTTACTAAAGTACAATATTTATCCAGAGGTTACTTATTTGACAGATTCAACTATTAAGAATTCAGAAAGACACGTAAATATTTCTAAGAAGCCAGTAAATGTCAGTAAGTTCATGCAATAAAGCACAAACATTTGGTTTAGGTGATTACTTTATTCACTTAATTTTTCTTCAGAATAAAAAATTTAAATAGCTTGGTCATTTGATGTGTTGGAAGTAGAAAATTAGAATCTGTGAGTATACATAAATGCAAATTGAGAATATTCTACAAGGACAGTGGTTATTTTGGGAGAAGGAATGAAATTGCTATGTAGGGCTAGTAAAAGTATAAAGGGAAACATAATTTTTATTCTGAGATGGTAATTTTGAAATTTTAACCAGTATCCATTTTTATTACTAAATTTAAGAAGAATAAATTGAAAAATAAAAATGAAACTTGAAAAATACTCAGAAAAAATCTATTGCAAAAAGTAAGATTATTTCAACCAAGTAATAATACTAAAAATCCAATAGAATAAAGACAATTTCTTATTAAGGAGACTTAATCATCGTAGAGCATCAGCTCATGTCAACCGCTGTACTGGTAGCTTAATTTTTTGTTTTCATACAAAACTCAAGTGAACACTTTGTAGGAGAAATTCTAAGTATGGTGTACAAGGCTTCACTAGGAGTGTCAGTTGACTCCTTTTTCCAACAGGGGAAATACAGGAGAGGGCAGAAAAACAATCACCGGTGCTGGTAATAACACAGTAACTTAATAGTCTAATGATAACAGTACCTACATTTAAAATTAGCTGCAGTTTGGCCTTGACATTTTACTACCCCCACCCCCCATAAAGTGAGGTCATAAACATGAGTTTTTACAAAGCTGGGCAAGAACATAGCTGGATTTTTACTCCATTTAGCTAAAGTGTTTTCTGACAAGTAAATTTCTATATTTCCTTAGATATAACTACTTTATAAAAGATTTCTGTAGAACCAAAATATAAAGAGTAATCTATTTTTCTTTTCTGTAATAACATCTGGTCAAATAACACTTTTCCTGTAGCCTAGAGCATTGCTGTAATATTGGTTAAGTCTGTTTGCTGACTCTGGACACGATAAATTCCTGGAAGCAATGGTAACTCCCTTAAATCTTGAGATTTGTTGGAAATGCCTGTTTGGGTAAGAAACAGAGAAAGATTTTACTGTGCAAAGCCGGAAGAGGCCAATCCCCAAGAGCAACAAGGAAAAATGAAACTAAAGCAAGTTTTGTCTGTGATAGACCATTATGCTCTTCAAATATCATTGCTAATGATTTTTAATTTGGAGAGGAAAAAAGCCATTTCTTCAAAAACTGTGCCAAAATAGGATAAAATTCTTCTGGTGAAAGTAATGATAAAAAACCAGTTAATATGGTAGATTTCAGCAGGCAAATTCCAAAGGGTTTCATTATTTTATCTTCAGAAATTAATCTTTTGTCTGACAGGCCAGTTATAGAAAAAATATATTTTAATAAAAAGGCCCAAGAGATAAAGAAAAAGATCCTAATCTAAAAGGGAAAATATAATTCATTTGAAAACCAAACAGTGTTAGAGCAAAAAATGTGCTATCAACAAAGTGTGCTATATCCTGTTGAGAAATAGGAAGTTGGGGGAATTAATGTGACACTGTGGACCGATCAAACTATGTTCAGATGCAGAGGAGGCATGTAACAAAAACTGACTTGATGGTCTCTTCAGCTTTTTTTATCTTTCTGATGATGGCTCTTTTATGGAGATTAAAGGAGAGCATTTATTATAATTTTTATTCCATCTAAAAACAATGGCATCATCACCATCTTAAATGATAGATTTACAATGAAACTCTCATAGCAATATATCTACATTAATAAGTAAATGTAGTTTTCACACACAGCATGTTTTCAAACTGTAACTATAATCCTTAAATGTCTTAAAGCTAATTGCTTCTCTACAATGTTGACTTGTTTATATGAAAACCAATATGCATACTTCTGCAGTTATTTTTGCCAGAAAGTGATTCACACGTGACCACGTTAAGGTATATGAAGATGACCAGTGAGAAAGGATGAGCTTTACAAGCCACAATTCCAGACAATTCCTTTGCTTTAGGATTCTGGTTATTTCATTCTAGCTCCTACTTTGCAGTGCCCCTCCATGGCTCTGATTCTGACAATCTGTTTCTACAATCTCCAGTTTGCTCCCTATGTATTGGTTTCCCAGCTAATCCAAATGATCAGTTATTGCCCAGCTGGTGTAGCTCAGCGGTTGAGCATCAACCCAGGAACCAAGAAACCAGTGGTTCAATTCCGGTCAGGGCACATGCCTGGGTTGCGGGCTAGATCCCCAGTTGTGGGGCATGCAGGAGGCAGCCAATCAATGATTCTCTCTCATCATTGCTGTTTCTATTTCTATATTCCTTCCTCTCTGAAATAAATAAAAATATTTAAAACAAAACAAACAAAAAAAACCACCAAAAAACAAGCAGTTATTACTGGGGTTCAATAAGCTCTCCAGGGGCAACTACTTACTTCCCTACATGGGCAACTAAACTCTTCGGTTGAGACCACTAATGTACACTAGGGCAACCTGGAACAAATGTGCAATTCATCTTGGCCAGAGAAGCATTCATTTATACCTTCCAGAAACGTAGATGGTACCCCCTCTATTTGTTGTGCTGTGAGAGCACACTGAATCGTCTACTCCCCTTCCTCTTCTCTGACAATAACTCAAGTTCAATAGGTAGCACACCATGGAGTTTTAATAAATGGTTTTTGGATGAATGGATGAATTAATGAATGAATGCAAGCACTATATCCTAAGTAATCACATTTTGAGAATTGTATCACTTTACTTTTTTTGATTGAACTTACCTTAAGTATTTCATTAAAAATTTGAATGGTACAGAATGTATAAGTAAAAAAAGTCTCTTTTCTACCACACAACTCAGAAACTATTCTCTTACATATCTTTCTACTCATAATCAAATAACTTCACCATTTTTTATAAATGAGATTATACCCTATCCACAGTCCTATGCCATAATTTTTATTTAACAATAAATCTTGTAAATTATTTACATCCTCACATATAGACCTTCGTCATTCTGTTTCAAAACTAGATTCCCAATGTATAAGATATATAATAGTTCTTTGAATTGTACTTTTAAAATTAGAATACAGGAAGAAATGAGTAAGGTAAATCTCAATTTTGTAAAATTACCAAGTCAAAGTGTTCAATAGTTTTTTTTTTCCTTAGTTTTCAAGTGACCTTGGACATCTGAATAAACATATTGGAAAAATAGAATAAAGAACAGCAATAAAAAAGAAAATAGGAAAAAATCTTTTTTTGTTTGAATCTCTATGAAATAAACTTCTGCTTTATCTTCTCTATAACTTATTTTGCTGGCAAGAAATGAGAAAAATTTGTTAAAACATGGCTATATCTCTCCAGGACTTGGGAGCAGGTAATTACTAATGATGGAAGGAGCAAGGGGGGAGGTAGAAATCTAAAAATCAATGTAGCATCCACAGACCTGACAAGAGGGAGCTTTTTGATTTTATGTCACCTCGTATTTCCTGAGTGATTACTGTAGGCAAGATACTTATTTGCTTTTAATCTAGAAAGACAAATGACAATTCAGCACAACATATGCTCCCTCCCAGGTGAGTGGTGATAGACTGCAATTGCTAAAGGAGTCTGTTGAAAATAATGACACTACACGTAGCTTCTTTCTCAGGCCAAGGGGAAGTACTGTATTTCTTAGTGGCCTGCCTCATTGGGAGAGAATTTGGTGCTACTAAGTTGGAGTAACTCCTCAGGATAATAATATAGACAGACTAATATGTCACATATTGTTCAATAATTTCAATGCAACTGTTACACTATTTATTATTCATATAAATCCTGTTATTTAGAGATTTTACACAACTTAATAAAATAAGAAATTTGAAAAAATTTCAAAGTAATAAACATTTATCAAAGGACTTTCTACTAATTAATCATCCTAGCCATAACCAGAAGTATTTGCACAATATTTCATAAATTATATAGGAAATTATATGTGTTTATAAACACTAGTATGCAATTTTTTTCTCCTCTTGTACAATATAGTATAGTAGGGAGAGTATGGTTTGTGTTCATATATCAATTAAACTCACTGATATAGTCATTTCTGCAGTTTCTTCTGGTCTCTGTTCTCAGTGTGTTGTGAGAAGTAAATGAGCTCATATGTACAAGAGTTTTGTTGAGTTAAAAAGTAAAAAGAAAAACTTATGTTTTGTATATCAAAACTTATCAAATGTATATTTGATAATTATATCAATTATTTTTTATATATATATATATTTAATAGTCACCCGAGGATATTTTTCTATTGATTTTTAGAGAGAGTGGAAGGTAGGGGGAGAAACACAGAGAGAGAAACATCAATGTCAGAGAGAGACATAAATTGCCTCCTGCACACATCCTGACCAGGTCTGGGGATCGAGCCTGCAACTGAGGTATATACCTTGACCAGAATCAAACCTAGGATCCTTCGGTCTGTGGGCTGACACTCTATCTTCTGAGCCAAACCTGTCAGGGCTATTTAATATTTTAAATATTATTTAATATATTAATTTACATTATAAAATTATTTTATTAATTAATATATGTAATTATATATTCATTATTACTTCCAAAAGTTTAAGATGAAAAATCTGGTACAGGTTGTAGATAGAATAAGAAAATAATTTTCATTTTTACAACTATTCACACAATATATTTTCATTTTTACAACTATTCACACAATATATTTAATGACATTGTACAGTCATGTTATTATAAAAGATTAAAAAGATCTGAAATAAAAAAAAGACCCCGAATAGCCACAGCAACCCTGAGAAAGAAGAATAAAGTAGGTGGGATCTCAATACCAGATATCAAGCTATATTACCAAGCCACAGTTCTCAAAACAGCCTGGTACTGGCACAAGAACAGACACATAGATCAATAGAATAGAATAGAGAACCCAGAAATTGACCCAAGCCAATTAATATTCGACAAAGGAGGCATAAACATACAATGGAGTCAAGACAGTCTCTTCAATAAATGGTATTGGGATAATTGGACAGATACATGCAAAAAAAATGAAACTAGACCACCAACTTACACCATACACAAAAATAAACTCAAAATGGATAAAGGACTTAAACTTAAGACGGGAAACTATAAAAATACTAGAGGAATCCATAGGCAGCAAAATCTCAGAAATAGGCCGAAGCAATTTCTTCACTGATACTTCTCCTAGGACAATGGAAACTAAAGAGAAAATAAACAAATAGGACTACATCAAAATAAAAAGCTTTTCCACAGCAAAAGAAACCATCAACAAAACAACAAGAAAGCCCACTGCATAGGAGAACATATTTGCCAATGTTATCACCGATAAGGTCTTAATCTCCAACATCTACAGGAAACTCATACAACTTAACCAAAGGAAGGTAAACAACCCAATCAAAAAATGGGCAATGGACCTAAATAGATACTTTTTGAAAGAAGACAGAGGAAGGCCAAGAGACATATGAAAACATGCTCAAAGTCACTAATCATCCGAGAGATGCAAATCAAAATGACAATGCGATACCATCTCACACCTGTCAGAAAGGCTATCATCAACAAATCAACAAAGGACAAGTGCTGGCGAGGATGCGGAGAAAAAAGGAACCCTCGTGCACTGCTGGTGGGAATGCAGACTGGTGCAGCCACTGTGGAGAACAGTATGTAGTTTCCTCAAAAAACTAAAAATGGAACTCCCATTTGACCCAGTGATCCACTTCTAGGAATATATCCCAAGAAACTAGAAACAGCAATTAGAAAGGACATATGCACCCCTATATTCATAGCAGCACAATTTACAGCCTAAGTGCCCATTAGCAGATGAGTGGATTAAAAAACTGTGGTACATCTACACAATGGAATACTATGCTGCGGTAAAAAAGAAGGAGTTCTTACCATTTGCAACAGCATGGTTGGAACTGGAGAGCATTATGCTAAGTGAAATAAGCCAGTCAGAGAAAGATAAATATCACATGATCTCACTCATTTATGGAATATAATGAACAACATAAACTGATGAACAAAAATAGATCAAGAGACAGAGAAACTTCAATCAGACCATTAAACCTCAGAGGGAAGGTAGGGGAGGGTGGGGGTAAGGGGGAGAGATCAACCAAAGGACTTGTATGCATGCATATAAGCCTAACCAATGGACACAGACAACAGGGAGGTGAGGGCAGGAGGAGGGTATGGGGGGGGGGGGTAATGGGAGAATAAGGACACATATGTAACACCGTAATCAATAAAGAAATTAAAAAAATAAATAAAAGATTAAAAAGGCATTCAATTCTGATTACTTTCATATATGTGTGTGTGTGTGTGTGTGTGTGTGTGTGTGTGTGTGTGTGTGTATAGCTTTTAAAAAAATTGCTGCTATTTATACCCCACTTAAAGCTTACCATTCTTCAGTTTACCATTCTTCTCTCTAGATCTGATTGGTATCTGGTTTATAATTTGCTTAATTGTCTCTATACCATCAGATTTCATAATCAGTTTTTACCACTATGTCTTTCTTAAAGCCAATCCCTGGATAAACCACAGGGGAGCCATGGCATTGGCATGTTTAATGGTGTAATCTGTAAATAATGTAGTCAAGAAATCAAGAAAGTAATTAAAGATAATTGCAAGAATTATTATAGTGTTCAAGAAATGCTGCCTTTGGAAATGGTTTTTAGATTCAACATGGAGACTAAATTCGGAATGCAAACCAGGGACAGACAACTGCAATGCCACATAGGGAAAAATATATTTTTGCTTAAAAGTATATTGTTTTCAGTATTCATATTGTACCATTCTGTGCAAGTAAAATCAGAATATGTTTGAGACATAAAAGTGTAGTTGATAAGGTCTTTCTAATTGAAACATATAAAATACCTCTTGCAAATGGAGAGGTTGAGGAATTTTGATAATGTTATTGACATCTATGATATTAAAAAGTAAACATTAAAATATTATGGTATATGAACTATATAGTACTCAAAAGCAAAGAATGCACAAAGTGAGCTAATGAATTGCGTTATGCAGAATGGGTTAGGACAAAGATGTACCAATCCAGAATTTACTTCCAATAATGGTAGACTTGGTAATTTGATTCAATCTTCCAAACAATAGCAATTAGCTAAAAAGATAAACACAACATTTAAGAGTTGTTTGAAGGCATGTTAAATGTTATAGAGATTTATAGAGTAAGGATTCAGGAGAAGAAGGAAACTCATTAATGTGATCCTAAAGTTGGCTGCTGATATCATAAAAGGTGGCAGAGAAGTTAAGAAGTTAATAGGGCTGTTGACAAATATGGAGGCTAGTATGATAAATAATTAGAATTCAGAGTCCCCTCAAGGAGGAATGATGTAGTAAAAATTTCAGGCTTTTAGATTAAATCCTGAGGACTACAAACTACTAGTAAAATAAAAGATGCAGTGACAATTGACTAGCACTAAAAAAATGAGAATTAGTTTCAAATTATCTCAATCCCTGATGTAGTTATTATGATCTGGGATGTCTAGTATCCACAGTAGCCTTCCAGATGTAATTATTAATTTTTTCTAGAAGAAGACAAACCTCAATAATTATAGTCTACAAGATTTCATTTGTAATATCTAGACTAATTCAGAAATAACTAGGAACATGAGAATACAAAGCCACAAGACCAAAAGAGCAACAGACAGTAGAAACAATAGAAAACTTAGATTATCAGATACAGAATTTAAAATATGATTGACTTAATATGGTCAAGAAAATAAAGAGACAAGTTTAAGAATTTCAAAAGAGAAATATATATGTTTATAAAGAGCTTAATGGAAATTATAGAAGATAGAAAATACAGTATCTAACACTAAGAATTTAATATAATGATTTAAATGATATTAGACAAATTTCAATAAGTCAGAAAAATATACAAACTGAAATTTAAATAAGTAAGAATGTAAAGTACAGATAATAACATAAGAGAAATAAGGGATAACTGTGAAAAGGTCTACTACACATATAATTGGAGTCTCAGAAGGGGCTGTGAGAGGGAATGTGACTGTTTAAAGAAATAATTGACTGAAAATGTCACCAAACTGATAAAGACAGGTACAAAAATTTCCATGAAGCCAAGATTTACAGATATAAGGAGAATGCCACTAAAGAAACATCATAGAAAAATAAAAGGCCCTGGCCGGTTTGGCCCAGTGGATAGAGTGTTGGCCTGAGAACAGAAAGGTCTGGGGTTTGATTCCAGTCAAGGGCACATACCTTGGTTGCAGGCTCCTTCCCGGCCTGGGATGGTCAGGGCTCATGCAGGAGGCAACCAATTGATGTGTTTCTCTCACACCAATATTTTCTCTGTCCCTCTCTCTTCTACTCTCTCTAAAAAATCAATGGAAAAATATCATCAGATGAGGATTTAGAAAGAAAGAAACCAAGAAAGCAAGATGAAAGCCAAAGCCAAAGACAAAGTAGTATGAATCACAAAGAAGCAATAGCAAGATGATCAGTCATTTCATCAGAATCCATGTCAACCAATTAATAATCGAATGACATGTTGAGTTAACAGTTATCTCATTTCATCATACTGAAAATATGCCTTTTCCAGCAAAATATCCTTCCAACAGGAAAGTGAAATAGGGGTATTTTAAAATAAATAAAAATAGAGAACATATATCACCACCAGCCACAGATCAAACTATCTTAAGTTTTTTTAAGACGGATGTCAAGTGTTTCCCAACAGAAGCTTGGAGATTCAGGAAATAATATTTGAAAATATATCTGAATGATTTTAAGTGACTAAAATTAAAGCATTAATGAAAAATATATAGAGTTAATATCAAACAATAGCATATCAGTTATGAATAGGACAAATGAAGTTAAAGTACTCTAATATGTTTGTATTGTCTGAGAAGAGGCAAAACTACTAATTTATATTGGATTTTGATATTGTAATCTGGAGATCTATTTTCAAAGAATGGTCCACAAGTCTCAGGAGTCCCCCAAACCATTTTAGTGAGCTCACAAAGACATTATTTTCATAATAATATATTATTTATCCTTTTCACTGAGTTGGCATTTGTATAGAAATCTGATTGTATAGAAGGCATGGTATGAAAACTGATGGATTCTTAGCCCAAATCAAAGCAGTGACACTAATCTTTACCAGTTTTCATTGTACTTTTCTAAGCTAAGGGTCAGCATTTCTTTTCTGTAAATATCTAGATAGGAGATGTTTTAGATGTTGCAGGCCTTACAGTCTCTGTTTCAATTACTGAACTCTGCAGTTATAATGCAAAACATGTTAATAAATGGGTATGGCTGTATGTCAATAAAATGTTATTTTTTAAAAAGTAGCTATGGGTTAGGTTTGACCTGTGGGCCACAGTTTGCTAACCTCTGTCCTATGAAATACATTTGCAGTAAAAACAAGTCACACACACACACACACACACACACACACACACACATTTACCTAAGAATGCCTTTGCTGAAGCAGTAGAAATTATTATTTTTATTTAAGATTCACTCTTGCATACACATCTTTTCAGTAATCTTTGTGACATAATGGGAAGTAAGCATAAAGCAGTTTGTCTGCATGCTAAAATATGATGTTTGTCTTGAGGAAATGCACTTATGTGATTGTATCATTTGTGAGCTAAACTAATTGTTTCTTTATGGAATACCATTGCTACTTGAAAGAACAATTAACAGATGACTACAGTTATTTAGATTGTGAAATTTGGTAGACTAGTTGATGAAATGTGAAGAGAACTCTTATAAGGGGTTTTGGTCAACTTTGTCTTAGAGATTAGAAAAGACACCTTAGTCCTGGCCAGCATGGCTCAGTGGTTAGAGCATAGGCCTGAGCACTGGAGGGTCACGGGTTCCATTCCTGGTCAAAGGTAGGTACACGGCTTGCGGTTCAATCCCTGCCCCCATTCGGGGTGCATGTGGGAGGCAACCAGTGGAGGTGTCTCTCTCGCATGGATGTTTCTCTCTCTCTCTCTCTCTCTCACTCTCTTCCTCCCTCTCCCCCTTCCCTTCCACTCTCTCTAAAATCAATGGGAGGAAAAATCCTCACACCTTGGGTGAGAATTTAGAAAACAAAAGCACTTTAATACCTTATCTTTCTCCCTGGACATTATCCTCTGTGTATGTGATGCTCAGAACTGTGACAGCCATCTCCTAAGATAGAAAGTGGCTCACCTAAGGACAAAGCCAACAAGTGACTCACTTTATATTGAGTTGACAGTACTGTGATACAAGGATTACTACTCCACTTTTATCAGGTCATCGGTTTATCTATTTTCCTACCAAGCATTTTCTGAATGTTAATTATATGCCAGGTACAAGGGAAAATGGCAGAATTCATCACCTCCTAGCAACAAAATTTTAACAGAGTAGAGAATAAACTTGTAATTAGGTGCATGAGGAGAATTCAGAGTGTAATGGAAATGTGACCTAATTTTGGGTGCAATGAATGCTTTTCTGAAAGAATAAAAAGTATAAACTAAACCTGAAGGATGAGGAAGAGTTGGCTATAATAAAGGATAGGAAAGGGTTTCCAGAAAGAAAATCAATATACTTAGTGTATCAGAGAGTAGGAAACACATGCTAGGAAGTTCAGGAGTTCAGTGTGCTCGAAGCACAAAGAACAAGGGGTAGCAGTCATAGAGGCTGGAGAAGTAATTGGTTGCCCTGCAATTTTAGAATGCCATGGGCTTAATTAGAGATTTTAAACTTTATCCTAAAAGATACACAATCTTATTGAGATTTTAGAGCAGGCCCCTGACCTGTTCAGATTAACATTTTAAAAAGATTATTCTGGCTGTAATGTGGAAATGGATTAGATTGAGACTAACCTGGAAGCCAAGAACTCAGTAAAGAGGCACACCGCAGTGTAAGAGGGAGATGAATTGGCTTTCAGTGGGGAGGTGACAGTGACATTGAAACATGGAAATGTAACCTAGTAAGAGGTGCAATGAAGGGGAAGTTCGAACAGGTACCTGAAGGGCGCCTAAGAGTTGTTTAGGAGAAAGGACAGGGAATTTTTGACAAACTTGCTTTTGGGGGTTGGGGCAGGGAGTAGGGACATGTAAAATGTTGAACAAGTTCCAGATAGAAATTTCTGTACTTTTTATCTAATTTTATTACATGTTTGATATTTGTATACATCCTAGATTTTGCCCATCTATAATTTCTATTATTTCCAAAGGAAAAGTTTTAATATTTATATTGCCAGAAACATAATAGTACTCAATGAAACATTTTCATAGGACACATGATTTACAAACATAATATTTTATGTGATTATATTAAATTGGTTAAAATACATGGTTAATTGGTATAATTGTATGATCTACTACTCCTAGATTTGCATGCTTTCTCACCTTAAGGTACTAAGTAATAACCCTTAAATATTTTTAAGAAATTCAAAGCAAATCATATATCAAAGCCAACTATATATTTTTGTGCACTGGTTTTTGTTGGTTCTGGAGTAGCTTTATTTCAATAAGTTAAAAGATATATATCTAAGTAATCTCTGACTTTTGATCCAATACTTAGACATTGCTCATTTTATTCACCTTAGATAAATAACAAAATATAATACACTCTCAGAAACTAAGAGCACTTTATGCAAGAACAGTCATCACTTCATCAAACTATTTTATTAATAGAAGATAAATTTTACTGAAAGGAACCATGTAATATATATTTCAATTACTTTTAACTGAAAGAAATACAGCTTCTTTGGGTCCTTTCTGAAGCTATAACAGTATTAAATGATCTAAAGTATATGTGCTATTTCATTTTCAAATTTAAATATTTGTGTAGATTTAAAAAGTAGATGCATAAGGAAATCCTACATTATTTCTTGGTCAAATAACTTCACTTCATTTGAAAAAATAGTAATTAATTGAATATTATTTACTCAAGTCAAAAAGTTATTACATTTTGTTGTTTCAAGACTTTCACATGTAACATTTTGGAAATCATAAAATATTTACTTAATGCAATCTTAAATGTCATGTTTATTAAATTTTTATATACTAGTAAATTGAGGTAAAATAAAAACTGTGATCATTGAATGGCTACATTTCTCTACAAAAATTGTTCTTTCATGCAGGGAAACTGAAATCTCAATTTCACAGGGAAATGTGATACTATCAAAATCATAACTTAGAAAAAAATTTTATTCCAGGACTCCAAAGCATCTAATCTAATAATAGACAAATATGCAAATCAACCACACCTTCGCTACACCTAAGCCACGCCCACCAACCAAGCCACACCCACAACCAATCAGGATGAGTATGCAAATTACCCCAACAAATATGGTGGCTAATTTGCATATCAAGACAGCATCAAAAGAAGCCAAGAGCTGCAGAAGGGAGTAAAGCTTCGAAGAAGCAAGCAAGCAAGGGGGGTGGGAGGAGAAGGGAGGAGCTAAGTCAGGGCCTGGGGAGAAGGGAAACGCAGGCGGGCTGGCGGAGAAGGCAGGGCGGGCGACAAGGGAGGAATGGAGGCGGGGTAGAGTGCAGCAGGAAATCCTATTGCAGGATTTTTCCTGCAACGGGAATGCTAGTGTACACTAATAAAAGGGTAATATGCTAATTAGAAGGAATGTCTTCCAGACAACCTTCCGGATGTCCTTCGGACAAAGCCACAGTAGCTGGGCCGAGGCAGAGGCAGTTAGGGGCTATCAGGCCAGCAGGAAAGAGCAGTTAGGGTGATCAAGCTGGCAGGGGAGAGCAGTTATGGGGATCAGGCCAGCAGGGGAGGGCAGTTAGGGGCAATCAGCCTGTCAGGGGAGCAGTTAGGAGCAATCAGGCATGCAGGCAGGCAGGCAGAGAAGTTAGGGGTGATCAGGCAGGCATGCAAGTGAGCATTTAGGAGCCAGTGGTTCCAAATTGTGAGAGGGATGCCTAAACTGGCAATCGGACATGCCTCGAGGGGTCCAGGATTGGAGGGGATGCAGGCCAGGCTGAGGGGACCCCCCCCCAGTGCATGAACTTCATGCACTGGGCCTCTAGTAAACTAATATTCATATAGTAAACAAATTCATGAGTTAATCTATTTAGTAAAAAATATATGTTTGTTTTTCAACCCCTCAAATGAGATTGGGATTCCTTCTTTCCATCTTTTTGCTATGCTTAACCTCCCCAGGGAGTGAAGGGGGTTGCCAACTTCTGGTCCCTCCCTGCCATAGTAAGGCTCTTCCCTTCAGGTTCTACCTTGCTGTGCCATCCATTGGATTCTGCCCTTTGGTGCCTTTGGCATACATTTCTGCTCCCTTTCTTTGAGATCCATCACAATTTCAGCTGTGAGAGCAGTATCAGCAAGTGCATTCTGGGCCAATGCAATTTATGTGTCCTGTTTTATCTCTCTGGGATTTAGAATTCTCAGAGGTTTTATTCTGAAATTCATTGCTATCTGGTCAGTTCCTTGAATCTTTAACAAAACTATTTTTACTTTTGTCTCCCGCATCTTTATTTCAGAGTTGGTTTACGTAACCAAGGTCACCATTACAACAATGCCACCATTGCCAACAATGAATCACTTTTTGCCATTTGTCCCCCCACACTACCACTTCGGTTTAGCCACCATTATATCTTTGTTGGATTACTGCACTACCTCCTAACTGGTCACTGTTTTTATTGCCCTTGGACATCAACAGTCTATTTCCAAGAGGATAACCAAAATAATCCTGCAGAAACTTAAGACAGATTGTGCTGCTTCTCTGCTCAAAACCTTCCACAGTTCCCATTTCACTCTGGGTAGCAGCCAGACCCTTAAAAGCAGTCTATAGGTCTTTCCTCTGACATTCCAGACACGCTCTGGCCATCGGGCCTTAGTACTGGATGTTCTGCGTGGCTGCACCACTCTCTCTCTGGGTATCCTTATGGCCTACTTTTTTATGGCTTTCAGATATTTATGCAGAGGTATTTCAGTGACTTTCCTGGGTCACACTATGTAAAATCACAACCTTTCCCCCATCTCTGTAGTTCCCATGGCATTAACATTTGTTATTTTTTCCTCTATACATTAGAGCATGGTGTGTATGTATTTATTTATTTTATGTCTCCTCACTTGAAAATCAACTGGTAAATGCAGAGAATTTTGTCTTTTTTTTAACTGCTCCATTTTCAGTGTCTTGATTAGCACCTTCTATACACAATAATTATTTGCTGAATAAATGATTCAATAAGACACCAAGGAAGAGTGACAATTAGTGTAATAGCAGAGGAGCCACAGTTCCATTAAAATGACTGTATTACCAGCTTTTAAATGCAATCAGACAAAGCTCACCTACTCCATTCACTCTCACAAAGGTTTTCTTTCATTGAATAATTGTTTTTCTTTTTTCCCAAAATAATTTAGAAAAATAAACATATCATCTGTTAACTTAAAATAGAGAAATATTTTCTTGTCACTCTGCTTCCTTGCAAAATGAATGTATCTTCAATGCTTATGAGCACAGAGAATCTTTCGTTTAAAAAATAATTTTCACAACTTGAACACGTAATCAATGCACCTAGACCAGTCAATCTGAAGTCTAACAAAGCTAAAAAGCTACAAAGAAATAATTCCAAAGCTTATAAACTATAATTAAAGAAGGAAATACTGGTCTTGTTTTTCTTTAGTAAAATCTCTTCCCTTTGCAGTCTGCATTCATTTTTCTGTATATTAGCTGTCTTTCATTTCTTGATTCACTTTGCAAGTTTATTTTTTTTCTCTACTGTGTGTTTTCTGTTGCATATAACAGACAATGTTTTCTGAACATTCATCATGTATTTTATAATAGCTTATTCACTTCCCTCTGTTGTGTTGTTTTAACTTCAATAGTAACGGAAAGACTTTCAGTTTGAGGTGTCAGCATTAAAATAAAAGATTGAGCATACTCTAAGGCAGAAATTGCCTGGATGCCATGTACATCGCTTCTGAGATTCTTGGAAGTGTTCCCATAACTTTCACCTATCTTTTGAAAACCTAATAATTTTAGATCATTTACTTTTCAGAAAAATTAGAGCTGGAGAAGTGCCACCTTTTTAAAATCATAATTAGTAAACACTGCCTCCCACTATCAGGGTACCCTCTGCATATTATAGAGGTTGCACTCTTTCAAGGAGAACTCCACTGAAGAACCGCCTGTTCTGCAGGATTGGCAAAGTGAACAATCATTAGACCTTGTTGAAAGACAAGTCTTACTAAAAGAAACAAGAGTATACATAAATCTCTTTTAAAACACTGGCCCTGGATTTCCTTGTGCATCTACTTTTTAAATCTACACAAATATTTAAATTTGAAAATGAAAATAGCACATGTACTTTAGATCATTTAATACTGTTATAGCTTCAGAGAGGGCCCAAAGAAGCTGTATTTCTTTCAGTTAAAAGTAATTGAAATATATATTACATGGTTCCTTTCAGTAAAATTTATCTTCTATTAATAAAATAGTTTGATGAAGTGAAGACTGTTCTTGTATAGCGTGCTCTTAGTTTCTGAGAGTGTATTATATTTTGTTATTTATCTAAGATGAATAAAAGGAGCAATGTTTAGATGTAAATGATAACATTTAAAAATGAACAGAGAAAATAAAACCCAGAGACAAAAAGAAGCAAAACCTTTAGCAATCTAATAAAATTGGCTGTTGCTAAGAAATGATGACAATATTTAGATAGAGCAGCAGCTGTGAAACTTTTAGAAACAATAAGCCTCAATGTGAGTGAATTGTTGTTCTAGGTTTGGGGGGAAAGGGCTGGATTGTAAATAGTAAATAGGTCCCAACCTTTCTTTAACCTTGTGTATCTAGGTTGAAAGGTCTACTAAATAGACAATAGTGTTTTTTATACCATTACTTCTAAATACTTCTTCTTCCCTCCCTCTTTATGTCTTTTCCTCCCTCCTTCCTTCCCTCCCTTGTTTTCCATCTTTTTCTCTGCCTTTTCCTGCTTCCTTCTTTTAGAAAAAAGCAAACAAACAAACAAAGGTACAGTATCACTGGGGACCAACAGTGTTCTAGGAGCTAAGGGCATAAAAATGACTAACAAGATTTAGGTTGAATAAACACATACACACACAAACAAACTGTAGATGTTAAACCTGGAAGCAAATATGAAGATAATTCATCCAATCCTCATTTTACAGTTGATGATTTTGAACCTCTTATAATTAGATATCTGAGACCACTCCTTTAGTTAAATGATAAAAATGTACTACTACAAACTTATTATTTTTTCCCTAAAGCATATTGTAATTCAGTGAGAATTAAGCTTTTAACTACATAGCCAAATGAAAGTGTAAAGTGAAGGAAAAATCTTAAAAATTCTAAGCTGAACTATACGATTAAAATATTAAAGTTGTTTTGACATTCAAAGGTGAAGTTCAAATCTAGAATGTTTACTATTTAAACATGTAGGCTTTTCCTGTTTAACATAATGGCCATTATTTAGTTTCAGAAATGTTATATGGAAAACTGGCCCCTCTAATTAGGGCCACATAAACATCAAAGTGTTCCATATTTATGAAAGTAGAGAGCTTTGGACTGATACATTCAAGGAAACTATTTTCTAAATTTAATTTACCTATTTGTTCTTTACTCAATCCTGTAATTTCACCAATAGGTTTAGATAGGTAGACATTTGCTACAAAAGAAACTGAATCTAAATGAGGCACTAAATGATGAATGTGATATGTGGTTGCCAGGACTTGAAAACTCAAGACAAAGACTGAAATAAAGTTAGTGCCAGAGCTAGTTAAGTAGGTTGAAAGAATACAGTAGGTTATTAGACTTACCAAGAACTGACTGTAGATGATGATCTTACAATTCAAAAACATGGATCCTTCATGGGTAAATTTTTTTTATTTAATAGTGTCTTCACTATTTAATAAAGGGTAAGATAAATGTTATTTACATTATAAGAAAAATTGTTCATATTTTTTAATGAGTACCTTCTTTAATCTAATTAAAGATGATTCAGAAAGAAAGCCATTTTTGAAATAATAATTCAAATCGGGGAGGTTCAATTAATCATTTGAAATGTGTTTAAAATGAATTGTAATTATCTTCAATTTATCTTCAAAATCATTATTTTGGCTTTTGAATGAATCATGGTTTTTGGTTGTTGGGTTAGTTTTTTTTTTTTTTTGTTAACCACTAGAATAAGACTAAACTGGAAAATGCATAATGTTTCAAAGAATTCATACTTAAAATTATGCTATAAAATGTGCTGGTTAAAATTTATGCAGAGTGTATGGTTTTCTAGATTATTTTATTTAGGAGATTAGGAAGGGCTCTGTTGGCAGAGTGTTTTTATATAAACAATGAAGTTTGCAATGTAATTATGATTAAATAGTGACCCAATAATAAGCCAGGCTAGTGCATTAGTCATTGCTAAATACCCATTGAGGAAAGCTTTTTAGTTGAAAGAACATACAGTTCAAAAGAAATATTTATCAGGTACCTAACACTCTATGTGGGTTGAGGGTATAGAGTATATATAATTAGTCTATATATGCTGAATATATGACACAGTATTATCATATTAAAAAGGAGTATGACAAAGGAATTCAGAGTCCCAGAGGATCCCGTAGCAGAGGGATCTGACGTAGTCTGAGGAGTGAAGGCCACCTTATTATCTGAAGAAAAAGTACAGTTCCCTTGGCAGAAAGTTGGGGAAGGAGCAGTCTAGTCCAGGAATACATATTTACTAATTACTGTCATTTTTTACCTGATGGTATGCAAACATATGATATATAAATCACTGCTTTTTCTATATATTGTCCCACAAAATAACCCATACATAAAGTAGTCATCTGAGAGGTAAAATGTTAGTTTCTATAAACAGGATAATATGTATGTATGTATGTATGTATGTATGTTTGTAAGAATGTATATATGCATGTATTCACACATACACAGACACTCATATTACACATATACTCACACATAGATATGTTTATATGTGGGTCCCTATATAGGTATACATTCACATATATACATATTATATATTTAAAAATATTTACTTCATTGTGCTGCTATACTATATGACCATTATTTTAAACTCAGTATTCTATGCATGGCATACAGTCATTCACTGCTAAGTTCTTGTTCATTATTTCTGAGTATCATGCCTAACATATATTTATAAGCAAAGTCTCTCAACAAATGTGGTGTTGATAGTGACTGGATGTTCCCCATCGAGGCTCTTGATTCTCCACCCATGTGCCTTGCCCACTGAGAATGGCTGGTGCTTCATTCTTTCACAGGAGATGCTCCACCTATCAGACACTATCACCAGCAAGCCTCATTCTCAGGAGCTGCCCCTACAAAAAGGCCTACTGGCTTCCAGCAGGAATGTGGTTAAGAACACTCTCCCCCTTTTTTATATCTCACATTTTTGTTGCTCTGCCTTACACAATGTTATAGCTATTTAAATTTTTTTTCTTACAGTAAGAATAGTTTAAGAAATGGGCCAGGAGCTGAATCTGGGTGACAAGCCCTTACTCTATATTCAGAATCCCACTTTTTCTTCAAAGAATGTCTTTAACATGAGACCAAGCTTTCTTATAAGTTTTCTCCCAGAAATGTATTAGCTCCTATGTAAAATAGACTCTGAAGACCATCCTCTCCAGTTCGTGAGGCACTTTTACTCAGAAATGTTGGAACAACAGTAGGTATATCTGAGGCTGCTCTTGGAATTCTTAAATTTGTGACATGTTACTCCTTAATAATGGGCCTTTTTTGGTGGAGATAGTATCAGGAAAATATTTCAATTTTATTAATTCATAAACTCTTCTAGGTAAAAATGTTGCCATTCGCATCAATTTATAAAACTAATGTATATTTTGTTAGCCCAATCCAGGTCAACTACACATGTTCATGATCTATTCTTTTAATATGACTTTTTCTCTAAAAAGTCATTGTTGGTGACTTTCCATACTTGGTAGAGAGGTAATTACTCATAATGTTCAGTGCACAGGCTTTGGAATTCTGACAAAATTGGGTAAAACCCTCATCCTGGCACTAGCTACAAGTTTGATCTTAGGCAAACTGCTTAAGTTTTCCAAACCTCGGTTACAAAATGAGGGTGATAAAGGTACCCAACTCATAATGTCACTGTAAATTTTAAATGAGATATTATCTGGACAAATACTTAATATAGTGATGCCAACATAAGAAACTTTAAAGAAGCAATAGTTGTTGTTATTGTACATTGCCATTTATTTATGATTTTTTTCTTTCTAATTTAATTTAACAAAACTTGTTCTTTAAAGGTAAATGCCAAAATCATGGTATAGATAAAACCAAACCAACCACCAAACAAACAAACAAAAAATCCCTTTCTGTGAACCCAATTTGCTCCAGCTAAAATCTTTTTTTTTTACATTGATCTTAGGGAGAGGAAGAGAGAGAGAGAGAGAGAGAGAGAGAGAGAGAGAGAGAGAGAGAGAGAGAGAGAGAGAGAGGCATTGATGGGTTGCCTCCCATACATTCCCCCAGGGCCGTGTGGTCGGCAAACTGCGGCTTGCAAGCCACATGCGGCTATTTGGCCCCTTGAGTGTGGCTCTTCCACCAAATACCACGGCCTGGGTGAGTCTATTTTGAAGAAGTGGCGTTAGAAGAAGTTTAAGTTTAAAAAAATTTGGCTCTCAAAAGTAATTTCAATCGTTGTACTGTTGATATTTGGCTCTGTTAACTAATGAGTTTGCTGACCACTGCCCCAGGGGACTGAACAGGAAACCTGGGTCTATTCCCTGACCAGAATTGAACCTGCTACCCTTTTGGTGTATGGGACAACACTTTAACCAACTGAACCACATTGGCCAGGGCCATTACATTTTTAAAAGCCTTAATGTCAGAGTTTCCACCAGGAAATACATTGCTTGTCCCTATAATAAAAATTTATAAAAGGAATGAACAGTTAAAAATGATGATAAGAAAGGCTATTTTTATTGACTGGTAATATATAGCCATTTAGGGGTCCTATGAACATTTTAAAGAATGATGTATTTAAATTTAAATTCCAAAGTATATTCATTTAGTCATTAAATTTGAAATATGTCAAAGATACAGATTTTGATTTGACTAGCCTGTTTAGTAACTTAAATTCATTTAGACATTGCATTTTCTGTTTCTTTAGTGGCCAACCTAAAGGTCAGTGAGCTCAAAATTTGATGTGCTCACCAGGAAAAAACCCCAAAACGCTAGCTAATAAAGGTCTTTTCTGTCCTGGCCAGAGTGGCTCAGTAGATGGAGCATTGTCCGTGCACCAAGAGGTCATTGATTTGATTTCCAGTTAGGGCACATGCCCGGGTTCCAGTAGGGAGCTTGCAGGAGGCAGCCGATCGATGTTTCTATCTCTCTCTTCCTCTCCCTTCCTTTCTGTCTAAAATCAATAAAAACATATTAAGAATATTTGAAAGTCTTTTCTGGAACTGAACTTTAATAGATTAGGAGTCATAGAAAGAAAGGGCAAAGGTGTCATAGCACTAAATAAAAGCTAGTTAACTAAGATCATCAAATATTTATTGGGTTCTGCTATGAGACATCAGGGAATCCCAAAATAAGCAATACTCAGTTCAAGGAGGTTATAGAATATTTGGAGCATTCAGCGAGTTAGGACTGAATCATTAATGCGCACTCAGGACTGTAGCTGAAGTATTAGAATATGGGTGATTTCAGAAAGCCTCTGAAAAGTAGAGTGGGAATGTTGGAATTCTGACAAGACAGTGATTAAAATGTAGGACACACAAGAGGGAGGGATCTGCAGATTACACCATGTTCTTTATTTAAAATGCTGGAGGGCCATGGTTATAGCAGAGATAGATATAACATTATCACACTTCCACCCAGCTTCAACTCTCACAGTCCCTGCTTTTATTAAGGAGATCAACCGTCCTCTATCAGCCAACCAGAAGGAGGGGTAAATCCTCTGTAATAGAAGATAAGACTCTCTAGAGCAAGGCAACAAAATAATATTTTACAAGCGTATTCAACACTATAATGTTTCACCAACATAGCTAAATAGTAATCACAACAACTTCTACAAGAGAAAGGTAAATTTTTTTCTATAAATATATTCAAGATAAGGTTCAAAAATATCTATTTAAGCTGTCACAGATGGTGGTTCAAGAACCATGGTTGATAAGTAGATTATGTGCTCTATTGAAGTGACAGCTGTGTACTACATGAATGTGTAGTTATGGACTTTAAAAATTTTATCACTTGCTTACTGTTATATAATGACTTTGAATAGTCAGCTATGTAAGTATGTATTTAGTCATTTCAAAAAATGCATATTGTCATGTAGTTGACTTTGTATCAACACATGAGAAAAGAGGTGTTGCTTTTCAGTATTATTCTGGAGCCATTCTGAGCATTCACAAGTGAGTCTCAAACATATTACTTATTAGTATGAGATTTGAAAAATGTGTTTACAAAATATGCTTTGCTGCCCCAGTGTAAACTCCATAGAAGTTTTTCAGATATATTTATTTAGGTAATAAAAAAACACTAATTCTTAATTTGGTCAACCCTACCTTTGACCTTGCCCTAGACTATCTTCTTGAAAAAAACCTCTATAGTTGACAACAGTTGATTACTTAATTGCCACCTCATTTCCTGCCTCCACTTTAACTCTGTTCTCAGAAAGATATTTACATCTGTACCATTGACATCCTATTTCCCCAGTTCACAGTTAGCTTCCATTTCCTAAGTCCAGACTTTCAATATTTCACAGCACTGAAGTAATTACTGATATAGTACCAATCACCATGGGCTCGGCAAACTATGGACACTGAGACAAATTTGCTGTAGATTTTTTTTTTAATAGCTTACAAGCTAAAATGTTTTTCACTATAAAGGGTTGTTACCAAAAAGTAAAATAAGAGCCCGGCCAGCATGGCTCAGTGGTTGAGCGTCAATCTATGTACCAGGAGGTCACAGCTAGATTCCTGGTCAGGGCACGTGCCCAGGTTTCGGGCTCAATCACCAATGTGGGGCATGCCGGAGGCAGCCTATCAATGATTCTCTCTCATCGTAATATTTCTATCTCTCTTCTTCTCCCTTCATCTCTGAAATCAACAAAAATATATTTTTAAAAAACTTAGTGGTTAATAAAACAAATACCTATTTACTCAAAAATCAGCAATTTGGGTATAATTTGGTGGGAACTGATTGTTTTAACTTCTTGTTACATCAGATGAGACCCCTCGTGGGTGTATATTCTGCTGACAGCTGAGCTGGGATGGAAATGTCCAAGATGTCCACTATTTCTTCAAGGCTTTTCTACATGTCTTCTCTTACCATTTACTACTGATAGTCCCAGTTTTTATAAGGCAGCAGGGTGCTATTAAAAGCTTCCAATGTGGATACACTTCATTAGGTAAGCTGTTGTAAAGCCTCTGGTAATATCATGCTTGCTGATGTCTCATTGACAAAAGCAAGTCACACAGCCAAGGCCAGGGCTATTGTTACTTCATTTCAAATGTCTTTTTCATTCTTTCTCTGGGATTTATGGTTGAAAGTCAAGTTGACACATAGACTCTGTCTATCATAAGGTTCAGTGGTGATGAGATAAATGACTCCAGTTGATTCTATTGATTCTACCTTTAAATCCTTCCTATTAGAACTGCCATCATCCCCCATTCACAATATACCTACAAGTCATACCTCCCAGTACTCACATTGACCCCACTGGGTATTAGCAACCATGATTCAAACAGAGTCATATAGGTTTTTTCACACTGGAAATTATCCTATTGAAATACTCCTTCATGGAAGCCAGCATCCTATTAAGTAATCCAGGCAATTCTACTGGAGAGAGGAGACATGGAGAAGCCCTGATGGATGAGCCTTCATGTACTGAGAGAAAGGACATGTCGAGGGGAACTGAGGTACTCCAGCCGGACTATCCTGTAGATACAGCCATGTGAGTGACCCCAGCCAAGACCATGGATCAGAAGATCTGACCAGTCAACGCCAGAATCACAAAAAATAACAAATTACTGTTTTAAGCCACTAAGTTTTGGGGTGTTTTGTTTTACAGCAATAAATACCTCAACTATGCAAAAAGTGCAGCCCTGTTCCCAGACAAATTGGTCTACTCGCCATTTTCTAATAATCCTCTCTCATTTTGCTTTCCCTGTGGTTTTCTAATGTTTTCACTTCCTTCTAGAATATGTATGACTCACTGCCTATTGTAATCCTGCACATCCTTCAAGATGTTGAGATATTAAGTATTGAGCAAAATGATAAAGGTATCCTGTACATTTAACATGTTTTGGCTTTTATTTCTTTACTTCTCAGCAAGCATAAACCCCCCCCAGGATTTATGGTTGTCTTTATTTTCATTAACCAGCTGGAACTATAATACTGTAACATTATTTTAAACCCAAGTGATCATAGACTGTCAACATGACAAGAAAAATGCTACTGTAGATGATTAAAGCTGTTTCAGGAGTTCATTTTCTTCCTCAGCTCTCTGGCTCTTGCAATAAGTGGCAAATGGACCCAAATGATAATAATTACAGCAGTTGTGTTTTGAATGCTTGCTGCACTGTGTTAAGGCCTTTGCATATGCCATCCAGGGGTGCCAGACCTCAGTATTTTGTGCTTACCAAAGAAGGTCATCATCTAGAAGCTACCATGCTATCCTTCTCCTGGTCTGGCTCCACTTATGTCCCTGCTCAAAAATTCACTGGCTAAAATTTCATAGTTGTGATTTCCCATCATAAAAATGTCAACCACACTAAGAATATAATCTCCCTGTTTCCAAAAGTTGGGACTCCTTGGGATATAAGAGCATAGTTTGGAAAAATGGCCTCCTACCCAATTATTTTCCAAGTTTGTTATTTGGGTCCTGAAACAGGTCAGCTTATATAGAGTCTGATAGATAATAATAATAATAATAATAATAGTCATTGATCAAGCACTTTATTTTTTGCCCACAATTTTATTTGATACACCAACACCTCTATGAAAAAGTACTATTATCATCACCATTTCACAAATGGGAATGCCAATGGAGAGGTTAAACGGCACATGGTTAAGCAAGTTTCCAAGAAATTACATCAATTTTTGTCTTTCATTCCTCTAATTATAGGAGGACAAATCCACTGCAAGGAGCTTGGTTGGTGTCATATCCCATTCATTTGTTCACGCAGGTGTAATTGCCACTAAGTACTTTCAACCCATCCCCAATTCCACTTTCTCAATTTTGCAACCAAAGCCTTTTCCCTAGTAAGAGAATGAAAACAGACTTGGAGGAAAGGAGGATATGAAGGAGCTGTCTGCATTAACCAGTGTATCTAGTTCAATTAGCCAACAAGGGCCCTTTACACCTACATTATTTTGCTCTACTAAAGAAATAAAATATATATGAAGGTTAGCCTTGTTCCTATTTTATAGCTGAGGAAAGAAACATTCAGCCAAGTTAAGCAATTTCCCCAAGATCACAAAGGTATCATGTGATTATGAGCAGAGTGATTAGGACTGGAGACTACATTAATAATCAGTCCATCATACCTCCTGGCGAAGGCCTAAAGGATATGAAAATATAAAGAAAACAGAGTTTACATAAACTGGAAATTTCTAGTATTTATTTAGAAGGAACCTTCACATTTCTTGCTATGAATTTGAACCGAGGAACTTTTAATAACTAGAGGAATGTGTTGAGACTTTCAATACATAGAGAGATAGAATGCAGAAATAAACAAATAACCAGTTAAATCAATCAGCAGAAATGTATCCATAAAAATATAATTTCATATTTATGTGCTGAAATTGATTTTACAATTTCAGACTTCTAGCAGGAGAGGAGAGGAATACTCAACTTTATTTTCCCCTAAAGACTTGGAAGTTCATGCCTCGAAAGCACCTCTGAATGTACTCAATTTCCTCAGTAAATGCCACCTTAGCTGTTGTTTACTTTTCATATTAAAATGCTCTAATCCAGATAAAGTTTGTGCTCTCTCTAAGGAGAACTGGCTTAATTTTCATTATATACTTATCAAAGAACATATTAACTTTTCAAAATTAGTAAGGAAGGAAATAAATTAAGATGAAATAGAAGGTATTCAATGAACGTGGTGTAATTATGAAGAAAGGCCTGTGGTACACCACATACTTATGAAATTGGTACTTATTTAACTTTGCAAATGTTTAGTATATTAATGAACTTCATATAAAATTGAGTCCTAGAGTTTAAAGTCTAAGATACCAGATAAAACTTTATTCTATCACCCTAAAAATAGATACATGAAGAAAATAACAATCTACTCTGAGGCCAGGTTGTAAATTTTATATTATATCAGTCACTTTTGTTTATTTATTTATTTTTAATGTATTTTTATTGATTTCAGAGAGGAAGAGAGAGATAGAAACATTAATGATGAGAGAGAATTATTGATGAGAGAGAATCACTGATTGGCTGCCTCCTGCATGCCCCTTACTGGGGATCGAGCCAACAACCCAGGCATGTGCCCTTGACCGGAATTGAACCAGGGATCCTCCAGTCTGTAAGCTGATGCTCTAGCCACTGAGCAAAATTGGCTGGGGCTGTTTATTTAAAAAAAACAAAACAAAACATTCCTTTTTCTCCCAATATATATTTTTTACTATATTAGGCTAGTATTATACATCTATTCTTTAACCTGTATTTTTGGATATTAGGTAAAATAGCATATTGCAACAGCATGGATGGACCTGGAGAATACCCTATTATGTTAAGCGAAATAAGCCAGTCAGAAAAAGATAAATATCACATGATCTCACTCATATGTGGGATATAATGAACAACATAAACTGATGAACAAAAATAGATCTAAAGACTAAAAAACACTTAACAGACAGTCCAACCTTAGAGAGAAGGCAGGCAGGGGAGGTGGGGGGGGGGGTAAGAGATCAATCAGAGGACTTGTAAGCATGCATATTAGCATAACCGATGGACACAGACACTGTGGTGGTGGGGGCTTGTCCTGGGGGTGGGAGTGGTGGGTGTGGGGTCAATTGGGGAAAAAGGAAACATATATAATACTTTAAGCAATAAAAAATAAGCATATTCAGAGATGATGCTATATTGTCATTTCTTATTTTCAGTTAGGAGGGGTGCAATGGACTGAATTAATTTATAGAAATCCTATCCTCCAGTGTGATGGTGTTAGGTGGTGGTTGGGAGGTGGTTTGCTCAGGAATGCTGAGCCCTATTGATTGGGATTAGTGCTCTTATAAAAGGGACCCCACAGAGCTCTCTTGCCCTATTTCTGCCGTGTGAGGATACAAGAAATGTTGGCAATTAGAAACCTGAAGAGGACTCTAATCAGAACTTGACTGTGCTGACACCCTGATCTTGGACTTCCAGCCTGCAGAGCTATGTGAAATCAATTTCGGTTTCTTGTAAGACACCGGTCTATGGTACATTGTTAAAGCATCCCCGACTGATTAAGACAAGGCATATATTTATAGTCATTGATGAGAAAGACATATTTCTGATGATCTCCAGCAAATGAAACATACATTTTCTCATATTTATGCCTATAGTATAGAATTTATAGATTATAATTTTATTATATGAAGTGATCCATACAATATTCTAGATGAAAAATTCCTTCTTATAAGGATTGCCTATTTTATTGAAATAAACACACAAAGCGACAACGTTTTAACACTAGAAGAATGAGCACTAGGCAGAGAGAAGTAGTTGGACTGAGTTACTCCACATCTGATGTTCTTGAATTGTATTTTCTTTCCTTTCACTATCTTCTTTATTTTTCACTTTTTATTCAGAGGCAGTTTCAAAGTTTTACAGAATACTAAGGTACAATAAAAAGAACATAAAAATAGAAGTATATGAAGTTTGAATGAGTTTCTGATTTTACCCTAACTAGTTTACTTTCATGACTGCAGATGCATTAGTGAGTCTAGCTGAGTTCAAACGTGAGAAAAACTCCATAGCTGGGTCAGATAACTATTTTGGCCCATGAATTGTGAGCTAAATAATAAGTTTTGAAGTGACTTTTCATGTAATAAAAACTAACTAACGTATCAAGGTAGAAAATAATCTATTTTAATTGGGGAAGATAAGTCCAAATACCAGTAGCATCTTTGAGGTTCTATGAGTACATAGATTGGGAGGGAAGGAAGGAAAGAGGGAGGCAGAGAGAGACAGAGACAGAGAGAGAGAAATACAGATTTTTCAGTAAACTCTGAAAAATTACATACACTATTAACATTAGGTTAAAACCTGATCTTGATCCCTTTGACCTCAGAACACATGTTGATCACTAGTGTGTCAGTTTTGTTATCTAGTAACTATTTTTTCTAAAGCCTTGAGCAAAAATGTTAAGTGTCTGCTATCAAAGAACAGATTATTAACAATGAAAAAACTGCAAAGCATGTATTGTAGTTGATGTAAAAAAATCAACTCTGCTGAAAATAAAGGTGTAGTAGGAATAGTTCTCTGAATATTTTACATTTTTTAAATTAAAATTGATAAAAATATACTAGTAAAGTTTTTAAGGCAGTCAATGCAACATATTGGGCTAGCCATCAGATCAAATATTAAGAGGTTATATGATTAATAAATTTTAGTTTGTCAACTTTAATTATGAAAACTACTGCAATTATATTCTCAATATGTGTAGGAAAATCTCAAGGGCAAAAACAAGGCAACTCTTAAGCCATAATATATATCATTTCCCTAAAATACGATTTCAGTAAACTATTAAAAATGTAATAACTTTAAGCATCTCTTTGCACAGCCCACTCCTTACCAAGAACATTTGACTTTTTCAAATTGTTATTATAATGAACATGTCAAGCAATGTACTTTTTTTGTTTGATATTTTGAGAATTAAGAGGAATGTAAGATGTCAAAGGTCAGTAATTGGAAGTTTCAAATTAAATGTTTAATGATCCTAGTACCATACAGAATTACTTAGAATTAAACATGATAAATTATCAAAACTGGTATGAACTACCACTACATAACGAAGGAAGAAAGTGTTTGGGCACAGAATGTGTTCCTTTTCTTCCCATTGCATATAACAATAGTCAGGTTTATATCTAAGAACAGAATGTAGGACTTGATTTTCTGACATATCATCTCACTTTATTTTATCCTCACCGGAGTATATGTTTACTGATTTTAGAGAGAGAGGAAAGGAGAGAAACATTGATGTGAGAAAGAAACATCAAATTTATGCTTCCTATATGCACCCTGCCCTGGGATTGAACCTGCAGCCTTTTTGGTGTAGGAGACAATGCTCCAACCAACTGAGTCACCGGCCAGGGCCTCAGGCCACTTTTTATTAGATACTCATTTTATAGTTAGCTCTGTGTAAGATGCTTATATAGAGGGATTAATAAAACAGTCTATTTGGTCCTGTCCACCTATGGGCTGGCTATTTTAAATCATACCAATAAGACTCAAATGTTAAATGATATTAAAACACAATTAAACGTCATAGTTTGTCAAATGAAGAAAAATAATTTATATTAAATATACAACATTGTACACATATACATGAACACACATGTAAACATAGTCATAAAAGTAAATAACCACCAGTGTTTTTAATCTTTCCATGTGCCCTGCATTACATTGTAGACATGGATTCTTTTAGTTATATCTACAGAGTAGGGGGAAAGATTTGGAAAAAAATTAGAAAATGAAAGAGAGAATTCATGCATTTGCATGAAAAAATTCTGATAATATAAAGACAATAATGATTGACGAAGACAGGAGATAGAGGAAAGGTGAGGGAGAATTCCACTAGAGTAGAAACATCATGAGTAGCATCTTTCTGAACCACTCATTAACTTCCCTGCCTGGTCTGGAAGTTCTGCACAGGATCTCAATGTTTAAATATAAGGACCAATGTAGTATCAAAAGAAAATTTCGTCTTATTTTGGGACACATAGATGTAATTTAATAAACTGGGATTAAAATAAAAAATAAAAATTTAGATGAGGTCTTTTAAGAAGATGATCTCCACATAATATTTTACCTCTGGTAGTCAGGTTATTTGGGTGTCAGAGTAGAAATAATGATTTTGACATTCAGACCTCACAAAACAATGCTTAGTGTTTCACTATCAATTATTTAAGAATGGCTTTTTGATCAGAGTGCTTATTTTATTCTATAATGGTATATGTGACTCCTCTGCATCTGTCCCAATATATTAAAATTTCCTGTCTGGTCTATAAGCCATAAATAAATGAATCATCTTTCTAATGAATTAAAGAAGTATTATTATGTAGCTTCATAGAAGGAAATCATAGATATTTTAAATCAAATATGATCTTTTCTTGTACTTTTGGATAGGATCAGGTGTAGAGTAAACCACTATATAACACAGTAAATCAATGGTATAAAAACTATATTCATTTTTACCCCATAATGTATCATGCTTTTAAGGCAAGGGCAATACATTAAATAAAATGAAACATCAGAAACTAGTAGATTTTAGTTGGATTAGACAGACTTTATAGTTACTAACCCTGCTGTGTTTAAAAATTGCCCATATAAATGTCTTTATAGTAAGTATAATTTAATATAAAACAAACTCTAAACATTAGTAATTTTGTTGTAGAGTATAAATAGCAGTCCCTTAGGCTTTAATGTTCTCATTTATATGAAAGAAGAACTAAAGCATTAACTCTCCAAGTCTATTTTGAGATGAACTTCATCACAATGTGCTGCAATTTGTTTATTTCCCCTACTAGAAAGTAATGTCCTTGATGGTGGAGTGTATGTCTTGGTTATATTTTTTTCTGAAGTGCTTTTATAATCTTAGCTTATAGTAGTCACTAGAGGCCCGATGCACAAAGATTCGTGCAAGAATGGGCCTTCCTTCCCCTGGCTGCCAGCACTACCTTCACTCCAGCCAGAGCTGCCTTTTTACTCAGGCCTGGAGCCACCTTTCTGCCTTCCCACACTGCCCAGAGGCCCAGAGTGGCTGGGGTGGTGCGAAACGCCCTCAGCCGTTCTGCACCTGTGCATGCAAATTAACCCTCCATCTTTGTTGGGTTAATTTGCATACTCACTCCTGATTGGCTGGTGGGTGTCACGAAGGTGCAGTCAATTTGCATCTTACTCTTTTATTAATGTAGATTATAGTTTTCATTTCTGAGTAGTAAAATAAAAACCCCAAAGTTTTTATCTCAAAAGGAAAAGAAATTGATAAAGTCCCTTCATAGTAATGCTACAATGGCAACTTTCCAAGAAATAAATTGTGACTGGATAGTTCAGTTTCATATTTAACATCACCATTTGCTTACTAAAGGCAAGTTTATAGTTAGATAAAGACTATATAATTTACTCAATGATTCAGATGGCCGTCACTAAAAATTTCTTCAAGGGTGCTTGCCAAAGTTTCTTAAGTAGACCAACTTTATGTGTATTTAAAAATATTTCATCATGAAGTATTTTGACCAAACAGGTAAATATAAATTATAATATAACATACTAAATAACACCATGATTTATTTGGATTAACATTTTGCTATATTGACTTGTTTATTTTTCAAAATATATTTTTATTGATTTCAGAGAGGAAGAGAGGGAGAGAAAGATAGAAACATCAATGATGAGAGAGAATCATTGATCAGCTGCCTCCTGCACGCCCCACACTGGGGATTGAGCCTGCAACTCAGGCATGTGCCCTTGATCAGAATTGAACCTGGTTCCCTTCAGTCCACAGGCTGATGCTCTATCCACTGAGCCAAACCAGTTAGGGCTGTTTTCTTTCTTTTTCCTTAAATTTAATTTAATTTTTAATTATAGCTTACATTTGATATTATTTTGTACTAGAGGCCCAGTGCATGAAATTCATGCATTCGTTGGGAGGGGAAGGGTCCCTCAGCCTGGATTGAGAGAGGGCAAAGGCCAGTCTGAGGGACCCCACCAGTGCACAATCGGGGCCAAGGAGGGACGCGGGAGATTGGCCAGCTGGGGAGGGCTCTAGGGCATGTCCGGCCCCTCTCGCTCAGTCCTGATTGGTCGGAATCCAGCAGCAAGCTAACCTACCAGTTGGAGCGTCTGCCCCCTGGCAGTCAATGCACGTCATAGCGAATGGTTGAGCAGCCTTAGCATATAATTAGCATATTACGCTTTGATTGGTTGAATGGCCAACCGGGCAACCTGACACTTAGCATATTAGCCTTTTATTACATAGGATTAGTTTAAGGTATACAACATAGTGGTTAGACAATCATATGCTTTACCAACTGTTCCCCCAATATTTCCATTACCCACCTGGCACCATACATAGTTATTATAACACCATTGACTATGTTTCCTGTGTGGTACTTTATATTCCTATGACTATTTTGTGATTATCAATTTGTATTTCTTAATCCCTTCACCTTTTTTTACCTAGTCCCCCAAATGCTCCTCCCATTTGGCAACCATTAGTTGATTCTCTGTATCTATGGGTCTGTTTCTCTTTTTTGTTGTTGTTGTTGTTATATTATTCTTTAGATTTCACATGTAAGTAAAATCATATGGTATTTTTGATATAAGCTTTCTTTTAAAAATGGATACTTTTAAAAAATGTTATATGAAAGAAGAAAATTATAGTAGTGAATGTAAAACATATATATAAACTTTTAAAACCCATAATAAAATATTTTATTATTTTCACTTGATTTCATTCTCCATTAATTCATTTGTTGAAAATTGATTTTTTTAGAGTCTACTATATTCAAGTTATTTTTATAAGTACTGTGCACACTGCAAAATGTATAATCCATGGTGTCTGTTATAAAAGAACTTACAATGAGTTAAAGGAAGTAACATACTATTAATGGTAAGGCAATTTAGAAAAGAACAAGTGTGCAGAAACACAAGTGTCTTATAAGTACTAGGACCTAATGGATTGTTCTGGCTAGTGTGAGATACAGAAGGCTTCATGAAGTTCTCATACTAGCTGGTGGAAGAGATGCAGGATTGGGATTTAAAGGAGGTCTTGGTCCTGCACATATGAGGATGAAGGGGATCTAAGAGTAGACATTGGGTGTTTTCCCTGAACACAGTAGTGCAGTTTAGTTGATGCTTAGATTGCCTGAGGAGGAATTGTGAGAATTTAGAAAAACAAGAACTTTGTGTATTGTCAGAACCAGCAGGAGCCCTGCTCAGCATTGCTGCTCTGAGCTGCTCTGAGTCCATATATTCTTCTAAATTCTTCCCAACTACGTCAGGGCAGGTCCTTCTCGAACCCTGCCCACTGTACTAACTGTTGGGAACTTAGTCCAAGTTCCTCCTTTATCTTCTGCTCACTAGTTACAGGTGTTGGATCCTTGCCCCTCTGCCTAGGGCTGGTTCTCCTTGGATGCTGTGTCTTAGACAGAGAAGCCGTGTCTTAGGCAGAGAAGCCGTGTCTTAGGCAGAGAAGCCATGAGAGGGTATATAAGAATGAGTCTTTATTGCAGAAGCCAATGGTCATATTGCTGTCAGACAAAACAGTTCTTTAAAGCAAAGTCCATACAGGCAGGCAGCCGTACACTGGCTGGTAAATACATATCTTTCTTACACAGTAGTAGCAGTCTCTGTACCCACAGCTATTATCTGAGCAGCTGCACACTATCCCCTAGACTAACCACCTCACATTGTAGCAGAACCTAAACTCTCTGCTTCAGCAGCTTCTCTAGCCCCTCTGGCTCAGCAGCTTCTCCTGTCTCCCCTGCCCAGCACACTGGCTGATCATGGTAGCCTCACATAGTAACTACCTCCTAACTTCTCTCTCAGCACCCTGGCTGGTGAACCTGGTAGCTAAATTGGAGCTCTCTATGAGCTCTTAGCCTTACATCGTAGCAGTATCAGCTCTCAGCTCCGTCTGAGCTCTTCTACTTCCTGCACACATAGGAGCTACCTTCTCTGTGCCTACCGCCTCTCCTTCTTCACACTTCCGGGTCAGTAATCTGTATATTACTCCAGAGATAAGGAAGGCTAGTTGCCAACAGTGACATCAATCACATTGGCTACAGCAAGGCACAGCGTACCGTGAGATGGCTAAGGCCTTGCAGCTGTGTATGGTATCTTAGCCTAGGTGCAGAGTGGCCTTGGACAGTCTGGCGTATTGACAACAAGGCATCTGTGCTTGAATTGGCCTGGACTATCAGGAGCCTCTGGCATGGTTCCCACATGTATACGCGGGGGTTGTTTGAATTCCAGGATAGAATGTTTGAACTCATTATGGTAGACAACAGAGTGCCATTTCAATGGCCCTGTGCATTTCCTTCAAGCCTCTTCCTCTCTGTGCAACAATAAGCCACACAATTATACAAGAAATGTTCAGGAAGATGCTCTCTATTCACAGTATCAGTTGACCCATTCTACTTTTCCACTTACATCTGTTTGTTGCTATTTCCTTCTTTTCTATTTCATCCTTTACATAAACCTCTGGTTCTACTAATAACTTGCTTTTACCAGATTCTTATCTTTGGTTCAATTCTCTCAGTTTCCCAATATTTTCTCTTTGGTAGTATGATCGATTTGTAGAAGGCAATCCTATGACTTCTCTTCCTTTAGACTGCTCTCTCTAGCACTCCCTGTTTGGTGCCATCAGATCCTGTGTGTAGCCTCATTTCAGCAATTCTACACCAAAATAACATTTGATTTACATCATTTTATCTTATAGTGGCTTCTCAGGTATACAATCCATGTTGTATACTCTAAATTTATCACTTTGGTTTCTCTTGGATAACAAAATAGATAAGCAATGGAGCTAACTGTGTTGATATTGCTTAAATTTTTCAACCGTGTATTAATCAGAGCCCCTGTGTTCACAGATTTCATATGAGCACATGTAAATCTGTGATAAATACATAGTCTGAAGACACTTGCAGTTTTAGATCGAATCACAGCTGAAATCCCATTTATGTCATTGGTGTATGCTTTGCTGTATGTAAAAGCTAAAAGGTAGCTTCTACCTCAAAACAACAGTCTAGATTTGTGGCTATTACTCCATCACTAGTCACATTAGGAAGTAAATGAAAGCAAAAAAATCAAGTAAATCGGCAACTGGCTTTCAAAGTGAATAGTACTAGAGAAGACAGATGCTGTTAAAATTTCAAGTGTTGAAGTTGAAGAAATGTTACATATATCCATGATTTGTGTGGCAACTCAGCCAGCATCCAAACTTCACTTCTGAGTTAGTTTCTTACAAATCAAAGCCTGAGGGAATGTGAAGTCTTAAATCCTTCATCTTGTAAATAGCAGCTGTAGCTGAAGCAAAACGAAGACCACTATGTTCATTAGGGGATCCCAGCAGGAAACTTTCTAGCATAAAATTTCCATTGCTAGTTTTACTTTATATCACACTATCCCTTTTCATTTGTCTTTTTAATTTAGATTCTCTCTTCTTTAAAAATGAATTGGCACATTAAAAAGAATGAGTGTTTAAAAAAAAAAAAGAAGAAAGTAAGAAAATGTCCAGCAGAAATGCCAGATAAAAATGGAAAAACCAATTTAAACATCCTAGTTTTCTTTACTATGGATGTGAAAAGATAATCCCTGTGCTAAGTATTTTCAATAGATGAACACAGAGATAATACATTTAGGTTTCATGAAAGCATTTTAACAGATTGTGAACTAAGGAAAGAGTAAAGTTACATTATGTGCATTTGGGGGAAACAAGAGAAAAAAATAAACAAATGGGACTACATCAAACTAGAGTTTTTGTACAGTGAAGAAAACTATAAACACAATGAAAAGACAATCTACTAAATGGGAAATGATAGTCACTAATGATACATCTGATAAGGGTTTAATATATAAAATATATAAAGAAGTCATAGATCTTAACACCAAAAAACAATCCAATTAAAAAATGGGCAAAGTATCACATGATCTCACTCATATGTGGAATCTAATGAACAAAATAAACTGATGAACAAAATAGATCCAGAGACAGAGAAGCATGGGACAGACTATTGAATCTCAGAGGGAAGGCAGGGTGGGTGGAAAGATATCAACCAAAGAACTTGTATCCATATGTGTATAACCCATGGACACAGACAATAGGGTGGTGAAGGCCTGGGAGGTGGGGGTGGGCTAGAAGGGGTCAATGGGAGAAAAAGAGGATATATGTAATACTTTCAATAATAAATATTTTTTTCAAATGGGCAGAAGACCTGAACAGACATTTCTCCAAAGATGATGTATAAATGGCGAACAGACATATGAAAAGATGATCAACACCACTAATCATCAGGGAATGTAAATTAAAACCAAAATGAGATATCACCTCAAACATGCCAGAATAACTGGCATCAATAAATCAACAAATTAGTGTTGGTGAGAATACGTCAAAAAGGATTATAAATTGGTGCAACCACTATGGAATACAGTATGAAAGTTCCTTAAAACATTAAAAAAAGAACTCCATATGACACAACAATCCCACTTTTGGGTATCTATCTGAAGATATCCAAAACACTAATTTGAAAAGACACATGTACCCCTATGTTTATTGCAGCATTATTTATAATAACTAAGATTTAGTAATAATCTAAATACCCATAAATATACAAATAGATAAAGAAGATGTGGTACATATATACAATGGAATATGACATAACCAGCAGCACAATTTACCGTAGCTAAGATTGGGAAACAGCTAAGTTCCCACCAGCAGAGTGGATTAAAAAACTGTGGTACATCTAAACAATGGGATACTATGCTGCAGTAAAAAAGAAGGAATTCTTAACCATTTGCAACAGCATGGATGGAACTGGCAAGCATTATGGTAAGCAAAATAAGTCAGTCAGAGAAAGATAAATATCACGTGATCTCACTCATTTGTGGAATATAATGAACAACATAAACTGATGAACAAAAACAGATCCAGAGACAGAGAAGCATCAATCAGACCATCAAACCTTAGAGGGAAGGTAGGGGAAAGATCAATCAAAGAACTTCTATACATGCATATAAGCCTAACCAATGGACTCAAACATCTGGAGGGTGAGGGCATGAGTGGGAGGACTGAGGAGGTAATGGGGAGATAAGGACACATATGTAATACCTTAATCAATAAAGAAAAAATGTTTTATGTAAAATAAAACAACAACAACAATGAAATCTTACCATTTGGGACAAAACAGATGGACTATGCTAAGGGAAATAAGTCAGACAGAGAAAGACAAATACCTGATTATTTCACTTACATGTGGAATCTAAAGACAAAATAAATGAACAAACAAAACAGAAACCAACTCATCAATACAGAAAACAGTTCGATGGTTGCCACATGGAACAAGGGTCAGGGGGACAGGTGGAAAAAGAGAAAGGATTAAGATGTACAAATTGCCAGTTATAAAAATAGTCACAGGATATAATTACAACATAGGGAGTAAAATTCATGATACCATAATAAATACGTATGATGTCAGATGGGTACTAGATTTCCTGGGGTTATAACCACGTAAGTAGTATAAATGTCTAATCATAAGTTGTACTCCTGAAACTAATATAATTGTATGTCAACTATAATTGAAGTTTAATTAAAAATTATGTGCATTTTCTGGAAAGAGTCTCTATTATTTGTAAAATACTTCTATGAAACAAACAACAAAATGTAGTTAAGAAATATAAACTATGGCATTCCATCCTGCTAACACTTTATTTTTTATAACATATAAACAAAGCGTATCTGCTATTTTTATTCAGCTAATATAATGTTGGTTTTCACTTGCTAGTAAACTAAATACAGACAAAATTTTAATATAAAAACAAGTTAATAAATTGGAAAACCCTTCAATTTCTGGCCAAGTCGGCAAAGCTTGTACCAGACCAATGACACTAAAAGCAACTAACAAAGTCAGATTTTTTTTTTTAAAGTGTTGATTTGAAAACATCTTAGAGCTTCCAAAGAGCCAGAAATAGAAAAGAAAAACCTCAAAGACAGAAAGAGAGAGAGAACAAAAATAACTCTCTGAGGTAAGCTCAAAACTTTGCATACTACTTTTCCTTGCAGGCATTGGCCTACTCTTAGTTCAGGACAGGAAGCCAAGAAGCTGGACAGATGAAAACAGCTGAGAGGCTGAGAGACCAATAGGCCCTTTAGCAATCTCACAATTCTAGCAGGGACCAAAAAAAAAGAAATAATAATAATAATAATAATAATAATAATAATAATAAAGGAATTCAGGGATATGAAAGCAGCCAGAATTTCATGACAAAATCATGGGGAAAAAAGAGAGGCACACAGAAATAAGACTCTTTTCTAGTTTGTGCATCAATATAGAGAAATCCTATATAATAAAAGGCTAATAGGCAAATTGGCTCCTCAACCAGGAGTTCCACCGGGAGTTCTACCAGGAGCCAGGGCCAGCCAGCCAACCTCCCACATCCGCTCCCCCAGGCCAGCCCACCAGATCGGGCAGGCCAGCTGGACCCCACCTGTGCACGAATTCGTGCACCGTGCCTCTATTAGAATATAATATGAATGGAGTACATAAATTAAAATAACAAAAATATAGAAAAAGTCATGAGACATATTGATCATAATAAATATCTGTTTATGGCTTATGCTTATTTTTGGAAGATTATCTGTGATATCTAAGTGGTGGGTTTGTGGTGTGATTAAGAACCTGTAGACTGAAATCAATACATATTGGTTCAACCTACAGCTCCATCACTTATTAGCTGCATGTATCTGTTTTTTCATTTATTATTATTTTTTAACATTTTCAGAACTCAGTTTTCTTACCTGTAAGAATTGATACATAATATTATGTAATAAAGATGTTGTAGGGAAATTAAATGAATTACTAATCAGGAAAACACTCAGCAACATGCAATCAATAAATACATGGTAGTATTGGTTAAATAATTTATATATATTATAAAATTATTATCAGGTTATTTTATTTGCCTGTAAATTTTTATGGTGTTGATTAATCATTTTAATTGAAAAGTTTTGATGTCTCAGGAACCCAAAATACTGCTATCCTTACAGTTTCATATATTACTATTCTATTATGTATATTTTATCTTAATATTTATATGTGTGCATGTGTTCTCTAGAAGAAAAATTTTAAGAGTTATATTAAAATATTGGCTATAGAATTTTAAACTGCTTTGAAAAGTTCTTTGAGTATTGAAAACTACTACAGTGGTCATTAATATATTAGATATGAAAAAGTTATTAACATTTCATTTTAATCCTATATTTTGGATCTTTACTTCTGTAGGGATACAGCTTTCAAAATTAAAAGCATTAATATGAGTAAATATCAAAACTAAATCTAAAAAATAATTAAGAAAGTTGACAGTAATTTTACAGATTTATTCATATAATTAACTAATCATTATTTTTTATTTAATTTACTAGAGGCCCGGTGCACGAAATTCATGCACGGGGGTGGTGTCCCTCAGTCCAGCCTGCACCCTCTCCAATCTGGGACCCCTTGAGGGATGTCCGACTGCCATTTAGGCCCGATCCCACCAGATCAGGCCTAAACCGCAGTCTGACATCCCTCTCACAATCCAGGACTGCTGGCTCCCAACTGCTCACCTGCCTCTGCCTGATTGCGCCTAAGTGCTTCTGCCTGCCAGCCTGATCACCCCCTAACCACTCCCCTGCCTACCTGATAGACACCTAACTGCTCTCTGGCCATCCTGATTGCCCCCAACTGCCCTCCCCTGCTGGCCGGGTCACCCATAACTTCCCTCCCCTTCAGTCCTGCCCCCCCCAACTGTCCTCCCCAGCAGGCCTGGTCTCCCCCAACAGCCCTCCTCTGCTGGCCTGGTCACCCCTAATTGCCCTACCTTGCAGGCCTGGTTCCCCCCCCCACCAAATGCCCTCCCCTGCAGGCCTGGGTCCCCCACAACTGGTCCGCCCCAACTGCCCTACCCTGCAGGCCTAGTCCCCCCCAACTGCCCTCCCCTGCAGGTCTGGCCCCTCCCCCAACTGCCCTCCCCTGCAGGCCTGGGTCCCCCACAACTGCCCTCCCCTGCAGGCCTGGTCCCCCACAACTGCCCTACACTTCAGGCCTGGTCCCCTCCAACTGCCCTCCCCTGCAGGCCTGGCCCCTCCCCCAACTGCCCTCCCCTTATGACCTGGTCTCCCCCAACTGCCCTCCTCTACTGGCCCAGTCACCCCTAACTGCTTTTTTTGCTTGCCTGATCGTCCATAACTGCCCTCCCCTGCAAGCCTAGCCCCCCTAACTGCCCTACCCTGCAGGCCTGGGTACCCCTCAACTGTCCTCCACTGCAGACCTGGTCCCTCCCAACTGCCTCCCCCCCTGCAGGCCTGGTTCCCCCGCAACTGCTCTCCCTGGCTGGCCTGGTCCACCCCAACTGCCCTCCTCTGCCGGCCTGGTCACCCCTAACTGCCCACAACTGCCCTCCCATGCAGGCCATCTTGTGGCAGCCATCTTGTGTCCTCATGGGGGCAGCCATCTTTGTCCACATGGAGGCGGCCATCTTGTGTCTTGGAATGATGGTCAATTTGCATATTACTCTTTTATTAGATAGGATTGGGTGGCATTGGTTCACAAAACCATACAGGTTTCAAGTGTACACAACTCAATAAAATATCATCTTCACATATAATGCCAAATTTTTAAAAGAAAAATTTCTAACAAACTTTAGAAACTACCCATTAAAAAAAAGGGAAATAGAGCTTGGAAGTAGTATTCCAAAAGTAAGAGGTTTAAGAAAGTTCAATATTACTACTAATACATTTTTTTCAGTACAGCAATATAATTAAAATAGTATACTGTAGGGCCAGAGATATCAGAATATAATTAATAGTTACATCACCATAAAACTTTCCTTTAAAGATTATTGAAGTTATTGACAAAATGACTACATTGCAAATAGAGCAATAAAGGAGAATATTCAATATATTCAAACAAAATCTTACAAGCAATCACACTATGAGACACATCTGAAAGCATAGCTTCTCTAGAACAATAGGTGCCCAAATGATTTTTTATGAGCTCATTTTGAAATTTTTAAAAGCATGAAAATTAAACTGCCTCACATGCAATCTTACATAATAAAAGCCCAGCAACGGAATGGCAGAACGACCAGAACGATCGGTCGACCAGTCTCTATGACACACACTGACCACCAGGCGGCAGACGTGCAACACAGGAGCTGCCCCCTGGTAGTCAGTGCGCTCCCACAGTGGGAGCGCCGCTCAGCTGACCAGGATGAGCAGCTGCTACAACGGCAGGCCGATCCCCGCAGGCCACACCCCCCCCCACCAGTGCACGAATCCCATGTACTGGGCCTCTAGTTAAAAATAATAATCCTCCCAGGTAATTCTAACAGGCAGGCAGTGGTGAGGACCAGGGCCTCTGGAAGATTAGAGAGTGACCTGAGGACCCATTCACTTGGATTACTCCTGTCAATGTAAGAATTTAAGAAATAGATTTTAAAGGCCACTGGAAAGGCTGTCTCTAATTGACAATTAATTAATAAATTACATTTTAAAATGAGGTTTTTATAACAGTAAGCTCAAGAATAAAAATAATAAATGCTACTTAGTTCTTTGAGCAGAGGAGGGTGTGATGGCATTAAAGAGAACAAACAGGGATAAAAAAATTATGAAATAGAAAAGAAAGCCACGTGATATTGAGAAAAAATTCCCTCATTTGAGTCCTTTAGAAAGGGATAAAAATAAAGCATCAGCCAATGAATTAACAATATGTATTGTCCAGTATGAGACATTGGGAGCTATACATTTCCGAATAGACTTGATTCCTACTCTCAAGAAATCACAATTAAAAAGAAATTTCCAGTTAGAATACACATACACAATTTATGTAATACATTGTGTTATATATTATATATAATGTATTGTGTATATAGTAGCATATATAATACACTCAACACTCATACATATACATACGCATAAGTTCATTATTAAAAGATTAACTAATGAACCTGGCCCACATGGCTCAGTGATTGAGCACTGACCTATGAACCAGGTCACAGTTAGATGTCTGGTCAGGGCATATGCCGAGATACAGGCTTGATCCCCAGTGTAGGGGCGTGCAGGAGGCAGCCCATCATTGATTCTCTTTCATCACTGATGTTTCTCTTTTTCTTTCTCTCCCTTCCTCTATGAGATTAATAAATATATATATTTTTAAAAAGATTAACTAATGATCTGTGGTCTTTGATGATAGTAGAGAAGAATGTAGATTTAGAACTTTTAAAATCTATTGTTTGGCTATTATTTATGTTTCCTCATATTTGAATATCATGTTTAAATATTATATAAACATATTTTAGCTAATATTTAAGTAACTAAAAAAACCATTAAAAAACTTTTCCCTGAAAGACCCAGAGATATGAGATAAAAAGGAAGGTTTTAGTATTAATTGTTAGGATCACCTGCACATTCCTTCACACTGGGTTCTTTTCTATGTCAATTTTGGCTGTATACAGTCTACATGAAAATTGAAACAAATGCTCTAACATAGATGGAAACAAGTTGATCAGTGCACATTTTTATTATGGTTTTGATTATGCCTGAAAGAATGAGTAATATTAACATCCATCCCCTAAAAGCTAAGTTTATTGCAAACTACAAAATAAAAATACAAGCTTTTAAAAAGTCATCTTGGTACAAATAGAAGCACTTAGACAAATGACTGCTATAAAATGTATCCAAGTTTTAATGTATTAATAAAAATGTGATGTTTTTCTTAAATGGAGAAGTGTAATAACTTTAAAAATTCACAATCCCTGGAGTATATAACTCATTTCCTGATATTTTTGTTAAATGTCTTAATAAAAATTCAAGGTTATAAAAATATGTTAAAAATTAAATTTGCTTTAATCAATGGGAAAATCTTCTGACCACATTGCCACTTCTGAGCAAAAAAATGAAGACAAACCCTGCAAATCTGAGTTTAAATTCAAGATTGAAAGTTGACATTTGCTTTATTGCCTTGTTCTTTTTCACTTTGAATTTTTTCTCTAATGAATACTAAAGTTCTTGACAAACATACTGCCCCAGAGATTTGATTTGTAGCAAAGAGGTCAAGTCCCTTTATATTTATATTTCTCCTAAATTCTCATCCTTTTAAGTAACATTATCCATTCCTGACCCTCTCTGTGGTAACATATTTCATTTGCTAACCTTTCTTATTCATGGCGTTATTATGAGGGGGTCACTATTTTTTTGTAGTCAGAGTTTACATTTTGTTATTAGATTAAAATACAACTGTTTTTTAAAATAACTTGATTCTCAGATTTTGATGGGAGCATGGACTGAATGCCACCATGAGTAATTTACTTCTTAAGTCACTTCAAAGTTTTAATTCTCCAAACCATCCAGGAAGTTGAAGGTACTTCACGCTTTACAGAGAGATTGAGTTCTCTTGGCACTTGTTTTCACTGCTGTGGTACAGAGGCTTTTTAAGGTCTAACCTAAGCACGCCTTCTTTGGTCCCTTGTGCATGCATCTATTCGTTCAGCAAACTCTTGCTCAGCATTTACCACATCCTAGGAACTGTGCTAGGCAGTAAGAACTCAAACACTAAAAAAAGAGAAGAAGAAGAAAATCCCTGCCTTTCAGGCGCTCAACATCAAAGACCAAAGCCGGCAGACCTTTGGTGTACACTGGGAACCTGGGGGATGGATTACAGTTTTGCATGTTATAAGGACACAGAGAAAGTAAAGGGAAGTGGGAAGGGAAGCTTTTGTAGCGATAAACACTAAGCTAAAATTTGAGTTATGGGTAAATGTCAGCAAGTGTGAGGAAAGATGTTTCAGCTTTCTGCAGACAAGATCGTCAGATCTCCTGCCGCAGGGACCATAGTGCACTGACAGCCTCGCTAGACTCATCACTCTATTCCTGTAGAAGCCATGCTTCTCTTGCCTGCTCTGAACCAAAATCTGAGAGCTGTGGGGTACATGTTCGGGCCCCTTCCTGTGGGATGTGGTTGCTTCTAATGGATGACTTTGACTCTGCTACTCTTGACTTAAAGCTTTCTTAGGCTTGTCCTTCAGTCTGAGAATCTTCCTTCCAAGTCTTCCTTCCTTTCCCTCTCTTTCATTAGGTTTCAGACCTCTTATCGTGGGCTAAATAATTTCTATTTCTTTTTTTTTTAATTTTTTTAAATTTTATTGATTTTTTACAGAGAGGAATAGAGAGTTAGAAACTTCAATGAGAGAGAAACATCGATCAGCTGCCTCTTGCACACCCCCCACTGGGGATGTGCCCGCAACGAAGGTACATGCCCTTGACCGGAATCGAACCTGGGATCCTTGAGTCCGCAGGCCGACGCTCTATCCACTGAGGCAAACCGGTTTCGGCTCACTATTTCTTTTTCCTCTCCTTTATCATTCATATTTGGCTCAACAAAACATCTCTTTCATGACTAATCCTGTTTTGGAGGCTGCTTCCTGAAAAACCTGAATGAATTCAGGTGGTACCATGAGTGGTCCAAGGAAAATGGGGTTTAGGGACAGGTTCACTTACTCCCAGGAAGTAAAAAGGACACCATCCTGAAAGGTTTGTGGGTACGGATAGGGTTTGGCAAAGGTGGTGGTCAAATTGCTGAAGAGTTCACTGGAGGTAACCTGGGAAAATGTCCTGGTATAGGGGAAGCCCGTGCAGGTGCAAAGATTCAGGCATTTTAAAAATATGGAGGCAACAATTCCTACAAAGATGTCAGAAGTGGCTTGTTATTGCTATATGGAATCAACTTTTTTGTGAGGGCTGATGAGAAACTAAGGGATGTTAGCAAGCAGTGAAGGGCTAAGTGTGAGAGCCAGAGATACTCCTTGGTAGTTTACAGGATGTTTTGTCTCCAACAGTGAAACTGTGAACCCACCTGAGGTAAAAACTCAGGACCTGATATTCATTTTCATAGACCTCCAGAGATGTCCAAAGTTTAGCCAAGGCAGATCCTTTAAGCTGAGTTCGAGGCTCTGGTTGGGAAACCTCAGGACTCTGAAATGGGGTGGAGACATCTGGATAAATGCCTCTGAGGATGCTGGTGCTGAAGAACCACCTGAACCATCAGAGCTTGCAGGGGAGGCTCTGCTCTTCCTCGTAAGAGGTAAGATAGCTGCTGTGCTGGGAGATGCTGTAGAAGTTTCTTCCCTTCAAGGCAACAAGTGCATCCTTCAGAAATGTGCCAGTATCCTCCCCTGGCTGCCAGGCTGGTAACTAGCATCAAATTCCAGCATCCTCAGGTGAGGACATGCTTCAGGGAGGAGAGAGAGAATACACCGAAGGAGATGTGAGCATTAGTTAGTAAAAGAAGCAGAAAGAGTAAATCTGGGATTGGATTTTGAACGTGTGTTCAATGGATTGAGATGTAAAATAGGTGATCAAGAATTCAATCACTTGGGGCATTTTTGGGGCGGGGGAGGGGGGCACAGGATTTAACATCCTGGTCTTACCCTAGGGTATGTGGCAAATTTACTGCTAGGGTGGTTCTTACAGACCTAAAGATCCTATGCTCTATGCTGAGCACAGTGGAAATACTGAAGTTTTATTGGCAGATGGGAGAGAAGTAAATAAAGAGCTGAAGGAATAGATACATTATGTGATGCCAGAAGACCCAACCGGGGATTAGGTTCCATAGGACGCAGTGTTCGTCAAGATCACTGTGAATTTACTGGGGAGAGAGACATCAGCATGACCAACTAGTTTAGTGGTAACTGTCTTCTGCACATTGGGGATAGTGCTAGGAGAGGCAGTCAGAGCTGGGTTCATTAATATCCATGGGGATAACTCTTCTCTCCCAGTATTAGGGGCAAGGCAATGCTTAGCTGCCAGAACTCAAGAGACGGCAATTAATTTAATAACCGAAAAAGTAAAACAGATAATCAGGGAGGCTTGACTCAAAGGCAGTCATGGAGGTGTTTAATAGAGCAAGAGGTCTTTGGGCAACTAAAGGGGCAGGTAAAAGGGATGCTGAACACATACAGGAAGAAAAAGGCAACACAAGGTTAAGAGTGGACACTCCCAAGAAAATAACACAATACCTTGCTTGCTCAGTTTGAGAATCAATGGGACTTATAAACCACATAATGGCCTTTTAAATGGACAGGTGAAGCAACATCTTAGAGATATTACTCTGAAAAAATGGGATGCTATCTTTAAATGATGATTTGGGATGTGACTCATGAATTAAATCAGAGGCCTCTATGCATTTCATGCCCAAGACAACTTGTACTTGGCAGACAAATTTGTCTTTACCACATATAAAAAACAATAATGTTGTAGTTAGTATATCCATATTTTCACATGTGTAATCTTTATATTAATTTATCCCTCCTTGTACAATCTATGTATTTCATATACACTTTTTTATACAAGGAAGAGCTTTGCTATACAAAACTAAACAGAATTAATCATTATCACCTGGGAGCTTGTTAGAGCTTTGGAATCTCAGTTCCTCCCAGACCTTTTGAATCAGAATCTGCATTTTAACAAGGCTCCCTGCTGATTCTTATGCTTATTAAAGTCTAGCAAAGAACAAATTGAGAGTCATTATTCTTTATTCTAGAACTGGTTTTTCCTTATGATATGTTTTATGTTGAAAATAATACTTCAAAATCCTAGAGGCTTTGGTATAATATATTCAGAAGAAAAACAAAAGTTTAGAGAAGAACAATGATTAGCATTTCATGTCACATATATGCATAAAATTTCATGTACTTGGGAACAGAAATGTACTGAAAAATTCTTGTGAAAACAAAGGCAAACAGAAAATAACTGGCATGATATTAGAAATATCAAAACTGAATCCGAGGTAAGACTTAGTAATGGTGGACACTTGAACTTGGTAGACAATGTCTGGATGATTCAGTGCAAAAGCAGGATGGCTAATATATCTTTTACTTTAATTGATGACTTAATGTTGATTTTACCACTGAGAAGGAAGAATAACTGACAAGAAGTTTTACTACTATTGTCCTATTCTACCATCATGGAAAAGCCAGTTGATGAATTGGAAATAATGGGACATTGGAGAATTATGATTAGCTGTTTTAGTGCCTGTGATAATGAGGGAAATATAGGCATAGTTAGACTGACAGGCTAGATTATGGGAAGTAAATTTCAAAAAAATGAAATAATGTGGGATATGACCCCTTAGCCTGAGACTCTAAAAGAACAGTGGTCAAAGAAGAGATATTCAAAAAATGTGTCACTTATAATTACGATGAAGAAAGAAGAGAGCTGTAGTAGCCATTGGAACCATTGGCACTGACCAGTGAGCTTTACAAGGATGTAAAAAGACAGAGATGATGAGACATAAAGAATAAACATATGGCTTAATTATATCAAAATAATAACAACAAAGTTCAAATAAAGATAGACCACACATGTAGATTATTATGTGGGGATTGTGGTGTAATCTTAATAGGCATGAGAAAAAAAAGCTGAATTATTCAACTCTTACTTTGCTTCTTTCTTTTTATTGGTGTTACTAGGGGCCAGATTCACAAAAATTCATGCAAAAGTAGGCCTTCCTTCACCTGGCTGCCAGCACAGGCTTCCCTCTGGTACCTGGGACCCAGGCTTCCCTCCTCCGGCCGCCTGCAAGCACCTGGGACCCAGGCTGGCTTCCCTCTGGCTTCCTCAGGAAGGACATCTGGTCTAATTAGCATATTACCCTTTTATTATTATAGAAGATAATTATTTGGCACATCTTAGTTAGTCTCCCTTACTAACTCCAGGAGAGAGTTTAGTTTGATTCATTTTGATATTACCAGAGTATAGTGTAAACTCATTAAATTAAAGTATAAATTTCTGAAATTAAAGTAGAAAATCATTCAACTGTTGAATGATTAAAGAGAAGAATCAATATTGGCAATAGAGAATTGCAGCAACTGCTATTATAAAAGGACAATTATCTCTTAAAACTATAATATATATTTAAAAGTATTATTATAATGACTAAATAATATTTTTACAATTTTATAACATTCAAAATTAGGTGAAAAGGACATCTACTGAGCTCAGAGAAGAAAGAAGGTAAATACAGAACCCTGGTTTTGATTAAATGGATACAAAGTGATTAAAAACATGAATAAACCTCCATTTTCCCATTTTTCTATACATTTGAATAAATATTACTTAAACACAGTTAAAATATTAGAATTTACAAAGGTACATAACTAAATCTGTTCTTATGAAATTCCATGTTAAAGATTATGTTTAATTAGTTTTAAGTTTTCACAATTGTATATTTTAACAATATATTGTTTACTTTTGCTTATTTGTGTGATGCAAATAAAATTCCTACCCTTCTCCCTTCCATAGCTGACTATTTCTATTTTTCCTTATGTAACCTTCTATCTCTTCTCTTTTTCTACACAAATACAAATCTACCATTTTATTCCTCTTTTCCTTCCCCTCCCTTTTTTTTTATTTTTTTATACAAATGTAAGCATAGTATACACTGTCTCTTCCAACTTGGTATCACCCAACCTCACTGTGTTTTGGCAATCTGTTCACATGCAGACATACATATATAAAGAGACTTCTTGTTCTTTTCTGTTTTCATTTTTTATTATGGAAACTTCAAAACATATAAAAGTAGAAAGAATAGTATAATTAAATTCAGAAATAATTATTAATACTCTGCCACTCCTGTTTCATCTATTCCCCATTTCTATTTTTTCTTGGAGTTTTTTTAAAACTCATATTTCATTTCATCAATGAGTACTTTGGTATGTATCTCTAATAGATAAGAGTGTTTATTTGCATAACCACAATGCCACCATCACACTGAGCCAAATTCATAACTCACTTATATAATCTAAAATTCAGATCATGTTCAAATCATCCCATCTTTGCTCAAAATTGATTTTTATAATTGGTTTATTTGAATTCTTATTTAAACAAGCCTACACATTGTATTTAGTTGATATGTCCCTTAGATCTCCTTTAATCTATAACATTTCTCTCTTTTTCCCTGGCCCCACCCCCCCTTTTTTTAAAAAAAATCTAGGAATCATTTGTCTTATAGAATTTCTCACATTCACATTGAGCTGTTTCTAAATTAAGATTGTGTTGAATGTGTCCTCCTGGTATTTAACATGGTCCTCTTCCCACTCTACTTGCTATAAAGGGGTAGTTAGAACTAGTGGCTTCATTCGAGTTAGGTGCTTTATTAGATTCAGGTATAATTATTTATAAGCATCCTTCATAAGTGATTCCATCTGCTTCCTGATGCATCTCAGCAGGATGCACACATCATGGGGTAGTTACACTTGGAGTGACTAATCAGTGGATTTAGGTGGCAGCAGCCTGGTTCACTCAGTAAATTCCCCTTCAACACTCCCCTGATGCTTTAGGAAGCAATGGATGATTATTGCCTAGATCCATTATTTCATAAGGAATTGCAAAGTGATGATTTTCATAATTCTGTAATCCCTCTTGCTTTAATTTGCTGTAATTCTTTGATAAAGAGCTTTTCCTCACCAACTTTTTGGGTACTGTGAAATACATGCAGAAAACACAGGATATTTATCATTTTTTAAAAATAATGAATTGGTTTTCCAGCATCCTGCAAGAGTGACTGATGGGATATTTTTGTCATTTTGAATTCATGAATTTTTATATATTTAAATTTGTTGTAATAATATCTGAATCAAAGTTTTAATTGCCCTGTATGTCACCATTCAACTACATTGCCTTTTTTAAAAAAACAGATGCATATCATTCTATTGTATGGATGCACCATAACTTATTTAAGTAGTCCTGTACTGATGGGCATCTAGGTTACTTCTGACCTAAATATAGACAGAGAGCTTCCTGAATATACTACCTTTGGGGAGGTATCTCTACCTTCTCAAAACCAAACTCGGTTCACAGAGGCTTCTGTCACCATACTAGCTCATCCCCACACTCCTGCACTAGTTTCCAATAAAATAAAATAAGTAAAATGTACAACTTAGACTAACTGTGCCCCACAGTTCCCTTTCAGGAGGAGTGTTTCAGGTGCACTGCTGCTGGGCTCCCTCCCCACTCTCCATGACTTCATTTCCTCCCACAGGACTTCTGCTCAGTCTTGGCTGAGTTGGGCAGTTTTACATGTACTTTAGAAGCTGCAATTATGCATTTCTCCCACTTTAATCTAAAGTGAAAATTAAAAGCTTTATTTTTTTTCATGTTGCATTTGGATGATTTCCAAGAAAAGCAGAAAGTATTGCTAATAGACATTTTATACCAGAAGCCTATCAATTGCCATTATTAACCTCTTTGAGAAATTGAGAAATGAGGATAAAGAGAAAAAGAACATAAAGAAGTACAGGGGTGGGCAAAAGTAGGTTAAATTACTAGCCATCATTATCTAAATCATAAGTAAGGATACAAAATAATAACAATGATATAAGAAGACAAATAATTAAAATATATAATATAATAATTAATTAATAAATAATACAAGAATAAACTAGGTGTTTTGCATACTCACAACTGTAAATCTATTTTTGCCCACCCATGATGTCTGTCACAAACTCAAAAGAGCCTTGCGATTCGGCCTCTTTAGAAAGTTAACTTCTCCTGTCATAGTGTCATGCATGGCTCCAGCACACAAGAGTTTCCTAAGTCAGAGACAAAACACTTGATTACTCACAGTGGAAGGTATATCCAGATGTGTATGTGTGTCAGTTTCCCAAACTGCATTTCCAACAGGGGTGATGCTGATGGGCCCAGATGAATACCAGTGCACTCAGCATGTAATGTTGCATGAGAAGAACACTGAGTCTAAGAAACGCACCAATTTGTAGCATCAGCAAGCAAGCCAGCTCTTTGTCTGATAATTATTTACTTTATCCTTAAAAGTTGCTTGCTGTAAATACAGTCTTATGAAATAACTTGAGTAAGGAGAAGTTAGGACCTTACATTCTTATATATCCACCCTCAGCAAGATGTGTGGGAGCAGGAAAGATCCAAGAATTGTATTCCCAAAATGTCATTTTGATATTCAAAATTTGGAGGAAGAAAATCCTACTAAATGTCCAAAAATTCATGAGCAATGTCATTCCTAGATAGAGTTACATATGGTATTATTAAAATATATTTTGTAAGCACTTTAAAAAAGATTACTGTAAATAAAAGTGAGTTCACTCAGATAAGCCATATGGAGCTAAGAGTTTTCCTCTTAGAGTTTTATTATTTGCAGGAAGGATGAAAAAATATGAAAGATTTAGGGAATAGGGCATAATTCAGGATGGTTGGGGTATCTATTACAAATGAATATTTTGGAGTAGTTGGGGAGTTCACTCCTAGAGAAAGTGACTTAGAATGGCATAGGAAAACAAGACTTTAAAAGAGTTTCTAAATGTAAGTCTTTATTCTCGAGGCAATGGAAAGCTTTGGAGGTTTTAAGGTGGTAAATAACATAATTAAATTTGTATTTAAACTAATAACACCAGTTGATGCTACAGTTAAAAGTTTGTAGATCATTATAAGGAAAACAAAAATTCTTATCTATGAGCATAGTCAGCAATATAAGGCAGAGCCCACCACCATTTAATATGTCCTATTCCCTTAATATTTCATACTTCTTCATCCTTCCATAAATTTTCACTTCTGCTATTTGTATGTGGAATACTTCTCACTGCCTCTCTCCACAAAATACTTAGTGGATAAAAGGTATTGTGTACTTTAATAGTCAGCTCAAATGCCACCCCTACTTTGAAGGTTCATGACCACCCCCAAATGATTTCAGTAGCCTCTGTCCTTCTAACTATTCCCTTTGCACATTTTAGTAATCTTTTTACATAATTTATTTAATTCATCATATTGTATGTAGGGTTTTTAATTTCTATCTTCTAGCTTAATGCTGAGAATTCTTTAAAAGAAGTATTCTCTTCCTTATGCTAAGTGAAATAAGCCAGTCAGAGAAAGACAAGTACCATATGATTTCACTCATATGTGGAATTTAATGAGCGAACTGAACTACCAAGCATAATAGAGACAGACTCACAGATAGAGAGCAAGCTGACCGCTCTGGTGGTGGCAATGGGTTGGGTGGTGGGGGGATTGAGCAAAAAAGGGGGGAAAAAAGAACTCATGAACATGGACAATAGTATGGTGATTGCGGGGAGGAGGAGGCTGGAAGAAGGTAGAAGAGGGCATAAAGGGGATAAATGGTGATGAAAAAATTAAATCAATAAAAGTAAAAAAATATATAAAAGAAAAAAGGTGTTCTCTTCCCCCCCCCTCATTTCTTTCTATCTATGCCAGTCCTACACAAGTGTTTATTGACTGAATAAATGAGACTCTTTTGTATGCAATATTAACCTGAAACTAATGAATATTACATGTTTCTATTTTAATTGTCAAATTATATCTCTATTTTCTTTTCTTTCTAATATAGATATATTTTATTTTCTCTTGGTATATGTACTTAAAACTATTTGCTTATTCTATGAATTATTCAATAGGAAAAACATAAGAAACAATGGTTTTGAAAAATATGCCAATAGATGGCTGACTTTTCTTTTCAAGTTTTATAAGCCATGAGCATCTGACAATCCAAGCATCAAATGGGCACCATATGTATTGAAATACATTAACACCACACTGACTGCATTTGACTTAAGAGCTGTTTACCAGAGAAAGATAACATCATGTTTTGTTTTACTGATAAAATTCCATTAATTAATTTTTCATTCATTCAACAAATATTTAGTGAAAATTTATGTGCAAGAAACTAGACCTGATGTTCTGGGAAATATTTCTTTTTTCTTTTTTCTTTTTTTATAAATCTTTATTGTTCAGATGATTATTACAGGTGTTCCTCTTCCCCCTCCCCAATAGCTCCCCTCCACCTGATTCCCCACCCCACCCCATACCCTTACCCCCCCGCCACTGTCTTTCATCCATAGATCTAAGATTTTTGTCCAATCTCTACCTGTACCCCTCAGACCCCCTTCCCCCTGAGAATTGTCTGTCGCCTCCCTTTCTATGTCCCTGATTCTATTATATTCAACAGTCCATTCTGTTCTTCAGATTTTTTTATTCACTTGATTTTTAGATTCACTTGTTGGTAGGTATGTATTTGATGTCTTTTTGTTGTTCATAATTTTTACCTTTACCTTTTTTTTCTTCTCCCTCTTCTTAAAGAATACCCTTCAGCATTTCATGTAATACTGGTTTGGTGGTGATGAACTCCTTTAGCTTTTCTTGTCTGTGAAGCTCTTTATCTGACCTTCAATTATGAATGATAGCTTTGCTGTGTAGAGTAATCTTGGTTGTAGGTTCTTGCTGTTCATCACTTTGAATATTTCTTGCCACTCCCGTCTGGCCTGCATAGTTTCTGTTGAGAAATCAGCTGACAGTCGTATGGGTACTCCCTTGTAGGTAACTAACTGTTTTTCTCTTGCTGCTTTCAAGATTCTCTCTTTGTCTTTTGCCCTTGGCATTTTAATTATGATGTGTCTTGGTGTGGTCCTCTTTGGATTCTCTTGTTTGGGGTTCTGTGCGCTTCCTGGACTTGTAAGTCTATTTCTTTCACCAGGTGGAGGAAGTTTTCTGTCATTATTTCTTCAAATAGGTTTTCAGTATCTTGCTCTCTCTCTTCTTCTGGCACCCCAAAAATTCGGATGTTGGTACGCTTAAAGCCGTCCCAGAGGCTCCTTAGGCTACCTTCACACTTTTGGATTCTTCTTACTTTCCGCCTCTCTGGTTGGGTGTTTTTTGCTTCCTCATGTTCCAGATCTTTGGTTTGACTCTTGGGGTACGGTGATCTACAGTTGAGTTTCTGTATATTCTTTATTTCAGACAGTGTATGCATAATTTCTGACTGGTCCCTTTCCATTTTTTTTTTTGGTATTCTCATTAAGGCCCTTGAAGGTCTCTTCAAGTTTATCAGCGGTTTTTAGAAGATTCTTGAGTAACCTTATAAATGTGGTTCTGAACACTGTGTCGTCCATTAGTTTACTTTCCTCCATCTCTTCTATTCGTGACCTGCTTCAGTGTCTCCACAATTTGGCTGCCTCCCTGTGTTGATGGAGTGGCTTTGTGTGGTCAGTGACCTATAGGGGCTGGTAGCTCAGCTTCCCCAATCTCCCTAGGTGGTCGCTCTTGGTACCCCCATTTGTGGGCTGAGTGCAAAGTCTTGGTGTTGTTAAGCCTTGATTGCTGTTGGTACACTGGGAGGATTTGACCTCCAGTCCAATTGGCTGTGAGGATCAGCTGTGTCTACACTGGAAGACAGCCTTATTCAACTAGACTTGCAAAATTGTAAAAGCCTCTGTGCTCAGCTTGGATGGGGCGGAGATTCAGGGTGGAGCCTACAGCCTTGGCTTCCCGTCAGCCCCGCCCTATGAGGTTCCTGGGTCTCAGTGTCCTTCAGTGTTCCTCTGTACTCTCTGCAAGCACCTCTGAGAGAAAGATGCCCTGGAGTTTCGCCTGCTGCCAAACAGTCTAGTCTCTACCCCAATGAATCTGGATTCCAAGATTCTCGCCCGGAACTGGGGTTCAGTGTGGTCAGAACTGGGGCTCAGCGCAGTCCAGAGCTATTGTCTCCTTCCCGCTAGGGCAATTCAGCAGCACAGTCAACAGTCCGTCCTCTGCGTGCATTCACATGCGCGCCTCCAGAGCTCTGCCTTTCACCGCTCCCCTGAGTTTCTGCCTTAAAGCCCAGATTCCCCCAGTATGAGCCTGGCTTCCCAGGGTCTCGCCCAGAACTGGGGTTCAGTGCAGTCGGAGCTGGGGTTCAGCGCAATCTGGAGCTTTTATCTCCTTCCCGCTAGAGAATGCTGGTCAGGCACTCAGCCTCCCCGTCCTCTCCGGCTCCGTCCTCCCCGCACGTGCGCGCGCCTGTGTCTCTGCTCGTGTCTCCGTACCTCAGGCTTTTACGGCTCCTCTGATTTTCCTTGTGGTTTTCTCTTTCCTTCTAGTTGTGGGCGTTTCAGTCAGCCAGCTTTCCTGTGGTTCTGGATGATGTCCGTTTTGACTTTTAGTTGTATTTTTGAAATTGTTGTGTGAGACTGCAGGTTAGGTTTTTACCTATGCTGCCATCTTGGTTTCTCCCTGGGAAATATTTCTTACTCTCAAAGGATTTAAATTCTAGGAGGTGAGATAAGGCATGAACATGAATAAGCCAAATATTGATCAATGACCTGAGGTAATATTGAAATACAAACAGAGTTCAAAGTAAGGAAAGATAATTCCCTTTTAGAAATAGAGGATAAACTTTCTAATTATACCTTAAGACAGTGATATTCAACTGTTGTGCAGTAAGAAATTTTAAAACATGCAATACCTGACTATATCATCAGGAGCACTGACCTCTTTTTCCTTAGATTGTAAAAAAAAAAAAAAAAAAAAAAAAAAAATGACAACAGCCAGCACAACAACAATAGCCATCTGGTGTGAATGAATCAAAATCATTCCAATTTTTTTTTTTGTCAGATTGGCAAAAAAAAACCCATAATATATTTTTGGTGTGCTATAGGATTTTAGTAATTAGTTTATGTGTGCCATACGATAAAAAAGGTTGAAAATCACTGCCTTAAAACATTAATAATCTCTTGATATGTGATAACAAAAAATTACAAACCTTTTAACATTTCAATATTTGTTCTTTTTTTATTCTTGGAGAAGAAAAGTGCAAAGATCTTAAAAACCTATCATAATAAATTTAGGCATACTTAAGTTACACATCGATTGGTTGCCTTCTGTATGCGCCTGGGCTGGGGAGGAGCTTGGAACCCAGGTAAGTGCCCTTGACGGGAATTGAACCCAAGACCCTTGGTCTGCAGGCTGACACTCTATCCACTGAGCCAAACCAGCTAGGGCCCTTTTCGTTTTTATATATGGGGTGGGCAAAAGTAGTGTTACAGTTGTATGTATGGAAAAGAATACAATAATCAATAAAAATACAAGAATAAACTCTGTTTTGTGTACTCACAACTATAAATCTATTTTTTACTTACCCTGTATATTTCTGTGTTGAATATATATGTATATATAAATTTCCTTTTTATATATATTTCTGTGTTAGATTATCTATCTACCATCTATTTATTTTTGTTTTTTGATACCTTATCCTAAAATGAGGAGATTTGTAAATATATAGCTACTAGAGGCCCAGTGCATGATTGAATCATGCATGTGTAGGGTCCCCTACACGCTTTCGCTTTTCGCGGTGGAGCTGGGTGCCTGTCCGCTGGTGCACCAGGCCTTTCAGAAGCCTTCGGCTTGGCAGAGGCTTCTGAAAGGCCTGGTGCCGGAGCAGACAGGCACACAGCTCCCTGACTTTTGATGGTCCGCGGCCGCCGAGGGGGGCTACCCTGCGCCTCTCAGTGGCCGCTGAGGGGGGCTGATGCGGACACCTGGCTACCCTGCCGTTGAGAGGCGCAGCTGGGTGTCCACGGCAGGCCCCCTCAGCGGCCACGGATCTGGCCATTGAGAGGCGCAGGGTAGCCCCCCTCAGTGGCAGGGGGGCTACCCTGCACCTCTCAACAGCAGGGTAGCCCCCCTCAGTGGCAGCGGATCCGTGCCTCTCAATGGCCGGATAGGCCACCCCGAGTCCCGCCCCCCAGCCTCCTGCCGCCCAATCGTGGGTGTAGCAGAGTGATGGTAATTTACATGTTACTCTATTATTAGATAGGATAATACAGAAATTGGGCCATCCCCACTCCTTTTTTGTTTAAACTGGTTCTTTCAGTATTTAAGACTCGTGGACTTGATAATTCTGAGATCAGGTTTTCAAAACGTAGTATGCATTAGGCAGGTTATGAGTAATCCTTAGGAGTAAATTTATCTTTGCAGTTTCTTCTTTAGGTGAAGCCATCTCCAAAGTGCCACATTTTTCATGTTTGAAAAATAAGTTTTCCATATTTTGTGCAATATATCCAGAGTCAAAGCAACAAATAACTTCAGTGCTTCAGGAATGCTCATTGAGAGAGCAGCTGCTCTGTCTTGACCTACACAAAGCCCCAGCCCACTGGCAGATATGATAGGGGGACAATAAGTAACATCTGGGCTGCCCAGGAGTCCTGATTATGCCTGCTATCCTTGTCGATGTTAACAGCACCCACTTTCACTCTCAACGGTTCCCAGCTTTAGACGATACAATAGGTACAGGGCCTGCATGCACAGTGTCCAAGTCCAGTTCCAGAAGACAGTCATTAACAGTGCTGCCAAGAGTGAGCGATTCATTGAAGCAGCGTTCCTCTGGAGCTTCTGCCATCATGGCAGCCAGCAAAACCTCCCATTGCCACAGATACTGTACTCGGTATACAGTTCTGCAATCGGTGTTACTTCCTGAACAACTGGAACGTTTTAATTCATCACTACATTGAATTTTCAAAAATAATCACCTTTCAGGGACGAAATCCATCAAAAACCACTATAATGGCCTCTAGGATTTTTGCTCATTGGGGTTTTCTGGTTCCTAACTCTGCTGTTGTCCTGTGACTCAAAAGATTTACTGTTAGGAAAATGATTTAAATTGAGGTTCTTTTCCCAGCTGACCTCATCAACCACCTCCCACCCCAACTCTAGCTATTGATACTTCAAGTTCAGTGTTATTCAAGGAGTACATGATTTTACTGATTTTTTTTCTGATATAACAGCGGTCTAATGGGTGATTTATAAATTGACCATGACCTTCTATAATCTAGTGTAATTTACAGTGCGACAAAAAGAAATCCCAGAAACTTGTGGATAATTTTATGGCCATCTTCTCTAATTTAAGGAGAAGATTGAAATTCTTCCCACCCCCCACCCCCCCCCCCCCATATATAGCTATTCTGGATTAGTTCCATAGTAATTGTGGAGGTAGGGAAGATAGGAGACACTTGTGTTTTGAAAGCAATGTGTATGTGTATCACATTAACTTTAAGGTATTTTAATTTTTTTAATTAATAACCAAATATTTTAAACACTTTTCTGTGTCTCCTTCCAATTCTAAAGAGCATATAACTTTGCCTGAGCAAGCAAACACTGCATTTGAGGTGGATTCAAATATATTTAGAATAGGTATTATAAACCTGCTAAGTCCAGAATTGAGTAAAATAATCCATAGGTATGTACTTTGAGTTTATAATAAAAAATAACCATGCTTTAATATTTTTGGTGTGTATGTATACATTTAATTATACCATGATATCAGTTAAAATTAATATTTCACTTAACATCTACAATAGATGCCCATTTTCTCAAAAATGTACTGAAAGGTAAAAAAAAAAACACAATTTAAAAATCATCAAATTTAAATAAAAAATTTAGAGATTTTTAAGTTTGTTTTTTGAAATTAGCTATGAAGATATATTAAATTTGAGTTAATTCTAGAGGATAGAGTTCAGAGTCACATGCATTTAATGTATTTGACAAAGAAATTTTAAGGAAAGTATGAAGCCATTTATGAACTTCATAATGAAATACATTTTATGTCTTCCTATTTCTCAAGTTGTAACTTTTATGTGACCTACAGAAATCAACATCTAAACCAAAGTGTCTCCCAGTAATCTTCAGTCAACTGAACTACATACAGAAATTCATTTTGTGCAAAGTCAGAGGGTACATTTTCTGCAAAAGTGACCTCAAAATGTCATTTTTGAGTAATTTGTATTTATGGAGCAACAAATACTGGAAAAGAAATAAGTAGTTAAATGGAACCCATTCCCTATGTAAATGACACATTGAACCAGATTTTCTTAGCAACTAACCTACTTCCTGATTTAAACTTCTTTGTGTGTGTGTAGCTTTTTAATGCTGCATGAGTTATTAATTTGCTCTCAAGAAACAAGTTGGGACCTGAAAAATTTCACATAATAATGAGCTGAGGATCTTTAAGTAAAACAAACAAACAAAAAATGCCTAAAAGATGCAAGGCTCAGTTCAAAGAATTATGATGGCATAAGGTTAAGAATGTGGTAAAGAATAAAAGGCATTTGGGAAAACCAAAAATTTTTCAAAAGTTATATAAAAGTAACTTTTCATGTTCTTGAAATATATCAGGATTAAATGTGTTCTGGTTATCCCCAAAGATGTAGAGATGACTCTATATTTAGGTTTAGTGAACATCCTCCTTCCTAACATTAGCAAAGGAAAGCAAACAAACTTAACTTCATTCATTTTTCTGTGATATCTAGGTATTTCATTTTTATATATTATTATTTAAGGCATCTCTATTTAGATGTAAATGTCATCTAGAAAAGACAAATATTACTCCATATTGAAGTAATTTAGTATTTTTGCAATGGGAGCAGGTAAGGTTAATTTAAAAACGGAGATGGGATGTGGTCAGATTTGTAAGTTCCTAAATTTGAGAGCTGAGTTTGTGCAAGTGTTTGTGTGTGTGTATGCACGTACCTTCTTGTAAACTGGTATGTATATGTATATAGAACCTTCCTGTGAATTGGGATGGTGGTGAAAAGGAGGGCCAAACTGAGAACAATGCATCATTTTGGTTTAGGCTAACTATAATCTTACCTTATTACACTAGATAACTGGAATTCTAAAATACACTAAAAAATAGTCTAAGGAGAAATTTTAGAATTTTGCTAAGGTTGACAAATTTCATGAGCTTGAAACTCACTCAGGCTTGTTTTACTCTCTTCTGAATTGAACCATTTTCTTTTTTTATTTTAAGTTGTTTTTATAGAGCAGAATAGATTTTATTTTTTTCTGGCTTTATTGATGTACAATTGACAAAATTTGCATACATTTAAGATGTGTAACATGAAAACTTTGCTATATGTATACACTGTGAAATGGTTAGCACAATTAAGCTAATTAATACAGCCATCATCTTACAGTAACCAATTGTCCTCTTTTCTCCTAGGACATTCACTCATTCATTCATAATTCCTGCAAATCTACTATGTACCAGGAATTCTTATAAGGACTAGGAATATCAAAATATTAGGACTCGGCCCTTGAATAAGACTCAAGGAGCTTACAATTTAGTGAGGGAGTTTGAAACATGTAGTAATTATAAATCACTGTGACTGGTCCCTTGATCATATTATTCAAAGGGAATACAGGAGACAAGGAGGGGAGATATCAAAGAGAAGATATATCAATGAGAATTAATGAAGGTGACGAATTGAAAAGTAAAGGATGATACAACTTAAGTAGTCTGGTGAAAACACAGTAAAGCAAACATCAGGACACTAAAGCATAGGTTCTGAAATAAAGGCATTTGATTGCTTGAATGAGGACTAATGTCAACTATCTTCAAGGAAAACAGCCAAGGGAAGGGGTTTTCTTAAATTTTCAATCTGCTACAAATTTCATATCAGACTAAAAGATTGGTAGTAATATGCTACACCAACTAAGAAATTTATATTTGAAAATCCCTTTCACAACAAAACTACCCTATGGGAATTGTTTTTATTTCTTCTTCTATCTCTCCATTTTAAAAAATGGGGAAACTGAAGTGTCTCTTTAATTTTATAGTTGATTCAAAAGAGACCTTTTGTCAATCTCTTTAAAATTTATAGCAATAGAGGACAAGTATTATCAGAAATCTGATAGATGTTGTGACAAATTTTACAGTAAAAGGTTCTTATTGATCATGCATCTTTATAGCTACATCACAACTATCAACCTTAATTGATCTGCCCAAGAGTTCCTGAGAGTAAAGCCAGCATTCAGAAAGGCAGCACTGTGGTAAGGCATCACTTAGCGAGAGGAGGTCACTAATGTTTTTTCCATAAATATTAAACAAAATTTAACCACACAACAAGCCATATACCCAAATAGCAGATGGTCATTTGTACCATTGTAATACACTAGCTATTTTCTAGAACCAATAAGAAGTTCTAGGAAACTAAAAAAAAAAAATGTTTAAAAGTTAAAAGTACTAAAGTTAAATGTTAAAAGTTAATTTAAAAAATCAAATCACACATTTTCTCATCCTTAACTTACACTTTTTAATATTTACAGACTTAGAGAAAAGTTGCAAATCTAGTACAAATTTTCTATAAACTCTTTAATCAGTGTCCCCTAATGACAGCATCATTTTCATAACCATGGTATAAAGATTAAAATAAAATAAAAAAACACTGAGACAGTAGCAGTAACCAATCTACACCTCTTGAAATTTAACAGTTTTCCAGTAATGATCTGTTTCTGGTCCAGGATCCAATCTAGGATTCCATATTGTACTTCATTGTCACGTCTCTGATGTCTCTTCCAACCTGCGACAGTTCCTGTCTTTCCTTGTCTTTAGGACCTTGACACTTTTGAAGGACACTGGAAGTTATTTTGTAAAATGTACCCCAAACTAGGTTTGTCTGATGTTTTCTGTTATTCAATTGTATTTATATATATTTGGCGAGAATACGACATAGGTGATGTAGTGCCCCTTTCAGTGAGTCATAGCAGGAAGCATATGATGTTCATGTGTATTCTTAATGCTGATGCAAAGTTATTCTTTTTTCCCTTGTAATTAAAGACTAGCTTGTGGGAAAATGCTTTGAGACTAAGTAATCCTAGTATTTCTCATCATACCTTTGCTCACTAACATTAGAATTCATCAATGTTTTCATGCCACAGTTGCTATGGAATTTGCCTAATGGTTGCTTTCTTCTTCTTCTATATACTGTATTTTCCGACGTATAAGATGACTTTTTAACCCAGGAAAATCTTCTATATGCCCAGTCATCTTATATGCTGGAAAATACGGTAGTCTATATTAATTGGAATGTATTGTATGGAAGAATATATTCCTACTTATTTTTATATATTCAACTAGTGGCCTGGTGCACAAAATTTGTGCACTCAGGGTGGGGGATCCCCCAGCCTGGCCTGTGCCCTGTCACAGTGCAAGAGCCCTGCAATTCATCGCCCCAAAGAGGTAGGCCCTGCCCATCCATCTGGGGCTCCTCGATGGATTGCCCCAAAGAGGTAGGCTGGAGCTGGGGGAGACATGTGGACCCAAAGCTGGGCCGTGGCAGAGGCCTGCAGATCCCCGGGGGCGGCTGCATGCCTGCCTAACCCCTACTTCAGCGCCACCCCTGTCCCCAACACTGCAAGGCCCTGCCCACCCATGCCTGCTGTGCATGCTGCCTGCTGAGTGGTCGTGACATTATAGTGTGCCGGACAATTTGCATATTCCTCTATTATTATATAGGATTCTTCATTTATATTAATATAGACTCATGCATAGATATTCACTTTATTCTATTGGCTATAATCTGTTACTATTGCTACTTATTTTGTTGTTCAAGTTATCTTATATTGGACATTGGAAACTCCTTCAAATAGGACCCAACATCCTTATCACTTTTGGAACACTTCTTTACTTTCTAGCACATCAAAATGTTCCAGGTACATCTTTCATTATCCTCTCCCAATCTCTGGAACCAAACATTCCTACAAGAAGCCCTGGTTCCTCTAATTGGAAAATGGATTTTAGAAATCAAGGCCTAGATGTTAGTTAAATGCATACTTTAAAAATATTTTATAGATTAAAGTAGCATTCTCGTTGCAGGAAAAATCCTGCAATAGCGTTTCCTGCTGCACTCTACCCTGCCCCGCCTGTTCTCCTCCCTTGTCCCCCACCCCACCTTCTCCGCCAGCCCCCCTGCTTTTCTCCCTTCTCAGCCAGCCCTCTCTCCTTCCTTCGCCCCTGGCCCCGCCTCCGCTCCTCCCTTCTCCCCCACCCCGCCTTCTCCGCCAGTCCGCCTGCTCTCCTTCCTTCACCCCCGGCCCAGCCTCCGCTCCTCCCTTCTCCTCCCCCCGGCTTGCTTGCTTCTCCACAGCTTTGCTCCCTTCTGCAGCTCTTGGCTTCTTTCTACGCTGTCTTGATATGCAAATTAGCAGCCATCTTTGTTGGGGTAATTTGCATACTCGTCCTGATTGGTTGGTGGGCGTGGCTTGGCTGGTAGGGGTGGCTTGGGCATAGCGAAGGTGCAGTCAATTTGCATATTTGTCTATTATTAGGTAGGATATTTGTTTCTTTTAAATAGATTTTTATTGATTTCAGAGAGGAAAGGAGAGGAAGAGAGAGAAACATCGATGAGAGAGAATCATTAATTGGCTTCCTCTTGTACTCTCCATACTGGGGATTGAGTCCACAACCTGGGCATGTGCCTTGACTGGGGATCAAACCATGACCTCCAGGTTCATAGATTGATGCACAGCCATGGAGCCACACTGGCCAGGCAGATTTGTTATTTTTAAAGTTCTTTATATTATTCACTGCTAAGGTTGTCATTATTCACTGATGCCATGATTGGTCTGACCTTAATGAACACATCATTACTGAACACAAGAACACATCAAAACATAACACTATTTTGTTAATATTTACCCCACATATCTCACTATATAGATGTTGGCAAAATAAGACTTCCATGAAGAGATGTCCTGTGGGTGAATATTGGTGGTACCCAGGTTGCTTTTAATTGTCATCTTAATAATACAACCATGCTTAAATCTACTGCTTTCCTCTCAATATCTAGCCCATGTCAGCAATTCTGAGGATTCAGGAAAAACAGTAGTGTAATATTGCCTCTGCGTGCTGGCCTGGTCGCCCCTAACTGACCCCCGCTGCCGGCCAGGTCTCCCCCAACTACCCCCTCCCTGCTGGCCTGGTCGCTTCAAACTGGCCCCCCACACTGCCAGCCTGGTCACCCCTTATTGCCCCCCTGCTGGTCTGGTTGCCCCCAACTGCCCCCCTTGCCGGCCAGTCACCCCTCACTGCCCCCCCTGCCAGCCTAATCACCCCCAACTGCCCCCCCTGCCAGCCTGGTCGCCCCCAACTGCACCCATTGCCAGCCTGGTCGCCCCTTAGTGCCCCCCCCTGCCGGCCTGGTCACCCCCAACTGCCCCCCTCTGCCAGCCTGATTGCCTCTTACTGCCCCCCCCGCTGGCCTGGTTGTCCTCAACTTCCCCCCCTGCTGGCCTGGTCTCCCCCAACTTCCCCCACTGCTGGCCTGGTCGCCCCTCATGGCCCTCCCGACAGGCTGGTTTCCCCATGCAGCCTGCTTGTTCAGTTGTTTGATTGTCCCTCACTAACCCCCGCTGGCCTGGTCGCCCCACGCAGCCTGCTTGTTCAGTCATTTGGTTGTCCCTCACTAACCCTCCTGCTGGCCTGGTCGCCCCACGCAGCCTGATTATTCAGTCGTTTGGTTGTCCCTCACTAACCCCCCCTGCCGGCCTGGTCATAGGCAGCCATCTTGTGAGGGTGTGAGGGTCAATTAGCATATTGCCTCTTTATTATATAGGACTAGAGGTCTGGTGCACAAAATTTGTGCACGGGGGCAGGGGGGTGTCCCTCAGCCCAGCCTGCACTCTCTCCAATCTGGGACCCCTCGAGGGATGTCCGACTGCCCTCTCACAGGGCAGTCGGACATCCCTCTCACAATCCAGGACTGCTGGCTCCCAACTGCTCGCCTGCCTGCCTTCCTGATTGCCCCTAACTGCTTCTGCCTGCCAGCCTGATCACCCCCTAACCACTCCGCTGCCAGCTTGATTGATGTCTAACTGCTCTCCTGCCAGCCTGTTTGCCTCCAACTTCCCTCCTCTGCCAGCCTGGTTACCTCTAACTGTCCTCCCCTGCAGGGTTGATCGCCTTCAACTTCCCTCCCTTGCAGGCCTAGTCCCTCTCAACTGCCCTCTCTTGCAGGCCTGGTGCCTCCCAACTGCCCTCCCTTGCTGGCCATCTTGTGGTGGCCATCTTGTGTCCACATGGGGGCAGGATGTTTGACCACATGGGGGCAGCCATATTGTGTGTTGGAGAGATGGTCAATATGCATATTACTCTTTTATTAGATAGGATAGAGGCCTGGTGCATGGGTGGGGGTCGGCTGGTTTGCCCTGAAGGATGTCCCGGATCAGGGTGGGTGTTCCCTTGGGGAGTGGGGCGGCCTGAGCGAGGGGCCTTGGTGGTTTTCAGGCCAGCCACACCCCCTGGCGACCCAAGTGGAGGCCCTGGTATTTGGAATTTATTTACCTTCTACAATTGAAATTTTGTAGCTTGGAGCAGAGCCAAGCCTCCTGCTCGCTCCGTGGCTGGCAGCCATTTCTATTGGGGTTTATTTACCTCTTATAATTGAAACTTTGTAGCCTGGAGTGGAGGCCTGGGTCTGCCAGGGTGTGCGGAAAGCTTTGCTTCTTCCATTACCAGGGGCAACCCTAGCCTCCCGCTCTTTCCAGCTCCGTGGCTGCCACCATTTCTGTTTGAATTTGTTTACCTTCTATAATTGAAACTTTGTAGCCTTGAGTGGAGGCTTAGGCCGGAAAGGGCAGGCAGAAAGCTTGGCTTCCTCCATTGCCTGGGAAACCCAAGCCTCCCTCCTGCTCTCTGTGGCTGTAGCCATCTTGGTTGGGTTTATTTGCATACTCGCTCTAGTTGGCTGGTGGGCGTGGCTGGTGGGCGTGGCTGGTGGGTGTGGTGGAGTGATGGTTAATTTGCATATTACTCTTTTATTAGGTAGGATACCTTTTAAAATGGATTGAAAAACAAGCAGTTCCTGCTCTCTAGGACTTATTTGGTAACATGAGCATCTAGAGCAGTGATGGCGAACCTATGACACGCGTGTCAGCACTGACACGCATAGCCATTTCTGATGACACGTGGCCGCATGCTGAGGATGAAACATTTGCTGCTCCTGAGCATGAAACATTTGCAACTAGCGTCTTGGAGTTAGTTTTTTCCTCAAAGTGACACACTACCCGAGTTATGCTCAGTTTTTTGGCGAAGTTTGACACACCAAGCTCAAAAGGTTGCCCATCACTGATCTAGAGAGAGCAGACTCTTCAGGCAGATGTGACCTGTTTGCTGTTGTTTATGCTGTAATGCTTTCCCCACTTTTGACATGTACCTACTTATCACTGTCAACAAAATGAACCTTACAATGTGTACACATTGTAAGGTATCAGTTGAAATAAGACTTTAGAAAGATTGCTATTTTATTCCTTTAAAGAACTGAAAACATTTTATAAGAATCCTCTATCCAGTGGCAACAATATATTCAGTTATATGGGGATTTTGAGATACTGGCAATGTGGATCCCTGCCCTATGTTGATAGAGGTCTGAGGACACCAGAAAAAATATATTAAAAACCCCACAGGGTCAGTTAGAACGTCCCACTATGGAAGGGATCTCAAAGCATTCCTATGGCCATTCCAAAGTATCATAAATAACCTAGTTAATTCAAATATGTGATCTTGTATCTTGTTCTCAAAACCTCTTTTATCAGATACAGACATTACTGCTAGGTCTGGGTGGCCTTGCAGGACATGTATTCTCTCCCTGTGCAATCTGGTGCTTTCCCCCTTTCTCCTGCCCTTATAGGAGAGATGGGTCTGGCTTCCTAGCTACATCAGTTCTCTGAATTAAGAGCCCTTCTCTGACATGTTGTTTCTCCTCTCAGATGCTGAGATCACTTAACATTGGAAATGTGCTTCCTCCTGGTGGGAAATGGACCCTGAGAATATTATTACTATCGTTTTCAGAGCTGAATGATCAGAAATTCCCAACATCTCTTTACACCCAAACCAACCCTAAGACTAGCTGCTACAAAAGATATTTAGGTAAAGAAACTGGACTAATTAAAAATGGTATTTATAGCTAAAATATTTTGGCAATGTTAGCTAGGTAGTGAAAAAATCTACATATTTGAGTAGATATGCATGGTCACAAGCTCTTATAATTGTATAGATTTCTGTTCCCCTCCCCATTCCTCCCCTCCCCTCCACCCATTGCCTCTCTCTCTCTCTTCTCTCTCTCTCTCTCTCTCTCTCTCTCTCTCCCACTCTCCCAACTCCCCCCCCCCAACCTCCGCTTCTGACCTGCCTGTTAGCTGGGGTCACTTAGCTGTACTCATAATTGCTTTTATTGCTATTCTAATTGATTTTTATTTTTAATGAAGACACAGGGGGAAAGGAGTTGTAGCATGTATTTAGTATTAATCCAAGAGTTCAAGAACCTAACTTTGTGCAAGATGTGAAAATGAAGAACTATATAACACATTCAGCAATAGTTCTGATGGTTACATGACAAATAATTACAACACAATGAAGTAAGCATTAAATCAGAATAAGGTTAAATGAGAACACTTGGTTTGTGGGTAGAGGCCTGGGCACAGCAGTTGAAACTGATTTCAAAGAGAAAGTGAAGTTTGGGTTGAGTGTTACAGTGCAAATAGCTCACCAGCCTGTGAACAAAAGATTGACTTGGCCTCAGCCAATTCTCTAACCTCAATGTCAGTACTCTTGTTTGAGTGACAGAAACCCCACCCTGATATTTAATGAAAGAGTTTTATTCAAACACTGTACATGCATCTTTGACACGAGTGTTTTCATAATCACAGAACTAGATTTTGCTTCGGTAAAAACAATTCCCTATACATCATCCTCAGTACCCTCTGAATTAGTTTACACATAGCACATTTAAAAAATATATGTTTCTGATGTTCAAGTCTTCTTAAATGAATGTATTTTATCTGTAAATATGTATTTGTGATGCCTAGCCTGTAGACATATAATTGGAATACCTATATTCTACCTTGTACTATTATTTTACAGTAATCTTTAAAGGGTTTATTTCCAAATATTTAAAAATAATAATATGAGGCAATATTTCCAGAAATTATTACTATACTCATATAATTAGTTTATTTTTTAACCAATTATTTCATGTAACCACTAAAAGCATCCAAAACTAGCATTGATTATAGTTATTTCATAATGTTGTGTCTTATTCAAAGGGAACATTTTTGTTGAAATAAATCAGATACATTTCCTAGGTCAGTGGAAACTAAGGAGAAAATAAACAAATGGGACTATATCACAATAAAAAAAAACTTCTGCACAGCAAAATAAACCATCAATAAAACAACAAGAAAGCCCATTGCATGGGAGAACATATTTGCCAATGTTATATTCAATAAGTGTTTAATCTCAAAAATTTTATAGGGAACTCCTACAACTTAACAAAAGGAAGATAAACAATCCAATAAAAAAAAAAATGGGCAAAGGACCAAAATAGACCCCTTACAAAAGCGGGCATACAGAAGGCCAAGAGACAAATGAAAACATGTTCAAAGTCACTAATCATCCGAGAGATGCAAATCAAAATGACAATGAGGTACCATCTCACACCTGTCAGAATGGCAATCATCAACAGATCAACAAACTACAAGTGCTGGAGAGGATGAGGAGAAAAAGGAACCCTCGTGCACTGCTGGTGGGAATGCAGACTGGTGCAGCCACTGTGGAAAATAGTATGGAGTTTCCTCAAAAAATTAAAAATGGAACTCCCATTTGACCCAGTAGTCCTACTTCTAGGAATATATCCCAAGAAACCAGAAATACCATTCAGAAAGGACATATGGACCCCTATGTTAATAGAAGTACAATTTACCATAGCTAAGATTTGGAAACAGCCTAAGTATCCATCAGCAGATGAGTGGATTAGAAAACTGTGGTGCATCTACACAATGGAATATTATGATGCTGTAAAAAAGAAGGAACTCTTACCATTTGCAACAGCATGGATGGAACTGGAGAGCATTATGCTAAGCAAAATAAGCAGTCGAAGAAAGATATATATCACATGATCTCACTTATATGTGAAATATAATGAACAACATAAACTGATGAACTAAAATAAATCAGAAGACATAGAAGCATCGAACAGATCATCCAACCTCAGGGTAAAGGGGGGGTAGTGGGGGTGAAGGCGAGTAAGTGGGGAGAGTATAGAAGGGGAGAGATCAACCAAAGGACTTGTATGCATGCATATAAGCATAACCCATGGACACAATCAGTAGGGGGGTGAGGGCATGTGCCAGGGGGGTGGGGATGGGAATGAGCAGGGAGAGGTCAATGGAGGAGAAAGGAATCATATGTAATACTTTAAACAATAAAGAATTTTAAATAAATAAATATACTTTCAGAATGGAAAAAATAAAAAATAAATAAATAAATAAATCAGAGACTTACCCAATATGAGAGTCTTTGTAAAGATTCACATATAAGTGAAATCTCTCTTTCTTAAGATTTGGGGGAATAATTTCTCTCTAATATAATATTCCTTATTTATTTTCTTCTAACAAGGAAATAATTGATAACCATAAAATATCCCTTGCAGCCTTCTGATGAAGATGGAAGGTAGATTACAGTATGATAATAAATGAATGGGTGTTGAGTTTAGATGAACATATTGGATAATACTTTAATAAGATTGGCCATGTAGGAAAGTGGAGAAATAAAGTGATAGGAAAGAAACATGTGATTTTAAGGACTGTGTTTGTTATTTTTTTTTGGAAGATATATGACAATATTCAAATGTTGACAAAAGGAATTGGTATAAGTAGAGAATAGGGAATTACATATACAATTAGAAATATGTACCAAATATATAAGACAATCAATGATAGGCATTCTACAACATATGGCAAAACTATCCACTATTTGTGAGAAGGAAGTTCATGAGAAGAGTCCCATGTCTGACCTGGCTTTTTGTCTTGGAAAAGAAATGCACAAGGTTCTCCAGAGAAGACAGAATTTGGAATAAATAAAATCAAGTTCATGGAGATTGGTACACACTTTAGGATTTCCACAGACAAGTCACAAAGTCAAAAGCACAGAAATGAAAATATCTTAGTTTAAAGTTTAATTTATGGAAAGGGTTTTTAATATAAACAAAAGTCTACGTGTATAATAGACACAGGACAATTCATATTTTCTTATTCTTTTGAATGAGTTTTATTAAGAAATTTGTCATCTTATCAAAATTATCAAGTTTATTGGTAAAAGATTTCCCATGATATACTGTTATTATATTTTCAATATTGTAGGATCTGATAATATCTATTCTGTCATTCTTGGTATTGTGAATTCTCCCCTCTTTTCTTGATCAGTCCCCTTAAAGTGCCAGCAACTTTATTAATATTTTCAAAATAATACTTTTGCTTTTTGTTTTCTTTGTGTGATTTCTCTTTCATTGACATCTGTTCTACCTTTAGAATTTCCTACTTTTGTTTTATTTTGTTAACCCCTTTCTAACTTTTTGGGATGGAATATTTCATAATTAATTTTAAATGTTTCTAATATATAAATTTAAAGCTATAAAATTTCCTCTAAAACTATATTATCTATATCTCACAATTTCTCATAATGTTTCCATTTTCATTCTGTTTGAAATAATTTCTATTTTCTCTTGTGATTTCTTCTTTTCATACATCTGTTATTCAGAGGTATGTGGTTTAATTTCAAAATGCTTGGCATTATGTTGGAATTCTAATTTTGCATTGTTTTCCAACTCAAATCAGCTGGGGTCACAGCCTATATTCTAGTAGATTTCAAGTTTGAAATTTATTTAGATTTACATTTTGCCTCACTATATGGTATGCCCTGGATAACATACCACATGCACTCCATATGAGTGCTTATTCTGTACTTGTTTTATGTATTATTCCACAAATGTCAATTAAGTTAATTTGTTCAGCAGTATTGTTTAATCTTCTAATATTTTTCTATTATTTTAAAATCAATTTTTGAGAAAAAATCTGTTAAAATCTGCTATGTGGATCTATTTTTTCCTTTAATCCTGTTGGTCTTTGCTTCATGAAGTTTGAAGCTCTTTTGTTAGATACATAACTATTCATAATGATTTATGTCTCACTTATGTATTGACCTTTTATCATTATGAAATTATACTCTTGATCTCTGGGAGTGAGAGGAGTTAGCAAAAGGATTAGGCAGACAGGGCAAGGGTTGAAAGGAAGGAGGAAATATGGATGTGACCATTGGAGCCAGCTAAAACTGTTACAGGATTCCGGGACAGGAGAAATAGGGAAACTGAGACAGGAAAGTTAAAACAAGATCCAACAGTGTGGGCCATTAGCAGCTAGCTTGTAACTAACAAACCATTATATTCCCCAGCCAAGGACACAGAGCAAATGGTTAAAAAACCTCCCTAATGAGAGAATGCAGAAAGGGAGGGGGAAGGGGAAAGAAAAAAAGGAGTTTTACTCCCTAAGCAGAGAAGCCAGCAATCTCCATGCTTGGCAAAATAAAGTTGTCAGGTGCTTTTCATGAATTCTGGGAAAACCACAACAAAGTAAAAAAAAAAAAAAAACGGGACTTTGAGAATTAATCTGTACCAAAATAGTCAGCAGAGGAATTTTGAAGCCTATAGACATAGAATACCTCTGACCCCCACCCAACTTGCTCTTCAGATTAGCTGAGAGCCCATCTGTGCTTCATAAGCCAAAGGTATAGGTTTGCTTGCCTTGCTTTTTTCTTTTTTCCCCAATAAAAGACATACTTGAATTGCTTTAATAAATTGGCTTTTCACAGCGCAGTTAAGGTCTCTTATATAAATTCATTTATATGAGAAGACAAGGATCGAGATTGGGGACAGCCCTCTCCCACTGGCTCAGGGGGCCGAAGCACTTCTTGCCTTGAAGTCTTATCTGATACTAATATAATTATACCAGCTTTCTTGTATGTAATGTTTGTATGGTGAATATTTTTTGTACTTTACCAATCTATTTTTTAATGTAAAGTCAATTGGACAGTATATGTTGGAATTTATTTTTTTCTTTATCTATTTTGATTCTCTGGCTTTGAAATATTTATTCCTTTTACATTTGATGTTATTATTGATGCTTGGACTTAGGTGTATCATATTTGCAATGTTTTTATATTTGTCTGAACTGACCCTCTGTTCTTCCTATCCTGCTTTCTCTTGATATAATCAACTAAAGGTAGTATGTTTTAATTCATTTTAGCTTTTCCTCTTCAATTATTACTTTCCACTTAATAGGAGTGCTACCGTTTATAATATTTATCCTTATCACAGTCTATTTAGAGTTAATATTATACCACTTCATGCAAAATGCAGGAAGCTTGAACAGCATAACTACATGTATATGTATTTAATTATATATACTAGTGGCCCGGTGCACAAAATTTGTGCACGGGGCCGGGGGTTCCCTCAGCCCAGCCTGCACCTTCTCCAATCAGGGACCCATTGGGGGATGTCTGACTGCCAGTTGTGGGATCGGGCTTAAACTGGCAGTTGGACATCCCTCTCGCAATCTGGGACCAATGGCTCCTAACCATTCACCTGCCTGCCTGCCTGATCACCCCTAATTGCCTCTGCCTGACTGCCTGATTGCCCCTAACCTCTATGCCTGCCAGCCTGATTTCACCCCTAACTGCTCTCCCCTGCTGGCCTGATCTCACCCCTAACTGCCCTCCCCTGCTGGCCTGATCTCGCCCCCAACTGCCCTCCCCTGCCAGCCTGATCACCTCTAATGGCTTCTGCCTCAGCCCCCACCACCATGACTTTGTCCAGAAGGAAGTTGAACATCTGGAAGATGGCTGGTTGACCCAGTCTAATTAGTATGTTACACTTTCAGTAGTATAGATATGTATATATATACATATATATTTTTTAAACCCTACAATATGAGTTTTTATTTTTGCTTAGTTTATTATCTTTTATTTTATTTATTTATTTATTTATTTATTTTATTTTATTTTTTTTAGTTTATTATCTTTTAAAGAAAAGAAAATAAAAATAAGAAATGATGGTGTCCTATATTTCATCCACACATTATCATTTCTGGTTGTCTTTTTTTCCTTACTCTAGAGCAGAGTATCCTGAAGGTTTGCCTTTATTATTTCTTGCAGTATGAATTCTGATCTCTGAAACCTCAAGCCAATAAGGTTGCAGAGTTTTTGCTTGCATCTAGCCAACTTGCATTGAGCAGACTGAGTGATCTCAGGGGAAAAGCCGTATCAAGCCATATTGCACTCAGCACATATTCCTTTTTCCAGTGGAAAAATACTTTCCAGTTTTTGCCTACATTTGCTTGCTCTGATGGTCTTTTACATAGTTGCCTTTTGTAATTTATTTTAAGTTCATAGTTTTATATGATAGGTTTCTCTGTTTTGAGGCACTCTGCCATTACCGACACTAGATCCCTTTATTTGCTCAATTTTAAATTTCAGTTTTATAATATTATAGGCTTCTCTATTATAAATCACCATTAGTAATAAATATATCCACAACTTAATGGAAAATTAATGGAATCATCCATCTGTATATAGAAACACATTTTCAAGAGTATTTGTTGAGACAACATGTAGCTATGTGATTCATCTTTGATTAAATGTCCAAGGATTATAGGACAAATAATTTTATTTCTCTTAGTTTTTGTTTCTTCTCTGTAAAATAAGAAATTTACCAAATGACTTCATGTCTAACAATCTGAATATCAGGCTAGGCAAACACAGTAGTGGGATTTTCACATTTATTTCCTAATCCATACAGAAAATAAATGAGACACTGCATTATTGGGCTGAGATTTGTCTTCAATGACACAAAGAACCTAAAGCACTATAATGGAAAGTTCTAGAATCCAGGTTCTGTTTAATTTTCTCAGGTGGGAATTGAGATGCTACAGTGCTCTGAAGTGCCCTGTGATACTGAAACTACTGGGATATGGAACAAACTTGGTGAAAACCTACAGTAGCAGAGTTTGCTACGCCCAAATATGCCTCTTTGGGAAATTAATTTGTTCACCTGGTTAGTTTTCAAATCCAGAAAGCTAAAAGAACTTAAGATAGAAAGTTCTTCCAGGAAGGAGCTATCACTGTAGATAAATACAGTTTAACCTCAACTAGGAGGACTAGACAGGGAGGAATCTAGCAAGACTTTTGATCAATGTCTTCCCTGTGTCCCACCGTCTCTAGAGGCCCCAGCAAACATTTGTTTACTAAACATTAATCCTTTTCATCCATCTATGAGTTGCTGCGCCTCTTTGACGTCTCAGACCCCCTACCTCCTTCTCCTTAGTCCAGGATGAGTTATATACAGAATTTTGCCTTATTTTCTTTGGAATTTTCATGCTTATGTGAATTCCCCATGTGTACCCTTTAAAGCTTGATTTCCCCCGCCCCCTGTTAATCTGCCTATGTCATTTTAATTCTTTGTCTAGCCAGAAGAATCAAGAGGGAAAGGGGGGAATTTCTCCTCTCCCATTGATTTTGAATCTTGTAGCCAGACAGGCCTGGGTTTGGCACCCTGATCTGTGACTTTGTAGCTGTGTGATTTGGGGTAAATAAATTTACTATCTTAGCCAAATATCTGGGAAGTGGGAATGATTAGTTATACCACTTGACAAAACTGTTGCCACACATATCTTTAATGATTTTAAGGCACTTGGAACAAAGCCTACAGTTAGAAGAGAATAATAGAAGTTCTAATTACTTGAACATAAAATCTTGTTAGGCTTAGAAAAAAATATATTTTCTGAAATTTTCTAATAAAGGAACATCAAGTTTCCACATAAGCAGTTACTTCTAACTTAATTCTTCTTTCTTAAAATGCTATATTCCCTGATACATTTATAATAACTTCTCCCTTTAAAAATTTTTATTTGCTAAAATATGGTAAACTTGTAAAAAAGGAAAATAGCCAATGAAATGTAAATGGTGTGATATGAAGCAATAATTCAAACCAGACGGACTTATCCCTTTAACCAGTTAACTGCCACGTGTCCAAAATGGAAATCATCCGTACAAGCCACGATATTTTGAATTTAATTTAAAAAATCAATGTGCAATGAATATTATAAAAATAAATATATTACTCACAATTTGGGTTTTCTTGAATATTTTCAGCTCAAAATTCTCACAAAAATGATCTTAAAGTTGGTCAGGGCTGCCACTTAGGGGAAACATTTTATTTTTTTTATAGATGTGCATGGAGTGTAGGGAAGGTCTGCCTCTTGCGTCTACGATGCTTATGGCGTACAGTGGATTAAACAATTTGCTAGAAAATGCTAGGCTAAAACAAAATTATGCAAAACCTTTTGGAAACATCAAATGTACTTACAAAATTCAAACCATATCAGATAAGTGATGATAAATTTAGAAAGCATTATTAAGATATCTGGACCATGAAATATTTGATTATAAAAATTGTCACTCTTCTTTTGACAAGTCCCCTTTTAACCTGGAATTTATCCCTCCCCTTTATTCAGCTACACCTGAAGTCTGAATGACAAAATAGTCGAATAAAAATTAAAACAGTCCCCTGGAGACAGCTGCTCCTATGCTTCCCACACCCAATAAGGTGCCAGAATTGTACAAGGGAAAACCTCTTCTTACTGTATAACTTATGTTCTCTAAGTTAATGACTAAGTTAAAACAGGAAATGACTGTTTTCTAATAGTTGAATAATGTTTTGAAATGCCTTAATTTTATTACAATCTATATTTTTTATTCAAAGAAATATTTTATGGGTGGGGGTTGCGGAATATGAAGCATGTTTTAATACAGTGTCCGTAATCTACGTTGTCCCTCTTCTTTCCTAATAGAATATTTTCCCCCAGGAGAGCTGGGAAGGTGATCTAATAACAGGTATAGATCCTGATTAGTTTAAGACAATTAGTAGCTGGTAGCTGTTTTTCTGTTGATATTGAACTGCTGATTATTTGTATGCATACGAAGGTCATTCTACCTGATACGTAATACATAAGAAAATAGTTGTACCAGTATGAATCATTTTGAGAAGCTGTAACAAAATACCATAGACTGGTTGGCTTAAACAGCAAACATGTATTTCTCCTAGTCTGTAGGCTGAAAAGTACAAGATAAAGATGCTGGCAAATTTAGTGTCTGATGAGAACCTTCTTCCTGGTTTCTTGCTGTGTCCTCATGTGGCAGAGATACAGAGGGCTCTGATTCTTCCTGTTGCAAAAGGACATTAATCCCATCACAGGGCTCCATTCTCATGAGCTCATCGAAACCTAATTTCCTCTTAAAGGCCCCACTTCTAAATAACATCACATCGGGAATTAGAGTTTTGACATATACATTTTGGGAGAACACATTTAATAACAAGTGTTCTTTATGTTCCATTTACATTATGTATTTTCTGTTACTTGTATTTGAAAGCAGCATGCAAGTGTTACACTAATTGTGGGCACTACTTTGTACAAAAGCAATGCCCTTCACCCAATATGTTAACTCCTTTTCCAATACTATGTATGTATGCCACGTTGTTCAAATATTCTCCCTCAGAGATTGATTATTAAAATAATTTTCTAAGGATAAATATAAGATACTGACAACATATTTTTCATTAGATTTTCTGATATAGTTCTACATTCAATCTTGTAGGTCCGTGTCTGGTTTTATAGAAGGACCTAAAGAAGCCACTGCAAAATGGCCACATTGATAAAAAGTCATGATACCAATATAATGTTGTACCTTTAAAGAGATCTAATTATGTCTAGTAAGTAAAACATTTTTATTACCTCAGAAATCACAAACTTATGGAAGAGAGTGGCTGAATAGGGAGTTCAAAATATCAGAAGTAATTAATCCATGTTTTGCTCTAATGAACCAAAATATTTGAGTTTTAAAAATCTTCCCAAATTAATATCATCAGAGCTGAATAAATTACTTAAATTTACACACTTTATTTTTTCCTCTCTTCAGCTATCTCCTAGAAGCAATTGGGTTTTTTATATTGGTTTTTATTTACTCAACCAACATTTAGTGAGCTCCTGCAATGAATCAGGCAGTGTATTCGGTTCTAACACAAGGAGCCAAATCAGACACAGTTCCTGCCCTGATGTAGCATATATTCCAGGAAAAGAGAGAGAATGAGTGAACTGTAAAAAAAAAAAATTAAAGTAAAATTATAATTGCATTAAATGCTAAGAGGGAGAGATTTGCTATTAGAGAGTATGTAATGTAGGAAAATAATAGACATACTACCCTTAATGTTCCTCTTAGTTCATTGCTCATTCAGGCTTTTGAATTTTTTCAATAGCCATTGCATAGTCTCAACATTTGAATTAAATGATCTATCTTCCCTTAAAAATATGGATGACACCTTACCACAGTGGTCGGCAAACTCATTAGTCAACAGAGCCAAATATCAACAGTACAATGATTTAAATTTCTTTTGAGAGCCAAATTTTTTAAACTTAAACTTCTTCTAATGCCACTTCTTCAAAATAGACTTGCCCAGGCCATGGTATTTTGTGGAAGAGCCACACTCAAGGGGCCAAAGAGCCACATGTGGCTCGCGAGCCGCAGTTTGCCGACCATGGCCTTACCATATACTTGGTATATGTATTTGGTTCTGTTTCTAGACTTTGTATTTGGTTTCATTTCTCTATTTTTAAACTGTTTTCATTATAGTCTTATAATAATGTAATAGTATGTATAATTACATATTTATTTTGAACTATGAACGTTTGAATTAGTTTTATATGCTATCAAAGAACAATATTGTTGATATTTTTATTGGGATCACTTTAGATTTATATGCCCATTGGAAGAACTGACATCTCTTAAGGTTTAATATTCCTATGATCACATGTCTTTTCATTTATTCGTGTCTTCTATGAATTTCTCAAGTACATATCCATTCATTCAGAATGTAACCATTGTGTTCTCCTTTAAGTTAAAAAAAAAAATAGCCCTAACTGGTTTGGTTCAGTGGATAGAGCTTTGGCCTGTGGACCAAAGGGTCCTGAGTTTGATTCTGGGCAAGGGCTTGTACCTTGGTTGCAGGCCTGGTCCCTGGTCGGGGCTCATGCAGGAAGCAACCAATCGATGTGTTTCTCTCACATTGATATTTCTCTCTGCCTTTCCCTCTATTGTTCACACTCTCTAAAAATCAATGGAAAAATATCCTCAGATGATGATTAAAAAAAAAATCTAGAAGTGAGAATAGTTCACCACATGAACTGGGAAACTGACAAGAGAATCAGATACTAAGTCTAGCCTGTTGTGTTATTACTCTATTGATTATCAGCATTCAAGGGAATTGAACTGAGGCAAAAAATGTAAGAACAACAACAATAAAACCCAAAATGTAACAAGAAATTTCCTTGCCAAGAACTCACATCATTTAAGACACATGTAGCAATCAGGTAAAATTATAGTGATTTCCATACTTAGGCAAGAAGTAAAGGTTTTATGAATGCCATGCTATAACCCTAAAAGGCAAGTCCAATTGTTTTAGATTATTCATGTCTCCCTCATCAAGACCATTTCAGAACCTAAAGACTGTTATCAAAGAATAAGGGTGAAAATGTTAAGCCTGAAGTACATACAGAAGCAAATGATTTTAAGTAAAATACAGATGCTTTTCAAAACTGAAGTTTCTAAAATCGGCCATTTACAGGGACCTCATAATATTCAGGTTCATGTTGCTCATGAACATTTCACATTATGTAAGCAGGCGGTGTGCCTTTCAGTCACCTAGAACCAAAATGAAAAGCAAAAAAGATCCAAATGCTAACAGTTCATGAAACTGACCTATAGATTTTTTCATTGTCTCTGCTTTTAATTTGCTGTCTTAAATGTGTACAAATGTTTCTTGGAAAGGTTTTTAAGGGGACAAGGGGAGTTGTTGCTTATTTAAACAATTTTAATGAGGGGCTAACCTTTTACATTTAACATTTGTTCCCTTCATTTGCTTTCTGCAGCAGTTCATACTTCTTTTTCTCTCCCAAATGACATAGCATAATGAACATACACAAGAGTATTTAAATGAATGGTTTTAATGAGTTCTTTGAACAGCTTCTTTAAAAAGCAAGCATGAAATTGCTTTCCCAGTTGGGATGCTTTAAAATATTTTTAGAAAATTCATATATAAAGCTTTTAAAATTCTAACCATTTTTAAAGGAATAATGATTAAAAAGAAGTTTTTTTTTTTATTGCAATGTGATTTATTTTCACATACATTGCAAAAGATGTTACAAATCCCAGCAGGGTTGTTGAATTATTTTAATGGCTTCTCACATTTCATGTTAATAAGCAGTTATTTACCACATTTAAAAGCTGCAGCTATTATACACAACTCGCACCCATGGAAAGGTATCCTCTGTCACTGATGAATACTGACTACACATAAATAAATTTATAGTATATAGGAAACATTGTGCTGTCCCCCCAACCCCTATGAATTCCTGCTCCAGGTGCCATAGGCTTCAAGTTGGGTGGAATTGATCCCATCTCCTTGCTACTTCAATTGTTTCAGAAGTTGATATATATTAATTTGTTCTCATCAAAATGATGTTCAAGACTTCTGTTCTATGATTTTATTCACTTCCTGGGTGGGAATTTGGAAAAGTGTAGGCCCAGGGACTTCTGGAAACCATTACATCACCACAGGCCTAAGGACAAAGTGGACACATGGAGCAGGGTGTAGCTGTGAGAAATGCAGAGAAGAAGAACCAAAACTTGACAAAACTCTTCTTGACATTTGCCTTGGCCTTGGGCTTTCCTGTTACACGAGGAGATAAATCCTCTTTATTGTTTAAGCTCCTTTGGAGCCAAGAATATGGAATCAAAGACTGACATGAACCTTCTCTGGCAAATATCATTGCCCTAATTTTGAAACCATTTAGCCTTTTGAAAGCATAAATTGTTTCATTGCCTTTGTTAGATTCAAATGAACTATTCATATAGCTCAGACCCTTAAAGCTGACATTTTAAACATTAAGCCACCTTGTTAACAACTTAGTTGGATGTTGATCAGTCTTGTAAATAGTATTATTACAACACCTCGTGTGCTTTGTTTCCGTCAGTCAAAAATATTCATACATGCAATATTGTACAGCTGTTGTAGAAAAAAATAAAATATTAATCAAATTTTGTAATTTTAATTAACTGTCTAGCATGATGTTACACATATTTTTAAAAACAGAGAACATCTATATATATAAAACCCTAAGAGACCGATTGACCACTCAACCAGTTGACCGCTTGACCAGTCGACCTTTTGACTGGTTGCTGTGACACGCACTGACCACCAGGGGGCAGACACTCAATGCAGGAACTGCCTCCTGGTGGTCCGTGCACTCCCACAGCAGCGGGAGTGCCGCTCAGCTGACAGATGGGCACCAGACGCCCGGCTCACGGCTGGTGAGTGCAGATGCTGCAGCACAAGCCTCTCCCACCTCCGCAGCAGCACTACAGAGCAGGCACAGCGGGGACTGAATGAGTGGACCAGCGCAGCATCCGGCCTGGGCTCGGACTCCTTCCCGGCCGCCTGCCACTTTGCGTACTACTACATCCCTCAGGGGATGTTGGGTGTAGGCCAGGCTGAGGGACCCCACAGGTGCATGAATTCATGCACCAGGCCTTTAGTTCAATATAAAGGAACACTGTGTCAATAGACCAGCTTTGGGATATTACCTCATATGTAAAAAAAAACTTTGCAACAAATGATATATATGTTTCCATCCAGGCTTAATATCCTATGATTCTATAACAAATGAAACATTAGAGGTTGCAGGGGAAATTGGCTGGGGCATGCGCACATGGAGATCATTGGGAAAGCTGGAATCCCTGTCCCTTATAAACAAGCTTATTGATTTTTGTTTCTTTAAGTTCTTAAAGGACATCTTTTCTGTCTGTTCTTTGCATGGTTTTTGTCAAGATACTTCGAAAATATTTAAATTTTCCATGATCAGATATTCTTCATTAAGTTTTCCTGCATACCCAATTATACACATAAAAGAACATCAATTTGATTATAAAGATTTAAAAACTTGAAATCTGAAGTCTCAGAACTAGAACGTTTTCCTCATGTTGGGAAGATCTTAAAGCTTGTCTGCACAGTCATCACTGAGGCTCTTTCAGAATTCTGTTGTTGGTGAAGAACTCATTAGCCCCTAAGAAGCTCATTCCACTTTCATACAGTTCTAATGGTTAGTACCTCCAGCTATAAACTTGGTCTTCAGATATTCCTTGAAGTTCTAGAAAATCATCTGCAGCTAAATATATTCTTTTGGAGAACTCTGCTATACTTAATAATCAGATTGTGCTTATTTCTGTCAGATGTTCTTAAAACACATACTCATTTATATAGACATATAATGGCTTATGACAAAATAAGTATTTCATCAGTATTCAAATGACTTCGAAAATGCCACTGTTATCTTTTAGAGTCACATAAATAAAATTATTTTAAATTTACTATTATATAGTTATGTGGGATATGATTGAAATGGTAAAACTATTCTTATTGGAAAGGAAATGTTCTACTAATTACAGTTACCATCCTGATAACAGTATGTAATATAGTGGAAAGCGGCATGTTTATACATGGTTATGCATGAGCATAAGGCATTTGTTCTCCTTGCGGAGGATAAAGGGGTCCCTTTACCATGTATTCCTTCACATCAGTCTCCTGATTGTGTAGTAGCCCAACGTGCTAGAGAAAGTGATATGACCTACATACCAACATTACATATATGTCTGGAAAAAGAGAGAGGGGAGAGGAAGATAAGTGATGCTAGTGATACTGGTGATGCTAGTCAGGAGGTGTGTTAGTTGTCCACCAAATATTACTGATGCTGCCTTCTAAGCACCTGTTAGAATTGCCCGTTATGATTGGATTGGGCCACATGACTAGTTCTGTTTACTGAGTTGTGAGGGTAAGTGACAAGTGTCACCTTTGGGTTGCAATTACTGGTGCCTTGTATAGGATTGTTCTTGTTCTTTCCCTCAGGTGGTCAATTGGCAATGTCCAGGGTTATTATTCCTCTGACAGACCATGTACCTCAATGACTGCAATGAACAGAATATCCCTAGGTATTTATACATTTGTTTGTTTCTGTGGCATAATTAAATCTAAGCTGAGTGATTTAAGTGGGCAAGATGATGTAGAGCAGAGTGAGGTCATGATGGCTGCCTCACAAATGTCTTACTTCAAAATATTGTCCAATGTTCTGAAATGTATATGATGTTGGTATTTTCTAGAAATCCTAACTTAACTATCCTATATAATAAAAGCCTAATATGCTAAGTGTCTGACCATTCGACTAGTCAGTATGACGTGCACTGACCACCAGGGGGCAGATGCTGTGACCAGTAGGTAAGTTAGCTTACTGCTGGGGTCTGGCTTATTGGGACGGGCCAGATGGGCCGGACACGCCCTGGAGCCAACCTCCCGTAGTACCTCCCCAGTCTCTAAAATATTTCTTCTAGCCCTAACGGGTTTGGCTCAGTGGATAGAGCATCGGCCTGCAGACTGAAGGGTCCCAGGTTCAAATCTAGTCAAGGGCATGTACCTTGGTTTCGGGCACATCCCTAGTGGGGAGTGTGCAGGAGGCAGCTGATTGATGTTTCTCTCTCATTGATGTTTCTAACTTTCTATCCCTCTCCCTTCCTCTCTGTAAAAAAAAAAAAAAAAAAAAAAAAAAAAAAAATTAATAAAATATATATTTTTAAAAAATGTATTTCTTCTAATGAATTTCCTTTCAATGTGCATGAATCCATGCACCAGGCCTCTAGTATAGTATATAAGCACAGCTAAGTCAGAGGTGACCAAAAGATTCACTTTGTCCAATTAGCTAATGAAGGTGCACATGTGAGCAGAAGGCTGATAGTTCTAGAGCCACAGGTATGCAGCCATTTAGATGGACAAATGGTAAAAGTAGATCATCACCAAACTTATTTTCAACTGATTTATAATGTCTGACTTTAACTTTCTCTCCACCCTATGTCTTTATTCTTCATTGCCACTTTTTTATTGCCTTCATTAACACTCATGACTGTCTATTTAAAATTATCTTAGTTATTTATTTGTTTTAAGTCTACCTTTCCCTGAACATATAACTCTGTAGGAGTGATAGACTCGTCCTCTATGAATCTCTAGTAGCTTGAATGGATGAATGAGAGGATGAATAAAAAAATTGTCAAAATGAAATATAAATAACTGAATAGTTATTTAATGCTAGTTTGGATCTTTGTTGCTTATAAGTTACTCAACATATTTTATTTATTCTTTATACATTTTTATTTCTCAGTGGTTAGCATTGTATTAGGATATTAAGATGTGAGAAAGAAAATTGGCCTAAACTGGCCGTGAGACAGAAATTTGGGTGTTCTTCTAATTTATAACACCTTCTAGAAACTAACAAATATTCCAGATAAATTTTTAAGCAACATTTAGTAGAATTTAATGAGCTTAAGAATTCCATTTGGGGAATTAGAGTAACACCCCCTACCATAAATTACCAATCTTGGATCATCCCTGTGACAATTTAATAAACTTAAACAAGGCATTCTTTATTGTATCACCTTTGTCATCTTGTCTGAGAAAAATCTTTAGATTGCTTTTTCCTAGATTATTTTTAGCTTTAGAAGCAAGTTTGAAATAAATTTTGAACATATGATTACAACCAATTGCATGCAAAATTTCCTGTTATAGATGTATGAGGCATTTATTTCTGCCTCTCAGAACAATAAAGTGAATTTGCCTTCAATGTGTCCTATAGTGATACATTGTTAACATTCTACAAACTTGTGTGTGAACCATACATACAGCTTTTGTGGTTTTGCTTATGCTGTTCCTTGGATTTATTTCCTAGAAGAATTTTTCATCCCATTTTTGCATGCTTAGAACATCTTTAGTGTCACAAGCACAGCCCAAGATTATCTCTTCCCCCAAATCTCCTTTGATTTCTCTAGAAATATTTGACTTTCAACAATGGAAAATCAGGCTGGTTATATGGCTTTTGGAAATATGTGGGTATTTTTACTTTTTAAGTTGTTACAAGACTGGTGGGTAACAGGATCAAGGGATTCTGCCCAAGATACTGATAGCATCGCCTTTGAGACAACTAAAAACCAATTTCATTTTCTTTTAAATTACTCTTGTCCTCTGTTGAAGGTCCAGTCACCCTTTTGAAGGTCCAGTCACCTTTTGAAGGTCCAGTCACCCTTTTGAAGGTCCAGTCACCCTTTTGACCCCTTTGGAAGGTCCAGTCACCCTTCAGGTGCATATTACAATCCTTCCACTATATTATAGATTCCTTGAGTGATGCTTGGATTTATGCTTGAGTCATCCTTATCTTCTCTACCAAGCAAGTGTTCAATGTATGGAGTTGTGTTTTGTTTGTTTTTTAAGTAGATTATTATATACTAGAGGCCCGGTGCATGAAAATTCATGCACTGGAGGGGGCGTCCCTCAGCCCGGCCTGCCCCCTCTCACAGTCCGGGAGCCCTCAGGGGCAGGAGGTGACCCAGTGATCAGTGGAAGGCGACGTCCCCATCACACCTCTGCTGCTGCCACTGCAGACAGTGCAAGCTTTGGCCGTCCCTGGGTGGCTGGGCAGCTGCCATCTGAGGCTTGCCTGCACCTCAGGCCAGCCCTGAGCGGCTGGGGGGCTGAGGGGACTAGGGGACTCTGGAGGTAGGCGTGGCGCCTGCCACCCTGGCAAGGCTGAGGGGACTGGGTGCCGCCATCTTGTGGCTGTGGGTGCTGCCATCTTTGAGGGCGTGGCAGTCAATTATCATATTCCCTCCTTATTGGCTGTGGGCACCACCATCTTTGTGATATTCCCTCTTTATTAAATAGGATATTTTAATGTGTTCCATTAGCCATAGCACATTTTAATTTATTAGCTAACCCAGAAAATAGTGAAGCTAATGGTAGAAATTTCAGGTATGCTGAATTAGAGTTCTGCTCCATAGGAGAAAAGTAGAGAAGATATTTTTAGGGAAATGGGCAGTAAAGATGACCCTCGGTGCATGTATAAATAAAAACCTCTTGAGGTAGTTGTAATGTTCTTTTCCCAGGCCCTTTCTTTTTAAACTTGAACAGTAAACGTTTCATACCTATTCCTTACAAAATAGGAAAAAGGGAAGCATATTTGGTCAATATGACCCACTTCATTTCTTTGTTTTCTAAACAGCTATATTAGCTGTTTGAAGGTTAATTCAACTGTCATATTTGAAGTTATTCTTATTTGTTTTTTTCCCCTTTTTTTAAGTAACTCATATTGCAAACTCAGAGTGATTAAGGCAATTTAAAGCAACCCCATGAACCTGAAATGTATTGGACGTCAATTCTGAAGTCTCAAATAAATATTCTGAGGCTTTAGTTTGATGCTGCTCTGATGAATTTAGATGAGGCATGTTTCAATGCTCTCTGACACAACTCCTTTAGATGCTGGGCAGGTCACTTTCTGTCCAAGGGGAGAAACAAGCTCTAAATGGTAATTAATAGAAAATGACTCAATCATTGCTGATAATGGCTCTGATCCTGTAACCCAGAAGGGAGGGTTAACTCTGCTCTCTGCAAAATATTCTCTTCTTAGCTACAAGTAAATCCATGGAATACCACACAGAGTCCCAGAGGGGGGAGGATGTAGTGGCACTTTACATTAACAGCACTCTTCATATTCATGTTATGCTAATTAATCAAATATAGCAACCTGATGCAAGGATGGTACTTAAACTGAACTATCTATCTAATGACAATCATGTGTTTGAAACAGCACAAGTCAGTGTCCTCCCAACGAGCTTAGTCCATGCCTGGAGAAGAGAAAAGTCAGGAATGGTTGCAATATGCCAGTAAGAGGTTCAAAGTAGGAGATTTCAGGGGGGTGGGGGGAGCGGACGGGGAACACAACCCTATTCTAGTCTCTCTAATAAAGTCTTTTAAAAAGCTCCTGACTTGACTTTCACTACCAAGTACTTTGTAAATATTAATTATGCTCATGTCTGCTTGCATTGAGATAAAATATATTAATTCCAATTCTCTGATTCATATGTGTGCACAAACTACCTTCGTTCCAAATATCTTAACCCCAATAACATGATGTATTTCATCTGACATTCATAAGGATGTTGGAAGTGAATCCTTGTACATTTGGCCTCTCAAGAGTGGTACAGATTCAGACATTCCTTCCCAGAATTCCTTTCATTTGTGAGAATGGGTGTTATGATCATCAAAGTAGGGGGTGCAGAAGTGGTCCAACCTGATCTTGGGGGAAGACCTAGGTTCCTTATTTTTGAAACATTCACGTGTGCTTTTCATAAATATAACTGTTCTAACTAAATGGACACATTCATATATTTGATCTTGTCTTCCTTCCCTTCCCTCTTTTTCTCACCCTGTAGGCCCTACATAGGATGGATTTTGTTGTTGGCATTTTCTTTTCCACTCATTTTTCATTTCTTTTCTCTCATCATTCAATGAACATACCCCTTTTCACCAACTGCTGAACACTCCAAAGTTTTTATTTTCTTAGTAAAAAAAAAAAACACACCAAACACCCACTTTTAGCCCAGCATTCTCCAATAAATAGATATTCTGCAAAACAAAATGGATTTTCTTGTTAATAACCTCATTTTTTAAACAGTAAGTTTAGCTACACTGAAACATCTCAAATTACAGACCATGCGACAGGAAACTGGCAGGGTGAAAATAAATGAAGCACTACTATAACTGTGATTTTAAATTATTTTTAATTTACTCAATTATGCTTTCCTATTTTCCTAAACCTCAGCTACAATTCATCTCCATTTCCTTAAAGCAATGGTGTTGATCAGTTCCACTAGGGTCAGCTTTGTGCTTAATGGAGCTTGTTTGGAATCACAAGGATGTTGCTGGGATTATATCCTCTGAAATAGAAGATGTTTAACCTTGGAGCCCCATTTTCTTCAGTGCAATAATTTGTGGGCAAACTATCAAAAGAACAATAAGGATGTCAAAGTTCAACCCCAAGGAATGAACAGCAGGGAAATGAGCCCTCCTACACTGACATTTTAGAGCAGCCAGGAGGATTTCTATATCCGAAAGCAAATCTAATCACTGTAATAGAGTCTTAAAAAACTCTGCCAGCATTTCTCCACAACTGGTTGCCTATGCACTGTTTTCCTCACTTTTCCATTTTCTATCCAGAATGAAGGAAACATTTCATCACCTTCCCTTTCCCCTGCATTTCCAAAACCAGACACATACTGTAAGTACACAGCTTCTGAGAAGCAATTAGAGTTAATGGGATTAAAAATCTAATCACACTACTGCTCTTGGCTGGTAAAGCTCAGCATTGCAAATGCACAAAAATGAGTTATTACACTAGTCCATGGAAGGTCTCCATAGCCCTTGTTTTATCTGGCTCTCTCTACAGGAAACTTTTCATGGTTTGATCAGAGAAATGTCTCAGATTTATTTATTACAACAGGGACATTTGCACGTTCTTGCTTTTAAATTGTTTTTGATATATGTTAAAAATGACAGCAAGAAAAGGAACAGGAATCTATTAAAAATAGATTCTCCTGAATCGAGAGGGATGGCGATCACCACAGAGACTCCGCACTTTCTTTCAGGAATGTTTCTATCTTAAGAAGCTGGAAGATACAGAGATGTTCCTGCCAAAGCATTATGGGAATTGGGGCCATCACTGTATAAGAATGAGAAGGCTGTCCTGGAGTCCACCTGACCCTCTGTGACAAAGAGGGATTGGAATAGATATCCACGAAAATCCCCTTTGCCATTGAAATTCCATGAGCATATGATGTGAATGACAGGCTGGTACAGTTATGGTACAGATAATTTAATTTTTAAGATACCAGGACAAAGAAGATACACATTGTACATTGAAAGAGAAAGGAAAGAAGCAATTCCACCATAGAAAGATGGATGGCATATTCTTGATGCTCTTTTGGCTAATAAAATAAAACTCAATAATAATAATGATATAATTCTGATGCTTATTGAGCACTTCCAATTCTATGGCACTGTTATAAGTATTTTCTATGTATTGTATTTTCATTTACTCTCACAACCCTCTGAGGCAGCTCTTATTATTAATTTTTTTTTCCACAGTGAAACTAAGGCATAAGGTGGTTTAGTAATTCCCCAAGGTCACACATGCAGTGCTGAGGCCAAGACTAGAATGTAGGCAATATGGCTCCAAACTCCAGCTGTTGACTACTGTGTGTAAATGAAAATATTTTCTTGAAAATCACCAGTCTGATTGTGTTCACATGGGAAAAACTCTTAAATGCCCTTCAGTAAATATCTCAAAATCTATTCACAAAGAAAAATAAAGCCTGCCCTCAATTTCTCTATTAAATCCAACTGCTTTCCCTGTGCAGTTGAGTCAGCTCAGTTATTGCTATATATATATATATATATATATATATATATATATATATATACACACACACACACACACACAAAACTTATCAAGCATTTTTAATGTCCACCTGCCATCACTGTATGGCATGCATCTAGTCACTGTACCCACTGTCATCTGCTCTTGTCTGTTGGTGCATTTCTGGGGAATGTCCAGGCAGCACACTGAAATTCATCATTCTTTAAATCTAAGAAAAACACAACCAGCAAAGTTTCTCATATTTCAAGGGCAAATATAATCAACTCTTAGACACAAGATCACTTATTATATTGGATTTTCAAGATTTTCTCTCTTCATTAGTTTGCAATTATATTCAACTATCATCAACACACAGCAAGTAGCCAGAAATCACATCAAGAGAAGGATCTAAGATAACACAAGACATTCCTGAGACATTTTAAAAAGGACATCAGCTCTATATAATGCAGAATATTTATCTGTGGAATCATATCTTAGATGGGGTTAGGTTATAAAGTCTATTATTAATGTGAATATCAGCTAGTCAAAGAAACTATCCCAGATGAGACTCTAAATCAAACATGTGGTCTTATATAGTTTTGTTTTAAACTGAGCTGACTCTTAACAGGGTCTCTACATGCTTAGTGTTCCCTCCATGCAGGAATAGACCACGGTTTCCTCTGCTGAGCATAAGATATAACACATGGCTTATATTTAGGGACCATATTGTATAAAAAATCCCCACCCCACCCTTGGAAACTGTGTATAGTTAAATGCGTATACACAAAATGTGCATTTTACACAGCATCCATAAAATTCAAAGAAACAAAGATAATTATTACTTTTAAGCCCTAAGTTAATCTATGTACTGAATCATAAATGTAAATTAATGTATATTTGCCTAGAAAAATAGCATAAAATGATATTTTCCAAATTCTAGCAAATAAAAAACAACCAAAAATGAAATAAAATGATATATTTATTTTGAATATTGATGTTGGAAGAAAATTGTTTTAATGAAAGGTGTAAGAAAAGGTAGCTATGAATTTTGGGAGGGGCATTTTCCTTCATCTTTTTTCCCTGGTAGAGTTTAATTTTAATAAAGAATGACTCTTCTAAATTAACAATTTTAAAAATAACAAAAATTTTAATATTCTTTGACCAATAATTAAGGAAGATATTCAAATATGTGCAAACTCAAGAAAAAATAAGGGGCACACAACAAAATAAAAATAGCTATTATTAGTGATACCTACCTGTGATGGAATATATATAATATTCCAGCATGAAAGATACTCTTAACAATGGGCAACATTGTTTAAAATGCTTATCCTATATAATAAAAGGGTAATATGCAAATCGACCAAACGGTGGAATGACTGGTTGCTATGATGTGCACTGACCACCAGGGGGCAGACGCTCAATGCAGGAGCTGCCCCAGCCCACAGGCTCTGATCACCCTGCTGGCCAACATCTAGGTCCCTTCCCCCGCAGGCAGGCTCCGATTGCCTGATGGGGAACAGGGAACAGGGGGTGGGTGGTGGCGGATGTGGGCGGTGCCAGGCCAAGGCACCCCCCCCTGCTGGTCACCCCACACACAGAGGGTGACCGGCTTTTGGGTGCAGGGCCAACAAGCAGGCAGGAACAGCCAACCTCTTGGTCCCTCCCCACAGCTGGCAAGCTCCGATGGCCCGATGGCAAATGAGGAATCTGGGGTGGGTGGTGGCAGACGCAGGCAGTGCCAGGCCATGGCCCCCACCCTGCCAGTTGCTCCACACACAGAGGGCAACTGGCAGCAAGGGATGAGGGATGAGGCCAGTGAGTGGGCAGGAATGGCCAACCTCTCGGTCCTTCCCCCAAGCTGGCGAACGGGGAACCAGGATTGGGTGGCAGAGGGAGACGGGGCCAGCTGCTGGGGAAGATGGCCCTGATTGCAGGCCAGGCCTAGGTATCGTACCAGTGTACAAATTTTGTGTGCCAGGCCTCTAGTGATATAATAAAGTGAAATTTAAAAATACTTAATGTGTAATATATTGTTAGTTATCTATTCAATATCCATTCTAATCTTCTTTTCTTAATTAATAGAACTCTAATTTCTAAAGAGTAACAATATAACTAGATTCCAAATAAATAACATTTGCTAGACTGCCTTGCAGCCAGAGCTGGTCATGTGACACATTCCTGGCCATTGAGATGTAAGTGCAAGTCAATGGGAGGATCTTCTAGGGTAGCTCTTTTACATAAAGACATTATTTGTTTTTATATATTAGTAGAGGCCTGGTGCATGGATTTGTGCACTGGTAGTGTCCCTCAGCCTGGCCTGCGCCCTCTTGCAATCTGAGACTCCTCGGGGGGTGTGGGGGTCAGGATGAAACTGGCAGTCCAACATCCCCCAAGGGGTGTAGTAGTACGCAAAGTGGCAGGCGGCCTGGAAGGAGCCTGAGCCCAGGCTGGGAGCTGCGTTGCTCCCGCTCATCCCGGCCCTGCTGTGTCTGCCGCTGCTAGGTAGCACTGCCATGGAGGCGAGAGAGGCTTGTGCCTCCGCAGCTGCACTTGCCAGCCATGAGCCCGGCATCTGGCATCTGTAGGTCAGCTGAGCGGCACTCCCTCTGTGGGAGCGCATTGACCACCATTGGGCAGCTCCTGCATTGAGCGTCTGCCCCCTGGTGGTCAGTATGCATCATAGCGATCAGCCGACCAGTCGTTTGGTCATTTGGTTGCTTAGGCTTTTATATATATAGACTATAGGCCCAGTGCACGAATTCATGCACTGGTGGAGTCCAGCCAGTCTGCCCCGATGGGAGCCGATTATGGGATGATGGAGGCTGATGGGGGCCAGGCTGGTGGGGGACAGGGGATGCGGGAGGTTGGCCAGCCAGACCAGCTCCTGATTGGGGTTGGAGGCGCCAATCAAGGCCAGGCTGGCTGGGGGAGGGGCCACAGAAGGTTGGCTGCTGGCCCTGCCCCTGATCGGGCCTGATTGGGGCTGGGCCAGCCAGGGGAGGGGCTACAAGAGGTCAGCTGTCCCTGCACTTGATGGAGGGAGCCAGTCGGGATGGGGGATGATCGGGGACAGGGCCGGCCAGGGGGAGGGGCTGTGGGAGGTTGAGGGGTGCTGATCAGTTGGGCACTGCAGTGCACATCATAGTGACTGCATTCCGTCGTTCTAGTTGCTTGGCTTTTATATACATAGACTATAGGCCCAGTGCAAGAAATTCGTGCAGGTGGGTGTCCATCAGCCTGGCCTGCACCCTCTCCAATCCAGGACCCCTAGCGGGATGTCTGACTGCCGGTTTACGATGTGGGATTGGGCCTAAAGCGGCAGTCGGACATCCCTCTTGCAATCTGGGACCGCTGGCTCCTAACCGCTCACCTGCCTGCCTGCCTGCCTAATTGCCCCTAACCACTCTGCATGCCTGTCTGATCACCCCTAACCACTCACCTACCTCCCTGCTTGCCCCTAATCCCTCTGCCTGCCTGCCTGATTGCCCCTAACCAATATCCCCTGCCGGCCTGATCGTCCCTAACTGCTCTCCCCTGCCAACCTGATGGCCCCTAACTGCTCTGCCTGCCTGCCTGGTCGCCCCTAACCACCTCTGCCTTGACCGCCACCACCGTGGCTTTGTCTGGAAGGACATCCAGTCTATCGGTCTAATTAGCATATTACCCTTTTATTAGTATAGGTACCATTGGTTTTTCCCCTTCTTCCTGCTTAATACTCCACTGTTGCGGTACACATAGAGCAGCCATCTTGAAACCATGAGATAATATATGAGAATAAAAGCTACCTAGTAAGGACATATGACTGTAAAGAGAAGGAGCCAGGGTACCTGACAACTACCTACCCTGTAATTCTTTACGTGAAGAAAACTGTACAGCTAATATGTTTAAACCACTCTTTCTCAGGATTTGTTACTTAGGTCTGAATGCAACTTACAATGAATATAACAAATTATATGAAACAATGATTGCAAACAGTCCATACATACACGATGCAGGCAGTCCTAGCTTTGCACAGCCTCACTATGAATATATTTCAGTCACTGTAATTTAGTTAAATCACAACAGTTCTCCAAAACCACAGATCTAATTTCAGTTACTACAGAATATTAGCAGTGAGTTATGGCATTAAGTAAAAACTCCATTTCTAGCTGTTCAGTTTACAAATTACTACACAAAAAAGCAGATGCTCATTTTGATCAATGATCAATCAGATCACTCCTTCAAACATCTGTTGGTGATTGGTCAGGACACATCTGTTATCCATTTTACACACTGACAGCAAGTTGTATGACTGCTGTCTTCCAATGATAAATCCACTGGACATTTTTCAAAAAATAGACACTGAAAAGAGGGACTTGGGCAACAAAGATGGAAATGCAGCACAGATATGGAAAGAGATAATGCTGGAAGTAAATTTCTAGTCAAATGTAATGAAGTTATAGAAAAAAATAGCTCAGCATTGGAATGTTGACATCGCAGTCATTTGAGAGCCTCTAGATGTGCCAGAGGAACTTAATGAAGAGAAATTTACTGACATAAACAAGGAAAGTGGTCATGATGAAAAGGATAAAGATGTCTCAGAGGAAGTGATGCTAGCAAAAAAAAAAAAAAAAAAAACACAACCCAAAACCAAAATTAAAAAAAAACTTCATATTAAATAAATGCTCAGAAATATTTCACAATAATGATAATGTAAAGTATAAAATCCTGGAAATTGATTCAGATGTGTAAAGGAAAATATTTTACCATGGCATAGAAAAGATAATTATTTCATATCACAAGTTACATGGATGAGAGAAGGCAATCACTGTTCAAATCACTCTTGATAAGGATTTGTAAAAATATGTAGCTTTATTTTTTTATTATTTTTTATTGATTTCAGAGAGGATGGGAGAGGGAGAGAGAGATAGAAACATCAATGATGAGAGAATCATTGATTGGCTGCCTCCTGCACGCCTCCTACTGGTGATTGAGCCTGAAACCTGGGTATGTGCCCTTTGCTAGAATCGAACTTGGAATGCTTCAGTCCGCAGGCGGATGCTCTACCCATTGAGCCAAACCAGCTAGGGCTAAAAATATGTAGCTTTATGAAGGTATATTTTACAATCAATTTGTACCCTCATTTTAATGGAACAATTCATTGATTTTTTTTTGTAAATTTATCAAGCTGTGAAACCATAACCATTCAGAATTTCAATAATATTTCCCTCATCCCAATAAAATCTTTCATGTTGCTTTACTGTTAATCCTATTCCCCTCAACTTCCACTCTAGGCAACCAATAATCTACTCTTTATCTCAAAAGAATTTCTTTTTCTGGACATTTTATGTAAATGTAATCATATAATATGTCGTCTCTTTTGTTTGCCTTCTTTCACTTAGCATAATGGTGATACGGTTTATCCACATTGTAGTATGTATCATTCTTTTTTACTCCTGAATAATATCTGATTGTGTGAATGTATCACACACATTTGTATATTCATTGACTAGTTGATGAACATTAGCTTGTTTCCAATTTTTGGCTCTTATGAATAATACCATTAAGAACATTTGTGGTCTTAGCCAATTTGCTCAGTGGTTAGAGCATCGGCCCACAGACTGAAGGGTCACGGGTTCCATTCCGGTCAAAAGCATGTACCAATTGTTGTCTCTCTCTCACATTTTTGTTTTTCTCTTTGTTTCTCTCCCCTTCCCTTCCACTCTCATTAAAAATCGATAGAAAAAATATCCTTGGGTGAGGATTAATAATAACAAAAAAAAGAACATTTGTGTGTTTTGATAAAAATATTTGAAAAACATATTTGTGTTTATAAAGAAATAAACACTTTAATTCTCAATATTTTAATGTTTGAAATTACAGTTTACTAAACATATATTTTATTAATTTTTAATTTCCATATATATTTATAATAGTAGGAGAGTTTTTAATATTTTGACAAAAATTTTATATATTGTGGAACATTTGTAATTTTACCCATTGACCATTAAGATCACTTTGTATGGTTTAGCTTGCATAGTCATGTTTTATAGTCTTATACTATGGTGCAAAGTGAGGTCTGTCTGTAAACAAACACACACACACACACACACACACACACACATACACACATGCTTTATAAACCCATCACCCTAATGTTTTGTCTTTGATAAAATGAAGGTAAGCTAAGAGAGGACAGACTGATTAAATAACCACTTTGTAAGAATTAGAACAGAGGAAGGAAGTGAATGGATGTTAAGGAGATTATACGAATGCCATAAGAACATCCTGTAGTAGATTCAAGCTGTGTGTGAAATAAGGGTCTTTTGAGGAGGTGATACACTGGAAGCAGTGATCCTGAGTCCTCACTCTCAGAACCTGTATTGGTTTCAGAGCTTTAATTTGATCCCAAATTTAGACATGTTTCTATAGCTGATAACATTGTAGGAATCCTATATCTCAGGAGAACGTCTAGATTCATGCTGATATGGTATTGAATTTTTCTCTGAAAAGGCAATAGTGTTAGCCTTGGTTCTTCAAATGGAAAGCTGATGGACACTGTGCATTTACCATTAAGAGCATGTAATGCTACATTTGCAAGACAAGACAGGAATTTAACAGTATGAGATAGAGGCTCCATAGCTGGTTCCAGAAGCAATAGGATATTTTAAGGAACAAAAAAAGTTAGTTCCTTTAAAATCAACTGGTGTTGCTTGACATATCTCTAGCAAAATCTGCAATAATAACAGTATTTATAAAAAATACTTAATTTTTAAAATTGAATTTATACATTATCATATACTTGAAGTACCCATAATGAAATTGGGTACTTTCTAAATCATTTGCCTTACTATAATCTATATTGGCCATGAAAATAGTTGACAGGACAAAATTATAGTCCTTAATAACTTTGGTTGAAACACTACTATTGTCTAAAATTCCAGTTTTATTTGAAATGAGCCTCCTAGAGCCAAAGTCATGGATAGTCTGAATAAGAAAAATACACAGAGTATAGTTGAACATATAAATTATTCTAATACATTTTAAAATATGATTAACTGATCAAAATTGCTATATTCAGACACTAAACCTTTGGAAGACTAATACCAATTCATAATTTCAGGATTCATGTGGGAATATTAATATTAATCGCCAAAGATAATTGGTGTTCATGGTGATAAAAACATATTCTCTGAACGTGGAGAGGTGTGAAATATGTATAATTCTAGACATGCTTGTCCTAATTGCAAAAATCCCAGAAGAATGGCTTTTCTCCTGTCTCCGCAGGGTGTTTCTTAAATCTATTACTTTAGGAAATCAAATACTGGCATGTGAAAACCTCAGAAGTTCAGATATCACCTAAATTAAAATGTGTTATAATTTGAATGTTGTTCATTTTAAACTAGGTGAACATTAACAGTGTAAAAAAGGTTTTGTACAGAAGATAAGAAGGTAAAAAGATAAGGGATTGGCAGAGAATGAATGTTTTGTAAATGGTTTAGTCTTTTTTAAAAACAGTAAATTATAAACTGCAAATGATACTTAACTATTTCTTAAAATTAGGTCTTTATAAAAATTAGGTCTGAATTCGACCTTCTTGACATTGTAGGTCCCAGTTCAGAAATAGCCTTGGTTCAAAATTTCATTTACACAAGTCAGAAAAATAAAGAAAAGAAAAGAAAAAAAATGGAAAATTTAATCTATCAAATCAGCCCCAAAATACCAAAAACATGTCTAAATGTTATGTTCTAGAGAACATCATCACCATTTTTGTTTCTATGGCAGACATAGTTTCATAAAAACTGCTTTTCTAGATAGAAGTCCCCTCCCACATCCCTCTCTCTACAAACCGGCAGGAAGATTCAGGACCCCTGTGGCCTGGAACATTCCGAGGGCCCAGGTATGAAAGTAGTAGAGACATGTGGTCTCTTGTTGCTGCAGTGCCCATGGCCTGAAAATCATGGGCTGGGATGATTCAGCTGCAGCAGAATCCCAGTTATTACAGCTTCCAAATATACAGCTAAAGTGAGACTCTTTTACAAGTGAAATCATTATTAATGATGTCAATAACAATGGCACTGCTTTACATATTTTCTTTTTTTTAATCCTCCCAGGAGGATATTTTTCCCATTATTTTTAGAGAGAGTGGGAGAGAATAGGGGGGAAGAGAGAGAGAGAGAGAGAGAGAGAGAGAGAGAGAGAGAGAGAGAGAGAGAGAGAGAGAGAGAGAGAGAGAGAGAGAGAGAGAGAGAGAGAGAGAGATATTGGTTGCCTCCCACTGGCCCCCTGACCAGGGCTGAGCAACTGAGCAAATCGAACCCACAACCCTTCATTTCCTGGGCTGACATTCTGACCACTGAACCAAACCCATCAGGCTTATAACTTTTTAAAAAAAATTATTTAACCCTCACAGTTATCTGAGTGGGTAGAAAGCTTTAACTTCATTTTATAAATAATAATCACTAAGCTTTATTATGTTCTGTGCTATTTTGTCTGCATATATAGCTGCCATTCTCGAAGGAGCATGACATTCCCCTTAGCAAGAGGCCAAGTCTATTTCCCTTTCCCTCATGTGACTTGCATTGATCGAATGAATGCAGCAGAAATAAACGAAGCTGTGCCATTTCAGGTTTAGTCCTTACAATGTCTGGATGTTTCTGCTTTTACTCTCTTGAAACTCAGCCATCATGCTGTTTGGAAATCCAGGATATTTTGCAAGAGAGAGAGAGAGAGAGGTCATGTGGAAAAGTAATGCAGGATTAGACATCTCATGAAGGAGAGGCAATATGGAGAAATGCCTGGCAAGTCATTTGACTGTCAGTAACAACACTCCAGACTGTAAAGGAGGGCATCTGGAACCTTCCAGCCCAGCCCATGCACTAGCTGAATTAAGCTGCATCTGAGACACCAGGTGACTCATGTGGAGAAGAACCTAAAGATAGTGACAAATGCTAAATCATTGTTTTAAGGCATTAAAGGTTGGGGTAATTTGTTACACAGCAACAGAAAACTGATCAAGTTTCTTGTATTGACATATTTAATCCACACAACTCAACGGGCCAGGTCATGTTATTCTCCTCATGTTATCAATGAGGAAACAAGTACACAGAGGCTAAGCGAAGTTCTTAAAGTCACACTAGTAAGCGGTGGAGCATGGGTACTAAGCATGACCTCATGATCATGTTTGCCTCTCAGATGGGAACACTGAGGCTCAGGGAAAGTGAAGTGGCTTAGAGTAAGATCAGATTGCAAGTCTGTGCATTCCAAAGCCTGTGCTTTTTTGTGCTGTGACTAGGCTCATTCAGTTTAGCTGAAGCTTAGAATTCATGGGTAAACTTCATAGAAGATGAGAGTAGGAAGGTAGGTTGGAGCTACATTGTGAAAGGCCCATACATCATACCTTTTAACCTCTGGTCCAGTGATTCTGATACCTTAGTCAGTAATGGAATTTGGATCAATCCATGACAAATGACAAACAAAATAAAAAAGTATAATATATCAGTACATGACATGTTCAGATTGCCAATTCGTTTTTCCTCTTGGAAAGACTCTCCTTTCACTTGCAATAATATCCTTCCTAAATTTAAAAAATACACTTTATTTCACAAAATAATGGAGAGAACAGAGAGTTATAATTGTTTTCTTAATGTTACTATTTGGTAAAATAATATAGATACTAGGTTAATTGATATAAACAAGAGTTAAGTTCCTATGGCCTATTTCTTGTCACAAAAACATCAACAAACTTCTAAATAAAGACAAAAAACACTTCTAATATTAAACATCAAAGTACATGTGGGCTATACATTTAAGTAAGATTAATAAAGACACATAAGATAATAATTTTCCAACCCACTTATTTCTTTTTGGGGTCTCAGGTGGCAGAGCCTCTCTCAGCAGCTCAGGGTGCAAGGCAGGATTCCCTTCCATTGCAGACACACACACCACACACACACACACACACACACACACACACACACACAAACACACACACACATATGCCGGGAGCCAATTCCAGCATGTCATAATTACAAGAGTTTTATCAAAAGGTTGATGAAACTTGGGGGCTCAACAAGGGCTGAGTCTCATATGTAATTACCTGTTGGAGTGGATAAAAGGCACTTCCCCCAAACCTGAATAGGATTACTGTTTGCTGCCAGACAGCTCAGGGCTTCTTAATCTACATATTATTGCCTCCTGTTGGCCAAACACCTGAACAGCTATAGGCTATTCCTCAATCTGACAATGCTTCTGTAAACCCTACCCTTTGAAGTGTATTATCTTCACCTTGCCTTAGGACAAATTATGTTAATAAAAAGCAGGGGTTCTGAGACAAAGAGACTCTTTAGCTCCTTTAGCTGAAGCTCCTCTGACCCCCAATGCTATTCAAAATTATCTTTCATCTTTGGACTCCTACTTAACCTACGTACAGCCTTTCTCCAGATTGCTGAACCCTTCTTAATTCTGGGACAAGAACCCCGGCACACACACACACACACACACACACTTACACACTCATACTTCCTCAGACTGGGATGGATGATTTAGACCTGCTAAGTCATATATATCCTGCACAGCATTTGGATGTGGGAGGAAACTGGAGTTCCTGGAGAAAACTCACACAGACATGGGGAGAAGTGCATAATCCCAGGCTGTGTGTGGCCCCAACAAAATCTTTTTTTTTTTCCTCATAAATGTTATAACAAAATGACTTTGAACAAAATGAAGTTATTGGAGGACTTGCTATATCTATCTATCTATCTATCTATCTATATCTATCTATCTATCTATCTATATCTATCTATCTATCTATAAAGGCTAAGTGACCGGCTGACCAGTAGCTATGACACACACTGTCCACCAGGGGGCAGACACTCAATGCAGGACCTTCCAAAATGTGGTGACTTGGCAGCTGTGGTTCTTGGGTGACACATCCAGAACCAGAGAGGAGGGAGCCTGATTCCAAGGTGCAACACCCAAGAAGTGCCCTCTCACAATCTGGGACCCCTGGGGGACGTCAGAGAGCCAGTTTCGGCCCAATCCCCATAGGCCAGGCCAAGGGACCCTGCCACAGGCCTCTAGGCAATATATATATATGTCACAACTACAGACTAGACTTCTGAAAGCTAATATAAAAATTTTTTTCAAAAGAATTAAGCTTAATCATGACATTATAAATTCTCAAATAAATGAGTATTTGTGTTTAAAATAGTTTGTGTAGTAGTAATGGTAGTATTAATAACTATTTTTAGTTGTCTTTGAACCACTACTCTTTCCTTTATTGTCATATCCCTGTTTATTCTTGCCTCCTTAGAGAGTGTTTGGGACCAAAGAAAGAAGAGACAAAAACAAAACCTAAGCATAATTTTTAGCTCTTCCTAGCATCCCTGGTTGTACCAAGAGTGATGCTGAGAGCCTATGTTGTGCTGTGAATGTATACAATAGTTGCTAATTCATTGACCAACTGATTGAATGACCTCTTAAAAAGGGAGTTTTGTATTATCTATGCATTTTTAATAATCACTGATATCCTGATCTTGAAAATCATTGAACAGCTTTCACAATATAAAATAGGAAGAAGCAATATTACTGTTCTAAAAATACCTTAGGATATTATTCCAAACTGAACTAAACAAAAATAATGGAAGCAACAAGCTTTCATTTTAGCACTCAGTTTTAATTTATGAAATTCGATGATGGGCAGTAATTTACAGAAATTGCTTGTAGTATAAAACATGCTTTTTTCATCTTCAAATCAGTTGAAAAATATTTTAGTACAACTTAGATTTTATTTTACCATAGCTCCCTGTAACTATGCTTTCACTAATTAATGTTTTTAATAGTCAGGGTTTAATTCAGCCTTCAACCTATTTTCTGTTTGTTTTATAATCTGTGAACTGTCAAAAGTAACACCCCTACTCTCATTTTCCCTTGTATAAAAGTCAGAAACCACTTCCAAGACCTCACTACAATTAAATACACAAATGAAGAGGCAGATATTATAATGAGAAGCAAATTACTTTTTGCCTCAGTGACAACAAGTACTTGAGATTCTATGAAGAATCTTCAAATAGCAAAACAACCAGGGAGGGCACTTCAGTTGCTGCATAAACAAATACTACATGCAGATATTCTAATCAAAAACAGTCCCAAATGCTAGCATTTGGTTTGCATTTCCAATTTAAATTATTTAGCATGGAGTAATATCTTGGAATTTTAAGGGACTGCTATCTATCACATTTGTAAAACTATTTGTATATAATTAATGATAATTTGTACAGATGACATATCATTTTATGTCCAAATGTGAAGTCTGCTGTTCAGTTTCTACTCCTTAAAAGACAGCAAGAAGGGAAAGGTGAGAAAAATTAAAAAGAAAAAAAGCATGCATTTGAGACTGAGTTATTTAGATTTTTAAAGTACACACTTCAGATGAAATAATTTTCTACTCCTAAGGTCAATAAAGAAACTACAGAAATACTATAGTTATAAACACAATGCATGGCATGTTTTTATATGAAATTCAACAAATTCTATGTTATGTTAGAGTATTTTTTCTGGAACCAATCTTATATAATCCTTGATTGATGAACTAGTCCTGGAGGCATAAATATGCTTATCCTAATTGTAGTGATATTAAATCAATCACACTTCTGATAGACAACCTTACATGAACACCATTATTTACAGATTTAACCAACTGGAAGCATGGTTTATAAAATTCAATAGCATTAGCGCAATGTGGTATTGCCACAGAGAAATAAAAACGAGGTTATGAAAGAATGTCCGGAAACAAGTGAGAAACAAAACAAAGCAAAATCCCCAAAGTTGTAATTGCTGAAGCCCCACCTTGTGGCAGCAACGAAAAAGAACAGAGTGAAGTCAGCCCTGAATTATCAACCTTGTGCGGTTATTTGCCAAATGCAAGGCTCTTTTAACGCCTATAACACCTTATAAGGTAAATTCCATTATCATTGTCCTCATTTTAAAAATTAACAAATGAAGGCACAGAGAATTTAACTGAGGACACAAAGCTAGTAGGAGATAGCATATGAACCAAATTAGTTTGCTTTAGGGCCCACACTCCCAAATCACTATATTATTCTGTAAAATACTCATTTGGTTCAAAATTGGAAATGAAGCAAATGATAAATCTTTAATTTTTTTAATATCATGCTAGAGCACTTGCTAATAAACCCATTTAACTCTCCTGTAGAATGTAATTCTATTTTGCCAACAAGGGCCCAGCTGTTCCACATGCACGTACAGTTCCAGGTTAATCTGCAGTTAAAACAAAACAAAACTGATTACACATGACTTTTGAGGTAAAAAAAAAAAAAAAAGACATAACCCCAAAAGTTATAATTTTATTCTCTAGTAGAACACAACCAGTTTCGTATTTAATTTAACAGTTTTACTTTGGCATTTCTTTCCTTACTGAATACACAAAACTGTGATTATCAAATACTCTTGGAACCATCTATCTTGCCTTTCTGCTGGTTTCCTAATTAATTAACTGAATCTTTGACATGTGGCCACTATCTATTTTTATGTTTTTTAAATTTTTTTTATAGCTTTCTCTTGGCTGATTAGTATGGGAAGGCTGAAAGAAGGAGGTACAGTACTAATAGTGTACAGATACCGGAGTTAGAGAAACCTGGGAACAAGCATGCATACAAACATATCTGTAACCCCTGTGAGCCGCAATATTATTCTCTGTAAAACAAGGATAACAATTCTTAGCACATAAGGCCTGGTAAAGGGATTATAAAAACTAACATTCCTGAGATAACTAACCTGGGCTTGACATATCCCCTCTAAAATCCTTATCTCCTTTCCTCTCATCCTATAAAAGCTGAGAGAGTCAATGTTCTGCCAACATTCAATGGACTTTTGAACACCACACTTAGGTCAGTGTCGAGGTGGAGGCAGATTTGAAAAACTAAAAATAACAGAAAGGTAACCAAATGAACAACACAAATGTCAAAACTGAATAGTATGGGAGAATATGAAAAGAAATTCTCCGTTTTCCTTCTTTTTGAAAATAAGATTGTTTTCAAGTGTTATGAAGAAATTTTAGATCAAGGGAGTAGAACTGCTGTGTACTCTGTATTTGAGAAAATATTTGTATAAATGACTTTGTATCTCAGAATTTTCTTCCAAAGTGCTCCTTAAAGGATTGGTTTATAACCATTGTGTGTCAAACACCTTTTAACTTTGATGAAAGCAAATCATTCCTTCCTATGGAAAATTAATCTCTATCAGATTAATAACCCCCTGTTTTAAAGGAATTATAAAATAAGAGGTCATAATCAAGGCCAAAAAGCAGAAATGCTTTAGATGTCACCTACTTTATAATTAAAATTAATGTGATATTGGCATTTGACATTTTACTTTAAAATATATAGATTCCATTGTCTATTTCTGTCTATTTATTTATAAAATTTTTCAATGAAAATTATAAAAGATTTGAAATGGACCCATGAAAAGAAGTATCCAGCAAACCTTTCAATGTTAGCAGATTCCATGGGGGTGCTGTGCTGGTCATTGTTTTTGAGCTACTTCACAACTCTATACATTTTAGATGATAGCACTGAAATATTTTCTCATTTTATTCAATGGATTTGTATTCAATGGAATCTGGTTATTGACCAATTTCTATGTATTCATAAATTAATTTAAGCACTTTTTATCTATCAACATGTGATACTTTGAATTCTCATTTGAACTGGTTATAATACCTTAGTGATTATCTCACTAATTAATGACTGAAATAAAATATCTGGCACATTTTCCTTTTTTTATTTGTATGAGTATCATGATTTTACTATTTAAAGTATCCATTATCTATCAATCTATCTCCATAAATATTTATGAGTTTGTATATTTATAAGATCTCCCCAAATCTTTGGGTAACATGTTAGAAAATAGACCATGCTGCATACCTGGCTATATTCATAACTGCATTCAGAAGTATATGCCAAAGTCAAAATAGGAGCTATCCAGGCCACACACAAAAACAAAACAAAACAAAACAAAAAACTCTGCAATGGAGTAATAAAATAAAGCATCACAATAAAAGGAAAAGGAGATTTTCCTTGTCCTTGTCCTTGGCAAAGGACAAGCAAATGGATGGTTATTGGCCTAAGGACAAAATGTTCTTATCAAATAACATATCCAACAACTAAAGAACAATTAATCATTTTCAATATTAGGCTTTAATTCAGCAGTGCAGACCATTTATAAGTCTGAGTTTAACCACAATAATCAGGATACACTATTTTTAGTTCTAGACCTTTCATTTAAAATACATAAATACATTTAATAGCTCTAGAAACTATAATAATCATTTGTATACTCTGTGAGTAAAGACAGGATGAAGACTTTCTCATTTGTGAGAACTTTGGCAGAAAACTTAGAAAGGATCCTCAAAGTTTAAATAGCTCCATTTGTTTTGAGGTGACATGGACCAAGGTGGCAAATGAAACTCATATGATGGTCACAGCATTCTCTTTTTTCAGATAAGCTTTGGATTCTCTGGTCCTCCAAGAGTTACATTGGAGCAGCGCCATCTTAAGTCCTCCAAGGAAATAGATCCACATACGTCTGGAGAACTGAGTCCTCTTCATAGCAAATCTATTAAAATCCATCTGTATATGAGTTGAGTTAGATTATAGCTATATTTCCAATATGCTACTTTTATAAACACTTAATTAGGTATTTATATATTTTGTTTTTTAAGGTTTTTTTTGAACCACTTTTTTCCCCCAAGCTCTCAGAACTTTCTCCATGGGTCTTGAAAAGCTGAGATCCTAAACCAATTCCTAGAATAACTAGTAATTCTTTAAATATCCTGTTATAAACTTTAAAATCCATGTAAGACAGTCCTATTTCTATGCTTTCTTAGGAATGACAACATTCACTGAGTAAAAACAGAGCAAAACCTCTTCACTTTTGCCGGTGGGAACGGCAGGGAAATGTGGAGCTGTTTGTTTTTGTCTGTCCAGCAGGCTTCCCAATACTCCTTCCTCAGGTACTTTACTCCAAGCTATGGAAGTGGGCAGGTGACCAAGATCCAGTCTTTTACTGCTTGGGGTCAGTAACCCAAGTCTGCTAGGAGACAGAGTCTTTGCTAGATTGAAAAGCCAGTCTACTTTGAAGAAAACATCGTCCACAGGGAGAGAAGCAGAGACAGGTACAGTTGTTGAGATGAACCAAGAGAGTCCTGGAGTCAAGCCTTGGGTTGCAGCTCCCATAGCTCCCTGTGGAGGTACCTGCAGTACCAGCAGCACTTGAGGCCCTTTAGCCTGATGATTCAATACAGGGTCTCTGCAGCCACGCTGCCTGCATAGAAATTCCAGCTCTGCCGCTTGTGAACCGGTTATGCCCCATTCACATGACCTAAGGTCTCTATGGCTTGATTTCTTGAAAACGAAAAGCAGGAAGATGATGACAATAGTACTATAACCTAGATCATAGGAAATTTTGTGAAGATAAAACGAATTAAAACACTTAGAACTGTGCCTAGCATATATTGTATGATATGTGTTAATATATTTATTTTATCCCAGTTACATGAACACATACACTCTGTTTTTCTTAAGCTAGTTTTGGTTAGGCTTCTGTACTTTGTAATTGACATGACCTCTTGCTCCCACCTCTTCTATGACATCAATATTAATTCCCACTACCTCTCCTGAAACACATCTGTTTCTGAGAAGGAATGCAACCTAGTAACCATCCCAGATTTCATAATTGCTACTGTGCCAGAAGCTCTTATCATTGGCCCAGACAGGAAGTTTTTTTTTTTTTTTTTTTTTTTTTTAGATTCCAAGATGGCCACCTCACATGGATTTCTTCCAGGTAACTTTCTGGACAGGAAGTACAATTATTTGTTTTGAGAGCTGACTGAATGCATAACAAACCATAATTGTTCCTTCTTTTTTAAAGAAAATATTGACAAATGACAGTTTTTAAAATTACATATACTTTGAAAAAATAGTCATTAATAGTACACATTAATTTAAACTAAAAGAGAAAATAGAAGTACATTAAAATCAGTAACTGAAAGAGCCCCATAAAGAAAGATTACAGTAAAATGTGGTTTAAAAATCAGTACGTTTCATGGCAACCTTAAATGTACCAATTATTCGTTTTTTGGTTGGAAAAAAATCAGAGTCAAAATGAAAAGGCTGCCACCATCTATATTTCACTTCTCATTATTTGCCATTTTACTCAATTTTAGGCATCAGGAAATTTAGTGTGTGAGAATTCCTGCTGAAGGTTATTTCTAAAGTGGAAATAATTGAACTGGGCATGAAATCAAAGCCACTATGGAGCAGGAGTCTTTACTCCAGAGGAAAACCATCTTGATAGAAAAGTCCCTGCTAAAGATCATGTCAATGACCAAGCTTGTCTCTTGGAGTAGCAGCTGGATAAAAGACAAAAGAAGGAAAAGACTCAAATGAAAGACTTTCAAAAATTCTAAATTTTGCTTCCATACAGGATTTATATAGTTCTGATTGGCCTGATGAGGGCCAGTCATATGCCTACCACTAGCCAGTCACTATGACATAGGACAGCCATGCTCTTTTTGACCAGCCTGAGCCATCTACCTGTTCTACTTAACATGAACTGAAGTAAAAGGGTATTGTTTGCCATAAGAAATCAAGTGTATATAAGGGCAAGTAGTTACATGACTAGCCAAACCTCCAAAAGTTCAGTTTACACAATGGAATACTACACTGAGATAAAAAAAAAAAAGAAGAAACTCTTACCATTTGCAATGGCATGGATGGACCTGGCGAGTATTATGCTGACTGAAATAAACCAGTCAGAGAAAGATAAGTATCACATGATCTCACTGATATGTGGAATCCAATGAACAAAATAAATTGATAAACAAAATAGATCCAGAGACATAGAACCATGGACAGAGTGATGAATTTCAGGGAGAGAGATTAACTGGGGAATTTATATGCATATACGCATAGCCCATGAACACAGACAATAGTGTGGTGAAGGCTTGGGAGGGGTGGGTATGAGGAGAAGGGGGCCAATGGAGGGGAAACACACACACACAAAAGGGGACATCTGTAATACTTTCAACAATAAAGATAAATTTTAAAAAATAAATGTATTTAACAACAGCAACAAAAAAGAATCAATATATTGCCCGATCCTAGGAAAGCAGTGATATTGCCAAATAGGCTCTATAACGGAGACCAAAAACATCTGATCAGAGCAAGGACAGAGTGAAGAGAAAGCAGAGCCATTTTATGACAGTCTTTAAAAAGTGTTTCACATTGAATGCTTTGGCTATCTTTTAAATTTTTATGTATTGAGTTATATTTATGAATTATGTATCTTCTGAATTATATATCTTTAGTTTTTAAAATAAATTAAGAGAAAATGATACAAATATATCTAAATTATATTATTGGTCTTAAGGGAAAGATCTATAGTTGGTAAGTTTTTGTTACTTTCTCAGGTGAATCCTGGAAGAAAACATATTTTTATTTATTTTTTATTTTTTTAAATATATTTTATTGATTTTTTACAGAGAGGTAGGGTAAGGGATAGAGAGTTAGAAACATCAATGAGAGAGAAACATCGACCAGCTGCCTCCTGCACACCCCCTACTGGGGATGTGCCCGCAAACACGGTACATGCCCTTGACCGGAATCGAACCTGGGACCCTTCAGTCCACAGGCTGACGCTCTATCCACTGAGCCAAACCGGTTTCGGCAGAAAACATATTTTTAGTTTGAATAACAAAAGAAACAAAATTTCTTATAGAATATTTCAATTAGAATAGCTATTTCTTTGTATTTAATGGTATTGAATGCAAATTTAATGAAAGCATGAATTAATTTCATTATTTTTTCCTTAGATATAATTCCTGATGAGTCATCTATATTTTGATGTTTTCATTACTAACACAAGAGATGTCATTTGACAATTTCAATTTAATTGGTAATATTTGATGCTGTTAATTATTTTTAACACTTATGCAATTTGGTTAATGCTGTATAGCCTAACATTCAAAATAGTCCCTCTTAAAGGAATTTATTTTGCATTTAAAAAATACCTGACACTGATATATCTTTTCTAATACAAGTAAAAAACTGAACTTTTCAATGAAAATATATTTTTCTTTTAGATTTTAAATGCATTTATTTACTTTTTAAATTTTTATTGAATTTATTGGGGTGAAATTGATAATAAAATGATATAGGTTTCAGGTGCATAATTCTATAATACATCATCTGTATATTGTATTGTGTGTTCACCACCCAAAGTTGTCTCCTTCCAACACCATTTATTGCCCCTTTATATTTTGAAAGTAATGATTTAATAATGTCCTGTTTCCTCTTAGGATTTGTTTATCAGTACCAGTTTATGAAATATGTATAACAAAATGGTCTTTAAATAATACATAGAATTTGATGCTTGTGGCTAGACTATACAATATTTTAATGGAAAGAGCATAATGAACACTCTTGAACTTGACAGTTTATTTGAGTTTTGGTTCTACTACTTACTAGGGTATGTGTCCTTGGATTGACCACAGTTCTAAAGGACTTCATTTTGCTTATAACTAAGATGAAAAGAATAATATTGGGCAATTCTTATGTGTGTCTTTTAAAATTACTCATAAAAATAAAGCCTGTTAATATCTGTGAATGTAGCCTGTATTTTTTAAAAGGCTATACAAATTTAAGACAACATTGTAGCAGGAATCTTTGCATGACCCCTAATGTTATCCTTGTTCTTGAATTCCAAAATGCCCCCAGGGTCTATGGGTTTTTAAAGCCTGAATTCAGGGCAGGTTTTTGTAGAACAGAATACGAAGAGGGCCTTCTGGCAGGTTTGGAGTCTTGGCTAAAGCATGGGTGGGTGCTTGTGAAGTTTTGTAGCAATGTTGGTCCCCTCATTTGCTGACATAGTTACAGCAAGCTGAGGGTGGTAGTGCCTCTTGACAACTGAGAGAATACATGTATTTTTATGTAGAAGATAACTTGTTTTCTTACCAATGTACCACAACACTTCAGTGTGGGTCAGGGGCAGGAATAGTCTTTTCAAGCAATAGCGCTGGAGCAAACGGATATCCATATTGGAAAACAAATGTCTTGACTTCTACCACATACCACTCACAAAAATTAAGTCAAATTGAACCATGGATCTAAAAGTGAAAATAGCCCTAGCTGGTTCGGCCTGCGAACTGAAAGGTCCCAGGTTCGATACCGGTCAAGGGCACATGCCCAGGGTTGTGGGCTCAATCCTCAGTGGGGGACTTGCAGGAGGCAGCCGATCCGTGATTCTCTCTCATCATGGATGTTTCTCTCTCTCTCTCCCTCTTCCTTCCTCTCTGAAATCAATAAATATATATTAAAAAAATAAATAAATAAAAGTGAAAATAATAAAGCTTATAGAGTAAAACATAGGAATATCAGAATATTGAGATAGACAAATATTTCTGAAACAGAACATTAGGGGAAGAATTCATAGATTAGATTTCATTAAAATAAAGCACATCTGATGAGCAAAAAATATCATTAAGAATGAAAATATGCAAGACACTAACAGGGAGATGGTAATCTGACAAAAGATTTCTATCTATATGAAAAAACCTACAAATCAAGAAAAACACAAAAACCAATTTAAAATGATGGGAAGAAGACTTGGACTGAAAATATACAAAAATCAGAAATCCCTATGGCCTGTAAACTTTGACAAGGTGGTCAACATCATTAGTCACCAGGGAAATGCAAATAAAAATCATAATTAAAGTGCTACACATCCACTAGAATTGCTATTATTAAAAATATGAACAACATAAATACTGGCAAGGATACTGAATAACTAGAACTCTCATACATTGATAGTGGAAATGTAAATTAGTTCAATCACTTCAAAAAACGATTTGGCTGAATCTACTAAAGCTAAACATAAGCCAGCACTTGTGCCAATATTTCCATTCCTAGCCAAGAGAAATAATGCATATGTCTAATCATTAAAAATATTCATAGCACTTTTATTCAAAACTTAGTCAAAAAATGAAAACAACATAAATCTACACCAATAGGAGAATAGATAACCAAATTGCAGAATACTTATACAACAAATACAACTCAGCAATAAAAACATACAAACTACCATTATACACAGTGACATGAACACAGCACAGAAAAATTATATGGATGGAAAAAATCCAGATGCAAAAGAATGCATACTAAATGATTGCATTTACGTAAAGTTAACTAATATATGGCGGAAGTCAGAATAGCCCCTGACTCTGGGGAGGGTGTAATACTGACTGCTAAAGAGAATGAGAAAAAATCTTGGGCTAAGTGATGTTTACTAGTAAATGGGTGAATGGAAACATATACTTTTAAAAGTAAATCAAGCTGTACCTGAAATGTGTACACTTTACTGCATGCAAATTAACCACATCAAAATATGAGGCACATCTAGGGCAAAAGCTTGTCCATTCACATCTGCTCCCAGATCTCACTGCATTACACTCACAACAGGCCTTTGCTTAATCTAAATATTAGTATTTAATTTTATTTCATCTATACTAGTTCTATTTCTTGCTCAAAACCTTCTTTTAATATTCTGACAGTTTCTGAATTTTTAGTTCTCACTGGCTTTAAGACAAGGTACTGTGATTACCTTTCCCTCCCTTGCAAAGAAACACTGAATTGTATTTTGATCCTGGCTGCCCCTTCTACCCAAATCTATTCTGGCTTCTAGAATTAGCAATATCTTATTCATTATTTCCACTTAACAACTAAGGAAATTGAAGTCTGAGAGCTTGGGAAACCAGTATAAAGTAATATAGCTAACTACCCTCAAAATGTATATACTAATATGCACAACTCCTTCTCACATCTCTTTCCAACAGGAAAGTTCTGAGATAATACAACTGTGTTTATAAAATTTGTAGCAGAAGAAAAGAGAGCAGCAATAGTACAAGAAAAGCAGAACAGCTTCTAGTGCAATTTTGGGGGATCATTATTTTAGAGATATGAAAGCTGGCATTTAGAAGTTAAAATAGATTGCTAACATCATCAGTAAATTATGTTAATGTCAGTCAAAAAGTGTATTTCATGTTTCTAATTCAAACAGACCAATCCAAACAACAAAACAATATACACAAAATTACTTTCATACAATTAAATTTCTTTATCTCAAAATAATTTCAATATTGACATGCAAATTATTAAACTATTCATTCAACAATTTATCGTTCACTGACTATGTCTTCCATGAACTTATTGAAATATATGCTATACATAAAAATCCAAAATGTGTGCAATTGCCTTCCATTCTCAGTAGTAGATATAATACAACATTAGCAATTATGACCAAAACATAAAAAAATATTCTGTGATCAGAACAGTGAGGGAGGAAGGGAATCTGGCCAGCTAATCAGCAGATTCAAAACTGGTGGTATATGGTGTTTGATACTGCAGTCAGATTGCCCGACTTTTAAAATATCCCTTATGAGAAATTGACAAGTGCCATTAGGCATAAAATTTAAAATAATGAAGGCACCTTATGTTATACATAATCTAGACATTACCCATATTGCTAATGTCCCACAAGCACTGGAAAATTTCCATTAGCAATACACACAAAAATAGGATCTGATACAATAGCTCTAAAACTATGTTCTGAAGAATGGCAATGATCTTGGGCTAACTTCTCTCATAGTGATATCCCCATCTCTGGGAGTGGCTTCACATTAAAGAAGATTGGCTCCCTGGTAGCCATGATCTTATGTGACCCTTCCCCTAGCCATATTTGATTAAGTCCTTTCATGGATATTAAATAAAAGTCAGACCAGTAAATATTTTCTAAATTTTAAAATGGAATTGTGAGTCAGTATTTCTGGTGAAAGGTATGGTAAAATGTGGAACTCAGGTGTTAAGTGAAGGAGGTTGTATTTCCCTAGCATGGTGATCATGATGAATGTTGTGGAGCGAACGCAAGTGAATGACCACTGGAGTCCAGACCAAATTAAAATTTAGGGAGCCTTTAATAGCTAGCCGGTGACTGCTCTGACTTTCTCCACACAGGGAGGCCAGAGAGCAGCCCCGACCCTTTGTGCAGGACCACTTTTAAGCCCATTAACCACATCCTGTTTTTTCAGAGCAAGCAACCCAAGACAAAACAGTTTTCCCAAGCAACGTCAGGGTCATGCCATTGACGACCATATTATTTACAGGGTCATCCTGTTCTTCAGAAAGCTGACAGTGTTCTATGAAAGAAGGCTTATGTGCTGGGAAGGGGCCATGAGACCATATTTCAAGGCATGGCCTGGTGTCAGCACTGACAACTCTATCTGGGGCATAGTCCACAGCCTCAGTAGTGCTCAAAAATTCCCACTCTCTAACAATGAACAGAATAGATGTCAGATCCCCCAGCATGTGGTAGGAGATGGTTCACACTGATAAAGAACTGAATTGAATTATTGGGAAGGGAAAATATATGAGTAGAGAGGGAGAACAAATGAGAGAAAAGAAGACCCCCCAGAGTTCAATGATCTATTTAGAGTAGTTCATGATATTCAATTGCATACTTTCCCAACCTATTAGCTAATGGTTTAACCCTTCTCTGAACACCCAATTTGCTTAGTTTTTTGAATTGGTTGCTATTACCTGCAACTTAATTCAAGAGCATCTTCTTGTTATTAAATGTAAGTCAAGAGGATGCTAATTGAAAAAAGAAAGTCATTTAAGTTAAAGCTCTGTGAGACAGTGGGGAAAGAAGAAAGGTAACAGAAAGAGGAAATGGAGATTTATGTTCCTATTTCCTCCATCTAGGATAAAGCCTATGGGTGAGTGAGGGAAAAACTCAAGAGCAGAGGGCCCTTTTCTGCTCCATATTTAAGCATTTGGAGAAGACTTCTGTGTAGTGCATTGAGCACCAACTTGGTACATATCAAATTAGTTAGGAAGTAGAACAGTGTGACCAGAGGCAGAAACGCTTTAGCTGGCATTCTTAAAATGCCCTTAGGTCCAGCCATTCCCAGAGAAGGGTAAATAACTATGAGAGATGTGAACCCAAGATCATTGCCATTATTTAGTTGAAAGGCAATGAACTTGCCATGGACCTACTATAATGAGAAAAACATAACCCTGTCATAGAAACTGGGGTTCTGGCCACAGAGCCTGTAATGGTAGATAGGAATAGGCTCAGTAGAATCTGAGGGGAATAAGGACTCAAAAAGAGAGATATGTCCATTGCTCCCCTTAAGCATTACTTTAGCCAAAGGATGGACTGAAGTAACAGAGCATAGACTATGGTATCAGAATCCAGCAGGGCACCCTGCAATCAGGGCATATGGGCTGTTTTTCTGGAAAACAGAGGAGCAAGCATGGTAAGTTGTTCCTCTGCCCCTAATATAGACATAATCTTAAAAAATAAGTCAAGAAGGAAATTGGAAGATTATAAAATAAGAACCCAAAGAGGCTGAATTTTATTCTCAAGGGGGAGCTATTGCTTACATTATCAGAGCAGTATAGGTTTTAACAAATAGGTCTAAAATGAACTTTTCCCCTCCTCTTGCTACTTCTTTTCCTAATGACCAGTAGATAAGAACATGCTATGAAGATTACATCAGTTATAGACAATTAAAGGATATATATTTTTCTATGTATATCTAAATGTAGTGGGACCAGAAATCTTCTTGTTGTTTTGTCCCTAACTAATTTCATATTTTGTGCCAAGCCCCACATGCTCTTGAGCAGTGTTTAATTTAAAACATAGCCTATTATGGCAATCCAATGAACGCTTCTGTGTAATGCTTCGTTTCTTTTGGATAAAATGCTCAGTCTCTTTTGGCCTCTTCTTCCCTTAGTCTCTTCCACTTTGATGGTATTAATACTACAGGGAAGGATATGTCTTACAAAGTTTCCAATCAGAATAGAATGCTTAGGGCCCAAGCTGGTTTGGCTCAGTGAATAGAGCATTGGCCTGCAGACTGAAGGGTCCCGGGTTCAATTCTGGTCAAGGGCATATGCCCAGGTTGCGGGTTTGATCCCCAGTGGGGGGCATGCAGGAGGCAACTGTGGAATGATTCTCTCTCAACATTGATGTTTCTATCTCCCTCTCCCTCTCCCTTCTTCTCTGAAATCAATGAAAATATACTTTAAAAAATAGAATTCTTAGGCACAGTGTGCCCTGGGCACTCTTTCCAATAGGTCTTAAAATTGGGCAAGGGGAGTAGAAGAAGAGGTCACAGTGATGCTATGTTAGAAGAAGTCAACCCATTATGGCTAGCTTTAACGATGGAGAAAGGGGCGATGAGCAAAGGTATCTGGGCTACCTCTGGAGGCTGGAAAAGAAAAAGAAACAGACTCTCCCCTAGAGTCTCATTTTGTAGAACTCCCAACATTCTGTATTTATCTGAATGAGGCTCACATAATAATTCTGACCTCTAGAACTGTAGGCTAATAAATTAATGTTGTTTAAGCAACTGAATTTGAGGTAATTTATGATAGCACTAACAGGAAACTAATACCATGACTTAAATTGGAAAGTGGCTTGATAAACCTAAGGTAATGCTCATCTACCCCTCTACTTTTTTTTGCCCATGTTGTTTCTACTCTGATCATTTCTTTAATTCATAATTGTACGCCCTAGATTTAAAATCTACACCAGTAAAAAGGAACACAATGACTAAAATATTAGTTTTCCTATTTGAAAATAACTCCAGAAAAACAGTATTGAGTAGAAAAACATTTCAAACTAATGGAAACATGAGTCTTTTAAAACTGTACTCTCAACTCAATGAGCCATGCTCATCTTTGCATCACTTTTCCAGGAACAACTGAGACTTGACTCTTTAAAATAAACAATGTTCTCAGGGTTTGAGCTACCGCTGACTATGTTATGACTGGTGCATTGTGCCTGCTGGGTCAGTAGACAGCTGTTGTTTTATTTATTTGTAGGCTCCTGGACTACATTTTATGCCTGAAAAATATTATGCAGGGCTGATGTTTCCTTTGTTCTATAGTCTGCCCACAGAGTAAATTCTTAGACAATGAGATTATATTTCTTTGGCAGGAAGTAAACATTAAAGATAGGTCATGTCAGGAAAAAATTCTGCACAAAGCTTGAACAATAAAGTGATGCCAACTGAAAATGCGACTCTGTCCTGTTAAACATAACACTAGTGTTAATGTGGATCTGAAGACAAACAGTGGCCACTGAGGAAGAGGATTTTGTTACTCGAAACAGACCAATCTGGCTATTTGTTATCAGAGCAAGAAATTATTACAGTTGGCCTCTTGTTCTTTTGAATGCCCCAATAAAATAGACACTAGTGCTCAAAGATTCTCTTAAATAGCAACGATGAAATGATAGGTGACAACAGATTGGAATGATAGCTATTTTAAATCAAGACAGATGGCTTTCTACATTTTAGGTGGGAATGGATGTATAGATTATTGTTCTGGCCAGATTTCAAAAATCGTAGATTACATAAATTGTAATACTGATGTAAGATGGGTAGATAGGAAAATATTTTACAAAGAAATTTGAGAATTGTGTTTCAACATACAACGAGCAAATATATAACCTGCCCCTCCCCCAAATATTTGGTATCATAGAACAGTGCTTTGAAAAATCAAGTAAGTTCAGGTACTTCGAATATTATATATGTAATTATCAAAGGCATAGGATTGCTTTAAAATGGATTTAGTTATTCAATGAACATAGATTGCATGTTGCCCTGTGCTTATCATTCTGCAAGGCAATGGGGACACCAAGATGAATTCTGACATAGTCTTTCCCCATGAGAACCGTGGGAAGGAATCAGACATATACACAAATATTTTTTAGTGTCAATATTCAAATATGAATTTATTTAAAGATAGTCAGTTGCAGCAAATGTGTTGAGTTGATTATGGCATTTGGAAAATCTATTAGATTAAATAATAAATTTAAATTATACTATAAACTAAAAAGCAATATAAATTTAGTGTCCTTTTGGATTGCAACTCCCAAATCATGCCTTGCAATGATCAAGATAATATACCTGAATTCATGTCCGTTCATTCAGTAATTATAGGAACTTGAAGAATTTGTGATC